>NC_064615.1:1069291890-1069896890 GCF_023898315.1 Schistocerca nitens
CCCAGTAGGTTCAACAAGCACATGTAAATACTTTAAGGTGCCTTCACAGTTGTGTCTAAAGCATATATGAAACGTGCAGTAGACGAAACTGTATATATTAGTGGAACCAGGGACATTGCTGTTGCACTTGATGGGACATGGCAACGTCGAGGACTTCGTTCCTTGAATGGTGTTGAAAGTGCTATTTCTCTGGAGAATCGAAAAATTGTTGATTTTGAGTGCTTATCTAAGAACTGCCACACTTGCCATGGTAACACTGAAGGACATATTGAACAATCATTGTTCTATGAATTATGATGGTTACAGTGGAGGTATGGAGTGTGGTGGAGTTCTAAAAATATTTCAGAGGTCGGTGCCCGTTTATAACGTTAGATATACGAAGTACCTAGGCGATGGAGACTAAGGCTTCCAATAAAATTAATGAGTTCAATGTTTATGGTGATACTTTGATAACAAAACTGGAGTGTTGTGGACATGTCCAAATGAGGATGGGTGCTAGATTGAGGAAGCTACGAAGAGAAATGAAAGGAAAGTTGCTATCTGATGGAAAATCTCTGTCTGGTGGAGGCAGATTGACAGAAACTGAAATAGGCCTTCTTCAGAGTTATTATGGACTGGACATTAGACGAACTGCGCCTCTGAATGATGTTACAGCAATTAGAAAAGCTGTATGGGACACCTACTTTCATAAGCTGTCCACAGATAACCACCCCGTGGACGGACTTTGCCTAAAGGAAAAGATTCTTGGTGTTGTTACCAAAAAGCAAAATAAAGTGGTCAAATATACCATCGCAAGCATTCTCTTCCTGAGTCTGTTGTTGATGAAATAAAACCAACTTTTAGAGACCTGAGTGACCCTGTTTTTCTTAGTAAATGTCACAAATGAAAGTTTCAACCATTGCATATGGGAATGATTACCCAAGAATATTTTTGTAGGACTAAATACATTAAAAGTTGGTGTGCTAGATGCAATGATACGTTTCAATGATGGAGTGACACGAAGGTTGGATGTACTGAGAAATTTAGGCATAAAATATGGCTCTAATATGGAAGATCAGTTGCTTGTGTGTGACAGACAACAGGTGCATGAAGCTGAAAGATTCGCTCTTCAAGTTATCAAAGAAGCAGGAAGTGCTAAAACGAATGCCAAGAGGAAGCTTGAAGATGAAGAAATGCTGCAGGATGAAGACTATGCTTCAGGAATGTTCTGAGGCTCAGTTTAATTGGACCCATTTCTTCGTTTGCAATTTCCCACAACTTGTATTTTTCCGAATTCAGGTACAAATATTTCCAGACGTTTCTAAAGCATTACTCTTATTTGTTTTCTGTGAATTGAAATAGTCAATATTTTAGTAGTAGACCTAAAGCTTTACTGCAGAATCAACTAAATTATAGAAAAAATAACATTTTTATTCGGAAAAAATTATAAAAATTAAAATATAAGATGTGATATTTTTATCCTTCTAATATACATAATAGGTGGAATTAAATATATCTAGTACCTCAGCTGTCATGTCATGCATACCTGTTAAAAATTTTGTCTCCTTCAGGTGCGTAACATGGATTAAATAGTACCTCAATTTGAGGAAGCATTTTGGAAAAAAATTGCATCAATTTCTTTGTAATTTTTTTATAACCTTAAACAGGTTCAAAAATATTCAAAATATTTCTAATTTGTTTAGAAAATGTGCTGAATTAAATGATGTCAACAAAAGATTTGTTAAACATATACATTATAAACAGTGCCTGAATGGTATAGGTGATTTTTGCATAATACTGAGCTGGAAAAATACCCTGTATCGTTAATGTTACCATCGTGCTTTTAATTTTATCGAATGATGGTTTCGTTTTTCTACATACTGAGTCAGTCCTTCTGACCATCATTTATTTTTCGATTTCTTCACATTTTTCATGCACCCGTTTCGCCGTAGCTTCCATGAGCTTCCTATTTATTTCATTCCTAAGTGAATTGTATTTCTGTATTCTCATATTTCGGTGTTCCTGAATTTCCTTCTTTCGTCTATCAAATGGTTCAAATGGCTCTGACCACTATGGGACTTAACTTCTGAGGTCATAAGTCCCCTAGAACTTAGAACTACTTAAACCTAACTAACCTAAGGAGATCACACACATCCATGCCCGAGGCAGGATTCGAACTTGTGACCGTAGTAGTCGCGCGGTTCCATACTGTAGCGCATAGAACCGCTCGGTCACCCCGGCCGGCTTTCGTCTATCAGCTGAAGTATTTCTTCTATTACCAATGGTTTCCTCGCAGTTGTCTTGCTCTTACCTATGGTTTTCTTTCCACCTTCTGTGATTTCTCTTTTTAAAACTTGCAGCGTATTTTTCATTCCTTAGTTTCCATATCTCACTTCTTTGCACACTAACTCTTCCTGACTAGTCTCTTGAACTTCAGCCTACTCATCATCATTACTAAATTGTGATCTGAGTCTGTATCGGTGCCTTGGTATGCCTTACAATCCAATAACTGATTCCGGAATCTCTGTCTGATCGTGATTAATCTAACTGAAATTTTCCCATAACTCCCGGCCCTTTCAAGCGTACCTCCTCCTCTTGTAATTCTTGAACAGAGTATTCGCTATTACTAGCTGAAATTTATTGCAAAACTCACTTAGTCTCTCTCCCCTCTCATTCCTGTTACAGAGACCATATTTTGCTGTAACCCTTTCTTCTACTTCTTCCCATAGAACTGCATTACAGTCGCCAATGACTATTAAATTATGATCCCCCTTTACGTATTGCATTACCCTTTCAATATACTGACACACTTCCTCTATATCTTCATCTTCTGCCTGCGACATCGGCGTGTATATCTAAACTGTTGTTGTCGGTTTGGTTCGCTGTCGACTCTGATGAAAACAACCCTATTACTGAACTACTCACAGTGACGCACTCTCTGTCTGTCCTACCTCCCTACTCACAATGTTTCCTAGTCCCTTTACACCATTTTCTGCTGCTATCGATATTACCCTACTCTTTTTTGGCCATAACTCCTTGTCTATTCCATTTCACTTCACTGACGCCTCCTATATCTACATTAAACTTTGGCATTTCCCTTTCAGATTTTCTAAATTTGCTACCACGTTCAAACTCCTGATATTCCACACTCCGACTGGCAGAACGGCACCGTTTTGCTGGTATTTCAATGTTTTTCTCATGGTCACTTCTCCGTTGGCTGTCTCCACTCAGAGATCTGAGTGAAAGACTAGTACGGAATCTTTTGCCAACGGAGAGATCGTCGCGACACTTTTCGAATTACAGACCACGTATCATGTGGGTACACATTGTGCCTCTTATGCCGGAAGTCATCAGTAGCCATTGCTGATGATTTTATTTAAAATGTATGCAGTAGCAAGGTTCGAACCCGAGAACAGGAACGTTTAAATTACCAGTCAAAGATGCTTCCCCTTGCCATAGTAACTCAGTTTTTGTGACTTCCTAAGAAGTTCCAGCTGCTTCATCCTGTTAGTTTCGTTCTGTTACTCGTAAAAAGGGGACACTTTTTCTAATGTCCCATCCTTCCTCTTCAACACTACAGAGACATTCTGATTTATGACTCCTTCAGCCGGCCGGTGTGGTCGAGCGGTTCTAGGCACTTCATTCTGGGACCGCGCGACCACTACGGTCGCTGGTTCGAATCCTGCCTCGGGCATGGATGTGTGTGATGTCCTTAGATTAGTAAGGTTTAAGTAGTTCTAAGTTCTAGGGTACTGATGACCTCAGCTGTTAAGTCCCATAGTGCTCAGACCCATTTGTACCATTTTTTTAACTTCTTGAGCCCCGTTGCTAAAAATTATCTGATTTTTCGCAAGGATTAGGCTCGCTCAATTGTTTTGATGACTGGATGTGAGTACTCCGAGACGGTAATTAGGAGTGGAGTTATTAATATGATTCGCCACTATGTTCCCACGAACAGTTAGGGACATACGGTAGTGGAAATCATTATAAAGGGGGAGTTCCTGCGAAAGTAATAGCCGATGTTTGTAGCATACTGTATTGAATTTATTACGAAAGTAGTAGATAAAATAAGACATAAACAGTCATTACGCAATTATATAGTTTCTTTCATACATGACTAGCAAAATAAGTCCTTTGCATTTCCTGGGTGGAAACTGGTATAAAGACACTCACTTGCCTGTTGTGTTATTCCATTGTTAGTACTTTGTCCAACTTCTGTTCTTCCTAATTACTCGAAAATTCTTGTAGTTCTTGTTGTGAATTTGTCGCTCACTCTTCTCGTATTGAACTTTTCAGCTCACATACGGCCTCACATTGCCTTCCAATTGCGATAAATACCCTTTTCATGTATTCCGCAACGGTTTTCTATAATATACATATCCAGGCTACACGCAGCCCCAGCAACACGTCAATATCTTTATCTTCAAAGCACTTTTAGATGTAGCAGAAACATGCACAGATGCATTATCTTGCGGAAACGTTACAATTCATTCTCCATGTTCTCATACATTCTAATCAATTCTGTCTCTATAATCCAACTGTTTATGCAAGAGTTCACTGTTCTGCTCAGTCAAGCAGTGAGTGATTTATCTTTAGCTCAGAAGGCTGCTCAAATCGTAACACTTCTGCCACCAAAAAATTCTGCTCACTCTTACCTGCTGATCTGTTCTCAGTTCATGCCAGTAATACTGAAATCCATCCCGCCCATGTAAATTAAACTTATTTTCATCACTGAAGATCACTTTATCCCATTCTGAAGTCCCTGACACACGTTTCTCAGAAAACTTCAATGCAACCTGTTTATGTTTGGATGTTAGAACAGGTTTCTGCAGTCTCTTGAATGGGAGATGTTTTCATTTGATAAAATTTGTCGTTCGCGTTACCGAAAACTTTAAGTCAGAAACGAGTTGCGCAAGAGGAACCGTTTCGATGCCTCAGATAAATTTCCACTTTGCCGATATTTTACGTGCTGTCCATACCGTGCCCCTGATCTAACGATATTATCGATCGCTGTACTTCTACGGTTCAACTTCTTGGCGATCTGACAATTAGAGAGCTCCATTTCCTTGTACTCACCAGTTTTTGCTTTTCCATCTCATGATAACTGTTTACCGTGTGGCCTTCTTGCAATCGTGGTTTATGTTCACAATACGCACTGTCGTTAGTGGTGACTGTTTCCTTTCTGCAGCAAAGACACATACGCACACACTAACACCACACAGAGCCAAGTGCCTCTGCACTGACTTCTACCCTCTACCATTTGAATCGTTGATATCTTATATCAAATGGGTTACCATTTGACTGCATTTTTCAGCATACTAGATCTCGTACTGTTGCATATACAATGTGCACATCTATTCCAACCGACTACATTAATTTTCCTATAAATGTCCATGCCTTTACACTGATTTCCACTACCCTATAGGTCCACGCAGGCAGAGCCTCACATGCTTGTGTAAGCCTTATACAACTGAGGTGCGGCAGGTTCCCCAGAGGTTGCCCGCTAACGACTGTTCCACCTCAACAGCCGTGCATCTCATCAGCGTGCAGCACATCATGACACTGAGGTTTTTATTATCGAGGTTTGTAACATCCAAGCGAACAGGGCGGTTAAACCGAGATCCTCATTCCCTGTGACAGAAAGCGTTCCACTGCAACGCTGCACGGTGACAGCTGAATCATGTCCACAGCTTACAGTTCCAGAGGACTGGCGGCGCTCACCATTTCCCAGCTCAGGAGACGCAGGTTCACCAAGCTCATACCCAGCAAGCGAACGCTGATCTCCCAGAGGTGTTCACCGCTTAAGACGACATGGCGAGCAGGTGTGGCATTACCGAAAATATCACGTGTGGCAAACATTATTCTCTGGCAAGAGATCAGGTGGAAGGCTAAGGGACAATGAAATTAAAACGTGTGGAAGAAAGCGTTCAGGAGAGTGGAGAAAACGAGGCCAGGGTAAGAACTGAGAGGTGTTGGGAAGACTGGAGGAAATGGAAGTGGCTGTAATCCAAGATACTCTGCGAGTAGTAGGAAGCTGTACAACATCATGATGATGATGATTCAGATATGTCTTGACTGCACTTCTTTCAACAAACTTGTATGTGACACGAGATCTATTGATTGAACTACGCAGTCCTGAAACTCAAATATGTTACTTTACACTTCTGGCGCCATTGTTAAGCAAGTTCTCGTACTTATTTATATCTAAGGGACGACTGTCAACGAATCTGATAAACAACTCTCATCGCTGTTGATGAGTTCCTACTCGAATGTAATCTACAAGTGTTCATTTTTACAGTTTTTCCAGTGACTTGTGGCTCTTACATTATTGTGAAACCAGTCACATGATTACTCAGAAACAATACTGATGTAGGCTTTTTGTGTTTCACTGGAGCCTCCAACAAACTTGTGGTCTGAGTTCCATATGCTAAAAGCCATCCCCAGATATTAGTCTTGTAGATGGCTTGTATCAGCCCAGAATGCTTCAGGCAGTCAGTGAGATTAAATACTAATCGAATTTTCCACTCTTTGGGATAAGGAAATGGACAGGCTGAAGTCATATATAATGGGAATGAAGGAAGTTCAACACAAGGAACTACAGTACTGCTGGTCAGGTAAATACTGGCTTATCAACACTAGAGGAAATAAGGGTAATGAAGGAGTAGGACCAATAATAAAAAACAGAATAGAACTGCTGATGAAATACTGTGAACTGGATGGTGAATGTGTTATCAGAACCAAGACAGGCCCATTACAGTAGTCCAAGTATAAAAGTGTTTAACTATTATAGCTACAAACGAATGCAGCTAGTAGAGGACAATGAAACAAACAAAAATCTTAATAAATACAGGGTGCAGGGCGTATAAGTGCAGATATTTTTGTTGGTGGTTTAGGAAAGTGTACTGAACATCATTACATCAGTATTTACATCATTTGCAGACTAATAATTATAGCCATTACAACTCATATGTTTTTATGTTGGTTAGTACCTCCAAGTACATGTGGAAAGGACAAGCCATTAATGCTTTTCTTCCCCTGGGCAGCAGGTCAAGTCTTGAAGCGTGGACACGTGGATGCAAAACAGTTAGTCTGTACTGACAGGCGTTGTTCATTAGTGTTGCAGTACGTCCATGCAGAAAGCATCAGGTAGTAAATTTTGTGACTTGTTTGTGGGAAGACTGTTCGACACAGAAATAAGCAAGCATCACACCGACGTGTGTACATGTTAAGGTACCACATATTTAAATATTTGCACTTAATACCCATTACACCCTGCACAGGTCCAGGAGCCAAGTGTTCCTGAAAAACAGAACTGTGTAAAGGAATCTTATGCGTTTATCTTGAGTACAGTCTTGTACAGATGTAAAACGTCGATGATAAACAGTATAGACACGAAGACAATACAGACTTTTAGGTTGTTGTACTATTTAAAACCGCTGAAAACTGGATGGGTAAATCAGATACTTCAGTGATCGACAAAGTGCAGCTTACGCGTCGCATGCAGTCTGAATCAAGTGTTAGTGTGGCCCTTCTGTCGTTGGCTATACTTAATAATGATATGCATCTAGCAGCTAATTCAAAAACGTCAACTTCAGAGCGTTGTTTTCCTGCTCAGTAACAAAAATACTTAAAAAGGCAGTAATTTTTAACATGTGCTATATTTTAGTTGATGTTGAAGAATTTGGCCAAGAGATAACAGTAAGAACATTTGACTGCTCACCTCAGAAGCAGATGGGTAATTAGCGCGGCCACTTTGGGGTTATACGATGTGCGAGGGGAAGTGTTTCATTGTTTCCCTTCCAGAACTGACAAGTCACAGATGTGCGCAACTCATACCGAAGAGCTGCTATGGTACATGGTCAGAAAAAAAACAGAATGCCTTGAATGACTAGAGAAAGGACATTCATATTCACAGGACATGTACATTAGTGTGTTCTACAGAAATTATTAGGAGTTCAGGTTCAGCATGTGTCTAATAGGCACCAGGTTCGTCATGAGCCCTGATAACTTGTACCATATGTGATGGCATCAGTGCGTATAAGGCGTGAATGGCGTCCTGTGGTATAGTCATCTATGCTGCATTCACCTGGTTCCAAAGTTCACCTGTGATGCTTGGCATTGGGTCACAGTGCTGCACACTTCGTTTCACCATATCCCACACATTTTCGATTGGCAACAAGTCGGGTGATCTGCTGGGCCAGGGAGAAAGGCTGACGTCCTGTGATACCAAACAGACGTATGTTCGTACAGCAACATGTGGTCGTGCAATGTTTTGCTGAAAAATGGCGTCTGGGGTGTTGTCCAGAAAGGGCATGGCTACGAGTCACTGGGTGTCTTTCACATAGGTCACATCGGTCACAGTGCCTTGGACATGCACCAACTGTGGTTTGTGGATGTACCCAATAGCACCCCACACCATAAGGCCTTGAGTTGGCACTGTATGTCTTGGGCGAATACAGCTCCCACTGTCTGCTGCGAAACTAAATGGGGCCATCATTTTCAAACAAACGGAACCTGGATTCGACCAAAAACGCTATCTGGTGCCATTCCTGTCCCCAATGACGTCGTACCACACACCATTGCCGTATAGCACGTTTCTGCACATTCGTCAAAGGTAGGTGGAAAAGTGGATGACGAGCACGTAACCCATGCCGTAATAACCGGCGACGGACTGTCAGACCTGATAGTATATGATGTGTTCCACTGTTCCACTGTTGCGCCACGGCAGAGGAGGACGCAGATATGTCCTACAATGCCATTTGGATGAGGTGTCGATCTTCTCGGTGTGGGGGGGGGGGGGGGTGGAGGATGGTCTGCATGGTGCGATGCGAGCTGACCCACCTCGTCGGTCGTGTTGCACGGCCTTCCGTGAAACATTGTGCAAATATCCGTTGCACTGCTAAAACACTTCGTCCTGCAAGAGCCGCAGCTGCCAAAGTCACTGATTTCACGGAAAGGTCCGCGCATATGTCTGCTCAAGTCACACTGATCCATTACCTTCAGTTTATAGCGACAACGAGAGCCTCAGGCACGTTTTAACGGTGAGTGGTGTTGCGCCACGATATCGTTATTGACCTTCAACCCGCGCCTTCAAATTGTAATCGTTTCTGCAGGACATCCTAATGTACAATTCCTGTAAATATGAACGTCCTATCTCTGGTAGTTCAGAGTGTTCTGTTTTTTTTTTTTTTTTTTTTTTTCTGAACGTAAGTGTATAAATTTCAGAAGGATGTATCATGGATTCCTGATTGCGCATTGTAGAGACAGCCGCCTTTAAATATGGTACATATTTGTAGGAAGGGATATCAAGTTAAATTAAGGCTGTTATAATACAAAGCAAGGAGTAGAAGAAAAAGACATTCAGAACATTCGGTAAACATTTGTGATCTGGTGTCAGATTGCATAATGCTTTCATATATAAGTCAAATTACACTACTGGCCATTAAAATTGCTACACCACAAAGATGACGTGCTACAGACGCGAAACTTAACCGACAGGATGAAAATGCTGCGATATGCAAATGATTAGCTTTTCAGAGCATTCACACAAGGTTGCCGCCGGTGGCGACACCTACAACGTGTTGACATGAGGAAAGTTTCCAACCGATTTCTCATACACTAACAGCAGTTGGCCGGCTTTGCCTGGTGAAACGTTGTTGTGATGCCTCGTTCAAGGAGGAGAAATGCGTACCATCACGTTTCCGTCTTTGATAAAGGTCGGATTGCAGCTTATCGTATCGCGATATTGCTGCTCGCGTTGGTCGAGATCCAATGACTGTTAGCAGAATATGTAATCTGTGGGTTCAGGAGGGTAACACGGTACGCCGTGCTGGATCCCAACGGCCTCGTATCACTAGCAGTCGAGATGACAGGCATCTTATCCGCATGACTGTGAAGGTTCGTGCAGCCACGTCTCGATCCCTGAATCAACAGATGGGGTCGTTTGCAAGACAAAAACCATCTGCACGAACAGTTCGGCTACGTTTGCAGCAGCATGGACTATCGGCTCGGAGGCCATGGCTGCGGTTAACCTTGGCGCTGCATCACAGACGACGAACCTGGGTGCACGAATGGCAAAACGTCATTTTTTCGGATGAATCCAGGTTCTGTTTACAGCATCATGATGGTCGCATCCGTGTTTGGCGACATCGCGGTGAACGCTCAATGGAAGCGTGTATTCGTCATCGCCATACTGGTGTATCACCCGGCGTGATGGTGTGGGGTGCCATTGGTTACACGTCTCGGTCACCTCTTGTTCGCATTGACGGCACTTTGAACAGTGGACGTTACATTTCAGATGTGTTACGACCCGTGGCTTTACCCTTCATTCGATCCCTGCGAAACCCTACATTTCAGCAGGATAATGCACGACCGCATGTTGCAGGTCCTGTACGGGTGGTTCTGGATACAGAAAATGTTTGACTGCTGCCCTGGCCAGCACATTCTCCAGATGTCTTACCAATTGAAAACGTCTGGTCAATGGTGGCCGAGCAACCGGCTCGTCACAATACGCCAGTCGCTACTGTTGATGAACTGTGGTATCGTGTTGAAACTGCATGGGCAGCTGTACCTGTACACGCCATCCAAGCTCTGTTTGACTCAATGCCCAGACGTATCAACGCTGGTATTACGGCCGTAGGTGATTGTTCTGGGTACTGACTTCTCAGGACCTACGCACCCAAATTGCGTGAAAATGTAATCACATGTCAGTTCTAGTATAATATATTTGTTCAATGAATACCCGTTTACATCTGCATTTCATCTTGGTGTAGCAATTTTAATGGCCAGTAGTGTACTATCATTAAGCAATTAATCATCAGCCGGCCGGAGTGTCCGTGCGGTTCTAGGCGCTACAGTCTGGAGCCGAGCGACCGCTACGGTCGCAGGTTCGAATCCTGCCTCGGGCATGGATGTGTGTGATGTCCTTAGGTTAGTTAGGTTTAATTAGTTCTAAGTTCTAGGCGACTGATGACCTCAGAAGTTAAGTCGCATAGTGCTCAGAGCCATTTGAACCATTTGAACCATTAATCATCAACTCACACAGACAACACCATAAAAAACAACACCACAACAGGCAATTATAGTGTGACAACTATCGAGTCTCTGAGGGTCGCAGCAATATGAAAAGGAGAATAGTCGACACGAAGTATTCCGAATACTTCCGACTTTTTATGATGTGTCCTAGAGGACCGGTGGCCAGCATGTCATGTCCATTCCATGGCTAGTCAATTGGGGCTTCATATCATACTACTTTACGTTGGTTATCAATAATTAATAATATCAGTACATAAGCGACTCGAAGCACCAGCCCACAACGTCTCTATTGGTTCTTGTGCATGGACAGTTGATGACCACTGGGATATTTAAAGGGCGCAAAAAACAAATTGAGTAAAGGGAGGGATTGCTTGCTAGACCACATCCAATTGCGCTAAGGAATTGTCAGTGTGGTAGCTGAAGGAATTGTAAACGGCAAAAAACGTAGAAGGGGGCAAACACCAGACTACAGTAAGCAGGTTCAAATTGATACAGGTTGTAATAGTTACTCAGAGTTGATGGCACTTGCGCAGAATAGACTGTCGTGGAGAGACGCAACAACTCAGTGTAAGGAATGAAGATCCCCAACAACAACAACAACAACAAAAGCAGATGTGGCTGTTGAATTCACTTGACACTTAAAGGCTGTTAACTGGCTATATCACTTTGGACAGGTGGTACTGAGGGGTCGCGAAAGCAGGTGATCCCACTTTGCACTAGGGTTGATGTAACCCACCTGCCGATGTGGATGATGAAGCCGTCGTCGACGCCCCTGCTCAGCATGTCCTGCACGGCCTCCCTGGTGCAGATGCTCAGACCCAGCACGTTCACGTCCAGGATACTCTTCCAGTCTTCTGTCTTGCCATCTGATTGTCAGAAAAAGAAATTTAACATTGGTAATCAGTACGTGTTTGGAAGAATTTTGATAAATAGAAATTTTTGAGAGTTTTGCATGTATCATGCGCCCATTTAAAATTTTGCACACATTCAGCTTTTGCTCATGCGCGGTTATTTATTAAAATTTATACAGCAGTTTGCCGTGTTGACGAAGCAGCGAACAACTGCCATGATCTCTTCTTGCATTACAGGCTTCAGCTGTGTACATGTGTGTTGCTCACTAGCGTTTTCTGGTATCGTAAACCGACCTTTCACAAGGTTGTCTTCTCAGTCCATGCTTATGTTTTGGAATGCAGCAAAGTAAATGGTTGGTCCATCGTCTGTTCATATGGCTGCTCGTTCCTCCGTGCTTCATAATCATTGTATTTGTTTATTTTACCTGCTCTGATTATGCCCATCAGGCCACCTCTCACATCGAACCAGGGTTTGACATATACAGAACATTTTTTACATCGCCGTTTCCTAAGAATAAAAGTAGTAAGGTGCACTACTTTGGCAATTCCGGGAATATCTCAAGGGACGTTTTACGCGTCTATTATACAGAGTGTTCATAAATGAATATCGGGGTTTTAATGCTTTATGATAATTATTATATTCAACTTACAGTTATAAATGATATGTCAAATGAAAGAGCGACTCATACAGTTTTACCAAGAACCTTATAAATGTTCAATGTGAGCACCATTTGTCACACGGCACACATCAAGTCTATAGCACAAACACTGGATAGGCCGCAAGGGGCCCAATGACAGGGCTTGCTTTGCATGGCCTACACGTTCACCCGATCTAACGCCATGCGGTTTTTTTTCCTTTGGGGCTTGATCAAGGATCGTGTGTACTTGCCTCCGCTACCAGCAGACCTCCCTGAATTAAGAAACTGGACTGAAGCAGCTTCCGCTACAATCACTGAAGACACACTTATCAACGTTTGGGAAGAACTCGGCTATAGACTTGATGTGTACCGTGTGATAAATGGTGCTCACATTGAACATTTATAAGGTTCTTGGTAAAACTGTTTGAGTCGCTCTTTCATTTGACATATTATTTATAACTGTAAGTTTAATATAATAAATGTTATAAAGCGTTAAAACCCCCATAATCATTTATAAACACCCAGTGTAGCAGAAATATCTGTGGTATAATGGTATACAAACATTGAAGTAATTCTGTTATCCCGACTTCGTGTTTTTCCCTTAAGCTTCATTTTTCGCGTAAAAATGAAAGAAAAAACACTGCTTTGGGGTTCGCGCGTGTTCTCCGTTTTTCTCATTCGATTTTGAGAAAAATCTTCGTCAAATATATTTCGACATACACTGACATCGTAGCATGATAATGAACACGTGTATTTCCATTATTCCCCATAGTTATTGTAATATTTCGCAAATAAGTAAACTACCAGGAATATTTACAGTCGCTGACGAGTTCAAATTTGGTGGGTTTTAGGATTTAAATGGCTCTGAGCACTATGGGACTTAACATCTTAGGTCATCAGTCGCCTAGAACTTAGAACTACTTAAACTTAACTAACCTAAGGACATCACACACATCCATGCCCGAGGCAGGATTCGAACCTGCGACCGTAGCAGTCCCGCAGTTCCAGACTGAAGCGCCTAGAACCGCATGGCTACCGCGGCCTGCGGGTTTTAGGACATAGGTTGCTGCGTGCCAAATATAGATAACATATCGAAATTGTTTTTAACGGTGGAAGGAGAATGATACCTATTTACAGTACCGAGTAAATAAGTAATATTTTTCACGTTTGACCGTGACGAGATACGACGCGCTACACTCGACGTTTTGGCTGCACACTATGCGAATTTGTGGCTCATCTTTCTCTTCCGTAAGTGATTTATGAAGTCAGCTACAATCTCATTTCAAGTTAATGCAGCATTGAGACTTACTTTAATTTTGAAACTATGAGTATGGAATGGTAGATACAGCGCCAGAGTTAGTTATACCGTGTGTTCGGAAATTCGTGTTACAAACATCTACGATTTGTAGAGCGGACTGAGCAGATAATAGCTTGAACTGGAATTTATGTCCAGAAATGTACCTTTCCGTGCTACAACCGTTTGAAAACGTGTTGGTAACGTGACCACTTTTACAAGTCATTTATTAGCCGTGACACAATACATCACTCATTTCACAATTATTTACAAATCCGCTCGTTAGTAACCAAATAAACAAAAAACAAAGTGACGCATCACGGCCTCTTCCAATTCGGGTGCGTGGCGTCTCCTTGGAGCAGTACAGTCACGCCCGCTGAAGGTGAAGGTTCCCTTTCTCGAAGCCGTTGCGTAATTGTGGCGAAAAGGGTATGCAATGGAGTCAGATGTTCTGGGTAACGATAGTGAGAAAGACTACGAGAGGATCATCCATTACCGTGTGCTTCGCCAACGTGTTCTCAACCATGTCGCTCTAACACTCAAAGGCGCGTGAATGAGGCTCGAACCAGGTCAGAGAGATAGGATAGACGTCAAATGACATCAGCCAATCTGATGCAAGCACCGCCCACCATGAGTACCCTGCTGCATACCCACCTAGCAAACACGTTTTCAAATGGGTTTAACACGGAATCGGTACGTTTCCTCACATGGGTTCTGATTCAAAATACGAGTATTATGTACTCAGTCCGCTCTACAATCCTAGAAGCCCGTAACTGGAACTTCCGAACAATGAAACATCCAGCAACCGTTTTCGATCATATATTGTCGAACAAATTGTGTGTGTTCCAGCGAGCAATGGATGAGAAATGGTATTTAGATATTACTATAACTAAAGTATTCTGTATTCTAGATGATTTTATACCTATCAAATTGCTTGTGCATTTTATGCTTACATATTTGGGCTTTCTTGCTGGAGGCAGTGTATTTGAGGTAAAACCCCATTTTCGATATTTCTACAACAGTTATTAGACAATTACTTAAGATATATCTGAAAAAATATCACTCTCTTTTTATTTTTCTGGACTTTGAATCTGCAGTTACAACGTTGTGCTGCTGAAACACTCTGCTTTTCCTGTGCTACTTATTGCAGAAATCTGCACTAGCAGCTGCAAAAAATACGGAAAAATTTAACACCATTCCTCTTGCAATTACACTAAACAGGTGCAGACAGCATTACATTTACCGCCCTCAATCAACGGGTTTTGGCAGACAGACGTGCAAATCCACTATTCACTTGGAACATGCTGATCGAAATTCCGTTTTTCAGCTGATGTGTACTGTCACATCTCAAGTAAGGTTTTCTTCTCGGCACTTTTTTTTACTGACAGAATTTTATCATACGAGATAGGGATAACTGGAATGTTATCTATCGGCTAATTTCTTTCCCAGTGCCTCTCGGCTTCTTTGCAATAATTTGACATATCTGCGGTTGCTGGATATTATAACTTTTCCTTTCTCTTAGTGTTGAAGAATTGTCAGATGAAATGCGTAGTCAGACATAATGTGCCTCTACGTAACCCGTCATCTAGTGCACTAAGATCGTTGAAATCGTCTGGTCCCATCTTGTACCGAAGGAATCTATTGCCCCTGCGTTGGCAATGACTGGAATTCAGTTTTCTGGGTGAAAGACTATTTAGTTCCTCTCTATAAGTGCAAAATCTGTATCATATGGTAGAAAACTATTATCTATAGCTAGTCATTTCTAGTCTACAGCAGTGAAATATTTATCGATGATCAGACTATGAAAAAATACCCTAATATTTCAAACATCTCTCAGAAAATCACCAACATTTATGCTTCCGTTCAAATGAGAAACAAATGAAAAACAGATATTATAATCAAAACATTCTAGTCTCGTTGCTTTTCTCTGAATGCTTTCCTTCATTGTCTGTAGCACAGTATAGAAATGCTTTTGAGAAACACTGTGAAAATTCTGGAAATGGTTGGGATACATGTTCAGTTCTTTCATTACGTCGAATATATAATGTTTCTTCACTTTTTTCAACCAGAATGGATATGCGCAGTATCTTCTTCGCTGCTCAACATTCAAGAGTTAAAAAACATGGAGTGCATCAGTATCTTCATATGATGAAGATGACATATTCTGATCCAATCGTAGCACGACCGTCCCTCGTCTCTCTCATAGTGAATTGCTCACGTCCCGTTCGCACCATGACCCTGACTCATCATCGACTAGAGTCCACGCTACGCTATTTGAATTCGAATTGGGCCCACGGCACCTGGGAATGTTTTACTGATTTAACTGTCCCATCTTAAGTGAACGTGATGACGACGATGTAAAATTCCTTCCTGTTGAACAGACAGTTCAATACTGCAACCATCTCAAGAACTTGGATCATCCTTTTCGAGCGGTCATTTATTTTGTTATCTAAACTGAATTCTATTACGTTCCATTCTTGGATTTTTGTCTATGCGTGTATTGTCCGAATAATTATTTTCAGCGAAATCAGTTGTCCGATCATTAACTTACAGGTACACAACACGTCTAGGGACTTCTTGTGCAGTTGGACAGATATTAATTGCACAGCTTGGGAGTAGATCAGTCCTTTTAAATGATTGGCAGCGTGTTGACCAATTACGATGTGCCGTATCGTTTCTTATCCACCTGTACAAGTGTATACAGCTATTTACACCAATGTTTTAAGAAATATGAAGTGATATGTATATATTTTCCTTACCGATCGGTTCGTTGACTGGAAAGGTAGCAGCGTTGTTAATCAGGACGTCTACACCTCCTAGGTTGTCCTTAATCCACTTGAAAACAGACAGGATGCTACCTTCGTCACTCACATCTCCGGCGATTGCGTGAAGTTGACCGGGAGCGCCATTCAGCTCAAGTTCCTGTCACAAGAGAACCAGCGGCGTCTTGATACAGATTACGAGGAACTCACCGGATACTTCTTATCTGTATTTGTCATGGGCGAGCGTAACCCCCTCTTCAGCCAAGTACTCGTACATTGACACGTCCACTCAAACATAGCCAGCTCGAACACAGACAGTTTCGAAACTACATCTCCTGAAAGTGGCAATGACACTGAAACGGATATATTGGAAGTTTGTTATTTGCATTTATGGAGTTTGTACGTACTTTCGATGTTTCAAATGCTAAGCGACAATTTTGTATTGCTTATTATTGGCGTGCAGTCTTTGGTCAGAGTAGCTGTGTCACTGGAAGATGTGCTTGTTTTTGTCATCGCTGCTTGGCAGCGAGAAGATGTTTAAGTACAATTATTTGTGTTTCAGTATTGTGGAACAGAGGAAAAAATTCAATTAGTGATTTAGAATGAAAGGAGATGTATTGAGACTAGAAAATAGTATGAAGAAAACGAAAGTAATACATTTTATTTACATAGCACTGCGTTCGCGCGTAGCTTGTAATTATTGTTGAATGACACATCCATATTAGAGAACTTAAAATTTTTCTTTAAAGATGTGTAATTCTCACTGTAAGGTATTTTTTATGTTTACCAATTCTTTGTCTAACATTTGTGAGAGTAAAAGTTTAATATCAATTTTACCCTTTTCAGTGTTAATGAGTGTTGTAACACTCATACAATTAATAATATACCAGATATTTTAAAAACACTTTGTTAAAGGAATATTTCACCAAAGAGCACTGTCCACATCCTCAATGCAAATCATTTTTATTTAAAGGAGTGTCTCACTCACAATGCGTATAAAATAGTTTACTTATTGTCTGGAGCATTGCACTAAGCTCTTAGCAAAGCAACGGTAGTTAAAAATTTGCAGCTGGCGCACACAGAGCAGCAAGCGCCTTGTTTCCAAGCAATTATATTATGAGGTAAGAGATTTTGGTAATTTCCAAGAATGATTGCCTATCGAAGTCGCGTGGTCCAAACGATACGTATCGAACGTGCGATCCTAAATCGATAATGCGACACTGATGGCGGGCGTTATGAGTATGTTTACGGTGGTCCCTACAGCAACGACAAAAGAAGAGCGTTACAAAAATACTTGTAATTACGTTACTCGTCGTCGGTGTTGTCGTCATGTGAAAGTCCATGTGATGTGTACGCTACGGGACCAATTCCATCTTTGCTATAGCCTGGGTCAACTCTGTCCATATCAAGCAAGAATATGGGTAAAGTGTCACATGCACAAACTTTTTCCTGCAAACGCAACTTGTGGAAATAGAGGTACTGAAACAAGTATAGTTCGTCTCTCTGTCCTGAACGCCTTTCTCTTTTAATGGAAGACTTCACAGTTTTGCACAGCCGCTCAATTTTCTGCTTGTGGACACTGGAGTCATCCGAAGACACGAACTCTGCAGAGTGGTGGACGAACTCGTGGTCGAATCCTTCTGCTCTGAGTGTCTTGTAGGACTGAAACCCGTCTGTAATGACTTTACTACCAGGCAGTATGAAGTGCTTTATCAGACGCACTAAAAATGGTTAAAATGGCTCTGAGCACAATGGGACATAACATCTGAGGTCATCAGTCCCCTAGAACTTAGAACTACTTAAACCTAACTAACCTAAGGATATCACACATATGCGTGCCCGAGGCAGGATTCGAACCTGCGACCGTAGCGGTCGCGCTGTTCCAGACTGTAGCCCCTAGAACCGCTCGGCCACAAACTGGCCGGCGGAAGTACTCCATATTCGCAACAAAAAGTCAAACAATTTTCTACGGTGGATAAGCATGGAATTAGATTTTTCCGTGTGAAAGAATCCGCCGAAGAAACGTCAAGAACACCAGACATCCCACTCACAACCGATATAAATCGTCTGGGTTTCCCTGGCAACTCAGAAATAATTCGCGGAGATATGTAATTTTAAGCAACTAAGGGAACGACAGAAAACAGATAAAAATGACGATCTCAAATAATTGATCATAACGCCCGCCACCAGAGTCGCATAATCGATTTAGGATGACACGTTCGATATGTATCATTTGGACCACGCGACTTCGATAGGCAATCATTCTTCGAAATTACCAAGATTTTTATTGCAGAATAATCTACGCACAGGGACAATTTCATAAACAGCATTATTAACCACATCATTAACGCATAGGGACCACTTTAATTAAACAAAGATATTAACTGTAAAGATCAGGATTTAATCAGTTTGCACATTTCTTTTAGAAAGACTATAAAACCTGGGCCAGATTTATGTTTTATTCTCGCAGGCTGATGTATTTAGTTTCTCTCGCAGTTGGAAAAGCACAAGCTAAACAACAGGCAAGTTACAACCAATCAAGCCAGCACAAGTTCAAAATCCAAATCGAATGAAAGAAAACAAAATATTTAAAGTAAATCTACAACATGAAAGATATTTATTAGTCAGTGCTTCGCGTTTAAGCAGTCATTCTGTCTCCACCGTCTCATTGCGGACTGGTGCACGATGCAGTCAACAGTAAAGCAGGTGGGTTTCAAATGGCTCAAATGGCTCTGAGTACTATGAGACTTAACTGCTGAGATCATCAGTCCCCTTGAACTTAGAACTACTTAAACCTAACTAACCTAAGGACACCACACACATCCATGCCCGAGGCAGGTTGCGAACCTGCGACCGTAGCGGTCGCGCGGTTCCAGACTGTAGCGCCTAGAACAGCTCGGCCACCTCGGCCGGCTGGTGGGTTTCAACTGCAACACTACATTAGGTCGTGAAGGACAGGCTGGCCTGCAACTATTCGACAAAGGTAAATGAGGCACCTGCTCGCGATGTAATGTGTACCACTGACCGAAAGAGAATGAATGCAGTATCGAGTTTACATCAAAAGTTCGTTCAATTCTATTGATTATTTTTCGTTTCCACATTCATATCTTCGACTTTTAAATGCAGTGTTACAGCTAAAGCAGAGCGGCACTGATTGTCTATCGTTTGGTGTCACCTGTAATAAATGTTTTAACATTTTCTTCTACTACTCTACAGAAATATGTCAACGACATTATTTCACTCGGGAGTTGGGGGTGAGAGAGGCGACCTAGAATGATATGAAAACAGAAGTAACTCACTTCATGATGCAGCTTTAGTAGACCATTCGTTCTTATTAGCGGGTTCAGCAAACTATGTTTCCATTCTCAGATTTGAAAAGCATAGATCGAGCAAGCACAAAACTGAGTGTGGGGTACCTACAGAACATTGTTAACATACCCTGAGGTGACTAAAGACATGTGACACCTACTAATATCGTGTCGGACCTACTTTTGCATGGCGTAGTGCAGTGATTCGACGTGGCATGGACTCAGCAATTCGTTGGAAGTCCCCTGTAGAAATATTGAGCCATGCTGCCTCTACAGTCGTCTGTAATTGCGAAAGTGTTGCCTGTGCAGGATTTCGTACACGAACTGATGTCTAGTTTATGTCCCATAAATATTCGATGGGATTCATGTCGGGCGATGTGGGTGGCCATATTATTCGTGCGACTTGTCCAGAATGTTCTTCAAACCAATCACAGACAATTGTGATCCGGTGACATGGAGCGTTGTCACGGGAACGTGAAGTCTGTGAATAGCCGGAAATCGTCTCCAAGTAGGCAAATGTAACCATTTCCAGTTATCTACTGCATTGGACCTTTGGACCCCGCCCATTCCGTTATGGAGCCATCACCAGCTTGCACAGATCCTTGTTCACAACTTGGGTCCATGGCTTCAGGAGGCCTACGCCACACTCGAACCCTACCATGAGCTCTTAACAACAAATATGTAGACTCATCCGATAAGGCCACGGTTTTCCAGCAGTGTAAGGCACAATCGATACGGTAAAGAGTCCCGCTGCAGGCCATGTCGTGCAGTTAGCAAAGACACTCTTATCCTTGTCTGCTGCCACAGCCCATTAACGCCAAATTTCGCCCCTCGGTCCTAACGGATTCGTTCGTCGTATGGCCCACATTGATTCACGCAGTGTTGCTTGTCTGTTAGCACTGACATCTCTAACGCAAACGTCGCTGCTCTCGGTCGTTAAGTGAAGACCGTCGGCCACTGTGTTGTCTGTAGTGGGAGCTAATGCCTGAAATTTGCTTTGCTCGTTGGCGCAGTGGATCTCGGAATATTGAATTCCCTAACGATTTCCGAAATGGAGTGTCCCATGTGTCTAGCTCCTACTACCATTCCACATTCAAAGAAAGTTAATTCCCGTCGTGCGCCCGTAGTAACATTGGAAACCTTTTCACATGAATCACGTGAGTAAAAATGCCAGATCGGCCAATGCTCCACCCTTTCATACTTTATCTAGCCTACACGATACTACCATAATCTGCGTATGAGCATATCGCTATCCAACGACTTTTATCACCTCAGTGTAATACGGATCCATATGCACAATCTCTCCGGCGTTTGGGGAATATTCTCTGTCCTATGAAGGCGTGCCATTGGAACTAGAAACGTCGAGGCGGCTATTAAATATTCGTGCGCTGTCACATATGGAGACTTTCGAAAATAATTCACGTTCGATACAGTATGTGTGTTTCAGATTGAATGAAATTTTCACTCTACAGCGGAGTGTGCGCTGACATAAAACTTCCTGGCAGATTAAAACTGTGCGCCGGACCGAGACTCGAACTCGGAACCTTTACTTTTCGTGGGCAAGTGCTCTACCAAGGTCCCGAGTTCGAGTCTCGGTCCGGCACACAGTTTTAATTTATGTTTCAGATGTTACCAAAATTACTTTTGCAGTTTTCATAACAATTTTAACTCTGGAAGTTTTCTACAAGATCAAAGACAACGCAGATTGCTCAGGGACGACGATTTTAGTTACATGGGCTATTTTATTTTTTATCCATGAATAGTTTTACGTTTTCACAATAAAATATTTACTAGACATATCTTTAATCTTTTAGAGTGTTCCTAAATTTTTTACCGAAAACATATTACTGTTTCTTGATTTTTCCTCAGACTGAAGTAATAAAAAAACGATGTCCATCTTATTGCATGGCCGAGAGACTCCTACTGATGAAGTATATGAGAAAACTAGTTTCGGCTTTGTTGCACTGGAGACAACACAGTGTCGAGTAGAGAGGAAAGCTAGCCCACTTGTACTAGTAACAACGATTCCACAATAAATGCGCCAATGAATTCTATTACTCTTTTCGCAGTGTTGGGCCTGAGGATGGTGGTAATGTGCCGCCGAAACTAGTCGTGTGAGACAATAAAGATAATCTCAAGATGCAGCTGCGGTGTTATAGTTTGTTTTATGAGAAAATGTGAGAAAAACTATTTCTTGAAAGTGTCTTGTAAAGTAAGGTTTACTTTTTTTCGTAACGACTGGTAAGAATTTTCTTTTGAAAAGTACTCCACGGTATTCTAGACTAAAAATAAAGATGTGCGATATTTTTTTGGAAATTTTTGCTAACATCTGAAATTATCACTAACTGAAGGTCCTAATTACATAATTAATCATAAAGATCAGGCCTAATTACTCAACTATATGCATAGCACGGGACAAGGATGGCCAAAAATCGCACACTCGCTAAAACTGACGATGTCACACAACAGGTATTATTCTGCTGTGAAAAAATTTCGCAACACCACGCAAACTCTACCCTTCACCTACAAGCTGGAAGGAAAATGGCAGGGGTGTAAGGTACTATCTTTGTTCATTTTGGTGGAAAGTAGGTTCAACTGTCGAGATGCTGGTGTTGGACAGAGAAGAGTTTAAGAAGTGTATTACTTGTAAGCATACAGCTAAGCACAATATCTATCGTTGTCTGATGTCATAGTTCGCTACAATGCTTGCTCAAAAGCCATCCTGCAAACCAGATAGCCGAAGCCAACACGCGCTGCCACAACTGATGGGCTAAATGCATCACAGTTGTAATTACACTTCAAAACTGTCGTGAAAAAACCAGCACTCCTAATGAATGGCTCATATGGCAACACATGTGCTGGGGAAAATCGTCGTCCCAAAAGGCTGCAGAGGGGGTGGTGGCTGGGTGTGTGTTCTCATCGATAGACGTTTACAAACTGCCGAAAATCGAGACCCTCTTACCTCCAATCATGCCTCCCCTCTCTCCATCCAGCCTTCCTCCTACACGGTGTGGGTGGGGGGGGGGGGGAGGGGGAGTAGGGACACACAGACCTTTTCAAAAGGCCAGCTGCTCCTCCGAACGCCTCATTGCACTAGCTGGTCCTATGCCAACACAATAGTGTGTATAGTCAACTAAACAACAAGAGATAAAAGGATGGCCGCCCCAAGTGCTAATTGTTCGTCTGAAATATATCGACACAACCCCCACACAGCGCCTGCCTGGTCAGGGGGTGACCATCCACAGAATAGGCATGCTCCCATCGCCTCCAATAGGCCTGTCGTTTTGCAATGGAGAACACTTTTATTTAATGTCAATGCAACTCTTCTACATCTACATCTACATACATACTCTGCAATCCACCATACGGTGCGTGGCGGATGGTACCTCGTACCACAACTAGCATCTTCTCTCCCTGTTCCACTCCCAAACAGAACGAGGGAAAACTGACTGCCTATATGCCTCTGTACGAGCCCTAATCTCTCTTATCTTATCTTTGTGGTCTTTCCGCAAAATGTAAGTTGGCGGCAGTAAAATTGTATGCATCAGCCTCAAATGCTGGTTCTCTAAATTTCCTCAGTAGCGATTCACGAAAATAACGCTTCCTTTCCTCTAGAGACTCCCACCCGAGTTCCTGGAGCATTTCCGTAACACTCGCATGATGATCAAACCTATCAGTAACAAATCTAGGAGCCCGCCTCTGAATTGCTTCTATGTCCTCCCTCAATCCGACCTGATAGGGATCCCAAACGCTCGAGCAGTACTCAAGAATAGGTCGTATTAGCGTTCCTTTACAGATGAACCACATTTTCCCAAAATTCTACCAATGAACCGAAGACGACTATCCGCCTTCCCCACAACTGCCATTACATGCTTGTCCCACTTCATATCGCTCTGCAGTGTTATGCCCAAGTATTTAATCGACGTGACTATGTCAAGCGCTACACTACTATTGGAGTATTCAAACATTACAAGATTCTTTTTCCTATTCATCTGCATTAATTTACATTTATCTATATTTAGAGTTAGCTGCCATTCTTTACACCAATCACAAATCCTGTCCAATGCATCTTGTATCCTCCAACTGTCACTCAACGACGACACCTTCCCGTACACCACAGCATCATCAGCAAACAGCCACACATTGCTATCCACCCTATCCAAAAGATCATTTATGTAAGTAGAAAACAACAGCGGACCTACCACACTTCCATGGGGCACTCCAGATGATACCCTCACCTCCGATGAACACTCACCATCGAGGACAACGTACTGGGTTCTATTACTTAAGAAGTCTTCGAGCCACTCACGTACTTGGGAACCAATCCCATATGCTCGTACCTTAGTCAGGAGTCTGCTGTGGGGCACCGAGTCAAACGCTTTCCGGAAGTCATGGAATATGGCATCCGTCTCGTACCCTTCATCCATGGTTCGCAAGATATCATGTGAAAAAAGGGCGAGTTGCGTTTCGCAGGAGCGATGCTTTCTAAAGCCGTGCTGATGCATGGACAGCAACTTCTCTGTCTCAAGGATATTCATTATATTCGAACTGAGAATATGTTCGAGAATCCTGCAACAAACCGATGTTAAGGATATTAGTCTGTAATTTTGAGGATCTATCTTTCTATCCTTCCTGTATACAGGCGTCACCTGCGCTTTTTTCCAGTCGCTGGAGACTTTACGTTGGGCAAGAGATTCGTGATAAATGCAAGCTAAGTTAGGAGCCAATGCAGTAGAATACTCTCTGTAAAACCGAATTGGAATCCCATCAGGACCTGGCGACTTATTTATTTTCAACCCAGTCAGCTGCTTCACAACCCCAGGGATGTCTATCACTATGTCCTCCATACGGGAATCTGTAGGAGACTCAAACGGCGGTATGTTTGTACGTTCCTCCTGCGTGGAAGATTGCTAAATTTAAAATTTCAGCTTTCGTTTTGCTGTCTTCCGTTGCCAGGCCAGACTGATTAGTGAGTGACTGGATGGAAGCCTTACCGATTTTACGTAAGACCAGAATTTCCTTGGGGTTTCAGCAAGATCTTTTGCTAAGGTATGACGGTGATAGTGGTTGAATGCTTCGCGCATCGCTCTTTTTACAGCAGCACGAATCTCTACTAACTTTTGCCTGTCCTCATTCTCCCGATCTTTCTTGCACCGCAAGTGCAACTGCCTTAGCTTCCTGAGCATTCTCCGAATTGCGCTGTTAAACCACGGTGGGTCTTTTCCGTCCGTAACCCACTTTTTCGGCACGTACTTGTCCAATGCGTGATTTACAATGTGTTTAATTTACCCATAATTCTTCCACGTCCATCGTACCGGAAGTAAATGAAGTCGAATCATTTACTAAGTGGGATGCTAACAACGCTTATCTGCTCTTTCTAGTAAGAATACTCTCCTAGCCTTCTTGACCGACTTTTTAACTTTCGTAACCATAGCCGTAATGACAACATCATGATCACTAATCCCTGTCTCAACACTGACACCGTTGATGAGGTCTGGTCTGTTCGTGGCTACCAGATATAAAATATTTCCATTACGCGTTGGCTGTCGATTTAGCTGCTCAAGACAGTTTTCGGATAATGTGTTCAAAAGTAATTCACACGACGGCTTGTCTGTACAACATGTAATGAATGCATAGACATCCCAGTCTATACTAGGTAGGTTGAAGTCGCCTCCGACTAATATAGCATGATCCGGGTACTTCTGCGATACAGAATGTAGACTCCCTTTGAATGATTCTAGAACTGTCACGGTGGAACCTGGTGGCCGTTAATAACACCCCACAATCAACTTTATTTCCCCTAGCCCTGTTAAACGTGTCCAGATAACTTCACAATCACACTCTACTTCGACCTCAGTAGGCACAATATTTTTGTGAACTGCAATGAAGACACTACCTCCTACGGTGTCTAGTCTGTCTTTCCGATACACGTCCCAACTCTCACTAAATATTTCAGAACTTCCTATCTCAGGCTTCAGCCAGGTCTCAGTCCCGAGAATAATTTGCGCGCCACACGCTTCCTGGAGGGCAATAAATTCAGGAACTTTATTCCGAACACTCTCAAAATTTACTGCTAATATCTTGAGAGCTGAAGTGTCTTTACACTGAGCGCGTCCTGATTTCCCTGCCTGCACGTCGACTGGTGTGTGATCATCAGGACACCTTGCACTACTGCCTAGCCTAAAAAACCCCAATGTGCACGCCACAAGTACTCTGCTACCGGAGTAGCCGCTTCCTTTGTGTAGTGCACCCATGACCTATCTAAGGGCGTCCTACAATTCCCCACCCAATGGCGCAAGTCTAGAAATCTGCAGCCAAGACCGTCACAGAGTCGACGAAGCCTCTGGTTGAGACCCTCCACTCGGCTCCAAACCAAAGGACCCCGATCCACTCCGGGAACGATGCTGCAAATAGAGAGCTCTGCTTGCACCGCGCGTGCGAGGCCAGCAGTCTTCACCAAATCCGCCAGCCGCTCGTACGAACTGAGGATCGCCTCAGAACCCAAGCTACAGGCATCATTGGTGCCGACGTGAGCAACTACTTGCAGACGACTGCACCCCGTACGCTCGATAGCCGCAGGCAAGGCCGCCTCCATAACTTGGATGAGGCCCCCTGGCAGAAAAACCCAGTGCACGTTGGATTTCTTTCCAGCCCTGTACGCTATTTCCCTAAGGGGCTCCATCACCCGACTAGCGTTGGAGCTCGCAATAACCAGCAAGCCTTCCCCCGTGTGCCTGCTTGGGCCCTGCTGAAGGAGCGGCCACCTGCCCACTGACAGGATGAACGGGCGAGGCCAGCCGGACAGCCTCCACATTGACCCTCCGCCTCGAGCGACGCTAAAGCCCGTCTCACACGGAGCAAGATACCCTGTAAGTTTCCTTGCTGGCTCGCGCGGCGGCTACCTTGCGGGCTCCGTCGTCTGCTAGCGGGCTACCTTGCTGGGAACCTTGCAAGATTTACAGGATAGGTCCGGTGCTATTTTTCTTGTAAGGTTCCCTGCGTGCTACCTGCGTTGGCCAATAGTGAGACGTGTCGTTTGTGACGTCTGACGCGGAAAGCTTGGGCGGGAAGCCTTTGTTGATAGTCGCTTTTCTGCTGTTGTGAGGTGCGGTAGGATGTTCTTATAATTATCAAGTAATGGCAACGCAGTGGTCCAAGGAAGCGATTGAAGCATTGCTATGTACTTATAGGGAAGAACAGTGTCTGTACGTAGTGAAAAGCGCAAACTATTATAATAAACACTTAAGTGCAGAAGCACTCGAAAGAGTTGCAAGTGCCGGCCGGTGTGGCCGAGCGGTTCTAGGCGCTACGGTCTGGAACCGAGCGACCGCTACGTCCGCAGGTTCGAATCCTGCCTCGGGCATGGATGTGTGTGATGTCCTTAGGTTAGTTAGGTTTAAGTAGTTCTAAGTTCTAGGGGACTGATGACCTCAGATGTTAAGTCCCATAGTGCTCAGAGCCATTTGAACCATTTTTATAGTTGCAAGTGCCGTGTGTCTTGTTCGACCATATACGACGAGCAAGGAGTGCTATAGCAAAATGCACAAGTTACGTACTCAATTTAAAGTGGAGTACTCCAAAGTAAAATCATTGCCTGACGCATCTTCTGAATCAGAGGCGAAACCATACAAAGCAGTTCTTCAAATACCAATACATCCATTCGTATAAAATTTGCAAAGGATGTACGATCTTCTATGCTATAAAATAAAGTCGTCTATAACAGTCATTATTGGTATATTTATAAAGTCAAACAGTAATGAAATGGTGATACTTTTCAAACAAAAGTAGGTGTTATGAGAACTAACCTCAACTCTTTGTGAATCATGGAGAGCACACCTTTTCCAGCGTGTCTCCTCTTTTTCGTCCATACTTTCTTTATTCTTCTCTCATTAGCATGCATTTCTGCATCGCTTAGCACCAAAACGGCTAATAACGCCAGTTTGCTCTGAACATCTGTACCTGAAGCAGCCATCTTCGTTCGATACAACATGCAGCCGATCACAACACAACTAGATGCCGATCTTGCACCGTGGGAGAGCTTCGGCGTGGAAGATAGCCGGCTCCTTTCCCTGCCAGCCGGCAGGCATGCACGCCATCTCACAAACTTGCGGCGAACCTTGCTCCGAGTGAGACGGGCTTAACGCGTGCAGTCCGCCACTCACCCTGAGGTGAGGGCGGCCCCAACACGCCGGGTACACTAGAAGGTGCCTCGGCGGCTGAGTCAGCGGAGCAGCAAGCGACACCTGGGGTGTCTCAAGCGATGCGCCAGACCCTACGCCGTCGCTGCACCTCGAGGCAGCAGCCTGAAGGCACGCACACACCCTATCCATCCTACTGCTAATATCTAATCGACTCCGCGAATTTATACTCTACGGCTATCAATAAGCAATATTACTCCTCTCAAATACGAGAATACGCAAGGCTTTTATGTAATTAAATATGCAAGCGCTCAAACACTCGGAAAGAAATTAAGAATCAAACTACAAAACAAATATGAACGCTAAATATGCGACTTGCTACGGCACTGCTGCTGCACTGATACTTCACCAGCTGCTGCCCAAGGCTCTTTCTTGCACTCTCTTAAATGTGTTTCTCAGGAAGACTGGACCCCTCTGGAACAACAACGTAACTCCTGAGAACAGTCCAATTGGCTTTTTCAAAAGTTGGCTGCTTGGAAAACGGGAAGTGTTCACCCTAAAGCGATTGCAGACGTCAGAGCAACCTCACACCACAGTGTATTCAGTACAATGCGCCTTTGCGAGTATGTTGCTGGGCAGTAGCGTTGTCTTGCTGGAATAATAAATCATTGACCTCATTTTCATTCAGCAGAGCGATAAATGGATAAATTATCTGGGAGCAATAAATATCAAAAGTGATGGTAGTATCGAAAAGGATAGACCCTATAATTCGCGCTCGCGTTATGGCAAACCACACTCCGATTTTCTCTCCATGCAATAGTGTTTCGCTTAAGGAATCTGCACATTCTAATAAGAAAATTCCAGAATTTTGGGAATTAATGAAACAAGATATGTGAAACTAATCCTCAACAGTGAAAAACGTTCGATCTAAAACACCAACTCCATGACAGTTAACAAATATCTGAAACCATTGACAATATGTTATTGGTTTCACATGGTCCATACAACATAATTAGAGCATTGCAGTAATTTTATACGGATACATCCACAGTTCTTAGGTTACGGCGTTTTGTGCTTGTAGCAGAGATTTTAGCTACCTTGCGATAATCTCTTCATTTATTTGTTGGACTCCGCAGCATGATGTCCGTAATGTCGTGAACATCTACATCTACATCGATACTCCGCAAATCACATTTAAGTGCCTGGCAGAGGGTTCATCGAAGCACCTTGACAATTCTCTATTATTCCAATTTTGTATAGCGCGTTGAAAGAATGAACATCTATATTTTTCCGTAAGAGCTCTGATTTCCCTTATTTTATCTTGCTGATCGTTCCTCCCTATGTAATACGGTATCAACAAAATATTTTCGCATTCGGAGATAGTTGGTGTTTGAAATTTCGTGAGAAGATTCCGTCGCAACGAAAAACGCGTTTCTTTTAATGATGTCCATCCCGAATCCTGTATCATTCTGTGACACTCCCTCCCATATTCAACGATAATACAAAACCTGGTCCCTTTCTTTGAACTTTTTCGATGTACTCTGTCAGTCCTATCTGGTAAGGATCCCACAACGCGCAGCAGTATTCTAAAAGAGGACGGAGAAGCGTAGCGTAGCAGTCTCCTTAGTAGGTCTGTTACATTTTTTAAGTGTCCTGCCAATAAAATGTAGTCTTTGGTTTGCCTTCCCCACAAAACTTTCTATGTGTTCCTTCCAATTTAAGTTGTTCGTGATTGTAATACCTAGGTATTTAGTTGAATTTACGGCTTTTAGATTAGACTGATTTATCATGTAACCCAGTTTAACGAGTTCCTTTTAGCACTCATGTGAATGACCTCACACTTTTCTTTATTTAAGGTCAACTGCCACTTTTCGCACCATTGCGATATTTCTTCTAAATCTTTTTGCAGTTTGTTTTGACCATCTGAGGACTTTATTAGTCGACAAACTACAGCGTCACCTGCAAACAACCGAAGACGGCTGCTCAGATTGTCTCCCAAATCGTTTATATAGATAAGGAACAGCAAAGGGCCTATAACACTACCTTGGGGAACGCCAGAAATCACTTCTGTTTTACTCGATGACTTTCCGTCAATTACTACGAACTGTGACCTCTCTGACAGAAAATCACAAATCCAGTCACATAACTGAGGCGATATTCCTTAAGCACGCAATTTCACTACGAGCCGCTTGTTTGGTACAGTGTCAAAAGCCTTCCGGAAATCCAGAAATACGGAATCCATCTGAAATCCTTTGTCAATAGCACTCAGCACTTCATGTGAATAAAGAGCTAGTTGTGTTTCACAAGAACGATGTTTTCTAAACCCATGTTGACTGTGTGACAATAGACGGTTTTCTTCGAGGTAATTCATTATGTTCGAACACAATATATGTTCTAAAATCCTGCCGGCCGGGGTGGCCGAGCGTTTCTAGGCGCTACAGTCTAGAACCGTGCGACCGCTACGGTCGCAGGTTCGAATCCTGTCTCGGGCATGGATGTGTGTGATGTCCTTAGGTTAATTAGGTTTAAGTATTTCTAAGTTCTAGGGGACTGATGACCTCAGCAGTTGAGTCACCTAGTGCTCAGAGCCATTTGAACCATTTCTAAAATCCTGCTGCATATCGAAGTTAACGATATGGGCCTGTAATTTAGTCGATTACTCCTACTACTTTTCTTGAATGTTGGTGTGACCTGTGCAACCTTCCAGTCTTTGGGTACGGATCTTTCGTCGAGCGAACGGTTGTATATGACTGCTAAGTATGGAACTAATGCATCAGCATACTTCGAAAGCAACCTAATTGGTATACAGTCTGGACGAGAAGACTTGCTTTTATTAAGTCAGTTAAGTTGCTTCACTACTCCGAGGATATTTACTTCTACGTTACTCATGTCGGCAACTGTTCTAGATTCGAATTCTGGAATATTTACTTCATCTTCTTTCGTGAAGGCATTTCGGAAGGGTGTGTTTAGTAACTCCGCTTTGGCAGCACTGTCTTCGATAGTATCTCCATTGCTACCGTACAGAGAAGGTATTGATTGTTTCTTGCCACTAACATTTTCACATACGACCAGAACTTCTTTGGATTTTCTGCCAGATTTCGAGACAAAGTTTCGTTGTGGAAACTGTTAAAGGCATCTCGCATTGAAGTCCGCGCTAAATTTCGAGCTTCTGTAAAAGATCACCAATCTTGGGGATTTTGCGTCTGTTTAAATTCGGCATGTTTGTTTCGTTGTTACTGCAACAGTGTTCGAACACATTTTGTGTACCAAGGAGGATCAGCTCCGTCGTTTGTTAATTTATTTGGTATAAATCTCTGAAGCTTCCGTTCTGTTAAAATTGTGGGCCTACCAGTTCGTGGTGCACCATGAACTGAACCTGTTGTCGGGAATTTGCGAATTAAATCACGCACAGTGTCACGATGTGGACACCTCGAAGCAGAAAAACGGAATCCAATATGCCGCCTCACAAGCTCTCTAAAAACTCTCTCTCTGTAATAGTAAGCATTCAGACCACACTCAGATCACACAACTAGACAATAACATAAGTAACAGCAACAAACATATACACAGCACTACTACTCCCATCCTACCACCGCTGGGCCAGGGAACACATGCATGCAAGATTTCAATGTGCTGCCAAACTCATCGCAAGGCGAGACACGCAATACTCGCCACTCCATAAAATAAAAAATAAAATAAAATAAGAAAAACTGGCAGCCATACGGTCTCATTGTAAGACTGTATCTAGGAATACAAGTTAGGACACACAGTGCGTGTATGATTACCTTGATCTTTTCAACCCTCCTGGCCATTCCCACGACGGTGAGTCCTTCTTTCAGCAGCGCCTGCACTATGGCAGCACCGATGCCCGCACTGGCGCCAGTAACCAGTGCGACGCGTCCCTTGTATTTGTCGATACTCATGGCTCTGTGGACAGAGTGGTCAGCTAGTCAGGATCTCAGGCACAACTGATGGAGATATTCTAGCCACACTGTCTTCTATATGTGTACATGTACACGACAAGTTATCAGCAAAATTTACTCTGGCGTCATGTGATAGAGATAGAAGCCATCATGTGAGGGAAACAGTGTATGAGAGCAGCAAATAGAGCTTCCGATGATCAACACTGTACGTAAAGGCTGGTATGTTATTGCCTTCATAAACAAGTGTAACAGAAATACCCAGTATTTTTAGCGATGACCAGCCTGTTTAAGGTATGGAAAACAGACAGATTTGCCTTAGAGACTGCAAAGACGATATTAATCACAGCACAATCTTAATCTTTCCTTGTCAGTCACGTGAGCAGTCGCCCGTTACACAAAGCAAAACACTTAATTTTGCTTCAGTTATTGGTCTTATATTAGATTATATATACCATACAACATATTTTATCCATGTTGTGTTCTAAACAGAATATTTTGTGTACATAATCGTATAAAATTTTTTATGATATACTGAAACAGACAAAAAGATTTTTATATATCTTATGGCACGATGATTATCAAACTTCCATCTTTTCTGCTGGGTTCTTATATCATCAAATCAAAGCCTCCTTCCAACATAAAAATCTTCAGCTCTTGTTTCACATTCGCCATCTACATCACTGTCCTCAACATTAGTTTCAGAATGTAAGAATGGTCGTCAGCATTTGTTATTCCTTCCTCACTCGTCCTCGAATTGCTTTCCTCAAAACTTAAGAGATGATTGATTTTGAGCTTTCCTTTCATTTTCTTTTCCTTCAATACTCGCAAAGTCTAGGAACAAATTCAAGTTTTACTGGGCTCTATCCAATAAAAGCATTCCGAATATGTCCTACTCTAATCACAAATAGTAAAAATAAGAAACACAAAAAAGAACCGTAGTTACATTATGTAAGCAACAACTTTAATGAAGCATAAATGTGACTGAAAACAGTGAGAAAGAGAGCGGTTGGTCATTGTGGGGACATCCTGGAATAGGGATGCTGGAATACACTGTAGGGATAACGAGGGCTAATAACGAGGAGAGGGGGGGGGGGGGAAGCCTGGAATACGGATGCTAGAATATACTGTAGGGATAATAACCAGAGAAATATTCGGGCTTAAGAACGAAGCTACCTTAAAGAATTCTAGGATATTTTAGAGGCAAGTATGTTACCAACTAATGACGCATTGCCACCAGACAAAACATCAACCGTGAAAGCAAACACTGCCATAAACGCGATAATGTGTTCTTAGGCCAACAATTTGATATTGTGGCAACAGAAATAAAAGACCATAGGCAAAAAGATCGAGATCTACGGGGTCGTCGCTCTCTGGATGTAGCGCTGAGATAGATTAAATTAAAACTTGTCCAAAACGTGATTTTTTTCTGACTGTCAGCCACAATGGCTTATGAAACGACGATGTACTTTGTGGTCATCTGAAGACATAACAAACGCTGCGAGTTTAAATTGTCTGTCTTATGAAGCCTTACCTTTTGTCAGAGACATACTGGAATTTTTTCTTCCTAGTGCAGTCACTTTTAAAAAAGAAGACTCCAGCAATTTAGCGTTCTACCAGCTTTTATTGGTTTAAGCCGTAGTGTTCCGAAACTCAAAGTTTTTTAAGACTTTTTTTGAAAAATGCTTAGTTCGGAGGCTTTACACTAGTCTTTTACCGACCATAGAAAAGACAGTGTGACAAATATAAAGCTTAATAACGGCAAAAATACACTAAAACCTGGAAAAATCTCGATTATTTTCATACCTGTCTACGAATTATAAACATGTACGCCGTATGCCCATAAGCTCCAAGTTAGTGAGGCATGGCAAGGGTTTATGGTGACGTCACAGCTCGCAGCCTGTCTGCGCGTGGCCCCTACCGTCTATTATGTACTCTGTTCATCATAAGAATAAACCTAATGCAAACAAACAAGAACGCGATGATTGGTCACAAGCCTCAGCACACTTACACAGGTGTTGTTGCGCTCTTGGGAATAGGTCCTACTTATACATAAGTAAGACATTAATACATTAGATTTCTTGTTACTAAGTTACGTGTAATGAAACTAAGGTATTCAATGTATTGATAGCCATCAATGTTTTTCTTAATCACGGTTTAGATATGTAATTTTTATTTCAAAAACTGTGTATAGTCCCAGTCTCTGTACTGTTGTGGCCTGATTGTCGCACAGATAATACGCGGTATGAAAACGGCTGAGGCTACTTCCTACTCTGTAGTGAAACACGCGTGTGGAACACGGTTAGAAAGTGCCGAGAAGTAGAGTGTTCTTGGTGTTTTTCATAAACTAGAAGAATGAGTAGCTCTGAGGGATGAAGTAGTGAAGGCAGCAGAGGATCAAGTAGGTAAAAAGACGAGGGCTAACAGAAATCCTTGGGTAACAGAAGACATATTGAATTTAATTCATGAAAGGAGAAAGTATATAAATGGATGAAACGTCTCAAAAATGAGATCGACAGGAAGTGCAAAATGGCTAAGCACGGATGGCTAGAGGACAAATGTAAGGATGTAGAGGCTTATCTCACTAGGGGTAAGATAGATACCGCCTACAGGAAAACTAAAGAGACCTTTGGAGAAAAGACAACCACTTGTATGAATATCAAGAGCTCAGATGGAAACCCAGTTCTAAGCAAAGAAGGGAAAGCAGAAAGGTGGAAGGCGTATACAGAGGGACTATACAAGGGCGATGTACTTGAGGACAATATTATGGAAATGGAAGAGGATGTAGATGAAGATGAAATGGGAGATACGATACTGCGTGAAGAGTTTGACAGAGCACTGAAAGACCTGAGTCGAAACAAGGCCCCGGGAGTAGACAACATTCCATTAGAACTACTGACGGCCTTGGGATAGCTAGTCCTGACAAAACTCTACCATCTGGTGAGCAAGACGTATGAGACAGGCGAAATACCCTCAGATTTCAAGAAGAATATAATAATTCCAATCCCAAAGAAAGCAGGTATTGACAGATGTGAAAATTACCGAACTATCAGTTTAATAAGTCACAGCTGCAAAATACTACAACGAATTCTTTACAGACGAATGGAAAAAATGGTAGAAGCCGACCTTGGGGAAGATCAGTTTGGATTCCGTAGAAATGTTGGAACACGGGAGGCAATACTGACCTTATGACTTATCTTAGAAGAAAGATTAAAGAAAGGCAAACCTATGTTTCTAGCATTTGTAGACATAGAGAAAGCTTTTGACAATGTTGACTGGAATACTCTCTTTCAAATTCTAGAGGTGGCAGGGGTAAAATACATGGAGCGAAAGGCTATTTACAATTTGTACAGAAACCAGATGGCAGTTATAAGAGTCGAGGGGCATCAAAGGGAAGCAGTGGTTGGGAAGGGAGTGAGACAGGGTTGTAGCCTCTCCCCGATATTATTCAATCTGTATATTGAGCAAGCAGTAAAGGATACAAAAGAAAAATATGGAGTAGGTATTAAAATCCATGCAGAAGAAATAAAAACTTTGAGGTTCGCCGATGACATTGTAATTCTGTCAGAGACAGCAAAGGACTTGGAAGAGCAGTTGAACGGAATGGAGAGTGTCCTGAAAGGAGGGTATAAGATGAACATCAACAAAAGCAAAACAAGGATAATGGAATGTAGTCAAATTAAGTCGGGTGACGCTGAGGGAATTAGATTAGGAAATGAGACACTTAAAGTAATAAAGGAGTTTTGCTATTTGGGGAGCAAAATAACTGATGATGGTCGAAGTAGAGAAGATATAAAATGTAGACTGGCAATGGCAAGGAAAGCGTTTCTGAAGAAGAGAAATTTGTTAACATCGAGTATAGATTTAAGCGTCAGGAAGTCGTTTCTGAAAGTATTTGTATGGAGTGTAGCCATGTATGGAAGTGAAACATGGACGATAAATAGTTTGGACAAGAAGAGAATAGAAGCTTTTGAAACGTAGTGCTACAGAAGAATGCTCAAGATTAGATGGGTAGATTACATAACTAAGGAAGAAGTATCGAATAGAATTGAGCAGAAGAGGAGTTTGTGGCACAACTTGACAAGAAGAAGGTACAGGATGGTAGCACATGTTCTGAGGCATCAAGGGATCGCAAATGTAGCATTGGAGAGCAGCGTGGAGGGTAAAAATCGTAGAGGGAGACCAAGAGATGAATACAATAAGCAGATTCAGAAGGATATAGGTTGCAGTAAGTACTGGGAGATGAATAATGCATGTTATCTTGTTTCTAATTACGTATTGCACGCGAAATTCCTGTTTTCATTTCAAATATAAATTCTTAATTATCGACATTTTTTGAAAGACTGTTAATAAAGGTTGCTTAAACTAAGAAAACATAAAATTTAATTTTTAGGACAATTATGACAAACCAAATACTCTAATATGGACTAGGTCCAACGTTTTATACCACACATGTAGTCTCACAGGAGCCAGAGTGATAAGTGTCGTAGAAAGATAAAAACAATCGTTTTCAGAGAATCGAGCACACTATACAAATGCTGCACTTTTACATCTGTCGCTGTACCATTACAATATGAACACAACAGAACTGATCTGGAACCGAGTTACAGGATTTGTCGCGAGAAATAAGAAGACTCTTAAGCTGCCATACGTACTGGAACTACATTTCGTTCATCGTAAGAATAAACCCAAAGTAAACAAACCCAAAAGCGATGATTGGCTGGAAGCCATTACTTTCGTACATGGTGTTGTTCCGGTCTTGGAAGTAGGTCCATATTATGTATTACAGCGAAGCACCAAAGAAACTGGTATAGGCATGCATATTCAAATACAGTGATAGGTAAATGGGCAGAACACGGCGCTGGGGTCGGCAGTGCCTATATACAATGAAGAGCCAAAGAAATTAGTACACCTGCCTAATGTCATGTAAGGCCCCGCGGGCATGCAGAAGTGCCGCAACACGACGTGGCTTGGACTCGACTAATGTCTGAAGTAGTGCTGGGGGGAACTGACACGATGGATCCCACAGGGCTGTCCATAAATCGGTTAGAGTACGAGGGAGTGCTGATCTCTTGTGAACAGCACGCTGCAAGGCATCCCAGATAAGCTCTATAATGTTCATTTCTGGAGAGTTTGGTGGCCAGCGGAAGTGTTTAAACTCAGAAGAATGTTCCTGGCGCCAGTCTGCAGCGATTCTGGAGGTGTGGGGTGTCGCATTGCCCACTGTAGTTGCTCAAGTCAGTCGGAGAGCACAATTAACATGACTGGATGCAGGTGATCAGACAGGATGCTTAGGTACGTGTCACCCGTCAGAGTCGTATCTAGACACCTCAGGGATCCATATCACTCCGACTGCACGCGCCCCACACCATTACAGAGCCTCCACCAACTTGTTCGGTCTGCAGCTAACATGCGGTGATCATGGATTATGAGGCTGTCTCCATACCCCAACACGTCCATTCACTCGATACAATTAAAACGAGACTTGACAGACCAGGCAACATGTTTCGTCATCAACAGTCCAATGTCAGTGTTGACGGGCCCAGGCGAGGCGTAAAGCTTTGTGTCGTGTAGTCATCAACGGTACACGAATGGGCCTTCGGTTCCGAAAGCCCATACCTATGATGTTTCATTGAATGGTTCGCACAACGACACTTTTTGATGGCCCAGCATTGATATCTGCAGCAATTTGCGGAAGCGTTGAACTTCTGTCGCTTTGATCGATTCTCTTCAGTCGTCGTTGATCCCGTCCTTGCAGGATCTTTTTTCGGCCACAGTGATGACGGAGATTTGATGTTTTACCGGATTCCTGATATTCAGGGTACACTCGTGAAATGCCCCAACGAGAAAATTCCTACTGCGTCGCTACCTCGGAGACGCTGTGTCCAATACATCGTGTGCCGACTATAACCCCACGTTCAGGCTCACTTAAATCTTGATAACCTGCCATTGTAGCAGCAGTAACCGATATAACAACTGCTCCAGACACTTGTTGTCTTATATAGGCGTTGCCGACCGCAGCGCCGTGTTCTACCTGTTTGCATATCTCTACATTTGAATACGCATGTCTATAACAGTTTCTTTGACGCTTAAGTCAAAGACAAGTGTCTGGTGCAGTTGTTAGATCGGTTCCTACTGATACAATTGCAGATTATCAAGTTTTAAGTGAGTGTTAATGTGGTGTTCTGTCGGCGCACGAGCGATGGGATACAGCATCTCCGAGATAGCGATGTTGTGGGGATTTTCCCATATAACCATTTCACGAGTTTACCGTGAATATCAGCAACCCGATAAAACATCAAATCTCCGACATCGCTGCGGCCTGAAAAAGATCCTGCAAGGACGGGACCAACGACGACTGCAAGTTGGCAGTGGACTGTTGAAGCTGGCGGAGGCTCCGCAATGCTATGGCGCGCGTGCAGTTGGAGTGATATGAGACCACTGATACGTCTAGACAGAGGTGACACGTACGTAACCATCCTGTCGGATCACCTCCATCCAGTCAAGTCCATTGCGCATTCCGACTGACTTGGGAAATTCCAGCACGACAATGCGACACTCCACATGTCCAGAAATTTTACAGAGTAGCTCCAGGGACACTCTTCTGAGTTTAAACACTTCCGCTGGCCACCAAACTTCCCAGACATGAAGATTATTCAGCATATCTGGGATGCCTTGCAACGTGCTGTGCTCCACCCCCTGGTGCTCTTACGGATTTGTAGACATCCCTACAGGATTCTTGGTGTCAATTCCCTCCTGCACTACTTCAGACATTAGTCGAGTGCATGCCACGTCGTGTTGCGGCATGCATACCAGTTTCTTTGGCTCTTCAGTGTAGATATCTTACTACTATGTCTTTGTAAATGATATTTTAAGACATTCTTATGTATTAACAACCATCAACGTTTTTCAGTCACACTTTAGCTACATATTTTTTATTTTAAAAAATCGTGTATGGTCATAGTCTCTGTAAACGCTACTTGCTGTCTGCGTGTCTCGCCGTTAATATGTACTAAGTAAATGGATGACACTGCTTCCTGCTACGTAGTGGAACATGCGCACCTTACACCGTTAATGGAGAGAAACAAATTGTTTGTTACAGAGAAAAATCAGCTCAGACATTTTTCAAGAAACACTGTGTAATAAATATGAAGTTGTATTCAAGTTATATGCGTAACGTAATCGCTAGCATTGTAGACTGGTATAATTATGTGTGGTTTGAGTCGAGAATTCTATTCTCGTAGTGGTCTACATTTTTTTTCGACTTGAATAATTAAAGAATTTAAATATAAAATTCATCAAATATATGTTAATGAACTCTTACTTAACCGTCGTTTTCCAAGAAAGATGCACGTCTTCTAGTATCTAATTACATATCGCAAAGCTCTGGTTTTCATCTAGAATATAAATTCTTAAGTATCGATATTTTATAAAAGACTGTAAAAGAATGCTGAACTTAAGAAAACATTACATAATCAAATTTCTGTGGAGAAAAATGAAGAATCAAATACTCACTATTTGAATATGTACTACATTGTTTTGTAAGACAGATGTGGTTTCTTGCGAGCCAGAGTGATAAGCGTCGTAGAAACATGGAAAACAATAATTTTCACCGCATCGAGAACACTGTACAAATGCTGCATTTTTACACTTGCCATCGCACCACTGGTTTCTGAACCCAATAGAACTGTCATAGAGTTAAGCGATTTGTTGGAAGAAATCACAAGACATTTAAGCTGGCTGACAAACGTACTGGAAGTAATGCACAAAGCACAGTGACATGCACTGCCGAACTATGGCGGCATGCAGAACAGTACGTCATAAAAGAGAGGAGGAAATGTGGACTTTTTGGTAGCTTGGGATTCTGTTGCTGGTCACCTCGTTATCAACGTAGCAATACTGGAAGTGTGTTGCTGGGAGGGAGTTCAGAGATTGCCAGACGACTGACTGTAGTACCTTCAGTAGCTACAATATTTAGCTACACGGGAAATGAACAGTGTGCTTTTACGCCACGCATAGCTCAGGCAGAAAATTGCCCTTATTAAAGTCAGAAATTTTCATCACTTTTGTTTTTAATTGCACTACTACGTTAGCTAAGATCGAGGCATGTTATGTTTTCCGTCAGATCACTTAGGCAGCGTATCGCCTGAGTTTTGCCCATATATAACTTCCTTCTATTTAAAAAATTAAATGAAAAAGCTATATTGTTCTCTGCTCGTCTCTTTTTAAGTCTTTATTGCGATTGTTCACATCACTGCAGGTTAGTTGGATCACTTGCCTGGCACGTGCTGTCCAACTTAAATGCACGGGTAAAGCTGTTGCCCCGAATCATCAGTCGATGTGCGGTTAACGCAGAATGTAAAACGTATCCATATTTCGATTTCATCATCTACGTCTAAACACTTATCACCGATAATAATCGACGCCAAAATCTCGATATTACCATCTATATTAAATGACGAATATACCTGAACGGTGTGAAGTGTAAAACAAATACATGTAATATCATATTTATTAACCAATAGACGCAGTAATAATTATCATTACGTACGATTTCTAAATCTCCATTTCTACCGATTGTCATGCTTTTCCTTTACCTATTGGTACTTGCAGTAATGATCCAGGTGTAAACTCATTCCTACTGCTCACCCCACGTTTGACGTAACATGCAATCATCCTTTCATAACCACATTAATATTAAAAAATAAAAATTCAACTCGCTGACATCGAGTACAGCCGCAGCAGTTGTGAATCCCTGAGTGTATGCATGGTGGTTCGATTGTAGGTCAGATAGCATACTTAGGAAGATCTCATCCTGTTATTCACACAAGGATTTTATCTTGCGATTGCAAACATAACTTCCTTCAAATGTGAGGTCTGTACTTGCGCCAATTGCCATATCGTGCCGCCACCAAAATACCGACCTAACAGTCAGACAAATAATGTTGCACGCAAAACATAAGCAAAGTCACATAAAACATCATACGATAAAGGACTAACAACGGGAACGCCGCACGAAACCAGAAATGTAGAAGAGACCTGTTAATGAAACTTCCTGGCAGATTAAAACTGTGTGCCGGACCGAGACTCGAACTCGGGACCTTTGGCTTCCGCGGGCAAGTGCTCTACCATCTGAGCTACCCAAGCACAACTCACGCCCCGTCTTCACAGCTTTACTTCTGTTAGTACCTCGTCTCCCACATTTACAGAAGCGTGAGTCGTGCTTGAGTAGCCCAGATGGTAGAGCACTTGCCGCGAAAGGCAAAGGTCCCGAGTTCGAGCCTCGGTCCGGCTCACAGTATTAAGCTGCCAGGAAATTTTATTGCAGCGCACACTCCGCTGCAGAGTGAAAATCTCATTCTGGAAACATTTCCCAGGCTGTGGCTAAGCCATGTCTCCGCAATATCCTTTCTTTGAGGAGTGCTAGTTCTGCAACATTCGCAGGAGATCTTCTGTAAAGTTTGGAAGGTAGGAGACGAGGTACTGGCAGAAGTAAAGCTGTGAGAACGGGAGGTGAGTCGTGCTTAGGTAGCTCACATGGTAGAGCACTTGCCCGCGAAAGGCAAAGGTCCCGAGTTCGAGTCTCGGTCCGGCACACAGTTTTAATCTGCCATATCAGCGCACACTCCGCTGCAGAGTGAAAATCTCATTCTGGAGACCTGTTAATCTCTGTTCCATCGCTGCCACACGACGGGCAGAGAAATAACGGCTTTAACCAGTGTTCGGTCAACACCGACAGTCAGAACAACACGGAAAGCGGCAGTGTTATTATTGCAACTAGGTTTGTCCGATTTTATCGATCTTACAACTTGGCCGTACCACACACGTAGTCTGGAAACCATTAAATAAGGACGATAACAGCGTCCAAGTCAAAATGAATATGGTATGTACCAAAACATACGACTTCAGGAGCCAGAGTGCTTCACGGTTGGCCGAACTAATGGTGGCGCGTGTAAACTTTAGGACACATACCACACATATACAGGGTCTCTCTCCTCAGAGTCGTGTCATGCGCATTTTCTGTGGTGTTCCAGTAGATATTTAGAACTTAATTTTTGTACTGTGTAGATGTAACTGGCTCAATCAAATACTGCTCTTCACATATTTCATGTGTCATCCAGTTTCAACGCAAAGCGTCGGTTTGTTTCCCGTTGTGAATAAAATGATTTTTACTTGCTTCCAGCATGGTGGATGGCAGTAGGCAGCAACTTGCTACGATTCAGTGAAATTACAGAACGGTCAAAGTCGCGCAGAAGTTTGTTTTTACTTAAAAACTGGTCGCCATTGAAATAAAAAACGAACTTCTGAGCTACTTACACTATTTTGTAATTTCACTGAATCAAAATGACTTTTGTAGTTGAATCTTATGTGCCTTTTTTTATAGAGTGGTCGCAAATTAGTGTAGCGCAATGTTCCTTTTATCGGTATGTACGATATGAATTCAAGTTATATAATTCCTCTGACTTTTCTCTCTCACAAACTAATCACACGAAAACTGTGAAACTTGTCTCACTTCTCGATGTAATCTCCCTACAGCCTTATACAATGTTCACAAAGTCGACAACATGATTCCATGCCCACTGCGAATGCGTCTTTAGAAGTCTGGTTAGACCAGTGGAAAATCACTTACGTAATAGCGGCAGGGCTAGTGATTGAGCGACCACAACCAAAAGTCGCTAGGAGCCAGGAAAGGTAGGTAGGGAGCGTGAGACTTCACTTCAACCTTGCGGTCATCCGTCAGGATTCATGCACCGAGTCCGCAGCTCGTGGTCGTGGGGTAGCGTTCTCGCTTCCCGCGCCCGGGTTCCCCGGTTCGATTGCCGGCGGGGTCAGGGATTTTCTCTGCCTCGTGATGACTGGGTGTTGTGTGATGTCCTTAGGTTAGTTAGGTTTAAGTAGTTCTAAGTTCTAGGGGACTGATGACCATAGATGTTAAGTCCCATAGTGCTCAGAGCCATTTGAACCATTTTTTTTCGCGCTCCGACCTGGATCTTTACGCAGGATTGTGTGCAAAGATCCTACGGAAATACTGTTTTGGAGTCGATCCTCCAAAACGACTTTCTCCACTCGCTCGTTTATGTCATCGGACCGGCTGGTGAGAGGCTGAGATTGTCATTGTCTATTGTTACACGACGTTCTGCCTCCTTTGAATTGTCGCGCCCACGAACGCATACTAAATACATCCGTGACACCGTCACCACGTGTCTCACTCAACTATCGATGAATTTCAATCTCTGCCACACGATTCAAATGGAGCAAAAGCATGATTACACGCTATTGTTGTAATGTAAACTGGAAATACCGTGTGTCTAGGGCCTCCCGTCTGGTAGACAGTTCGCCCGGTGCAAGTCTTTCGAAAAAAAAAAAAAAAAATGGTTCAAATGGCTCTGAGCACTATGGGACTTAACAGCTGAGGTCATCAGTCCCCTAGAACTTCGAACTACTTAAACCTAACTAACCTAAGGACATCACACAACACCCAGTTGACCCAGCGGGGAATCGAACCCTGGAACCCGGGCGCGGGAAGCGAGAACGCTACCGCACGACCACGAGCTACGGACAATGTGCAACTCTTTCGTGCTGACGCCACTTCGGCGTGTTTCGCGTCGGCGGGGATGAAATGATGATGGCCGGCCGGCGTGGCCGTGCGGTTCTAGATGCTTCAGTCAGGAACCGCGCGACCGCTACGGTCGCAAGTTCGAATCCTACCTCGGGAATGGATGTGTGTGATGTCCTTAGGTTAGTTAGGTTTAAGTAGTTCTAAGTTCTAGGGGACTGATGACCTCAAATGTTAAGTCCTATAGTGCTCAGAGCAAAATGATGATGATAAGAACAACACAACACCCAGTCCTTGAGCGGAGAAAATCTCCGACCCAGCCGTGAATTGAACCCGGGCCTTTAGGTATGACATTCCGTCGCGCTGACCACTCGGCTACCAGGGCCGGACATTTTTATAAGGAAAACGTTGAAGTGTCAAAAGCAGTTCTCATTTTCGCCGCTGCCACCGGAGTTCCCTGTGCCGGGCAGTGGTCCCTGCTCCCATTCACAACGAGTGCACTCGTAGTCCAAAACAAACCGTATGTTGCTATCTGTTTCCGGTCCTGAGAAAAATATCGGTGTTATAACTTGGATGCACCTCGTGTGGACAGGGATAATAAAATGCGAGGAATAATCTGTACTCCAGCAGCGTGCGTTATTTAATATTGGGAAATTTATTTATGGCGCATTTATAGGGGCATTATTATTAAAGCATTTTGGCCATTTATTCTTTGAAAATCTATTCGTAATTTCTTGTAGAAGTTGGTTTTGTGTGTTTTAACTGCAAGTCGTGTACTGTGACGTCACGCATTGTATCGCTGATCACAGTACTGCGCAATACAGAATTTCATTGGACAGCTTCTTTAGGATACAGTTTCGCACCTTCTAAAAGTTATTTGTAACACCGCTGTAGAGTTTCAGATTGCTCTGGCGATCCTTCGATCAGATAGCGTTTACGTAGGCCTAGCATTTGCATTGTTCAGGGTAACATTCAGCACAGACGCACACGAAAGTTAAGAACAGGGAACCAGTTTACAACATCAACATACAAGAAGGACAAAATAAAGTATAACAGTTACAACACTGTAGCTGTACGTTGCTGGACGTTTCTTCAAAACCGACCAAACCATTTTCAGATACGTAGGGAATGTACATTTATTCTGGTGTTAGTCAAATAATTGTTATTAATAAATATTTGCTAACAGAAGTTGCCTACCGCCACTCAGACTTTAGGAGGACTACACTGGTGATAAATACTATCTTTCAACAACTTTACAATGCCAGAAACGTTCATATTAATAAATAAATGAATAACTTTGGCATAATCGAAGACGTACGATCGTATACGAAATATACGGACTGTACACCCAAGTTACAGACTATGTGCCATATTCGGTAGTCGCCGATACGAGTAGAATGCCTTTCGATCTAGTCATACAGTAGGCCATGCTCTCGTACCGTTAATAGGTAGCTTATAATCAGTGTGAACGAGCTCATTTTATGCGTCCCGTCCAAAAAATTATTTTGCGCGAAAAAAACTTGTTCTCACTTTATTACGTAAAACACAGACAGTAGTACTGCAGTTTCAGAATTCGACGGCGCTGTTACGGCTCTGCAAGGGGACATAAAACTATGAGAACATCTCCACATAAAGGAAGGATTCCTGCGCGGTGACTCACTAAGTCAGTTATCGCACAACTGGGGTGGAAAAGCGTGGTCAGTTATATTGTTCGCCACTTACACCATCTACGGACTCACCAGCTCAACTGAGACATTTCTGGAGGTATAGTACGGGTAGCGGCGGGGGGTGGGGCGTTCCTCCAAGTTGACGAGAAATTTACTGCAGACGAAAGGCAAACATGACAGAACTCCTACTCAGGCTTTCTATAAACTGAGGATATATTCTGAGAAGTGAAAAGAAAGAATTCTGCCAGTCCGCTGTCACAGTTTTTGAGAAAATGTGTCACAGCGTAAGGACGAAAATCGAAGGCGAAAAAAACCTTGAAGTTAATGTTGCGAAAATAGTCTCCTCGTCCAGTGACTAGTTGCTTTTCTTTTCTGGTCAAATACTATATGAAATGAATCTCTTCAAGTTCCATCCATCAATACGTAGAGGACGAAGTCTTAGTATACTGTGTGATGAAACGTACTCTCTGCCACGTCCGAGATTTACGGAGCATAAATACAGAGAGCGGTAACAACAACAAAAAAATGAGTACCCTTACCGCGTTTGTGATGGATGGGGCTTGAGCTACCGCGGTTGTCACTTCGTACTGCCTTCCACTGCGTTCCTGGGGCCGGTTAGACGTTACAGGGACCGAGCTGAGCTTTGGACACGCTATCTACTGTTTATATAGCTATCAGAAAATTTCAGGCGTTACTGCTGCCTCACTGTGAAAGTTCACGGTGCGGCAGGGAGGTGACGAAACAATTGTGTAAGCTATGGTTACTACCAATAAGTCCCTTCCGGCTTTGCGGCTGACTCACATACGACACCTGTTCAAAAAATTGCGGAATTTTGTCCACAAAATTTTCAGCGCTTACCTATTAGTTATTGTGCATGGTCTCCAAAATAGTCTTCTCGACGACAGATAGCAACGCTCCTATCGCCTTTCCCGCTTCCGGAAGCAGTCTTGGTACGCCTCTTGCTGGATCGTGCGAAGCACCATCTGCGAATTTTCTTTAATCTCGTCTGTCATTGCAAATCTTCGTCCCTTCAACGGGATTTTCAGCTTTGGAAATAAAAAATAGTCAGCAGGATCCACGTCTGGAGAGTAAGTAGCATGAGGCAGAACAATAATTTCACTTTTTGGGCAACAGTCACGCACCAACAGGGATGAATGTGGGGGTGCGTTGTCGTGATGCAAGAGCCATGAATTGTCTCGCCACATTTCAGGCCGTTTCCTTCTCAATTTTCTCGCATGCGTCGCAACACGTCCCTACCGCACCGTCGATTAACAGTCGCTGTGGCACGAATTTATGATGAACTGATCCTTGAAAGTCAAAGAAAACTACCAGCATGGCTTTGACATTTGACCTGATGACCTTCTTTTGGCATTGGAGAACCTTTCCAGACCCACTGTGAAAACTGACCCTTGGTCTCAACATCATAATTATAGACCCACATCTCATCAACAGCTACACTACTGGTCATTAAAATTGCTACAACACGAAGATAACGTGCTACAGACGCGAAATTTAACCGCCAGGAAGAAGAAGCTGTGATATGCAAATGATTAGCTTTTCAGAGCATTCACACAAGGTTGGCGCCGGTGGTGTGACATACAACGTGCTGACATGAGGAAAGTTTCCAACCGATTTCTTATACAGAAACAGCAGTTACCTGGTGAAACTTTGTTGTGATGCCTCGTGTAAGGAGGAGAAATGCGTACCATCACGTTTCCGACTTTGATAAACGTCGGATTGTAGCCTATCGCGACTGCGGTTTATCGTATCGCGACATTGCTGCTCGCGTTGGTCGAAATGCAATGATTGTTGGTAGAATGTGAAATCGGTGGGTTCAGGAGGGTAATACGGAAGGCAGTGCTGGACCCCAACGGCCTCGTATCACTAGCAGTCGAGATGACAGGCATCTTATCCGAGTGGCTGTAACGGGTCGTGCAGCCACGCCTCGATCCCTGAGTCAACAGATGGTGACGTTCGCAAGACAACAATCATCTGCAGGAACAGTTCGACGACATTTGCACCAGCATGGACTATCAGCTAGGAGACCAAGGCTGCGGTTACTCTTGACGCTGCATCACAGAAAGGAGCGCCTGTGATGGTGTACTCAACGACGAACCTGGGTGCACTAATGGCAAAACGTCATTTCTTCGGATGAATCCAGCTTCTGTTGGATCCGTTTTGGCGACATCACGGTGAACGCAATTGGAAGCGTGTATTCGTCATCGCCATATTGGCGTCTCACCCAGCGTGATGGTATGGGGTGCCGTTGGTTACACGTCTCGGTCACCTCTTGTTCGCATTGACGGCACTTTGAATAGTGGACGTTACATTTCAGATGTGTTACGACCCGTGGCTCTTCCCTTCATTCGATCCCTGCGAAACCCTACATTTCAGCAGGATAATGCATGACCGCATGTTGCAGGTCCTATACGGGCCTTTCTGGTTTCAGAAAACGTTCGACTGCTGCCCTGGCCAGCACATTCTCCAGATATGTCACCAATTGAAAACGTTTGGTCAATGGTGCCCAAGCAACTGGCTCGTCAGAATATGCTTGTGGTATCGTGGTATTGTGTTGAAGCTGCATGGGCAGCTGTACCTGTACACGCCATCCAAGCTCTGTTTGACTCAATGCCCAGGCGTATCAAGGCCGTTATTAGGGCCAGAGGTGGTTGTTCTGGGTACTGATTTCTCAGGATGTGTTCACCCAAACTGCGTGAAAATGTAATCACATGTCAGTTCTAGTATAATATATTTGTCCAATTAATACCCGTTTATCATCTGCATTTCTTCTTGGAGTAGCAATTTTAATGGCCAGATTCCCTTAAGGGCCATCGCGCTCTCATTTTCGCGATCCTAAAACTCTTCACAGATGGCGAGGCCGAGGTCTTTCTGATGTTGACCCATGAGCTGTGGGACGAACTTGGTAGCAACACGATGCATAGCAAGATGTTGTGTCAGAATTTTATAACATGACTCAACTGAAATGTTACATTCTTCTGCAATCTCTCGGACAGTCAGTCTTCGTTTGGCAGGCACAATTTCGTTGACGTTCCTGACATGACCATCGTTGGTAGACGTCGAAGGGCTTCCTGAACGAGGGTCATCTTTAACTTCCGTCCGGCCATTTTTAATTCGTGTGAACTATTCGTAACAATTAAGCACTCATCACCGTAGGCGTCCTGATCCAGTCGGTGTGTCTCTGTAAAGGTTTTCTCGAGTTTTACGCAACATTTAATGCAGACGCATTGCGCCTGTAACTCTGCCATCTCGAAGTTTGCAAGCTATGCGACACAAAATTCTACTCAATACAGCACTGAACAATAACTAACAGATGTACAAGAATGTAACTTACGGCAGTTACACATTAAACACAGGAGTTTGCACAGGTGCCAACCGCACTTCACTCCATCACAACGTTGGCGCACAATTACGAATTTTCCGAAATTTTTTGAACAGAAAGCTATACTTACCACTCTGCTGTACAGCTGAATCATATGCCAGGTATCATAGCTATGTTATGATGGCACCAGTATAGAGTGCTAATAACTTAAGAGGCAATATACACGGTGTAGAAGATAATTGAGGGGCTGAGAGTGCAAGTGGTTCAAGTGCTTGCCGAAGCAAACGCCAAAGTTAAATGGTGTTACCATCGAAACACAAGATATTTTTTTCATAACAGTCAGTTAATCTGTCTATAGTTCTAGTGCAGTTAGAGACTGTAGTGACCCTAATACATGGGACCCACTTGTACTTATACTCCTTGCGTCTTAAAACTTTTTACTGTAAAACAGGTACAAGTAGAAACAAATTTTGCCTATTGTGGTATATTCTGAGGATTTTTTTGTAGGTCAGACTTCAAATCCAATGGAATTACATTTACCTGGTAACCCTGTAACAACTTTGTTTCAAATGACCGCGCGGGAAATAGTACTTTTGGGAGGGGAGGGTCTTGGTGCTCGGTTCTTATTTGAGCTAGGAAGATGGGGCAATATGATTTTGGTTTGGCCTGGACAAGGTCCCGGTTGTGGCCATTCGAACAGCTGTCTTGTTTGGTTGATTGATTTTGGGGAGGGAACCAAACAGGGAGGTCGTCTGTTCCACTGGAGTACGAGGAAGGAAACTGGCGATCCCTTTCAAAGGAACCATTCCGGCATTTGCTTGAACCGATTGAGCGAAATTTCGAGAAACCTATCACGATGGCCGGACACGAGTTTGAACAGTCGTCCTACCGAATGCGAGTCCAGTGTGCTAACCACTGCGCCGCCTCCCTGGGTGCCGCTGTCTTACTGTAGCTATGTTACAGTGTGTAAGTAGGCTGTTTAGGTTTTTATGTTGGTAACGCCACGTAGCGCTCTGTATGAAAATCACTGACTGTGCTGTGTGCAGTCTGTGGCTGGTTTGCATTGTTAGAATTTTTGCTATTGTAGTGTTGGGCAGTTGGATATGAACAGCGTGTAGCGTTGCGCAGTTGGAGGTGAGCCGCCAGCAGTGGGGTATGTGGGGGGAGAGAGGGCAGAATTTTCAGAGCGGGCGATCTGGACGTGTGTCCATCAGAGTCAGTAAATTTGTAAGACTGTATATCATGAACTGATATATATATGATGACTTTTGAATATTTTTAAGGTAAGTACGTTGTTTGCTCTCTATCAAAATCTTTCATTTGCTAACTATACCTATCAGTAGTTAGTGCCTTCAGTAGTTTGAATCTTTTATTTAGCTGGCAGTATTGGCGCTCGCTGTATTGCAGTAATTAGAGTAACGAAGATTTTTGTGACGTAAGTGACTCATGAAAGGTATAGGTTATTGTTAGTCAGGGCCATTCTTTTGTAGGGATTATTGAAAGTCAGATTACGTTGCGCTAAAAATATTGTGTGTCAGTTTAGTGTTGATCCGAATAAGTAAAGAGAGAAATGTCTGAGTACGTTCCGTTCTGCTCAGCTGTTTAAAAATCAAATAACTTAAGTGGTTTATCAGCACAGTAATTCATTAATTCTTCTAGGGGATGTTTCAAGTATATTAAGCAAGGTTTGAAAGACGAAGTAGTGCTGCTGCCTAGGCAAATTGTGCGCTTTTGAAAACGATGTTTATTGGGCTGAAATTAATGCTCTTCTAATGGTACCATTTGTCTACCGGTGTATCGGACCTCAGACGAAGATAAGTTTTCACCATTTGAAAAAAAAAAAAAAAAAAAAAAAAAACTTGCCTCATTTGGATTTTACATGAGAAAAAGTTTACCGGGTAAGTTTTTGGAGCATGGTATTTCTACGCTTTAAACTTGTACGAATCGGGTAAAGCTTTGTAGTTGGGTAAATAAATAGATAAGCTGAAAACGAAAATATTTTATTCCAATAAACTTCTTATCCAATAATCTTTATCCGTTGTTGAGATACAATGCTTTAAAGTCATGCTAAGTGTAACGTACAAAAATCATTCTTATGTGGACTGATTACGCGGAAACAGTATAAAAAAAAGGTTCAAATGGCTCTGAGCACGATGGGACTGAACATCTGAGGTCATCAGCTCCTTGAACGTAGAAGTACTTAAACTTGACTAACCCAAAGACAGCACACACATCCATGCTCGAGGCAGGATTCGAACCTGCGACCGTAGCAATCACACGGTTTCGGACTGAAAACAGTATAAAATGCATTCTTACAGTGAAATGGAAAACTTGCTCAAAAATCTAGCTTCATTCGGATTTTACCTGCAGAAATCGCGGCTTTGTGAGTTTTTGTACGCGCGCCACTTATATGTTTCAGACTTATGCAAATCGGTTAAAATTACGTAGGAAGATAGACAAATACATGTAATTAATGGTCGTCCCCTTTGTTTGTGAGAGTTTTATCCATTTCCACGTTATAAACAAAATTGTTCGATTGACAATACAAAAAACCTATACCATATCAATCGTTGCCCAAGTCAACAAAAATCTACATCTGTTGCCAAGCTGTAGTGATCTAATGTCAAAATTATGATAAAGTAAAATTTGGTAAGTAAAATGAAAAATTCCCCATCATAGAACAAAAAAGCTGATACGTCCTGGGCAGAGTTAGGAATGTAAAAGAAGAGAACTAGCTTCTCAACAAAGACTACGAGTAGACGGTCTTCGTTTGGGATCCCAGCCATGTTCGATTCTCCAAGATGAGCTGGCGTCTCTGTATCATGTAATTCGGCTTCGAAAGCGATCTCGAAGGACGTGTCAGCACCATTCGTTCTGTGTGTGATCATCCCAGCCTGATTTTACTTCCCTCCTTGATAGTGTTGTAATGGCAGCATTCCATGAGGAATTTTTGGCAGCTCTTCACCGCGATGAGGTATCTGACACTACTTCGCTCTGCTTCCCTCATATCACCGGATTTGGATGGGATTCCCAAAGAATTTTATGTTCGGTTTTCGCCTCTGTCAGGAGATACGATAACATCTAAGCTCGGAAAAATTGTCTTAATTCCCAAAAAGATGGGACGTCTCTCCGTGGATCATGTCCGACCTATAACGCTAGCCAATTTTGATTATAAAATCGTAGCGCGTGAGATAAATAGCTGCTTATCGGTTTCGCGTTATTATACACACATCAAAAAAGTTTTGCATCACCTCGGTGCCGAGACTTCCGGAACCTGTACAGAAAATTGGAATAGATATCAACATAAACATCATTTTAGCCCTTTTTATGGCTCATGAAAACCACACATTACACGTTGTACCATAATACAGCGAGACCTTCAGAGGTGGTGATCCAGATTGCTGTACACACGTGTACCTCTAATACCCAGTAGCAAGCCTCTTGCATTGATGTATTCGTCGTGGCATACTATCCGCAAGTTCATCAACGTACTGTTGGCACAGATTGTCCCACTCCTCAACGGCGATCCGGCGGAGATCTCTCAGAGTGGTTGTTGGGTCACGTCGTCCATAAACAGCCGTTTGTAATCTCTCCCAGGCATAATCGATAGGGCTCATGTCTGGTGAACATGCTGGCCACTCTAGTCGAGCGATGTTGCTATCTTGAAGGAAGTCGTTCACAAGATGTGCATGAGGGGGACGCATGTCGTCGACCATAAAGACGAATGCCTCGTCAATATGCTGACGATATGATTGCAATATCGGTCGGAGGATGGCATTCACGTATCGTACAGCAGTTACGGCGCCTTCCATGACCACCAGCGGCGTACGTAGGTCCCCAAGACATCAGGGGACCTCCATCTTGCTGCACTCGCATGTCTAAGGCGTTCAGCCTGACCGGGTTGCCTCCAAACAGGTTTCTGACGATTGTCGGGTTGAAGGCATATGCGACACTCATCGGTGAAGAGAACATGATGCCAATCCTGAGCGGTTCAATCGGCATGTTGTTGGGCCCATCTCTACAGCGCTGCATGGTGTTGTGGTCGCAAAGATGGACCACGCCACGGACGTCGGGAGTGAAGTTGCACATCATGCAGCCTATTGCGCACATTTTGAGTCGTAACACGACGTCCTGTGACTGCACGAAAAGCAGCATTCAACATGGTGGCGTTGCTGTCAGGGTTCCTCCGAGCCATAATCCGTATGTAACGGTCATCCACTGCAGTAGTAGCCCTTGAGCGGCCTGAGAGAGGCATGTCATCGACAGTTCCTGTCTCTCTGTAACTCCTGTGTCCGAACAACATCGCATTGTTTCAGTCCGAGACGCCTGGACACTGCCTTTGTTGAGAGCCCTTCCTGGCACAAAGGAACAATGCGGACGCAATCGAACCACGGTATCGACCGTCTAGGCATGGTTGAACTACAGTCAACACGAACCGTGTGCCTCCTTCCTGGTGTAATGACTGGAACTGATCGGCTGTCAGATCCCGTCGTCTAATAGGTATCTCTGAACAGTGAAAGGGACTGTGTCTGTGATACAATATGCACAGTCAACGTCTATCTTCAGGAGTTCTGGGAACAGGGATGATGCAAAACTTTTTTTTGATGTTTGTAGTTGTCTCCAGGTCGCACTCTGCTGACTCCCGTTGCTGAATGTCGTGATTTTATCTCGATTGCTTCCACTGTTCCTGAGTCGGAAGATTTACTTTTTATTGATTTTAAGCTTGAGCTTTGTCATGATTTTCTGATGCGAGTGTTGGCAGCTGTTGATTTTAATGATTTCCCTAAATCGGTATTCAGGTGTTTATGGACTTGAATGTTCGTCTTACTCCCCTCCCATAGAAGTGTGTCGAGGTGTCCTGCAGGGCAGTCTCTTTCTACGTTGTCATTCGTGCTATTTCCGCAATGTTTACTGCAGAACATAGTTGCTCGACTGGGTGGCTGGTCGTTATTGCGAGAAGGGTTCATCGGTCGTGTTTATGACGATGTCGTGGTGTTTCTGCGTACTCTTGACGACATACCGATGCTCAAAGACGTGTTGGGTGCATTTTGGGTTTACGGGAGCACAGGTTAACAACCGGAAGTATCAGTTACTCCATCTTGTGGGTATTTGAAGCGGTTGAGATTCCATGAGCTGTGGCGATCTCCCGCCATCGATCGTTGGGTGCTATAATTCATCGTTGTCTGATGAAGATGGTTGCGTTAAATTGGAAGTGCGTCCCTGACAGGATTCAAGGAGCGATCTTTGAACACCAGCGTCGCTCCCTCTCATTACTTCATAGGGTTAGGATCTTGGAAACTTATGTGTTGAGCATTTTCTTGCCCAAATTTTTCCCTTCCTGCGATGATGTCCCGGAAGCTACAGCGATTATGGGACAATTTTATCTGACGAAACTCAAATTTTCGGGTGTGCATGGGGTAGTGGCGAGACCCTGGCTGGCGGGAGGTTTTGAGTTGCCTGATATTTGGGTGAAGGCTTCTGCTTTATTCCTTCGACGCACTGTTTTAAAGTGACCTCGCGTCCTCCAATCACTTACAGCTCGTCTTTTTGCCTCTCTCCGACCTGCGAGCTTAACCTCTCGAATTTGTTTTGGTAAGATTGTAAGGTGAGGTTTTAGTTTTTGCTTGCTTATTCTTGAATTGAGAACAACTGTGTGAAGTGAAATGACATGTTTAATGTCGCAATATTTCTCACCAAATTACAGCTTTTCACACAGTTTTCAACTACCCAACATAAAAACAGCGCAATGGATAATGCATCTTGCCAACATCAAAAAGTGAAATAAGTTTATGCACAACAATATTAAATATTAACTCTCTGAAAGAACATTAATCTCAAGCACAATATTATGAAAGTTTAATTGGAAGTTTCTTTACATTAATCCTAAGCACAATAATATGACAGTTTAATTGGATGTTTCTTTACAAAATTGCTCCAACACATACGTTATGATGTTGGTCAGTACTACGAAAATCGTCCGATTCCCGTACTATTTAGGTACTATTTAACATGTCAATCAAGTCTACGGTGGATGGTTAGTCAAGTGCCAAATTTGAGAGCAAGATTACCCAAGGCCACTCGAGTTTACAGTGGATGCAAGCTGGTGAACCAACGAAGTTTACGCCTCTGCACGCGGTGTTTACCTTAAGCTGCGACATGCTGCTGTCTGCAAGGCCGCTCTCTCCCAACAAAACTAATCTGGCCTTTGCAGAACTTTCCAGCAGAAACTTTCCCTATGTTTCTCATTATGTTAGAAAACATGTACTCAGCCGTAGTCTTATTATGTGGCGATATACATGTGTATGGTTGGAGCAGCATGCATATTATAGTGCCCTCTCAGTTCTCGTAAGAACAGTTAACTAATTTGGTTGGTTCGTTTCTCCACAGTTGGAGCTAAACGTTGCTACAGCTAATTTTAGCTGGAGTGCAGCCGCTTTGAATGCAGTGTCCACACCAATTTCTTCTTTGCATCGTACAGAGAGTTAAGTGCTCTATTCTGAACTTGACACCAGTTCAGAGAAGAGTCTCCTCCCAAAACGTCTCTGTTATCCTACTCATGGCAGAACTACCTCCCTCCACTTGGTTTCCTTTTTCACGCCACAGCTGTTTTCGACCAATAGGAGCGTTCCTCTTATTTTGTAGAAACACCCTCTACCAATCGCAACGTCCCTTCTATCAAACTGCATCGAAACTTCAGTAGTTTTCTCCTTCCTAGTGAGTTTCCGCCAATAGGGCGTTTTGTGCCAGTTCTAGACACCTAAAGTACATTGATCTTGCCATATGTTGCACTCGCTGGACGAAAATGCATCCCTTGCTTTTGTTCGTATCCCGTTGAAATTTTGAAATGCAGTTTTCTAAAGCTTTTTCTCTGCTCTTGTACTGATGCCCTCGCTACAGGCGGCCCTCCAGCTTGAATCAACTGGCCCAGGGTCGCTGTCCTCCTTCCTGCCACCCCTTTAAGTGGTTGCCAGCGTAACTTCGACATTACGGCTTCGCTACACCGTTGTGGAGGTGGCTTTTCAAAACTAAAAGAGACTCGAGACACGTTCCCTGTTCTACCTTCCACTCAAAGACATGCATTGTATAGTAATTGTGTGTTAATTACCATTGATTGACTGTCATCCCTTTTTGCATTACATATTGATAGGCAAATATTCTCATAACTAGCGATTTACGTTAGGTGTCATCTTCACTTTCTAATTGCGATTTGTAAAGGTCTCATGTAAGGTGCAAATCTGACCATTTATTCTGCCACCTTACAAGATAAATAATAAATTATGGCCTGTTCGTGAATGTTTTCTTGATGTCAGGTATGTTGGAGTTGATATTCTTTCCCAGTAGAATCTCTGCGTCAAACATCTGTTACGTCGCTGGACGTTTCCATACTTCCTCTGTGGAGACCCTATTGCCAGAGACAGATTGGAAGCCTGTTTGATCCAATGTCTTCCTTTTGGAAGTGGCATCCTCATGGTACCAAGTCGATCATAACCTTCTCCCCACCAACATTCGACTTGCTCGCATTGCCTCAGTGAGATAGACCGATGCAATCATTGTCATGAAACGGATACATGATGTCATCCTTGGTCGCCAGCGGACTCCGACATTGGAGTTGGCTCCACCAACAATTGGCCTCTCTTGCCAGGACGATGGAAGCGGCAATCGCCAGTGAGATTCCTCTGTGTCCCGATTCAACTTTCTTTCCCTGAACGCAGAACAATACTGTTATGTGGCTTGTCCGGTATTATGTTCATTACGTGGTAGGAGCGGGTATGACCCGGACCCTTGTATCTTTCACTAGTATATGATTACGGCCCATTCGACATGGCAAAGGATGCACGCTATCATGAGCCTTTTGCGAATCTAATCACCTGGCATCTAATCACCAGGGAGTTGGATGAACTGCAGAATGCCTTTTCTGTTCGAGTTTTACGTTCTTGTCACCTTGTTTATGGTAAACTTGACAAACAATCAAGCAAACAAAAAGATAAAAACAGTTGTTGAGCTAACTGGTCTTCCTGGTATTGTCGTCATGGTCTCTTTCCAGGTTTGTTGTTAGAGAGTTTCTTTTAATTTTGTCAGCTTGTTTGTCTTGTTTTTTGTTTAATTCATAAAAATTAAATAAAAATCGTTGCAGGGCAAGAAGGAAATAATTATTTTTGTGGCAGAAATCGTGTAGCATTAAATTTGATGTTATTTCTTTCCTTTTTGAGTAGCTAGTTGCAATTTTTCAATTGAAAATAACTATTATAAAAAGTGGCCAGTACTATGCGTAGGTTCACTACATTAATAGACGGTTGGGCGGAGGGGTAGGGAAGGGGGGAGGGGGCAACGTGACTAATCCTCGGAATTCGACCCTTGCCCACCTTGTGTCCACCCAGCTCCAAATCAAGCTGGCTGTGACCGCACCTTCCTGCTTATTACGACATTTTCGGCTCACAAAACAGCGCAGCTTGTAGCTTCCTTACCACGTAATATCCTATTCAGTGGCCTTCTACTTCGATGCCAGTCTGCACTCTGCGAGTGAGGGAGTCTGTGCAGTGGCTGGGTAATAAAACACTCCTATGCTGCCGCCTCCTCCCAGAAAGCTAGGGTGACATTCCAAAGGTCATGACGGGTTCTTCGCTCGAGGTCTGGTGGGTTTTCTCGCATGGTCTGTTTCGTCTCTTCCCACACGTTTTCAATAGGGTATAGGGCTGGTGCAGAGGAAGGCCAATCGAGAAGAGAAATCTCATTGTGTTCTGCAAACTACTGCTCCACTATCGCTGACATGAGTGTAGGAGACTGGTCTTGCTGGACACAGTTACTCCCTCAGGATGCAGCTGTCGCATTAATGAGAACATAATTCACTCACCAGCTGTTCTCAGATGCACGTTGCTGTGGCTGTGTCTCGTTAAATGAAAAATAAAGAGGAAGCACACACTGTGTACCTACTGGATAAACGTCCTAATCTCCTTCTCCCCTCTGCGTCTGTTCATCTCCTCCTTCCCGTTTGTTTGTGCATCACCTCTTTCTTCCCCTCTCTTTGTCCGTCACCTCCTTGCCGCTCTCTCTGTCGACTTTCTCGTCCCCGGCTCTTTCCACTTTCTGCTCACTGCCTTTCCCGCTCTTTCTGTCGAACAACTCCTCCCCACTTTCTATGTCCATCTTGCCCTCACCCTCTTCTCTCTATCTCCACCTTCCACCGCTCTCTGTCCATATCCTCCTTTCCACTTTCAATCTCCATTTCCTCCCACCCATTTGTCTATCTCCTCTCCCACCCTCTATGTGTCCTTGAACTTTGTCTATTGTTACTGTAGATTCAGATTCTGCGGTAATATTCTACTCACAAGCTAGGTGGTAGCCTTTAAATCGGCCGCGGTCCGTTAGTATACGTAGGACCCGCGTGTCGCCACTATCAGTGATTGCAGACCGATCGCCGCCACACGGCAGGTCTAGAGAGACTTCCTAGCACTAGCCCCAGTTGTACAACCGACTTAGCTAGCGATGGTTCACTGACAAAATACGCTCTCATTTGCCGAGACGATAGTTTAACATAGCCTTCAGGTACGTCATTTGCTACGACCTAGCAAGGCGCCATTATCAGTTACTATTGATATTGATTCATGTACCGTCAAAACCGACGTTCTTCATTAACGGATTAAAGTTAAGTATTCCACCAGCTACGTCCGTTTCTCTAAATTCTAATTTCCTTGTCCCGTTCCAGACCCCACGCCAGCCTGCGTGAGCTAAAACGCGTGCCTTTCGGCCTCCTCTAGTAACACGGTGTTGGCTCTCCTGCCAACCAAAACACAACGTTTCTTTTCTACATATATGCTGGATGTTTTATAATTCATATTACACACTTATAGAGGTTGCAGAGGGGACTTACAAGGGGAGTGCCAGGGTTGGTAAATGAAGTTCGGAATGGGACGGCGCGTGTTTGCAGCACTACCCCATAGAGTTACAATGCCCCAGCCATACGACCAGATGGCCAGCCATTCACGAAAAAAACGCTCCGAAACCTTCAGTCCTATCGTATATAATACCCATGCGTCCGCTCACTGAACCGAATGACGCGGTGGCCGATGCAATATTGGTAACAATTCGTGCTTCGTATTTTCAAAGTATCTATTTGCTTTCCCTTATTTAAAAAAAATACAGTGGCGTTTAAATTGAAAACTTTTGTTCTTTCAACATTTACAACTTTTCCAACCAAATTATTTCCTTCAAATATTCGTTCGTATTGTATACTGAAAACTGTGCGTGTGGGAGAATAATATTCATATTGTCAAGACTATGAATAATGATATATTTATTCGCTGGATTCCGAAATTACACAAGAGCCAGAATGATATTTGTCGTAAAAACACTCGAAACAAAAGATGTTTGAACAATTTGCGCATCGAATAAATGAAGATTTTTTACACGAGCAGCGAGTTTTGAGAATATCTGTCGAAAAGCAGACCTCGTTAACATTTCTAAAGATATGTCTTTCTGCGGTTAGTTTCGACGCGAACCATGCGTGTTGGATCGTATTGGGAAAAACAGGAGATGATAACGGAAGGTGAACGATCGAGTGAATTTTAATACAATCTTCTCGGAATTAATCTCTCGTTCTTGTTCAATTAACGTGGCTCAGTTTTGCAGGCATTTAAAGAAATTTTTCACCTGTCTGTAAAAATAAACATCACAGGGCTGCACTAGTGGTGTACACTTCGGTGGAATTACTTTGAGGGTACAGGTGGGACGTTGTGCGCCGTCCTGGAAAATCTCGTCATACAGTTCTGGTTGTGTTTGCCCTCCCCAGGAGGCGACGATGAAGAGAAACCTTTTTTTCCCCTTATAGGGCTTCAAAGATGTTTTAAGAAACTCGTTGCACATGTTTGTACTCAGCTTTCCAGATTTTGATGACGTCATAATGACGTTCTTGTATGTTTTGGAGTATTCACCGATCGTCTTCTGGACTCGGGGTCCAAATTCACCTGTTGTCTCCTGCAGGCATACGAAAACACTCGGCAGGACAAGTCAAGAAAAAGTAATAGCATATTGTGCTTATATGAATGCGTAACTTTCTTTATGTCCACTCTCTTCACAAGTACGGTCTTGCTTTGTTTGTGGGTGAGAGTCCGGTTGAAAGTACACTGGTACTGACATCCTGGAAGCAAATGAAACAGCACGATATTTAATGACCGAAACGATTGTACAATTACATGATTATATAAGAGAATTTTTCAAATGGATATTCGTTGTTTGAAATACCATTTATGGAATGTGATTCCATTTTGTGCCACATACCTGTTTGATCCGTGTTGATAATATAGTCCTTGTCAAAAGTGAATATTAAATCTCGAGTTTGTAGCTGGAAAGTTTCTACAACAGCCAAGGTTTCTTCCAATGTCACTCCTTCCTTTCGTGATACGAATTTTGTTACTTTCCGTTGACGAATTCTGTGCCGTTGTTTAAATCTCGCCACCATCGACTAGAAGCTTTAAATTCAAAGTTTTCATATTGTGTGGCCGCTGCTAAAGCCCATTGTTGCAGATTTCGAGTGGTAACTTGCTGGTAATTGTGCCTAACTTCGACAGAACGATCGCAAATCCACGAATCTATCGCTGTGTATTTGCAAAATACCGATCCACATCATTTTTAATTTCGTCTTCCCATCGTGATAAATATTCCTTTATTTTTAAACGATGATATCCTATACTTTTCAGCGCCTGCAGCCTCCACCGAGGATGTGCTTTCGCAATGTTGACGCATTGTATTTTGTATTCTAGAGGAATATACGTAGGCTCTTTGGATTTTTTTCCCTGGGGGTTCATACTTGTTCGAAGAATCGTCTATTGGAACTTCTTCGAATTCTACATCTTCGCCACCTTCATTTTCGTGAAGTAACTCTTCTTCAACCACGATAGTGTTTTCGCTCAATAAATCTATCACAGTGTTGTACAACTTCTGTGCCATCAGCATAGCTTCATGTGGAATTGATGGCGAACGTTGTGACGCCAGCAGAACGTTTTCAACCAGCAGTACATTCAAAAGGGGAAATGCGTCTTTAATCAGCAACTTCTATTTCTCGCTGTGTAGAGAATCGTCGGTAATATCTTCTACAAGTCCCTCAAAACTCGCGATGTGTTCACTTCGGATCATTGTAGCCACAAAACGTTAGCAACAGGAAAAACATTCACACACGTTTACTCGTTCCAAGCGCGCAAAAGCAACAGATAGGTCCTTCTTTCCTGTTTGTAGTTCAGGGAGCGCGGATGCGCGACGATCTCTTCGCTCTCCAAGTCTGTCAAATGCCCCTTTGTGGAGACCCTCGTTTATAGCGGTCACATGACATTGAAGTCGATCGTGTACCTGAACTAGTCGGATAGAAGCCGTACGCTCCTGTTCGACGGATGTTATGTGTAATATACATGATAGAAATGAAATATTGTCATTATACAATACGAACGAATATTTGAAGGAAATAATTTAGTTGGAAAAGTTGAAAATGTTGAAAGAACAAAAGTTTTTAATGTGAACGTCATTGTATTTCTTTAAATAAGGAAAAGTAAATAGATACTTTGAAAATACGAAGCACGAATTGTTACCAATATTGCATCGGCCACCGCGCCATTCGGCTCAGTGAGCGGACGCATGGGTATTATATACGGTAGGACTGAAAGTTTCGGAGCGTTTTTTTCGTGAATGGCTGGCCATCTGGCCATACGGCTGGGGCGTTGGAACACTATGGGGTAGTGCTGCAAACACGCGCCGTCCCACTCCCTAACCCTGGCACTCACCTTGTTAGTAGATCAAAGTTTACATTGGACCCCGTGTCCCGAAACGTCATCCAACGACGCTACAGAGCCTCACTGTTGCAGGCGCCGGCGCCGGCGCCTGTCAACGTACGTATGTACAGGATGATTTCGTGGTGATGTTACAGACTTTCAGGGATGACGGAGAAGGATAAATGTATTAATTTGAGGTAAGGGTCCCTAAACCGTAAACGAATGAGTCGAAAGTTATAAGCGTAAAGAGTTCTGATACTTCTGACGGTGGTATACACGTACCAGTACTGTTGTTGCTAAGACTGTAGGGTAAGTAACTTTCAGAGGTGGTAGTATGCACCAAAACAAGAAAAAATTCTAGTAATCATGGGCTTTAAAATGCATACCTTAAGAGCTATGAGTACTTGTCCAACAGAGGAGATGTGTTTCATGCTAGCTCATAGCTTCTCAGGTATGCATTTTAGAGCCAATGATTATTGATTTTTTTTTCTTTTGGTGCATACTACCACCTCTGAAAGTTGCCTACCCTTCATTCTTGGCAATAACAGTACCGGTACATGTATTCCGGTGTCAGAGGTATCAGAATGAGCTTCGCTTTTCTTTCGACTCGTTCGTTTCCAAACCAGGGACCCTTATCTCAAATTCATACATTAATGCGGCACCATCATCCCTTTAACTTTGTAACATCATCACCGATATAATCAGAGTAGGTGTTGTTACAAGCCGAAGTCCAGTTCCCACACTCCTAATGGATTTTCCAGTATTTCGATAAAGTTTTTCCATAGTTGTGCAATGCGCTGAAGAACATCACACCGTGCCCCGTCCACCGACGCCGTCAAATCCCCTTTCTCCAACAGAGCAATGACGTGGTCACTGAAAGCCTACTGAAGAGGAGACGTGACGCATCAAGAGATACCACAGGAAAATTAGTGGAGAAAACAGAAAAAGAGGGAAGTAATTTATAAACTTTTGAAAGTTTTGACAGTCAGGAAAATACATATATGGAATTTACTAGTAAGAAAGAGAAACATTTTCCGCCGTAGGGTGGGTGCACCCCCCCTTTCCCCCAACAAAAGTCAATTCCTTTAATTTATTTAAATTTTGTACACAGTGCTTCATGATTAGGAGACAACTGTAATTAAAAAAAAAATATTCCTCCGAAAATTCTGTACAGAAGGGGTCTTGTGCACAATTTAAGTCAGGCGAATAGTTTAGATATATAAGGGTGGAATAGGATTCCGTTAATGGACAACGTTTGCGACTTTCGTTGCACAGTCACTTATGTAGGCCCATATCGTTAACGTCGATATGCAGCAGGATTCTCGAACATATATTGTGTTCGAACATTATGAATTACCTCGAAGGAAACGGTCTATTGACACACAGTCAACATGGGTTTAGAAAACATCGTTCTTGTGAAACACAACTAGCTCTTTATTCACATGAACTACTGACTGCTATTGACAAGGGATTTCAGATCGATTCCGTATACCTGGATTTCCGGAAGGCTTTTGACACTCTACGACATAAGCAGCTCGTAGTGAAATTGCTTGCTTATGGAATATTGTCTCAGTTATGTGACTGGATTTGCGATTTCCTGTCACAGAGGTCACAGTTCGTAGTAACTGGCGGAAAGTCATCGACTAAAACAGAAGTGATTTCAGGCGATAGGTAGTGTTATAGCATTGCAGTGAATATTCAAGAGTAATTCCGGCGAAGTGTGAAATCTCTTCTTGCCAAGAGTTGACTTTCAATGTCCAGGAACGTTTTTGCAAAACTTCCAGTTCTGGAGATATTTCTTAAGCTCTTGCCCGTTAATGCTGAAACCCTTGTTTGAAACTTGTGCAGTGGATGAATAAGCTCACCGTAACTTTTTTTCGTTTTTTCGAGTTTACATTATTCTGCAATCTGATTAATAGTTTTTCACGAGGAGGAATTCTGCCTCTAAAGCTTGTAGGCCTACAGGGTACCGTAGGAATTGACCTCAAAAGCAGATAAAAATTCACCTGACGCTTCCTGAGAGGCAATCTCCACTCATTCCAAATTAACAATATAAGTGTAGACCAGATGTCGTTTGAATGAAAAGAAATAGTATCGGCAGCAATTGGGAGATTTATACCAAATAAATTAACTAACGACGGAGCTAATCCTCCTTGGTACACAAAACGGGTTAGAACACTGTTGCAGTAACAACGAAACAAACATGCCAAACTTAAACAGACGCAAAATCCCGAAGATTGGCATTGTTTTACAGAAGCTCGAAATTTAGCGTGGACTTCAGTGCGAGATACTTATAACAGTTTCCACAACGAAACTTTGTCTCGAAACCTGCCAGAAAATCCAAAGAGATTCTGGTAGTATGTCAAGTATGTTAGCGGCAAGAAACAATCAATGCCTTCCCTGCGTGATCCCAATGGAGTTACTATCGAACCAGTGCTGCCAAAGAAGAGTTACTAAACTCAACCTCCTGAAATGCCTTCACAAAAGAAGATGAAGTAAGTATTCCAGAATTCGAATCGAAAACAGCTGCCAACATGAGTAATGGTTCAAATGGCTCTGAGCAACATGCGACTAACTTCTGAGGTTATCAGTCGCCTAGAACTTAAATCACTTAATAAAAGCAAGTCTTCTGGTCCAGACTGCATACCAATTTGGTTCCTGCTGATGCATTAGCTCCATACTTAACAATCATATACAACCGTTCGCTCGACGAAAGATCCGTACCGAAAGACGGAAAAGTTGCACAGGTCACACGAATACTGAAGAAAGGTAGTAGAAGTAATTCACTAAACTACATGCCCATATCATTAACGTCGATATGCAGTAGAATTTTGGAACATACATTGCGTTCAAACACTGTGAATTACCTCAAAGAAAACTATGTATTGACACACAGTCATCACGGATTTAGAAAACATCGTTCCTGCGAAACACAACTAGCTCTCTATTCACATGAAGTGTTGAGTCTTATTGACAAGGGATTTCAGATCGATTCCGTATTTCTGGATTTCCGGAAGGCTTTTGACACTGTGTCACACAAGAGGCTTGTAGTGAAATTCTGTGCTTATGGAATATCGTCTCAGTTATGTGACTGGATTTGTGATTTCCTGCCTGAGAGGTCACAGATCGTAGTAATTGACTGAAAGTCATCGAGTAAAACAGAAGTGATATCTGGCGTTCCCCAAGGAAGTGCTATAGGCCCTTTGCTGTTCCTTATCTATATAAACGATTTGGGAGACAATCTGAGCAGCCGTCTTAGACTGTTTGCAGATGACGCTCTCGCTTATCGACTAATAAAGTCGTCAGAAGATCAAAACAAACTGCAAAACGATTTAGAAATGATATCTGAATTGTGCGAAAAGTGGCAGTTGACTCTCAATAACGAAAAGTGTGAGGTCATCCACATGAGTGCCAAAAGAAACTCGTCAAACTTCGGTTACCCTATAAATCAGTCTAATCTAAAAGCCGTAAATTCAACTAAATACGTAGGTATTACAATTACGAGCAACTTAAATTAGAGGGAACACACAGAAAATGTTATGGGGAAGGCTAAACAAAGACTGCGTTTTATTGGCAGGACACTTAGAAAATATAACAGATCTACTAAGGAGACTGAATACACTAAGCTTGTCCGTTCTCTTTTACAATACTGCTGCGCGGTGTGGGAGCCTTGCCAGATAGGACTGATGGAGCACATCGAAAAAGCTCAAAGAAAGGCAGCACATTTTGTATTATCGAGAAATATGGGAGAGAGTGTCACAGAAATGATACAGAATTTGGGCTGGAAATCATTAAAAGAAAGGCGTTTTTCGTTGCGACGGAATCTTCTCACGAAATTCCAATCACTAACTTTCTCCTCCGAATGCGAAAATATTTTCTTGACACCGACCTACATAGGGAGAAACGATCACCACGATTAAATAAGGGAAATCAGAGCTCGTACGGAAAGATATAGGTGTTATTCTTTCCGCGCGCTATACGAGATTGGAATAATACGGAATTGCGAAGGTGGTTCGATGAACCCTCTGCCAGGCACTTAAATGTGATTTGCAGAGTATCCATGTAGATGTAGATGTAGATGTAAATGAGAAGAGTTGAGTATAGTCGAAATCAGTACTACTAATCAGAAAAATTAGAAAGAAAATGTTGTCATTATATTTGACGGATATTCAGAAACTTCTCTGAGCACAAAAACTATTGTAGTTGAAGAGTGAAGCGATCATCACGATAAATTATCTTTGATGATGAGACAAAATGTGAAGAATCTCAGTCCCACGTTCTTACTTATCTCAGCAATAAAGAGTAGTTTATTTTGTTCCACAAATACTAGACACCTTTGGTATAAAAATCAGTACTGCGGACGATGTTGCACATTTAGACATTGTTGGAAAAGCAATAAGTGCTTAGAAAATATGTCAGCAAGTTCTCATTGTCGGTCAAAATGTTGATCTTCTCGTGTTACATATAGCTCTTGCTCCATATGACAAAGATACTGTCATGATGGAGGAAGGTGAAGGCAATGTCCGTACGAGGTGTTACAGTTCTAAATATATACCTAACTCTTCGCGCATCCACGACTGCAATAAATCAGTCTAGTTCTTCATGCAGTAAGTGGTTGCGACACAACTTCATCCTTGTTTAGTATCAACTATTCAACAGATCCCCGCATCCCCGCATCTTCGTAGTACCGCATGGACGTTCATTGATCCGACGTCGTCTCCTGAGGCCTTTGCAAAACCTGGAGAAAAATGCGTCCTCTCTCCCAACACAGAAACAGCGAAGAGTCCTGTGATGACACCATAAATGATATCAGATTCCAATGTTTTAATCACTTGTGGACGTTTATGAGAAGTTCAATATATATTTTTAAACAAACATATGTTTGAGATTTGTTTCGTATTACACATCCTTGAGAATAATTTCACTTATTACCGTGGATAAATCACATCTTTTCTAAATATGTGTCATGTATTTTGGTATGATACTTGTGTGCAAAACTTAGGGAAGCAAGTAACTTTTGAATGATGTGTCACTGCCTAGTGCCATAGCTTCGTGAAAGTTGGACCGTACACAGAACAAACTGCTACAATGTAGTGCAGAAGGTAACTGAAATAACTACACAGCGAGACGAAGAGAAGTGATATTTTCATTCATACATTCATAGACAAGAATTGCACTGAAAGTCATCGCGATTTATGATAGTCCCCCGAACATTACAAATGGCAGGGCATAGTTCTTAACAGAGTGCGTGAGCACCACGAATGGCAATGCGTGCTCTGCAACGTGCTTCCAAGAGGGACACAAAGCTTACAAGGTTCAAATGGCTCTGAGCACTATGGGACTTAACAGCTATGGTCATCAGTCCCCTAAAATGGCTCGGAGCACTATGGGACTCAACTGCTGTGGTCATAAGTCCCCTAGAACTTAGAACTACTTAAACCTAACTAACCTAAGGACAGCACACTACACCCAGCCATCACAAGGCAGAGAAAATCCCTGACCCCGCCGGGAATCGAACCCGGGAACCCGGGCGTGGGAAGCGAGAACGCTACCGCACGACCACGAGATGCGGGCAAAGCTTATAAGGAGTTTGTGAGAGTACAGGTGGTGACCTTTTTTTTAAATAAAAGGAAAGAAAAGAGAAAAGAAAATATAGACGAGCATTGGAATAGCATTTGTACCCCCAGTGATCTAGTATGATTGAGCAAGTGCGGATATTTCGAACTAGGTTCGGTCAAAATACAGAGGGGTCCAAAAAATTGTATCCACTGTTTAAAAATCCATAACTGGCAACTGAACGGAGTTGTCTCATATTTGGTAGTGCAATAGTTTGTAGTTCCGACAATCACCACACAAGCGTTCTATTGCGTTGTTTTGTTTTGTCAGATGACAGTCGCCAGATAGTGTTTTGTTCTTAGTTGCACCTAGTTACTCGAGTAAACATGGCTGGCGCAAGGCTTCCATTCGATGAAAGAAGTCAGTTTTGAAGTGGTATTTTAAGTACGAAAACATTAGTGAGGTTCAACGGCAATGGTGAAATGACTATCGCCGGCCGTTGTGGCCATGCGGTTCTAGGCGCTTCAGTCTGGAACCGGGTGACCGCTGCGGTCGCAGGTTCGAATCCTGCCTCGGGCATGGATGTGTGTGATGTCATTAGGTTAGTTAGGTTTAAGTAGTTCTAAGTTCTAGGGGACTCATGACCACAGATGTTAAGTCCCATAGTGCTCAGAGCCATTTGAACCATTTTTGAAATGGTTATCAAACAGAGCCACCGACACGTTTAACGATTCGTCGCATTCGAGACAAATTTGAAGCCGAAGGCTGTGTTAAAGATGTACACAAACAACGATCTGGACGACCTGTAACTGTAACAAGTCCTGCTAACTCCCGTGGTGTGTTTCAACAATTCACTCGCTCACCACAGAAGTTTGTGAGACAGTGTGCCCGTGAAACTGGAGTGAGTCGCTCAAGTGTTCGGCGAATTTTGAAGGCAGCATAGTAGAAGTGCTACATCCCACGATTACTACGCGCAATGAACGAGGACGACCCAGATAGTAGAATGGAGTACTGCGAGTGGTTTACTAACATGGTGCGCAACGATGAAGAGTTTGCAGAGTTGATCGTGTGGTCTGATGAGGCACAGTTCAAACTCAGTGGTACAGTAAATCGCCACAATTGCATCTACTGGGCCGCAGAAAATCCGAACATCCATGTAGACAAAGCCGTGAATTTGCCAGGAGTAAATGTGTGGTGTGGGTGGTCTTACCGGGGCTTGAATGAGCCATTCTTCTTTGACGCCACAGTTACCGGTAAGGTGTACCTTCAGAAACTTCAGACATCCATTTTACCTGCCATCCGAGACTTGTATGGAGACGGAAGAGTTTACTTTCAACGAGATGGTGCCCGAACCCACTGCCAAAATCGTGTTAGGGCGTATCTCGACGAAAATCTACCAGGTGCTGTGGAGTATCCACCACGTTCGCCAGACCTAACTGCTCTGGACTTTTACCTGTGGGCAACACTAAAGGACGTCGTTTATCGACAAAAGCCACATTGGAAGAACTTCGAGAATCCATCGTACATTCATGTGCAAATATCCAACTGAACACTTTGCAGTCAATAGTTCGTGCTGCAGTTCGGCGGCATCGTTTGTGTGTGGATGTTAATGGTGACCATTTCGAACACCTACAGTTATATCTTTAAGTTGGACTTTAAGCTATACTTTCACCAAAAATGAGACAACTCCGTCAATAAGTTTGCAAGTTATGGACTTTTAAACAGTGGTTAAATTTTTTTGGACCCCTCTGTATAATTGGCGTCTGTTAGCTGAAATATTAGTGATGCTGTCTTCGTTTGGTAGTAATTTTTATGTTTGTGGTACTCCTAGGGTGTCTTGCGGGAATGCAAGCTCTCCTTACGACGTGATTACGTCATTATACAGTGTGTCCTTGGACTCCACAACGCCCGGGGGGCGCGCCATGTAGCCCTTCCAGGATTTCTCAACAATTTAAATGTTTATCGGAGATTCGATGTAAAACGGTTCAAAAGCGTACATTTTGTTTGTTAACCACACCGTCTAAATGAAAACGCACCTTGTCTGAAAACCAAACGTTGTTGAGAGTTTCTTCCCTATCCTCCGCCCACTGAGCAAACAGTAGTCTCTGCTGCTTCTGTTCTTCAGTGAGCTGCTGTCCACAGATCATCTTGTATGGGTACATATGGAGGTCACTTTTAAGAATGCATTGAACGGACCGTCTGGATATTCCCAGTTGCACTGCTGCCATTCTACACGATTTCCCGGGACTTCTCTGTACAGCAACTCGTACCGCTTCAATATTCTCCGGCGAACAAACAGGCTTAGGCCGAGGTCGCTTCGCTTCCAATACCGTTCCTTCCTCTACAAATTTATCGTACAACCCGTGGATGGTCTTCTTGCAAGGGACCCATCGTGTGTTAAACTGTAGTCGAAAACGCCTCTGAGTCACAACAAGGCTTTTCGTTTCATGAAAAAGTAACACAATTGCCGATCGTTGCTGTGTCGTCAGTCGTCCATTGTCAGCCATTGCTGCTTACTAGTCTCCTAGGGGCAGTATCGTGAATTACACGTCATTTCGTAACTCATTTGTTTTTCCAAGCTCTGCTGGTGCTGCTGTAGAGATCCCAGCGGGATATCTGATGTGCGTCGTAAACTGTGAAAGAAACAATTGGTAACACATTTCGTGCGCCACCCTGTATATCAAAGTTGACAATCGGACGTTCCGATGCTTTAAGATTTAATGTGTAGTTGATACCCAAGTTCCAGAATGAGATTTTCCCTCTGCAGCGGAGTGTGCGCTGATATGAAACTTCCTGGCAGATTAAAACTGTGTGCCCGACCGAGACTCGAACTCGGGACCTTTTCCTTTCACGGGCAAGTGCTCTACCATCTGAGCTACCGAAGCACGACTCACGCCCGGTACTCACAGCTTTACTTCTGCCAGTACCTCGTCTCCTACCTTCCAAACTTTACAGAAGCTCTCCTGCGAACCTTGCAGAACTAGCACTCCTGAAAGAAAGGATATTGCGGAGACATGGCTTAGCCACAGCCTGGGGGATGTTCCCAGAATGAGATTTTCACTCTGCAGCGGAGTGTGCGCTGATATGAAACTTCCGGGCAGATTAAAACTGTGTGCCCGACCGAGACTCGAACTCGGTACCTTTGCCTTTCGTGGGCAAGTGCTCTACCATCTGAGCTACCGAAGCACGACTCACGCCCAATACTCACAGCTTTACTTCTGCCAGTACCTCATCTCCTACCTTCCAAACTTTACAGAAGCTCTCCTGCGAACCTTGCAGAACTAGCACTCCTGAAAGAAAGGATATTGCGGAGACATAGTTTTTGGAATTGTCCTTAGAACCAGCAATGCTGTTAATCAGTACCTTGCTGAATTATTAACACACATCCAAACACAAACAGACCTCTTTTTTTGCATATTGTGCATATACTATGACCAACAGAAATATATGCAGTGAAATGAATGCTTACAAGTTACTTAATTTGATGAACTGGTGTCAATTACTATTTTATAAGATGAGAATACAATAACAAAGGTACAAAATACATCATTAAAGAACATAACAATACAGATAACATTTGTAGTTATACGGGCTTTACAAAAGAAGCGAAATAACATACATCAGTGTTACAGGAATTATGACATAACTAAATACATAAAATAAGGAGAATAGTTTTCGAAACATTAATTTCACACAAGAGCATTAAAACAAAACAGAATAAATAATGTCTAAACATCTTTACAAAGAAAATAACATAGTATTTGAAAAATTCTACAACGTAAATCTTATTAGTTAAACACATAAAGACAGGAAAAAGGCAAATACACAAGGGTACATAAACACATAGCGGAATAATACAAAAGGAAAGACAGGGTTCGTTTTCAGGGTAACATTTGGTACTGCAGTCCAACCCAAAACTTCCATAGATCTTTCCTCTTATTTCAACATTTATTTCCACCAAAAGAATCCTATCCAAGCATGCTTTCTGTATTTATATGTTCACATATTTCTTACCTCATTATTTATTTTCCATTATCTTACCTCATCATTTATTTCCAAGAAATTGTCCCTAAACCCTACTTTTTTGTTCATATCCTCTTTCAAAATCCTCTTTTGGCCATACCATTTTCTTATAGCTTCTCAATGCATTTCTTCCAATTCATCACAACTCGTTCTCTTATATAACCTACCCCATCTTAAGCTAACTTAAATCTACTGAGCTCAGATGCTAAACTAAGGGGCGAGGCAATGCAGCAGCACAAAACAGCTAACACAAATAGCAATGACAAAAAAATTCAAATCGGCAAAGCAAGCATATACATATAAGTTAGCAAAGCAAATGCAACATTATCACTAATATGAGCCAATCTGCAGCGACAAGAAAGATAAATCAGTGGTAAATCTGGCTCAACAGAGTAATACAAACTGAAATTTAGTAGCACTATGCCTGGCAAACAGCAGCAGAAAATGCAATAACTTATACCTAAACATGACAAAGCTCAAGCAGAAAAAATATTATAGTAAAAATGGCCATGTTTAATACCTATGTCACACCTGAATACTAGAGTGATGCATCACCTTGACTTACTCTAGCAGACAAGTTACCAAACCGTTAAAAAAATATTTTTTGCTACTCCTGTGAAGGGAAATGTCTATTTGCGCTCTCTTTTCTACGAAAGTACATCATAAAATTATTCTTTACTTGGTCTGTAGACAGAAAATAGTGATATTAGTACATGTATTAAATTTTATTTTAACCAATGCTGCAGTGCAGCTAGAAACTAGATATTAAACAAAATGAGCAAATATATACAAAGCAATGTGTGAAACGGCATTCACTAGGCAAATGGCGTCTCCAAAGGCAGTAAAAAATTTCTCAACTAGAAAGACAATAGATGTAAAATGTTTCTCATCATTTCATATGGCATTTTAGTAAATATCATAAATTAAGAGCTGCACAGTGTAATCATATGTTTTCAAGTTTGAGCGTGTCGTATTTGCGATGCTTTCTACAAAGAAATGTCAATAGCGAGGATAATGGCCTCTTTTTTTCTCCACCTGTGCCTCTGAAAGGCACACACTAATAGCTTTTTTCCAGGCGACTGTCGTGCATCTGGGTGCTTACAGTGACCTACCTTTCTTACCGAAATATTTACGACATCAGTTTCCGCTACAGTGACAGTTTGATACAAATAAAATTTTACAGGTCGAAATATTTGCGTGACAAATCTGTAGAAACAAAATCCTATAAATATAACAGTGTCCAAAAAATTTTCGCCGGCATTGTGATACATTCACGCATATACACACATTTCATAACTCTTAAAGTACGATTCTTGGTTTCCAACATCCTTTTTCACAAGTCAGAGTCCCTAACCACTACTCATTATTCCTTACCTTATTACACATATACATATTCGTCGACACTTCTTCAATATTTCATCATAATAAATACATAGCATAATGAAATTTCTCATATAGCATCAGCTTATTGATCATAAACATACCTCAACAGCAAAATACACATAGTCATCGTAATAATAACATCATAACATCTCAGTCAAATCTCAAAATCGTCGTAGCTTCCTCCAATAATATCAAAACCTAAAGAAAATCCTCTGCTCATTTCAACAGTGTCATCTACCTCAAACGTACTTTAAAATCATGATCCCATACCAAACACATCATTCAAAGCTCTCATAGTATCATAATGGTTCCGAAAAAGTATGAAAAGTTCACAAAGTACAGACAAAATACAATGTCATAAGTGTGAAGTTATCCAACTGTGTAATTGTGTAAACATGTGTCACTGATGTAGTAAAAAGATGTTTGTCTCTCTCAGTTAAATGATCACATAGCTGTGTAATTTGTGTGTTAGAGAAATATGGTACCGATGTGTAAAGTTGTATAAGCAAATACCGTATTAGCTAGGGCTCCTTGTGCTTGCCAAACACATGGTACACAAAGTAAGTGTGTACCCCCCTGACGATTAATGTAATTATACCCTCAGGTGTTACAGATTACAGCAATGGAATGAAATGTATCACAGAAAACTTTCTTTGTAATTCAAAAATCTTGAAAAATAAATGGTTTAAGTACAAAATTAATCACTCAAATGCGTGTCCTGTAGCGCTAAATGTGCGTCTTGCTGTAAGATAATTTTGTGGAAGTCTCGTAGTTATCGTTCTCTGTAAGCAAAGTTCTGCTGAGGTCAATGTACTTACCTCATCATAAACGAAAGTGAAATGCTTTGCGTATAGATATATTAGTTATTACGCTTATTGCCGTGACGAAGAAAGTACTGTGCTTTAATGTATTGTTGTGCTACGGAAAAGGCTGTCTCATTGTAGCTATACCGCAAAGTTAATACTAAAACATGTTTTACTTTCCAGTATAATACAGAAAAACAGTGCAGATATAAAACAGATACACCGCAAAAGTAACAATGTAAATTGTGTCACACATTAGTAGCGTCATGATATAATCGTGTAGCTGTCAAAGAAACCAAATACTAAGTCATCTTTAATCTCACAGAAAGTACTTCAAATAAAGAATGTCTTCTCAAGTAAACCAAAATGTTGCATTAAAATCTCGTTAGCAGTACAGGTATATGTTCTAAGTATGTGTGCCTTATAGTCGTTACGTAATCATGCAACTAACAAGCAAGAATGTACACTCACAATAACACTGTGTCGTCCGTTCACTCTAACAATGCACTCGTAAATACTGTCTAAATATGTTCCCTAGGTTCTAGACTGGATAAATAACTTCAAAACATTGTTACATGTTAAAAGTTTTTCAGTGTGTCAAATTGTACTAGTAGCGTGAAGTGAAAAATTTTATGGCAAAGACTAAGTTAAAGAGCAGATTATCTTTCAAGAAACGGTTTTACATGTGAAATGTGGTGCAAGCCTTTACTCTTCCTACTATGCAGAGTTCCAGCTTCAACAGAATTATCATGTGGTATATGGTACATCGGTAAAGAATGCTCAAATTTTTCTCAAGGTTTGCGTCTATGTTATTTTTCTCTGAGCCAACCGGCGCACGTGGCTGCCTGCGGTGCGAGTCATTGTCTGTCTCTTCGATGGCGCGCGCCGTTATTGGGATTTGCAGACCTAACTTCTACAAATTCACCTTGTCGAGAGGGTCCTGCCCCGTTTGAATCCCGCCAGTTCTGATGCAATTCAGGTCTGTCGTCATGTCGGTAGATTCCATAGTTTCTTTCTTGTCGGTCACGTGGTGGAGAATTTCTCCCTGAATCGTAACTGCGCGTTGGACCGTTGCGTCTAAAGTTATTCTGTCTCCCTTGATAATAATTATTTTGGTTCCCATATTATCTGTTTCTCTGATTGTCTCTGTGATAGTCACTACTGTGGAGAGGTGATCTTTCCCTGTAATTATTACTACTCTGCCAACGGTTGTCATACGGGTGGTGTCTGTTTTGGTCGCGATTTGTGTTGTGAGAATAGCCTTGTCGTGTCCAGTTATAATTTCTTTCATCGCGGAATTGCGACGGATGTGACCTGTAATTGTTGTGTTCCTGTTTTCGCATTTCGCGATTGTCAGTGTCAATTTCTAATTCTTATAAGAGTCCCCGAAAAGCTTCAATGTCGTCTTTGCAACGTCCTGCCAAAATAATATGTCTGTACAGGATGGCGGGTATGGGCAGGCGGTGGGCGTTGTGGAATAATAGGGTAAATTTTAGAGAAAGGCCATTTATTGGCTAAAGCATGATGAAAAGGGGCTACATAGGCCTAGGGAGGTGAGGGTGAGCCAGAGCTTACAATTTGGCGAACATTGTTCGCGAAGCTACCGAAAGTTGTTGTTTGCCAAAACTAAGTCCACAGTGCCGAAGCACCGGGAGAAGCGGGAGATGTTCAATGCTACAGGGCGCGCATCCGACTCGCGGGTGAGCAAGAATACAAGAGAGCGGGCCCGGCGACGGGCGGCCGGGTATATTCGACGCACCACGCGGCTTCCTCCACCCTGATTGGTCAGGACCGAGCAAACCGTGCGGGCGGCATGGAACTTTCCAGAGCGTTGCCTGCTAAGCGACGCCTGGGGCGGCGTTACCTCGTAAGCACACGAGAGAGGCGCGTGATCAAGGTGCCCTTCCTCGGTGCTGACTTCCTGTTACTAGACCGTGGGACGAAAGAATTTACAGGCAGCTAACACTGCCGGCTGTGGCTTGGCCGTAATGGAAAAATGAAGTTACCGTTTGGAGGCTCATATAATAAAGTAAAATCCCTTATTGTCTGGCTCATCCTTTACATTCCTCCCCCTTCCGTGGGAGCGGAGAACGTATGTGAAATCGCTCAATGTAATTATTATTTGACTGTAAACAAATTTATCTTGCAAAAGAAAGTGAACATCACTTGATTAAGAATGGCCCTCACGGAAGACGGCAGTGGTCTTAATCTATGGGAGGGTATAGAGACTCTAAAGACCTCCTAAGGGTCGCAAGGGGACTTACACATGTCGAGAATATTGTGTGTATACAAGAATCATCATAAAACATCAAAACATAGTAAAACATCTGAACATCATAAAATATCATAGAATATCAAAGCAAAATTAGAACAAAACATAGCAGTGTGAATTAGATAAATATGTCAATTGTTCTTGTTGCTAAGTTTCTTTTGTGGGAATAAGTTGAAAATATAAACGTATCACCACTGATGAGTCACGGCGGGGGCGAGTGGCACGACGCGGCGTGGTGTGTTGTCCTCAGCGGGCAGCGTGCAGGCTGCCGGCGGGTAGGGGGCGTGGCCGTGGCCAGGGCCGTGCACTGGAACTCAGCGCAGGGGGAGTATGAGGGGAGATTCACACGTTTGAAAACACAGTTGAAAAGGGAGTTATCACTAAGGGAACACTTCACTACATTACACTAGTTTTTCCACATTAGGTGATATTACCATTACACTCTTAAAACTAAAGGAGGGCACATGCCTGATGGGTTCTTGTTTTCTCTTTTTTGTTTAGTTTAGTTTGTGTCTGTTTACCATTCATTCAAGTGTGCCAACAGGCGAACGTAAGAAATTTGTCCTTTTTCATGTTTTAGCAAGTCATCAATTGACGATAAGTGATCATTTGATTTATTAGATGAAGCTGGCAAGTTAGCTGACAGAGGAATCATGAAATGGCTTTCAGGTATAAAAAACATAATTAAAGGGGTGTGAATACTAAGTAAGCCGTAGTGGCATGAAAGGTTATTAATGGTGTTCCAACAGGAATCGTTTGCTAAAGACCTTCGCGGAGGCTACGTCAGAGTAGCAGCTGACTACAAGGCCAATCTCGCGCTACGTCAGAAAGGTGCGCGGCAGATAACTTCCAAGGGCAGCGCGGCGTCAGAGCTGCGCGCGGCAGCTGAGAAGCGGAGCCGAGGCGGCTACGTGCGCACGCAGAGCGCACGTGCGCGGCTCAGGAAGCATGCGTCAGATGTAAGAGCGAGAGAGAGAGAGCGATGAAGCCTACCGACGCTGTTCACTGCGCTGTCTGTACTTTACGCTCTCTCCACAGGGAAATAGCAAAAAAAAAAGAAAAAAAAATAGGAATGTAAAGGATGAGCCAGACAATAAGGGATTTTACTTTATTATATGAGCCTCCAAACGGTAACTTCATTTTTCCATTACGGCCAAGCCACAGCCGGCAGTGTTAGCTGCCTGTAAATTCTTTCGTCCCACGGTCTAGTAACAGGAAGTCAGCACCGAGGAAGGGCACCTTGATCACGCGCCTCTCTCGTGTGCTTACGAGGTAACGCCGCCCCAGGCGTCGCTTAGCAGGCAACGCTCTGGAAAGTTCCATGCCGCCCGCACGGTTTGCTCGGTCCTGACCAATCACGGTGGAGGAAGCCGCGTGGTGCGTCGAATATACCCGGCCGCCCGTCGCCGGGCCCGCTCTCTTGTATTCTTGCTCACCCGCGAGTCGGATGCGCGCCCTGTAGCATTGAACATCTCCCGCTTCTCCCGGTGCTACGGCACTGCGGACTTAGTTTTGGCAGACGACCAATTTCGGTAGCTTCGCGAACAATGTTCGCCAAATTGTAAGCTCTGGCTCACCCTCACCTCCCTAGGCCTATGTAGCCCCTTTCATCATGCTTTAGCCAATAAATGGCCTTTCTCTAAAATTACCCTATTATTCCACAACGCCCACCGCCTGCCCATACCCGCCATCCTGTACAAATTGGTGTCAGAAGTTTGGATAGCGTTCCCGTAGTGACTTTGTCGCTACACTAAATTTTTCCCGGCAAAACGCCGTACACTTCGCGCATGGAATGCGCCAACCGGCCGCCACGTTTGCTCCACGTGGGCCGTGGCTGCTCCACTAAACACGCACAGGGCGCGCGCTGCAGCGAGGCAGCCCACGCTAGTCAGCCACGTGAGCCGGACGCCGCCGCGCTGCCCGCTGCCTGAGTTCGAGGGGCCCGCGCTGCGCTGCGCGACCGGCCGGGCCGCCGTCATCCGCCGCCGTCATCCGCTGCCGCCGCCGCCCGCCGCTGTCACCGACGCGCCAGGGGCCTGCCGCCATCGCCGACCGGCCGAGCCAGCGCCGTCCGCCGCCAACACATTTGCCGCCGCCCGAGGGTCCGGACGCCGCCGCCGCCGCCCGCTGCCGCCCGCCGACCAACGCCCGCCGACCACCGCCCGCCGCAGCCACTGCACCATCCCGTCGCCGCCACCAATGCGTCGCACCGCCGCCATCACCATGTAAGTCGCCGCGATGCTTACAACTATAGCTTCGACGATCTTCCGCCGCTGGATTGAGAATCTTTGTGGCCGTCCTTTTTTTGTAACAATCATTACTTTTTTCTGGTCACTAGCGTCCCATAAAATTGTAAACATGCCGATAGGGACACGAGCGACGGAACGGGATACCCCCGTAGAGGCACCTGTCTCACAAGACCCGCTCGAGGCCATAAATGCACAAATGCGCCAGTTATTCGCACAAAATCAGGAGCTACTTGAGCAAAACCGCGTCTTGAAACAGACGCTGGAAGCTAGTGCGCGAACTTCCATACCTGTGGCTAGCTCCGCCCCTGTAACAAATGCTCAAACAGAGGCAACTAACACTAATTCTGTCTCTAATACAAACGCCACACTTTCTGCTAACATGGCGACTGTAAGCAATTTTCCTGCGGCTGATTTCATTCCCACGTTTTCTGGGAAGTCCCACGAAAATGTGGCTATGTTCTTACAAAATATTCGTGATGTGGGTCGCACGTGTGCCTGGCCGGATGATCTACTGGTCAATGTAGCCAGACTGAAGTTGACAGGGGAAGCCCGAATGTTCATAGAAACGGTGGACGAATTGCGTGACACGTACGAATTTGGAGTATTGGCCCGCGGATTGACTACGCGTTATTCCGATACCAGAGGTACCGCATATTACAGAGATCAATTATCAACCCTTAGGCAGAAGCCTAATGAGGATTTTGATGCCTTTGCAGATCGCATACGAGCAGTGTCTTGTCGTACCTATAAGCTAGGCGAAAATGCCAGTGAAAACAGAATTTTGCGCTCAGAAGCCGAAGCGCGTGCAATTGATGCATTTGTTCGCGGTATTGACCCCCGCATCGGAGGAGAGGTCAAAGCAGCCTCCCCCACTTCTCTGTTTGAAGCTGTTCGTTTGGCAATGCTTCGCGAAGAGGTGTTGCGTTTTTGCGCTGCCGCCCCGCGCCCATCGGACCCAGTACCGGTCCCAGCAAAAGAAGTATTTTGTCAGCGTTGTGGGAAGCCCAACCATACAGCAATGCGCTGTCGCGCGCCGTATTGCACTATTTGCCAGACAGTAGGTCATGCTAATAACGTTTGCCCCACAAAGTCTCCATTTTCTAATCAGATGCGCCGCCACCACCGCAACGTGGGGTCGAATCAGGGAAACGCTTGGGGGGCAGGTTCCGCCACCCACCCGCGCCCCCGACAAAAATAATACACCCGGTTAGGACCGAAAAATGTAAAGAGGTGGAACACGTTAGTCTATTTGGCGTACTCGGGAACAAATTAGTTAGAATTTTAGTTGATACTGGTGCTCAAGTTAGTGTATTGTTTGTGGAGAAAAATGATCGAAGGGTGTTACAGCCACCCCGGTACCATATCAGTGGCCTTGGAGAGGAAGTAATTGTCCCTGCAGGTTCGTGTGTAGTGAGTCTGCAAATCGACGAGGGTAAATACAGTCAGAGGATGGAGGTAGTAAGGTTAAAGAAGGGTGAATTTGACATCATACTAGGGAATGACTTCCTGCACCGTTATCAGGGGATAGTGGATTATCGAACGCGAACTGTGCAGTTCGGCGAAGCAATTCACCGATTTGCCAGTGCGCACCCCCGTCAGACGCGAGGGAGCTGCGAAAGGCGCCGTTCACAGTCTCCCATAAAACCGCAGATGTGGGCGATAAAAACCACTGACCCTGTGAGGATAAAAGGCGGAAGTGGAAAGATTCTCTGGATAGATGTCAAAAATCAAGAACAGCCCAAGACAGACATTCTGGTTGACCCGCTCACCCAGAATGATGTTTTAGATCGTCAGTCAGTACATATAAAGAGAAGTATCTGCCGACCGGAAAGGAGACAGAAGGGTTTTGCGATACCAGTAAGTATAGATAATTTTGGTGTAGAAGATGTTGTGAAACCGAAGGGTACTATTGTTGCCAGTGGTCAGGAAATTTTTGAGGAAATAAGAGGAGCTGAGAAGCAGCGAAATAAAGATAAGAAAGGAAGGAAAGGAGAGAAATGTTCAGTTAGAGAAGTGCGATATGTCGCGTCGACGATAAGGAGTCAGTTTGCAGAGAAGTTAGGTCATTTAAACAGTGAGGAGAAAAGAATGTTGCAGCCAGTATTAGAGGAATTTTCGTGGTTGTTTGAAGAGAGGCAGTTTCTACCAGCTACGGATTTGGTTCAGCACGAAATTCCGACCGGAGAAGCTCGGCCCATTGCACAACCCGCAAGGGCACGTACCTTACGTGACGCGGCTGGCACCCGCGCGGTCCCTCAGCTGTCTGTGTCGTTTCTTCACTTTTCCGTTTCGCGACATAGTCCATCCTACCCACTTTCATCTTTCCTCTCACAACACAACGCTTGAAGAGTCATGAACAACCCGCAAGGGCACGTACCTTACGTGACGCGGCTGGCACCCGCGCGGTCCCTTAGCTGTCTGTGTCGTTTCTTCACTTTTCCGTTTCGCAACATAGTCCATCCTACCCACTTTCATCTTTCCTCTCTCAACACAACACTTGAAGAGTCATGAACAACCCGCAGGGGCACGTACCTGACGTGACGCGAATGGCGATCGCGCGGAACCCTAGCTGTCTATGCCGTTTCTTCACTTTTCCGTTTCGCGACATAGTCCATCCTACCCACTTTCATCTTTCTACTATCAACAGAACAACACATGAAAAGTCATACAGCACCCGCGAGGGCACGTACCTGACGTGACGCGGTTGGCACCCGCGCGGTCCCTCAGCTGTCTGTGTCGTTTCTTCACTTTTCCGTTTCGCGACATAGTCTGTTCTACCCACTTTCATCTTTCAATTATCAACAGAACAACACATGAAGAGTCATGCACCACCCGCAGGGGCACGTACCTTACGTGACGCGGTTGGCTCCCGCGCGGACCCTTAGCTGTCTGTGTCGTTTCTTCACTTTTCCATTTCGCGACATAGTCCATCCTACCCACTTTCATCTTTCCTCTCTCAACACAACCCTTGAAGAGCCATGCACCACCCGCGAGGGCACGTATCTTACGTGACGCGGCTGGCACCCGCGCGGTCCCTCAGCTGTCTGTGTCGTTTCTTCACTTTTCCGTTTCGCGACATAGTCTGTTTTAGCCACTTTCATCTTTCCACTATCAACAGAACAACACATGAAGAGTCATGCACAACCCGCAAGGGCACGTACCTTACGTGACGCGGCTGGCACCCGCGCGGTCCCTCAGCTGTCTGTGTCGTTTCTTCTCTTTTCCGTTTCGCGACATAGTCCAACCTACCCACTTTCATCTGTCAACTTTCAACAGACACAAAACTATTCAGCCCAGACTTTGATCTTCCATCTCGAAGAAGAGTTCACGAGAACAGTGTTCCGTGCTCTCTGACGACAGCTGATCAGGCAACATCAGATGTTAACCGCGTCTAGCCAGCAGCTAAACGCCAGTAAGCGGAAATCTCTGTTCAAAACCTTGAGCCTTCTTTGTTTGGCTTGGTTCAAATGGCTCTGAGCACTATGGGACTCAACATCTTAGGTCATAAGTCCCCTAGAACTTAGAACTACTTAAACCTAACTAACCTAAGGACATCACACACACCCATGCCCGAGGCAGGATTCGAACCTGCGACCGTAGCAGTCCCGCGGTTCCGGACAGCAGCGCCAGAACCGCTAGACCACCGCGGCCGGCCCTTCTTTGTTTCCCCATTGTATTTTCCTAAGGAATACCGACTATTGAAGTAGTAGCATTTAACTGTATGACGTGTCCCAGGACACTGCGATACAAGCAAGGATAGACGGAGTTTTAAGCAACCAGCTGGGCCCGAGGAGGCCAGCACCATGGAGTTATAGAGACGGCGAGTTTAGTCGCAAAATGTTGAGAGGATGAAGACGGCGAATTTGGTCGCAAAGTAAGGTTTTGTTGCAAGATGTTGAGAGGATGAAGACGGTGAATTTTGTCGCACAGTAAAGTTTTTTTTTATGTAAGAGATGTCGAGTTTGAGGAAGAAGTATGAAGCAGCTATTTTGGAATCGCAGAATTGTCGTGTACACAGTTAAGTAGGCGATAACGTCGTGTCAACGATGCGCCATGCACTGTACCTTCATAAAGGGAAAGTCCTTCAGAAATTACGCTCAGCTTAGTCTTTTCTAATCCAATTCCTTATGCTTTCTGTTTCCACTATGGAAATCTCTAGATTCTTGTCGAGTTTTGTTTCCCCCCTCTCGTTAGCAACAGCATTGACATCCAACGACACAATCTACGCCCCAGCTGCACCAAACTGGTGTCATTTTTCTTGGTCAGTCTCCATTTATGGTGTTCAGCAAATATATTGAGTTACGGGAAAATTCTTCTCAAAATGTGAATGTTATTACACTTGGATGGTTAGCCCAAGGAGACATTTAACTTCTTAGTTTGTTTAGTGATATGGTATCTGCAACAATTTGATATGATACTTGTGTGCCTCATTTCTACATTTATGTATGTTTATGTAATTTTAAACAGAACCTACGGTAACAACGCGTCTAGCGTGATGACACGCGTAATCCCACTTCTATTATGTTTGTCATCAGTGAATAAACCATATCGATTACGCATATCTATTTCCCTTTGGTGAGAGCGTAAAGTACAGACAGCGCAGTGAACAGCGTCGGTAGGCTTCATCGCTCTCTCTCTCGCTCTTACATCTGACGCATGCTTCCTGAGCCGCGCACGTGCGCTCTGCGTGCGCACGTAGCCGCCTCGGCTCCGCTTCTCAGCTGCCGCGTGCAGCCCTGACGCCGCGCTGCCCTTGGAAGTTATCTGCCGCGCGTCTTTCTGACGTAGCGAGAGATTGGCCTTGCAGTCAGCTGCCACTCTGACGTAGCCTCCGCGCAGGTCTTTAGCAAACGGTTCCTATTGGAACGCCATTAATGACGTTTCATGCCACTACGGCTTACTCACTTAGTATTCGCGCCCCTTTAATTATGTTTTTTTATACCTGAAAGCCATTTCATGATTCCTCTGTCAGCTAACTTGCCAGCTTTATCTAAGAAATCAAATAATCACCTCCTATTGTCAATTGATGACTTGCTAAAAAAGGACAAATTTCTTACCCTCGCCTGTTGGCACACTTAAATGAATGGCAAACAGCCACGAACTAAACCCAAAAAAAAGAGAAAACAAAAACCTATCAGGCATGTGCCCTCCCTTAGTTTTAAGAGTGAAACTGAGATATCAGTTAATGTGGAAAAACTAGTGTAGTGTAGTGAAGTGTTCCCTTAGTGATAACTCCCTTTTCAACTGTGTTTTGAAACATGTGGACCTCCCCTCATACTCCCCCTGCGCTGAGTTCCAGTGCACGGACCTGGCCACGGCCACGCCCCCTACCCGCCGGCAGCCTGCACGCTGCCCGCTGAGGACAACACACCACGCCGCCTCGTGCCACTCGCCCTCGCCGAGACTCATCAGTGGTGATATGTTTAAATTTTCAACTTATTCTAACAAAAGAAAAAAAATATATTTTTACTTCAACTTAACAACAAGAACACTTGACATGTTTACCTAACTCACACTGTATGTTTTGTTCTAATTTTGTGATATTTTATGATGTTCAGATGTTTTACTATGTTTTGATGTTTTATGATGATTCTTGTATACACACAATATTCTCGACATGTGTAAGTCCCCTTGCGACCCTTAGGAGGTCTTTAGAGTCTCTATACCCTCCCATAGATTAAGACCCCTGCCGTCTTCCGTGAGAGCCAATGTTCACTTTCTTTTGCAAGATAAATTTGTTTACATTCAAATAATAATTACATTGAGCGAATTCACGTACGTTCTCCGCTCCCACGGAAGGGGGAGGAATGTAAAGGATGAGCCAGACAATAAGGGATTTTACTTTATTATATGAGCCTCCAAACGGTAACTTCATTTTTCCATTACGGCCAAGCCACAGCCGGCAGTGTTAGCTGCCTGTAAATTCTTTCGTCCCACGGTCTAGTAACAGGAAGTCAGCACCGAGGAAGGGCACCTTGATCACGCGCCTCTCTCATGTGCTTACGAGGTAACGCCGCCCCAGGCGTCGCTTAGCAGGCAACGCTCTGGAAAGTTCCATGCCGCCCGCACGGTTTGCTCGGTCCTGACCAATCAGGGTGGAGGAAGCCGCGTGGTGCGTCGAATATACCCGGCCGCCCGTCGCCGGGCCCGCTCTCTTGTATTCTTGCTCACCCGCGAGTCGGATGCGCGTCCTGTAGCATTGAACATCTCCCGCTTCTCCCGGTGCTTCGGCACTGTGGACTTAGTTTTGGCAAACAACAACTTTCGGTAGCTTTGCGAACAATGTTCGCCAAATTATAAGCTCTGGCTCACCCTCACCTCCCTAGGCCTATGTAGCCCCTTTTCATCATGCTTTAGCCAATAAATGGCCTTTCTCTAAAAATTACCCTATTACTCCACAACGCCCATCGCCTGCCCATACCCGCCATCTTGTACATGTCGTAAATGTTCAGGTAATTTGATTAAGTAAATTCGTATGAGTTCTGAGAGGCTGTATGGGTTTGACAGGTACTGATACTTGTGCAACATGTCTTCAAAATATTTCACAAGACTGGAAAATTCAGATTGTTCGAAATGTTTCAGCATTATAATGCTATGGTTTACTAGGTCTTGTGTAGCTTGAGACCAATATGCTGAGAGGAAGGAATGATAAAATTCTCCTTCACTGTGACAATCGTGAATGACCGATCGCATTCTTACAGCTGGTTCATTCTCTAAATAGCTACATATAAATTCTAATCTGTGCTCTAATGACCAGTTGGGAGGAAAACAATGAGAGAATTGATGAAGCCACGCTTGTGGATGAATGTCGTTGCCGGAATTCTTAAATGTTTTGAATTTACGTGTTGTAATAAACAGCTTATAGTCAAAATCATCATGTCGGCGAGTCGCATACCGGTCATTGTTACTTCGTTTCGGCGGTTCCATCTCAAAATTCGGTGTACCTTGCCAATTTCTTGCATAATTTCCGAAGTACCCCGTGTTATTATTTTGTGGCTGTTCCGTATTTCTATGTCCCTCTTCCCGTACTGGAGCGCGAGTATCCTCTGAAATACGTAATTCTTGTATTACCTGTGTCAGCTGATCTTGTACTTCCCGGATTTCTCTTTGGTGTTGCGTATTAATTTGATTCTGATTTTGTTTGAATTTCCTAATTTGTTCGCACTCTTCTGTGTCATTAAAGACTACCGGTTTTGTGTCATTCAGATTTTCATCTACCTTCATAGATAAATTATTTAGCTGATCCGAAAGTTCAACTACTTTCTCTGATAATGAACTAATCTCCTCCATGTGTCTTTCTGAACCAATTTTCAGTTATCTACTGTGTCCTTTAAGTCTTCCTGAGTTTTTGCAAGTTGCGTAACTGAATCGGTAGATGCAACTGAGTCAATTTTAGCTTGCAAGGTCTCATGATTTTCATGAACAATAGTTTGCAGTTCTTTTATGGCTGCTTCGTGATTCTGTAATGCATTTTCATGCCGCGAAAAAATAGATTGAAAATGCTCACAAATTTGTGTTTTTACGTCATTACAGACTTTTTGACATTTCGATTCAATGTTATGTAACTCAGTAGTTAAATCTTCACGTGTTTGTTCAAGCGTTGTGTCTAACTTTTGAAGATTTTGCTGTGTTTGTCTCTGATTTTGTTCCATTGTGTCTAACTTTTGAAGCTTTTGCTGTGTTTGTCTCTGATTTTGTTCCATTTGTTGCATTACTTGCAATAATAATGTATTAGTGTCTGGAATCTGTTTCTCTATGCTTTTTGGCAGTGCATTTTCAGCGGCAACATTCACATTTTGACAAGCAGAAAATGTGTCTTGACTCATTTGAGAAAACGGTGAGGACCGAAAACCTGAGTCTACAGTTTTTGCAATTTTGTGTTCTGTCATTTCGGATTCCTGAGGCGAACTGTTGCCGACCGATCGATCGATAATGCTTCCCTGTTCACTACTTGTTTCATTGTCTACACCATTTGCCGCCCACTCCATTTCCCTATGCACAATTATCAAATTACTACTTCGAATGTCTGTTAATTCATTACACAGTGGTGCTGATAAGCTACGCTGGTCGTCACTATTATTTCTCGGTTTACTTTGGAGCCTAGTGTTACGTTTTTCACACGCCATTATTGTCACAATATTTCACACGATAACACAGAAAAGCACAATTTGAAGAGCAAAAATAAGAGAACACATTAACATAGCACTGAAAATAATATCTAGTTAATTGCAAACGCAGCTGCGAAATACTTGGTGCAAATCTACATGCATGCCACAACTGTTTTACTGTACAACAATGAAAGACTGCAACTACAAAGGAGATTCTCTCTACAATTACGCGCTAGCAATAAACAATAGCCACAATAATTACACAAACTACAAGAAAAAAATCAGAAGATTCCAGTGAGGTATCCTTGGCTAAGGGTCGACATATGAAACGTCCCCTTAGAAAAATTATAGATGACTGTGCTTAAACTGACACACAATATTTTTTTAGCACAACGCAATCTGACTTTCAATAATCCCTACAAAAGAATGGCCCTGACTAACATTAACCTATACCTTTCACAAATCACTTACCTCACAAAAATCTTCGTTACTCGAATTACTGCAATACAGCGAGCGCCACTACTGCCAGCTAAATAAAAGATTCAAACTACTGAAGGCACTAACTACTGATAGCCGTAGTTAGCAAATGAAAGATTTTTATAGAGAAAAAACAGTGTATTTACCTTAATATTGTTCAGAAGTCATATTATATACATCAGTTCATGACATCCAGTCTTACAAATTTACTGTCTCTGTCCAGATCATCCGCTCTCACAACTCTGCCATCTCACTCCCCACATCCACCACTGCTGGCGGCTCACCTCCAACTGCGCAACGCTACGCGATGTTAACATCCAGCTGCCCAACACTACAATAGCCAACAACAATGCAAACCAGCCACAGACTGCACACAGCGCAGCCAGTGATTTTCATACAGAGAGCTACGTGGCGTTACCAATAAAAAAACCTAAACAGCCTACTTACACACTTAGAAAACGTAACAGACCTACTAAGGAGAGTGCCTACACTACGCTTGTCCGTCCTCTTTTAGAATACTGTTGCGCGGTGTTGGATCCTTATCAGATAGGACTGACGGAGTACATCGAAAAAGTTCAAAGAAGGGCAGGACGTTTTATATTATCGCGTCAAAGATATGATACAGGATTTGAGCTGGGTGTCATTAAAAGAAAGGCGTTTTTTGTTGCGATGGAATATTCTCACGAAATTCCAATCACCAACTTTCTCCTCCGAATGCGAAAATATTTTGTTGACTCCGACCTACATAGGGAGAAATGATCACCACTGTAAAATAAGGGAAATCAGAGCTCGAACGGAAAGATATAGGTGTTCGTTCTTCCCGCGCGCTATACCAGACTAGATTAATAGAGAATTGCGAACGTGGTTCGATGAACCCTCTACCAGGCACTTACATGTCATTTGCAGAGTACCCATGTAGATGTAGATGTAGAATGTGCCAACAATGGCTTCTTCATCACTCATTTCGTTATTTAAACGCCACACAACAACAGGATTATCCTTCATCTCGCAGCTATGGTGCAACTGTTGAATCGCTGTCGTTAGCAGCAGTGAGACAAACAGCAGAACTGTGAAGAAGTGTTCCAAAAGGTGCCAACATGAAACGATCAGTACTTTTCGCAAACCACTGATAGTCTCCGTTGCCTGAGGAAATTACACGTTTACAAGATTATTTTGTTTATGTAAGAGGTGCGTAAATAGAGGTTTCTTGTCGTTTTTAAAATAAACCGCAAAAATCAATCATCTGTGTGGAAGTTTTTCAAAGAAGTGGGGGATAGTAATCATTTTGTAAAGTAAATCATCTGCGTTAAAGATTATACCTGTAAACACGATCAGGGAATAGGACTTATTTAAGAGATCACTAAAAAGTAGCATGGTGAAAAACTCGGGAGTACGAATTAACAACAGAACTGAAATGTGAAGGATCAACTTGTGAGCTAGATCAAGTGCAAGAGGTGCAACCAAGAGAATCGAGAAGCTCTATACAAAATTGTTTTAACAGAAGTCAGTTGTACGAAGCCATTTCAAAAGTAAAAAAAAAAAAAAATTGATTCTCTTTTTGCAAAAATGATTGCTATCGATATGCTACCAGACCTTCGACCATCAAGGTTTGAAAAATATTGTTATGCCTTAGACTGCAGATAAGAGTTGCCAGATAAAACCATACTTAAGTGTTTACTGATTTCAAAACTATAGAAAGAGTTAAAAAGTAAATTAGAGGTAAACCTTACAAAATGTAATTTTTTCAGTGTTACAACCGACATGTGGAAAAGCAACGCGAATGAAGGCGTACTGCCACTGACTTGCCGCTTTATTACAGACGAAAATTACTTTCACGTATATTAAAAGTGACAAAAACTGCACGCCATCACTAGGCAGAATCTATGTATATGTAACTAACATTTTTTAAAATGTTTCTTTCTTTAACTCGTCAATGCCATGCTGAGTTTTCGTTTCATTTATGTGATCGGTACGCGTCGGTGGAAGTCAAGTCGGCGCAAATTGTAAGGTATTTCATCTCAGTTCCACCCCGTCCCCAGTCTCCCTCGCCACTTTTGTCGATAGAAATCTGAAGCCGTCGTCTAGTTTGTCTTATGTTTACGAACACTGCCAACCGTTACAAATCATTCAATAATTGCGTTACAACAGGCTTAATGTATTTTCTAATTAATTACTACAAATAAGCACTTGAACATAAATATCTCTATAATCCTCTTTCTCAAAACATTGTTACCTCCGCGCCCATAGTTTGCACTTGAGCGTTTGGGCGATAGCAGACTAAGAAGTGAGAAACAAACACAAACCTCAACACCGTCTGAACCAAAGGCATAGGAAAATCAGCTGGCAGTGGCGCTACAATTACTATCTTGCTGTCTTCCGAGTATATAAACGACTTGATTTTGTGGCGATTTATGTGGAAGTGCTTCCATTGTATTAGCAAATCGGAACAGAATTAAAACATTCGGTGCTTATACATTACTGGCCATTAAAATTGCTACACCACGAAGAAATGCAGACGATAAACGGGTATTCATTGGACAAATATATTATACTAGAGCTGACATGTGATTACATTTTCACGCAATTTGGGTGCATAGATCCTGCCAAATCAGTACCCAGAACAACCTCCTCTGACCGTAATAACGGCCTTGATACGCCTGGGCATTGAGTCAGAGCTTGGATGGCGTGTACAGGTACAGCTGCCCATGGATCTTGATCACGATACTACAGTTCATCAAGAGTAGTGACTGGCGTATTGTGACGAGACAGTTGGTCGGCCACCATAGAACAGAAGTTTTCAATTGGTGAGAGATCTGGAGAATGTGCTGGCCAGCGCAGCAGTCGAACATTTTTTGTATCCAGAGAGGCCCGTACAGGACCTGCAACATGCGGTCGTGCATTATCCTGCTGAAATGTAGGGTTTCTCAGGGATCGAATGAAGGGTAGAGCCACGGGTCATAACACATCTGAAATGTAACGTCCGCTGTTCAAAGTGCCGTCAATGCGAACAAGAGGTGACCGAACGTGTAACCAATGCCACCCCATGGCATCACGCCGGGTGATACGCCAGTATTGCGATGACGAATACACGCTTCCAATGTGCGTTCACCGCGATGTCGCCAAACACGGATGCGACCATCATGATGCTGTAAAGAGAACCTGGATTCACCCGAAAAAATGACGTTTCGCCATTCGTGCACCCAGGTTCGTCGTTGAGTACACCATCGCAGGCGCTCCTGTCTCTGATGCAGCGTCAAGGGTAACCGCAGCTATGGTCTCCGAGCTGATAGTCCATGCTGCTGCAAACGTCGTCGAACTGTTCGTGCAGATGGTTGTTGTCTTGCAAACGTCCCCATCTGTTGACTCAGGGATCGAGACGTGGCTGCACGATCCGTTACAGCCATGCGAATAAGATGCCTGTCACCTCGACTGCTAGTGATACGAGTCCGTTGGGATCCAGCACGGCGTTCCAGATTACTCTCCCGAACCCACCGATTACATATTCTGCTAACAGTCATTGGATCTCGACCAACGCGAGCAGCAGTGTCGCGATACGATAAACCACAATCGCGATAGGCTACAGTCCGACCTTTATCAGAGTCGGAATCCTGATGGTACGCATTTCTCCTCCTTACACTCTCGGTTGGAAACTTTCCTCGTGTCAGGACGTTGTAGGTGTCGCCACCGGCGCCAACCTTGTGTGAATGCTCTGAAAAGGTAATCATTTGCATATCACAGCATTTTCTTCCTGTCGGTTAAATTTCGAGTCTGTAGCACATCTTCGTGGTGTAGCAATTTTAATGGCCAGTAGTGTAAAACAGCGACAATATTAATCCATATATCTGCCAAAAAAGTCTAACCATAGCAAGCCGTAAATATAGGCCTTACAACTGACTCGAACTTTCTGGTGGTAATGGAAAACTCTCAGCTATTGTGTAATGGAAGCTGTTTTATCGCCGCTACAGTGAAGCCGACGAAACGCTATCAATCAAGTTCTGTCAAGTGCAAACTCTGAGCGGCGCGAGTATGTTATAGGAATACATCGGTACGATGCGTGAAGGTGCCAGCACTGGTACCTCTCACTGCACCTTTCCTTATCCTTCGTTAATACCGTATTGTGCTCTTTATTCCGCTCCGTGCCCTTCTCCCGACGAAAAACGGAACAATCAACAAAATTTCTGCAAGCTTCACACTTTATGTCGACAGCACTAAGATCAAAATTGCTGCCGATCTCAGCGATGTAGCAGCTGTAGCACTGCAGTAGAGTGATGGCCCTTTTGTTTTGTACTGAGTGTCAACTCAACTGAGGGAAAACATACTGAGTGAGCAAGACACCCTTTATCTCTTCAACGCAGTTTCAATTCCTCTTCCTGCTTTCTCCGTGCTTCTAAGACGCTGAAGCTCAACGTAACATCGAATTTTATGAGAATTATTTTTTTATATAGGAAAGTAATTTTTCAGATAACAAGACGTTGAAGAAAAGAAGTTTTTTGACAATATTATGCAGAATTTCGGACATACTGGCAGGTTACTTTAGAGTTACATTTTCTCAGGTCATCAATCAGATCATACTAGAATATAGTGTCCGTGATAAGACAGTTTCAGTGGTTACAAACAGCGCCAGCGCCGCAGTTGCGAAAAAGTTGGCAAAATCTTCAGGTTTCGACATTCGCCCTATTTTGACCACTGCATCACCTTGACAGTACAAGATTGTTTGAAAGCAGAAACATTTTCCAAAATTTTTATTGAAAACAAAGGCTACTGTGACTTTCTTTCATAACTCTGCACTAGCCAGTGACAAACTGCGCAATGTTCAAAAAAACAGCAAACAAAAAAGAACAGACTGACACAAGAGGTGCCGACTCGATGGAACGCTCATGCCACACACTCAAAAGAATTTTGGTAGTCGAAGTGAACTTTAGATCAATGAAAGTTCAAATGTACAGCCTACCCTCACAGCAGACAATTACTTAGCTAAACAAGAGATAATAGACCTTCCTGAACCTTTTGAAGTAGCAACAGCAACAATCTCAGGGGAGTCACATATCACTGCTTCGTTAATTGTAATTTGTAAAGCACATTAACAACTAATGAAGGACGAACTGTGTTCTGGATTCCTTGGTTAAATCAGTCAATGAAAGAGTAAAGCCATTTAACACGTTGACTGTTAACATTCTTGTGACAATATTAGACCCTAGGTTTACTAAAACTTGTTTCAGGATATTTCGAGAGGCAGTGAACGCTGCACACGTACTTCAGAACGAGCATGCTGATATCATCGCATCAACTACAAGAATAATACCTGAAACAGAAGCATCCATATGCAGTGCTAGTATGTCTAATGATACGGCTAACAGTTTGAAATCGGATGACGTACTTTTTTGTCCAATCAGCAACAGCCTAACGCCGATGTCTTACACCAGTCAGTGATTCCATAATTGACCTACACCAATATTTTGAAAAGCCTGTGATAGACAAGCATGCTTGTGTATTAGTATATTGTGCAGTTGGGTGTAATTGCCAGTAAATTTTTGTGGTGTCCAGCGACTTTAGTTCCTGCAAAGAGGGTTTTCTCCAAGGTAAGACAAATAATTACTTAAAACACAACAGACTAAAGGAGAAGAGTTTATACACCTTACGTGTATCTTTTAATGTTGTATTTTAAACAACAGACTAAAGGACAAGAATTTAAATACCGTACTTTTTATAAAACAAATACGTAGCTCGGCGAATCTTGTAAACAGCGACACGGGCTTTCAGCTCAGCACAGCTTGGGATCCAGCAGTGGCCAGAGAGGAGTACTATTGGTCATACGACGGATGACGATTAGCCAGCAACATAAATATTTTGTTGACAACGGGAGGATGGTCATGCGCAAACGCGGACGCGGATTTTTGCTTGCGGCTTCCGACAGAGGTCGCTGGGTCGGCCGATGGCAGCGCAGAGTAGCAGCGGCAGCCTCCGCGCGTGCGCCGAAGTCTTCGGTTCTCCGTCTTACAGGTGGCGTTACTATCCTTCCAGCTATCGGTTGATATCGTCGCTATTGGCAATCGAATTTGGCGCCTCCACGCATGCGCACTTCCTGCCTAAGACTGGCATAAATAGGAGGCCCTATTCATGCCTTCCCCCCAACAAGCCTCCATCTGATGCCTCTTCCTATCGTCCTATCTGTCTCACATCGGTGTTCAGCAAGCTCTTGGAATCCATCCTTTCCCGGCGCATCCATCACCACCTCCGCCAAAACCACCTCCTCCCCAACACCCAATGTGACTTTCGACCTTCCTTCTCTGCTGATGACCAACTCCTCCGCCTCACTCGTCTCCTCTCCCTCCAGCTTAACTCCCGTCGCTCCGCCATTTTTGTCTCCCTTGACCTCGAAAAGGCCTACGACCGTGTCTGGCATCCCGATCTCCTGTTTAAACTCCAAACCTACGCCCTTCCTATCAACTACATCCGTCGGATGGCCTCCTTCCTCTCCCACCGCCCCTCCTATGTTACCATCCACAATGCCAATTCCCACACCTTCTACCCCTCTGCAGGCGTGCCCCAGGGCTCTGTCCTATCCCCTCTCCTCTACCTCCTGTACACGGCAGATATGCCCTAACCCCCCCCCCCCACTCCAGTACACCTCTTGCAATATGCCGACAACACCGCATTCCTCGCCCTCGCTCCTACCCTCCAACGGTCCCAACGCCTCCTCCAGACTCACCTTGACCTTTTTGATGCATGGTGTAACCAGTGGCTCCTGAAAATCAATCCTTACAAGACCCAGGCAATCATTGTAGGTTGTACCACTCGCTCCTTCCGGCTCCTGGATTTCTCCCTTACTGTCTGCGCCCGTCCTGTCCGCCTCACCCCCACCCTCACCTACCTTGGCCTCACCATTGACCGTCACCTCACCTGGATCCCTCATCTCCGCTCCATCAAATGCAAAGCCCACAACCACCTCCGAATCCTCAAACTCCTCTCTGGCCGGACATGGGGGTTGCACCCCTCTACCATCCTCCACATCTACAAATCCTCAATCCGTCCCATCCTCTGTTATGCCAGTCCTGCCTGGATATCTGCCCCCCCCCCAAATTCTATAAGTCCCTCCAGATCCTCGAGCGTCATGCACTCCGCCTCGCCTTCTGTATACGCCTCCCGTCCCCCACGCGGATCCTCTATGATCTCATTCCTTTCCCCCAACTGCTCCTATTCCTCGAACATATCCGCATCCTCTACACCTCCCACCACCTTGAACCCCCTCACCCCCTGGTTGCTCCGCTCCTCTCCCATCCCCGCCCCCTGCCACGTCTTCACTGTTGTGTCCCACCTACCCTCCATCTCTACACCCTACATCTCCTTTCCCAAGGTGGCTTCCATCAACTCCCCCTCCCGGATGATGCCCTCTCTCCCTCCATTTATCCCTCCTATCAACTCTGATCCTCACTCCCCCTCCTTTCCTCTGTCCTTTTCCCAGGCTCCCTCTCCCCCTCTTCCATCCTCTTTCTTCCCCACCTACCCTCTCTTTGCCCCCTTCTCTCCCCCGAGTCCTTTTACATTTCCCTCCTCTGCCTCCTCTCATTCCCTCTCGCGTCTGCCCTTCTCCCCCTTTATTGGTCCTCTCCCTCCTTGGTCCCCCCCTTTTTCGTTTTTTCCCTTCCTCCCTTCTTGTTCTTCCCCCTCCTACACGACCCCCCCCCCATCTGCCTTTGGCTAGGGAGTGTCATCTTTGTGCAGCCACTTTCGTGCAGTGTTCTACATTGAGTGTTCTACACTGAGTGTTTTACAGTGGGTGTTCCGTGTTGTGTTTTTTGGGAAGTGTTGCGAACGGCCATCATACTGTCGCTGAGTGTGCCTTTTATCTCTTGCGAACAGAAACCAGACTGTCGCTGTGTTTTTTTAATTGTGTGTGTGCTATGTTACTGGTCTCATTCCTGTGTCTTTTATTAACATTGCCAACCCCTTTTGCTTTCTGTTTTAACTTTCCACATTTTTCCGCCATTTTACACTTGACATCACCGTTTTATCGCCTGTTTCCTTGTTTCTTTTCTTCTTCCGTTTTTTAAAATAATAGTCTGTAGGCTGTAGAGCAGCGTACTAAGCTGCTGCCAGCCCGCCCCCTTCGGGGAGAATTGAAAATCAATAAAGGAAAAAAAGAAAACAACATGCCTTCTCCCCATGAACCATGGACCTTGCCGTTGGTGGGGAGGCTTGCGTTGTCTCAGCGATACAGATGGCCGTACCGTAGGTGCAACCACAATGGAGGGGTATCTTGTTGAGAGGCCAGACAAACGTGTGGTTCCTGAAGAGGGGCAGCAGCCTTTTCAGTAGTTGCAGGGGCAACAGTCTGGATGATTGACAGATCTGGCCTTGTAACACTAACCAAAACGGCTTTGCTGTGCTGGTACTGCGAACGGCTGAAAGCAAGGGGAAACTACAGCCGTAATTATTCCTGAGGGCATGCAGCTTTACTGTATAGTTAAATGATGATGGCGTCCTCTTGGGTAAAATATTCCGGAGGTAAAATAGTCCCCCATTCGGATCTCCGGGCGGGGACTACTCACGAGAACGTCGTTATCAGGAGAAAGAAAACTGGCGTTCTACTGATCGGAACGTAGAATGTCAGATCCCTTAATCGGGCAGGTAGGTTAGAAAATTTAAAAAGGAAAATGGATAGGTTAAAGTTAGATATAGTGGGAATTAGTGAAGTTCGGTGGCAGGAGGAGCAAGACTTTTGGTCAGTGAATACAGGGTAATAAATACAAAATCAAATAGAGGTAATGCAGGAGTAGGTTTAATAATGAATAAAAAAATAGGAGTGCAGGTAAGCTACTAAAAAGAGCATAGTGAACGCATTATTGTGGCCAAGATAGACACGAAGCCCATACCTGCTACAGTAGTAGAAGTTTATATGCCAACTATCTCTGCAGAGGATGAAGAAATTGATGAAATCTATGATGAGATAAAAGAAATTATTCAGGTAGTGAAGGGAGATGAAAATTTAATAGTCATGGGTGACTGGAATTCGAGAGTAGGAAAAGTGAGAGAAGGAAAAATAGTAGGTGAATATGGACTGGGGTTAAGAAATGAAAGAGGAAGCCATCTGGTAGAATTTTGCACAGAGCATAAATTAATCATAGCTAACACTTGGATCAAGAATCATAAAAGGAGGTTGTATACATGGAAGAATCCTGGAGATACTACAAGGTATCAGATAGATTATATAATGGTAAGACAGAGATTTAGGAACCAGGTTTTAAATTGTAAGACATTTCCAGGGGCAGATGTGGACTCTGACCACAATGGGGGAAAGAAATACAGTAGAAGAAGAATGGGTAGCTTTGAGAGATGAAATAGTGGAGGCAGCAGAGGGTCAACTAGGTAAAAAGATAAGGGCTAGTAGAAATCCTTGGGTAACAGAAGAAATATTTAATTTAATTGATGAAAGGAGAAAATATAAAAATGCAGTAAATGAAGCAGGCAAAAAGGAATACAAACGTCTCAAAACTGAGATCTACAGGAAGTGCAGAATGGTTAACCAGGGATGGCTAAAGGATTATCTGACTTATCTGACTAGGGGCAAGATAGACACTGCCTACAGGGAAATTAAAGAAACCTTTGCAGAAAAGAGAGCCACTTGTATGAACATCAAGAGCTCAGATGGAAACCCAGTTCTAAGCAAAGAAGGGAAAGCAGAAAGGTGGAAGGAGTATATAGAGGGTCTGTACAAGGGCGACACATGTTAAATATAGTTATCAACTTTTTAGGAAAGCTGATCCAGTTGCTGTAGAGATCTTTGTAAACCTTATCAAGGAACAAGAGTGGCAAGATGTTTATAGTGCTGATACAGTAGACGAAAAATATAATGCTTTCCTCAAGACTTTTCTCGTGCTCTTTGAAAGTTGCTTTCGTTTAGAACATTCAAAACAGGGTACTAGCACAAACAGGCTGCCTGGGTGGCTGACTAGAGGGATAAGAATATCCTGTAGAAGAAAGTGGCAATTATATCTAAATGCAGCAGCCCATTACAAACAGTATTGTAAGGTGCTTAAAAAGTTGTTAGGAAGGCAAAAAGTATGTGGTATGTAAATAGAATAGCTAAGTCTCAGGATAAAATTAAAACTATATGGTCAGTCGTAAAGGGAGTGGCTGGTCTGCAGAGACGAGTCGAGGATATAGAATCAGTGCGTAGTGGGAATGTCCGTGTTACTGATAAGTCGCATATATGTATTTAATAATCACTTTCTGAGTATAGCAGGTGAACTAAACAGAAACCTAGTCCCAACAGGGAATCATATAGCGCTCGTAGAAAAAAGTGTTCTGAGACTGTTACCTGAAATGCTCCTCCATGATACTGACAAGAGGGAGATTGAGTTAATAATTAAATCACTAAAGACCAAGAACTCTCATGGATATGACGGGGTATCTAGCAGAATACTGAAGTATTGTTCTATGTATGTTAGCCCAGTACTTAGCCATATCTGGAACTTTTCCTTTAGGAGTGGTCGGTTTCCTGACCGATTAAAGTACTCGGGAGTGAAGCCACTTTACAAAAAGGGAGACAGGGATAATGTTGACAATTATAGACCTATTTTTATGCCATCGGTGTTTGCTAAAGTTATCGAGAGGGTTGTATATACAAGGTTACTGGAGCATTTAAATTCACATAATTTGCTGTCAAGTGTACAGTTTGGTTTTAGAAATGGTTTAACAACTGAAAATGCTATATTCTCTTTTCTCTGTGAGGTTTTTGACGGAGTAAATAAAAGGTTGCGAACGCTAGGTGTTTTCTTTGATTTAACGAAGGCTTTTGACTGTGTTGACCACAAATTATTAGTGCAGAAGTTGGACCATTATGGAGTAAGGGGAGTAGATTACAATTGGTTCGCCTCTTACTTTAAGAACAGAAAGTAGAAGATAATTCTCCGCAATATTGAGAGTGGTAGTGATGTTCAGTCTCAATGGGGCACTGTTAAGTGGGGCATTCCCCAAGGGTCGGTGCTGGGGCCACTGCTGTTTCTTGTTTATATAAATGATATGCCTTCTAGTATTACAGGTGATTCAAAAATATTTCTGTTTGCTGATGACACCAGCTTGGTTGTGAAGGATATTGTGTGTAATATTGAAACAGCATCAAATAATGTAGTTCCTGAAATAAGTTCGCGGCTTGTGGGAAATAATTTGATGCTAAATCACAGTAAGACTCAGTTTTTACAGTTTCTAACTCACAATTCAACAAGAACCGATATTTTGATCAGACAGAATGGGCATATTATAAGCGAGACGGAACAGTTCAAATTCCTAGGCGTTCGGATAGATAGTAAGCTGGTGTGGAAAGCCCATGTTCAGGATCTTGTTCAGAAGCTGAATGCTGCTTCATTTACCATTAGAACATTATCTGAAATAAGCGACAATTCCACACGAAAAGTAGTCTACTTCGCATATTTTCATACGCTTATGTCATATGGTATTATTTTTTGGAGTAATTCTTCTGATTCAAAAAGGGTATTTTTGGCTCAAAAACGGGCTGTGCGAGCTATTTGTGGTGTAAGTTCGAGAACCTCTTGTCGAACCCTATTCAATAGTCTAAGAATTCTGACATTGCCCTCACAGTATATATTTTCTTTAATGTCGTTTGTTGTTAGCAATATTAGCTTATTCCCAAGAGTTAGCAGCTTTCACTCAGTTAATACTAGGCAGAAATCAAATCTGCATGTAGAATGCACTTCCTTGACTCTTGTGCAGAAAGGAGTGCAGTATTCTGCTGCATCCATTTTCAGTGAGCTACCATAAGAACTCAAAAATCTTAGCAGTAGCCCAAACACTTTTAAGTCCAAACTGAAAAGTTTCCTAATGGCTCTCTCCTTCTATTCTGTCGACGAGCTCCTGAAAGAACTGAAAAATTAAGCAAATCCAATGTTACATTGTTGATTTTCTTTATTTAAACTTACGAATTGTCGCCTGAATATGTTACTTATATTTCATTTTATCTGTTTCTACTATCGTGTTATAATTTCATGTATTGACTCGTTCCATGACCATGGAGACTTCTCCTTAATTTGGTCCCACGGAACAATAAATAAATGAATCAATAAATGTACTTGAGGATAATATTATGGAAATGGGAGAGAATGTAGATGAAGATAAAATGGGAGATACGATACTGCGTGAAGAGTTTGACAGAGCGCTGAAAGACCTGAGTCGAACAAGGCCCCGGGAGTAGACAACATTCCATTAGAACTACTGACGGCCTTGGGAGAGCCAGTCCTGACAAACCTCTACAATCTGGTCAGCAAGATGTATAAGACAGGCGAAATACCCTCAGACTTTAAGAAGAATATAGTAATTTCAATCCCAAAGAAAGCAGGTGTTGACAGATGTGAAAATTACCGAACTATCAGTTTAATAAGTCACAGCTGCAAAATACTACAACGAATTCTTTACACACGAATGGAAAAACTGATAGAAGCCGACCTCGGGGAAGATCAGTTTGGATTCCGTAGAAATGTTGGAACACGTGAGGCAATACTGACCCTATGACTTATCTTAGAACGAAGATTAAGGAAAGACAAACCTACATTTCTAGCATTTGTAGATATAGAGAAAGCTTTTGACAATGTTGACTGGAATACTCTCTTTCAAATTCTGAATGTGGCAGGGGTAAAATACAGGGAGCGAAAGGCTATTTACAATCTGTACAGAAACCAGATGGCAGTTATAAGAGTCAAGGGGCATGAAAGGGAAGCAGTGGTTGGGAAAGGAGTGAGACAAGGTTGTAGCCTCTGTCCGATGTTATTCAATCTGTATATTGAGCAAGCAGTAAAGGAAACGAAAGAAAAATTTGGAGTAGGTATTAAAATCCATGGAGAAGAAATACAAACTTTGAGGTTCGCCGATGACATTGTAATTGTGTCAGAGACAGCAAAGGACTTGGATGAGCAGTTGAACGGAATGGGCAGTGCCTTGAAAGGAGGATATAAGATGAACATCAACAAAAGAAAACGAGGGTAATGGAATGTAGTCAAATTAAGCCGGGTGATGCTGAGGGAATTAGATTAGGAAATGAGACACTTTAAGTAGTAAAGGAGTTTTGCCTCTTTGGGAGTAAAATAACTGATGATGGTGGAGGTAGAGAGAATATAAGATGTAGACTGGCAATGGCAAGGAAAGCGTTTCTGAAGAGATCTTTGTTAACGTCGAGTATAGATTTAAGCGTCAGGAAGTCGTTTCTGAAAGTATTTGTATGGAGAGTAGCCATGTATGGAAGTGAAACATGGACGATAAATAGTTTAGACAAGAAGAGAGTAGAAGCTTCCGAAATGTGGTGCTAGAGAAGACTGCTGAAGGTTAGATGGGTAGATCACATAACTAATGAGGAGGTATTTAATAGAATTGGGAAGAAGAGGAGTTTGTGGCACAACTTGACAAGAAGAAGGGACCGGTTGGTAGGGCATGATCTGAGCCATCAGGGGATCACAAATTTAGCATTGTAGGGCAGCGTGGAGGGTAAAAATCGTAGAGGGAGACCAAGAGATGAATACACTAAGCAGATTCAGAAGGATGTAAGTTGCAGTAAGTACTGGGAGATGAAGAAGCTTACATAGGATAGAGTAGCATGGGGAGCTGCATCAAACCAGTCTCAGGACTGAAGACCACAACAACAACAACAGTCACGCCTCAGCAGTGTGTCCGTCGCACCTGAAGATATCGGCCAGTTGCACTGATGAAATATTGTGGAGTTTCCACGATGACATCCGACGTCTCACACGAGACCCATATATACAACATGTCCGTCGGGAAAGCCTCAAGCAACACAAAATTTACATATCTTGTAGTGTTGTATTTTAATCAATAAAAACTGTTAGAAAGCTATTTTTCATTTGAAATACCTGCCCAAAACAATCGATAGTTAATCTATACATGTATAGCTTTCAAAATACTACTGATAATATCGGATGTGTCAACTATCAATGTTTAAGTAATACTATCCACCACCTCCTGTACATCGGGTAGCTGTGCCTGTGTTTCGGAGCGCTCCCCATGCAAGTGGATCAATGATGTGAGCAGGACCAAACTCTCGTCCTTCTTCCAGTTTCTTGATGTTTCTTCCCTCTGTGAAGTCATACAGATGCCTCCGGGCAATTTTGTAATGAAGAACATCACCACAGTGCACTGTAACTGTTCGCTGACTGACATGATGTTGTTGTGGTCTTCAGTCCTGAGACTGGTTTGATGCAGCTCTCCATGCTACTCTATCCTGTGCAAGCTTCTTCATCTCCCAGTACCTACTGCAACCTACATCCTTCTGAATCTGCTTAGTGTATTCATCTCTTGGTCTCCCTCTACGATTTTTACCCTCCACGCTGCCCTCCAATACTAAATTGGTGATCCCTTGATGCCTCAGAACATGTCCTACCAACCGATCCCTTCTTCTGGTCAAGTTGTGCCACAAACTCCTCTTCTCCCCAATCCTATTCAGTACCTCCTCATTAGTTATGTGATCTACCCATCTAATCTTCAGCATTCTTCTGTAGCACCACATTTCGAAAGCTTCTATTCTCTTCTTGTCCAAACTATTTACCGTCCATGTTTCACTTCCATACATGGCTACACTCCATACAAATACTTTCAGAAATGACTTCCTGACACTTAAATCTAAACTCGATGTTAACAAATTTCTCTTCTTCAGAAACGCTTTCCTTGCCATTGCCAGTCTACATTTTATATCCTCTCTACTTCGACCATCATCAGTTATTTTGCTCCCCAAATAGCAAAACTCCTTTACTACTTTAAGTGTCTCATTTCCTAGTCTAATACCCTCAGCATTACCCGACTTAATTCGACTACATTCCATTATCCTCGTTTTGCTTTTGTTGATGTTCGTCTTATATCCTCCCTTCAAGACACCATCCATTCCGTTCAACTGCTCTTCCAAGTCCTTTGCTGTTTCTGACAGAATTACAATGTCATCGGCGAACCTCAAAGTTTTTATTTCTTCCCCATGGATTTTAATACCTACTCCGAATTTTTCTTTTGTTTCCTTTACTGCTTACTCAATATACAGATTGAATAACATCGGGGAGAGGCTGCAACCCTGTCTTACTCCCGTCCCAACCACTGCTTCCGTTTCATGTCCTCTGGTTTCTGTACAAATTGTAAATAGCCTTTCGCTCCCTGTATTTTACCCGTGCCACCTTTAGAATTTGAAAGAGAGTATTCCAGTCAACATTGTCAGGGTTGGACACGCCACGCAAAACTTCAAACATGCAGGATGTTGCTGCCCGCGTGCGGTCTCGGCACGTCTCGGCAACTGACTGACATACACACTGCCTTTCCACATTCCTTCAGCTGCCTCATTCGCAGGGCCAGCCAAATTTCCCTGTATAGTCGCGCTGACCTCAGGCCATGTGACGTACAGCTTTTTGTGCACGATTAGAGATTTAAGCGGGACAGTGATATACCCTTAATGGTGCTTGGAAGCGGGCATTCGATACTGAAAGCCTATAGTGAAATAATCCACCATATGCCAGAATTAGTATCGCTCCTGATGTTCCTCCGTCACAGACATTGTCTCTGGTAGCATATGGAACTTCCATGGCTCGACGAGGCATCCATGACAACAGTTACGTACGAAACACCACACGGTGTATTAATGCAGCAGTTAATTCCCGACCATGACTGAAGAGGAAGTCGTTGTCAGCGCAGGTATACAAACAAAGCTGACATAGAAACAAAACAAAGTAACTATTGTTCGCTAGTGGTGTTGATGATCGTCGTGACTGATCATTGCAGGTTTGCCTCGGTCTTTAGGTGTACTGATGAGGAAGTATTGTAAAGTGGTGAAGTGCATATAGCTCAAGATGTGGTCGACTTTTGTAACAGACAGACGGGCGACGTCAACAAAATTTGTCAGAAGTCAGAATGTGGTATACATTTTTTTTTGTGGCACATGAAATTACCCACGGCAAAACGCATGTGTTTGTAAACATTCAGCAAACATGCTTTCTTAGCCAAATCCTGTAACACAGAACAGTTTTGCCTCAAACACAGATTTCTGGCTGTCATCGAATCGCATCTTTTTAGTGTGGTCAGTAGGTGTATATAAAATACTTTTGCTTTTGTTCCAGAGGTAGGTTTACATCAGGGTTGGACACGCCACGCAAAACTTCAAACATGCAGGATGTTGCTGCCCGCGTGCGGTCTCGGCACGTCTCGGCTTTGCTCGGTCCTTCTCGGAATTACTCGGTAAAACGCGACACATCAGTTAGAGGTGCTATGCGACACATGTATACGATTACCTTCATCGATTGTCAGATAGAAAAAATCACTGCTACATCATGACAACATGTTAGGGTGACCATAAAAATATTAAGCTGACATCTTTGAACAGCGTTACTTTATTTAGAATTATGATCTGTCTCTTCTCACAGCCTTTGAGAGAACGTTTAACTTTAATGAACAAACCAGCAGCACAATAGTAAAAAGTGGTTTCACTTGCCTTCCGCTGATTTTATTGGCATTGCTGTCGTATCAAAAGCTTGATTATTTTAAAAAAAACTGTTTAGAAACGTGTTGATTCGTAGCTGCAAAAAAAAAAAAAAAATAAACAAAATGGAATGATACTGTATTACAGGAAATAAAAGATTTCCAAAAGATAAATGACTGTTCCCTACGATAACATTTCTGATGATATCACACACAAAACGAACTTCATTGTCAGTTCGATAAATTAGAAATGCAAAGCATTTCGCTTGGTGAGTAGCAGACGAATGTAAACTAAAAACGAAAACCGTGAATAAAATTGTCCCACGTGTTTTGCAGGTCTTACGCTGTCATCGATTACAATCAAGATGTCATAGACAATTTGGCTTGGGCAGCAATTCCAACAATCGACATCTTGTGAGATGGTGTTGTAGACTATGACTATCTGTTCCAGGAGATGATAAATGAATGTCGCTGTTAGTTTAACTGCAGAACAAATTTTTGATGTGAGAATTGTGTTACGTGATACGGAACGCCTAACACTAATTGTCTATCAAACCTCGAATTTGGTGTCTGATGCTGACTCCTGGAGCGAGCAGGAACATATAAAGAGTTTGGAACCAAGTACATTCAGTAGGTATGCAAGTGAATCAGAGACGAATGAAACTCTGGCGTCAGCCTATCGCAAAGCCTCAAGGCATAAATGAGGTAGACAGAACACGGAAACATTAAAAAAAAAAACGACATATTACCACGCCTAATGCAGTGTAGGAAAACCGTTGGCGTTCAAAAATAGCATCCATTCATCTCGGAATGGATAAATACAGGCCCTTCACTATATTCATGGCTATCTTATACCATTTTTCCTGCAAAACTGTGGCAAGATCATGTAACGATAATGGAGATGGATAGCGATTGCCGCTTTTCCTTCGCGTGTGTTAGCAGCGGCTTGGATGTAAAGCCACGAGTAGGGAACACTGCGTGGCAGAGATGTCATTGTGATGTGGTCTACGTTATCTTTGCTTGTTCTTCTTCCATTACTGTCGCCATTTAGTTTTGTTCTCGTGGTTTGACTACTTCGTACCACGACCGTGAGCGAACTTATTCCACTTCACTTTGTATCCAGACAGGGTGATGCTGTAAGAGTGTGTCTCCCTACTTCCAACTACTGGAATGACGTACACGTCTCCGACGGTAATCCTCTGTATTGTTCCAAATATTTACATCAACTGTGAAAAAAATCCAATTATCAGACACTCATAAACTCAAATACATCGATCAGTACGCCCGATCACATCGAACTCGACTTAAGATCTAAGATTTACAGTCTTCATTTGTCTTGAGCATTTACATTGTAGTACGTCAGTTCTCTGTGAGATGATTGTGACACCTTCAAGGGGCGTCACCAAGACATAAATGCCCACGTCCAGCTAGTGCTACTGCGCTCGCCACGCCACGCATTGCCCCAGCTGCGTTACGTCACTGCATACGCACCGTCTGCACAGATCACAGATCGGGGTGCGCACAGTGGTTTGTTCCCACTACATAAAATGTTTTATAAGAGACACAACCATCTTTCACCAGCGTGAGCTTCCTCTATGGAAGGTAGGTCATTTTCACGCGAATAACTAATGTCACACTACACTTGGCTGCAAGTTACTAGAGCTACCCAAGCACGACCACGCCGTGGCCGTCCTCACAGCTTTAACTCCGTCAGTACCTCGTCTCCTACCTCCCAAACCTCACAGAAGTTCTCCTGCGAAACTTGCAGGACCAGCACTACTGGAAGACAGGATATTGCGGACACATGGCTAAGCCACATCCTGGGGGATGTTTCCAGAATGAAATTTTCAAACTGCAGCGGAGTGTGCGCTGATATTCAAACTTCCTGGCAGATTAAAACTGTGTGCCGGACCGAGACCCGAACTCGGGACCTTTGCCTTTCGCAGGCAAGTGCTCTATCAACTGGGCTACCCAAGAACGACTCACGATCCGTCCTCACAATTTTACTTCCGCCAGTACCTTGTCTCCTACCTTCCAAACTTCACAGAAGTTCTCAGTTGGTAGAGCACTTGCCCGCGAAAGGCAAAGGTCTCGAGTTCGAGTCTCCGTTGCAGAGTGAAAATTTCATTCTGGAAAGTCACCAGTCAGTATGCAGGCAGGGGAAGTTAAATCCTATTCAGAGTAAAGACACGTGAACTGTCAATTTTTTTTTCCGTGAACTGACGTAGTATTCGTAACAACGTCCCCGAATTTACTGCCCTCCAGGCAAATTTTCGCACACAAATTATTCTTGGGACCTGGAGCTGGGTGAAAACCGAAGTATGAAGCTCTTTAGCGAGTCATGGAACATGTACCGGAATGACACATTAGACGCCATAGAAAGGGGAGCGTTCTTTGCGGTTCACAAAACCATTTCTCTGTTGAGGTCGAAATCCGTGACAGTGATGTTACCTGGTCGCGTATAACAGAATTAGGTGAAACCAATTTCATTGCTGTATGTTTTTACCGACAGTCGTAGTAGAGTCACTCAAAGAAAATCTATGGTCAGTAGTGTGTTAACACCCAGATCATGCAATACTAGTTGGAGGCGGCTTTAACCTACCTTGTATAGAGTGGGACGTCTATGACTCATTGAAGGGAATGCAGACAGACAGCCTTGCGAAGTACTCTTCAACTGTCGTGAGGAGCTAGTTCTGCAGCCCACATGTAGCTACGAACAGGCCGCACCTTATCAATGGCGTCAGCATAGAGACAAGGATGTCATCATAGTGACATCATAGAGACAGAAGTTAATAAATCAATCAAGCAAGCTAGGAGAGATTGTCTGCTAGAAAGAGCAGATAAGCAGTTGACTTCATTTAGTCCCAGTACGATGAACACGAGGAATTATGGGCTAAGTTTAAAAAGACAGGAAAATCATCCCCTGGGCAAATCTGTACCTAGTAAGTGGCATAAGGACGCAAAAGACCAACCATGGTTTAACAATGAAATTCGGAAAATGCTGAGGAAGCAAAGGCCGTTGCACTCTCGGTTCGAAATAGAACACTCAAATGATGATAGGTAGCTGTTAGTAGAGACTCGTGCGTCTGTGGAAATGTATATGCGCGAAGGATGCAGCAACTATCACCATCATACCTTCGCAGAAGATTTGACCAAGAACCGGAGAAAATTCTGGTCCTACGTAAAATAGCTAAACCGGTCTAAGGATTCCTTCCAGCCACTCATTGACCAGTCTTCTGTGTCAGTAGAAGATGTAAACCGAAAGGACGAAGTTCTAAATTCGGCATTTAAGAAATCGTTCACGTTGGAGAATGGTAAAAACATACCTTCGTTTGACCATCGCACAGAGTCCCATATGGCCGACATAGTGATAAGCATCCTTGGCGTCGAGGAACAGCTGAAAGAGTTGAAAACAAGTCGCCAGATCCATATGGAATCCCAATTCGGTTGTACAAAACGTACTCTACAGCGTCGGTCCCTTGCATTTATCGCAGATCTGTCGCCCAGCGCGAAGTCCCAAGTGACTGGAAAAAACCGCAGGTGACTGCGGTGTTTAAGAAGGGTGAAAGAACGGATCCACAAAATTACACAACATCGGTTTGCTCCAGAATTCTTGAACATACTCTCAGTTCGAGTATCATGAATTTCCTACAGTTCGAAATGCTTATGTTTGTGAATGAGCACAGTTTTAGAAAGCATCGGTCGTGCCAAACTCAGCTTGCCCTTTTGTCATATGAAGTACGGTGAACTATAGACGAAAGGCAACAGGAATATTCCATATTTGTATATTCCCGAAAGGGAAGTGTGGTGAGACCGCTATTATGTTCTGTATTCATAAATAATCTGGCGGACATGGCTTGTGGCGGTCTGCGGTTGTTTGCTGATGACGCTTTGGTGTACGGTAAGGTGCCGATGATAAGTGACTGGAGGAGGATACAAGCCGACTTACACGAAATTTATAGACGGCGTGATAAATGGCAGCTAGCTGTAACAGTAGAAAAATGTAAGTACCTGTTTTACTTAGAAAGAAAAGACTGTTTCCAGGCATCAATGGAGGTTTTATTTCTCCAAGAGCGCACTCTTATGGGTACAGTGAACTGAAACACTCAACAACAGGAGGCTGCCTTAGGTAAACTGAGAGGCATTGTCCCCTGAAGGGAGGAACCAATGGACAAATGAAGTCACGGACCAAGCTAGCAGGCAAGAGAGCGTTCTCTGTACCGACGCATTTCTCAGCAAACCGCTCCTTGCGTCCCACGTCACCACCTGCCAAATTCTCCCACTGGTCGGCGTAGGGCGCTTCAGCGCTCCAAGGCGTGCTTCCCCCCCCCCCCCCCTCACGGCGATGTTCAGAATATCCGATACTATGCTAGCTCAAACTCAGCCACTGTCTTACCAAATAGGCAGTACCATACTTCATATGAAAGACAACTGTAATGGGAAATTCTAAAAAAATAAAAAATACTGAAAAATCGTTTTTCCTCTCAATGAAACTACTCACCACGCACATAAGTTCAGACAAACGAGTAGGAAAAACAAACCTGTAATGTTTGGATACACTAGTGTTAGTGTCCTGCTTGACACAGGCACGTGGCTTAAATAATTGGCCATGACGTTGCAAAACGATATGAAATGGGAAAAGCGTGAGTGGATTATGGTAGGGAAGGTAGTTAGTCGACAATATCGCGAGAATTTTGGGTAAGTGTGGTTCGTCTGTAATGGACTGCAATGGACACCACATGTAGGACCCCAGTGTGATCTGTTCTTGAGTACTGCAATACTCTTCGTGGTCTGCACCAGGTCAGATCAAAGGAAGATATCGAAGCAATCCGGAGGGTGGCTGTTCGATTTGTTACCGGTAGCTTAGAAAGTTTGCAAGTATTATGGAGATGCTTTTGGAACTCAAATGAGAATCCCTGGAGAGAAGTGAACGTTCTTTTCCTGGAACAGTATTGAGAAAATTTAGAGAACGAGCATTTAAAGCTGACTGCATATGATTCTACTACTACCAAAAGAATTTTCGCCCAGGGACCACGAAGATACGAGAAAGTAGGGCTCATTCGGAGACAAATAGACAGTAGTTTTTTCCTCCTCTATATCCAGGTGGAACAGGAAAGGAAATAACTACCATTGGTACAGGGTTACCCTCCACCACGAACCATATGCTGGACTCTGGAGCATGTATGTAGGCGCAGATGCATAAGACGTTAAATCTTAAGAAAACAATGACAGCAAGAAGTGGAGGTATTGGAGTAGAAAAAGGAGAGGATGATTACAAAGAGGAAGATGATGATTGTGATGATGGAGATGATGATGATAATGAAGAAATAAGAAGAAGATGAGGACGATTATGATGAGGAGGTTGATGTAAACGAATCGAAGACGATCTCCCACGAATCACCAGCAGATAGCAGCTTGAATAATCCAAAATCAACTAATAGAGCAGTTATTTCTCTTGCTATCTTTGAAAGTCTTAGGTTATAGAAAGTCAAATAATATCTATTAAAGAAGAAAGACGCTTTTATTATTGCGGTATGTTTATTACACCTGTCGAAAACAATGCGGTGAAGACTCAGATGCAGCATACGAAGTTTCACACCGGAAAATTCTAACAAAGAAATCCACAAAAGATGCATTTCGTAAATTTATTGCATGGAATTTAACATACTGAACAGCATTGTTTGGATCATAGCAACAGACAGCGGAATGTAGTTCCAGTATTACAATCTGGTTGTGACAGAAGGTAACATAGCGGATGCATGCGTGTTCATGTATAATCCTACTGTGTGCAACAGATGGTACACTAAAATGATGAATAAGAATATGCATTACGTTCTTATGATTACACTGTGTGACAGCATAAGATATCAAACAATTTGCGCTGGAGGACAAAGTTAACGATGGTTTTACTGTACACGTGAAAAATTAGAGAAACATTATATGTGTTTTATTGTGCGAAAACATGTACAAAACAATTATGATAAAATTAGCATTTGGAGATATTTTTGCTTGCTTATTTTCTTTTTCCTTCCCTTCCCTCTGTAATGCATTATAATGTTGATACTTCACACACACACACACACACACACACACACACACGCGCGCGCGGAGAGTGGGGAGAGGCAGGGACAGAGCGGGAGAGAGTGAGATACAGAGAGCGAGAGAGAGAGAGAGAGAGAGAGAGAGAGAGAGAGAGATGATTTTTGCCATAAGCATTACTGGAGCGTAAAATAGAGAGGGAGATATTAAATTTACGGATGAAGCAGTAAAATATTTGACATAAACCTTCTTTTCTGAGGTATAAAACAGAGAAAGTTGTTGATGAGGAGAACTATACAACTTATGTATTTAGATGTTGCAAATACTCTAATACACTAGAATACAATTATTGTTACTGTTACTAATGATCCAATACGCAGATAACACAGAATGTTAGGTATTTCCATATTTGTGGTAAATAATACAGATGTGTGTGAGAGCAAATGTGAGAATTGCATTGATAAAAAGCAATGGTCAGAGTTCAGAGCAGCTGTGCTATCTTGAGCAGAATTTAGAGCAGCTGTTCTCAAGATAGCATAACTGCTCTAAATTCTAACCATTGCTTTTTAGCTATGCAATTTTACTATTTAGCAAAATTCCGTTCGGATGAAGACACCCCTAGCAGGTAGCGAAACCCACGTCAATGTACCTAGCAGTTAGGTGCAACCAGTTGGCTGTATAATCCTATGTTGAAACTAGTATAAGGTTGCTGAGTAACAGCCATGTTCAAAACTGTGGAAATACTGTTGCATAATACTTTGAAAATGACACAAAAAATTTAGATATTCTTGAACACGATGGGCTGCACATGCTGGCTGCTTCGTTTTAGACAAAGAATACTGCAATATTACTGGCTGTTTTCTTTGAATGGGTAGATAATTATTTTTAATTCCCCTGCCAATATTGTCCCGCATTTTGAAGCACTGTGATTTGTGTTTTCATTTTTTAATATAAGCAAAAATATTTTAAAAGAATTTCCTTCTAGTAACTATCTTGCATTTTGAAGCACTATGATTTACTGTTTTATTTTTAATGGATGCTAAAAATTAAAAAAACAAAATTTCCCAGCTAGTACCGCCTTGCAATTTTTAATTTTACCACCAACATGAAGTCCTTGAAAGGTGGTTTGGCTTGTGACATCATGGGTAGGGCACTGACATGCTAATGTGGTCACAAATGGAAAGAAATTGAGCTGGAACCAACATAGCTGTACTTCTTACCATGTTCCTTGTTGTAAGTACTGACATTGTCGTTCTGAGAAGAAAGTATGCTACTGAAGTTAATGTGCTCCAGAAACGACGTAATTGTGATGTAAGTTCTTTGTAATTACGATAGACTTTAAAGTGACAAATGTAGATTTTTCGGGACACTTTTAAACACGATACTCAAAGAGAGCAATAATTTGAATTCACATTTATAAAAGTTACTGATTTGAAATTTAGTACTACATTCTGTTCAGAATTACTTTAGGATTGACAGCGAGGATGTTGTAGAGGGGGGTGGGGGTGGGAGGGAACTCACAGGCAGGCATGGGCCAGTTCCCGCCAATGCTGCGCTACGTGCAGCCGCGGCAAGCCCCAGTTGCCAAACTTCCTTTTATTTGTCGTTACTGTTATTCGTTGTTACTGTTATTTGTTGTGTGGTAGTCTAACAATGTCAGAGGTTCAAATGGGTTCAAATGGCTCTGAGCACTATGGGACTCAACTGCTGTGGTCATCAGTCCCCTAGAACTTAGAACTACTTAAACCTAACTAACCTAAGGACATCACACACATCCATGCCCGAGGCAGGATTCGAACCTGCGACCGTAGCAGTCGCACGGCTCCGGACTGCGCGCCTAGAACCGCGAGACCACCGCGGCCGGCAATGTCAGAGGTAACTTCGTCGAAAATTGTAAGTGAAAAAGTACAACCTCATTTTCTTGGCTAGGGACTGTCGGGATTGTAGTACGAGGGCTGTCGAGAGAAATGGTTTTGCGTGGTACGTGCCTACTTTGAAAATGAAAAACGTCATGGCGTTATGCTGCTCTCCGTTAAGGTAATCGACACAACTGCTATAGCTTTAAGCACAAACAGAGACAATGTTTTGGAGATTGGGAAGGAAATGTTCGACAAAGCAAAGGAAGCTGAAGAACCATTGAAACATAATACCGCTGGAAAAGATTGTATGGATAATCGGATTATCAATATTGATTCGTTTGCTGAGAATGCTGTTAGCCGTCATGTTTATGAACTTATCACAGGAAGGAACACCGACACTCAGGAAGTTACTGGTGATACTTAAAAAATCAAGGCTTTTTCAAGACTGTCACACATCCTTGTCCACAGTTTTAAACAACCTAGGCTTTCCCTGTGGACATTTCTGTTGCCGCAAGCTGTTGACGGAGACGGAGGACACAGCTGCATGGCGATGCCGATTTTTAAGGCACATCCGTAGTATAAATATGGACGAATTGGTGTGGCTTGACGAAACGTGGTTCAGTTCTGATCACGTTGTCAAGCGCTGCTGGACAGACGACACAGCTAAAGGAACACTGGCCGTGCCTTCAGGCAAGAGGGCAGACTACTACTTCACGCAGGCACCTGGTATGGTTCTCTCCCAAACAATCTCCTACTTTTTAAATCGCAGAAAACAGGAGATTATCACGAAAGAATGAGCCACGTTACATTTACAAAGTGGTTGGACGATTCACTTGTTCAGATAATGCTCCTTACCATTCAGATGTTGACCATGGCAGCCGAAAGGAGGAAACGACTGATTCACTTCAGCGTCATCGATGTAACTGATGACCTTAAAACATGGAGCTTATGGAAAAAATATCTCTCTATAAGCCACAGACCCGCCTACACGAAATCGACGATCTTGCAAAAAAATAAATAAATGAATATATAAATAAATAAAAATAAAAATAAGAAAATAAAGACTAAGCTGTCAGGAGTAATAATCAATTTACACTCTCTGCAGGGAAGCACTCACAAGACAATCTGTCAGGCACGTCATTTCTGAAGATCGGAAGAAAGCAGTCAAACATGCGCAGAACTTCGTGGAAAGAGCACGGAAGAATGAAGCTCTTTTGGAAAATTCACTGGAGGAGATGACGGTTCCATTAAATTATAGCAGTGACAATGACAACGACAGTGACACTTCAAGAATCCGTTATAGCGGCGAGAGGGATCTGAGTGGAGTTTTTCTATCATCCCCGTAGAAATGGAGCACAGACGGGTTCAGCTCCATATATGGCGAACACGGGTTGCATCTCCAAGTACCTACACAAAAAAAAATTACATCGTCGTTAAGTATTGAAATTTTAATAAGAGGGCCTTAATAACAACTAATTCCAAAGGAATTTCATCTCAGGAATTTAGTCTGTATCACACAAAATAAATGTTCATGTTTACAATATAACTGCTGTAACATAGAGGCTCTGTCATTTGTATCCCTTTTTTTCTTTCTGAACAACACACGTTGGCTTAAGATAAGTTTTCTTACCGTGACAAACGGATTTAATCTCATTTTTGTTACATCAGAATTAAATAGGTAGATCGGAAAAATTAATAAGTGTTTCTCGTGCCGAAACCTTACGGAGGCCCAATTAATAGTTGATGCGCGAGCGGACCATTGCGCACCATATTCAACTTAAATTATCTCGCATTAGAAATATCCAACAGAGTTCTGGTTTAGAACGTATGAAAAAAATGGATTCCTAAGATTTCATTCCCATAATTTATTCACCTAACTTCAATAACAAAAAAGTTCCCCAAATGTCGAAAATTCGGTAACATCGCGAGAAAATAGGTTTTCGTAATTATCCGTACGTCGTCTTAATAACTTTTTTGCGTAGATAAAACTAAAATAGAAACGTAGTGTTACTCTCCCAGAACACAGTGATGCAATTAGCATATTTTCAGAGTGAAATAGTTTGCCTCTTTGAGCGAGTTGAATGAAATCTAATATTACACGTGTGTTCCGTGCGGGACGTGGCAACACTTTTCCGCCCATCCATGTACTCCTGCCACAGTGTGAATCCTGAAGCAATTTTGGACAGACTATACATAACGACATGTCTGTACACAGTTACTGTCCAGTCGCATTTCAACGATAACGTTGTGCCGGCGTATCGCACATTGAAAATTCCCCGACGGTTGCTCGACAAGCACCAGCACCAGCTCTGAGAAAGGGAAATGCCAGGTTCTGGTGACAGAGAAGGGCTCAGCTTGAGGACAGCCACCAGTTGGTGCTGAGCAGGGATGCTGTGTGCAGGTGGTCGGATTTGGAGGTCATAGCCTGCAGGAAAAATGCTAACATGTGAAGCCAGGAACAGCAGGCCACGACACTTCTAATGGCACACTGACTTATGGTCAGCTTGTGTATGTGGTTGCCAGTTGAGTAGCGTTGGAGCAATGCGCTGTGTGAGTCTGCATGTGAGTGGTTATCGCGGATGGCAGTCCCAAGAAGCATGCATGGTAGTCCACAGCGTAGATGCAACCATCTACTTCATCGTGGGCTGCTACTGAAGCGATGTTTATCCCACATGCTTGAAAAATTGGCAATAAAGATATCAATGCCTTCAGTCTGCTGGAGATGTTCAGTAATAAAAAAAATCCAAGTTTTCCGTTTCAAAGTTATGTGTAATCGTATTATTTAATGTTATATATTCAAGTTTTGTTGTGCATATAGCTTTTTACTTTACAGTGTTGGGTTGACACATAATTGAAAGTATGTTAGTCTTGTGTAATAAGGACTGTTGGTAGACTGTTTCACCACTGTGCAGTTAGTTGAATGACAATCATCTAACACAGTTTATGCATGTGAGGAATGAATTTTTTGTGTTCACAGAATGCAGCGTCTAGTTGCTAGCAACAAGTTTGGTGATCAGACCACATATTAAGAATTTGTTTGTAAGTATTTTAAAGACATTTCGTATGATGTTTATACTTTGTTTAAGCCCTGTTTGCAGCGAGTGATTTTTACATGTTAATTGGCTTAAACGAAAGATCCTTTGAAAACTCAGCCTGATCACACATTGTAATAAATCAGTACCAAAGTGTATTAGCTCTGTCGTTCCACTATTAAAAGAATCGTTGTTAATTCCAGATCAACTAATCAGACCTTTTTAGTAAACTGAACTTCTTGCATGACTTATATGCTAAATATGCCTGCACAGTGGCCCACAAAACGACTCCCACAGGCCACAGTTCTAATTGTAACGATCAACCTAGCACCGTATCGGTGCTTGTTCCCTTGAATGGTATTTTGAACTATGTAACTTCAGGCAGTAGATATTTCCTGACTATTTTAAGTAACATAGATCACATTAGGAACACAGACGTAAGCATAACTTCTAGGTTGTTACACGCTAAACACTGGAACAAGTATGTGAATTTTAAAAGGTTATTCTTGATGTTCTTCAAGACAGGAGTGGAAGTCAGTTTCTAACATTGACGATAATTCCCTACATCTGCAGATAAATAAATGAACAGATAATACTATTGAAGATCTGTCAATATATTTCAGCATTAAACTGAACGTCACAATACATACATGAAAACAAGTCCACGTATAGCAATAACAGAGAAATACCCAGTTGCAAACTAACTATCGTTTTAGCTCATGTTGTCATTTTATGGTTCTTCTTTTGGCATAGAATCTTCGGTATGTTCTTCCGTCTGTTCTCGAATGACAGTAAAGTACAGTGTTACTATCTCGTTGTGTAACCACATGAGATCACTTTCGCTGCGTAACCGATGGGTCAACAACAACAGGCTTTACTGTCATTTTCGACTGGATAGACACCAACTCATCTTGCAGTCGCGCTGTTTTGTCGTAAGCTGCTTCAAGTTTCTGCTTGAGATTCTGCAAAATAAATAAATAAATAAGAGTTATACAGAGGATATTTTCCCCAGTTGAAATGAGGTAATTTAGAGCAATTACTTTTATACAGTTCAAGTTATGTAAGAATGGCAACATAAGGCTTGTCTTGCAACAAAACTTGCTGCTTTCGGCGCAAACCAGACTAAAGATCAGATGACTCCAGGTCACATTCAAGTTCGAGTTCGGTGTGTGCCTTTTCATTGCACTATGAAAGCAACATAGGACACAAGTTTGTTCTGAGGCAAGAGTAATTACGAGGGCCATCCAGAAACCAATGCCTCCCATTCATTTTCATGCTAATTACAACTGATACAGAAAGCATAACGACACAGAGTAAATCTTCAACTACTGATTGTCGTTTTTCCACACAGTCCCCGCCATTCGATACGCTCTTATTCGATGATGAATAAGAGCCTGTCAGCCACACTCTTAGAAACCTAAACTACTGAGATTAGTCAATTCGACGACAGTATCCGCGTGTAGAAAATATTGGGCACGTAGTCCATCTTTCATGGGCCCGAAGAGTGGGAATCTGAAGGTACTAAATCAGGACTGTAAGGTGGATGTGATAGAACAGTCTACTCATGTTTGGTAATGAATTCCACGTTTGCACAACTGTTTTGGCGTTATCGTGTTACCAGCGGAAGTTAATAATCTTCTCCGGTCTGGCAACGGAAGGTAAGATCCACGGTACACTAATGACAAGTGAATTTCGCTTGCTGACAACATAGTCTGTCATTTCAAGCAGCGTGTTGGTATGGTAAGTACTGTAAAGAAGCACTACTCTTGCAACAACTTTATTGAGCTATTATTGTGCGCCTGTTGCAAGATGTATAGCCATTCCGAATAACTGTACAACGCCGTTGACTTAGGTTGCAGCTGTCTTTTAGTATCGAAATTTTACACGATTATAATCTTTCAGATTTTCAGTGTGAATATCAAGTCATCTCTCATTATGTCCAAAAATATTATCAAGACATTGTATTCAGCAACACCTGCAGTAGTAGCATCATGAATGTCAGACGGTGTAAATAGCCCCAACAACTCGAAATACGTGCCGATGAATCTAAGATCCAAAATGGAGCAGGCTAAGAGTTTTATTGCCATTTCACTGAAATGTAAGAAACGTACGCTCTTTCTCGGGAGACCTCCAGATGGACTTAATGTGAACTAAGGAACTTTTTAGGGTCCGTCATGCTGAAAGATCGTTTTCAAGGTAGTTTTCAACGTTAAATTTATTTCAATCCCTTTGCAATATCAAAAATAAAAAAATAAAAATGAGACACACGCTCAAAAGGAATGGTCCACGTACTACGTCACAACACAAAGGAATACAGGAACGTATCATGCGCTAGTTAAACCTATCGACTCACGGAAACCAAGTTTTATGAAATCAATTCGGCGAACGTCCATCATCCTTGGATACATCTATTACCCCGTCGTTTTTACTGACCAAACTTTGACGAGCTGTATTGCCCTGGGAAGGATTTTCAATTTACCGATGTTAACCACATCATTCCATCTTGTAAAAATTATGTGAAAGACCATGACGAATCATACAAGGAAGCTGGGAGAGAAGGAGTCACAGTCTCCTTTGTAGTATGGAAATATTAGAACAGTAACGCAATTTCGCTACTTTAACTATGTGTTTAAAAGTATTCGGACACTCGGCTGAAAATAACTTAAAAGTTCGTGGCGTCCTCCATCGGTAATGTTGGAATTCAATATCGTATTGGCCCACCCTTAGCCTTGATGACAGCTTCCACTCTCGCAGGCATACGTTAAATCAGGTGCTGAAAGGTTTCTTGGGGAATGGCAGCCCATTCTTCACGGAGTGCTGCACTGAGGACAGGTGTCTATGTCTCGATTTCTCACCCAAGATGCGACAGGGGGGATGGAGTACATCAGGGTCTTTCACTCTCTACTCTTACCCTAAGACAGCGAGAATGCTCTGTGACTCCCATGCGCTGAGAGACAGATCGTAAATTAATCACTATGCTCGATGTGTTAGAAATATGTAGAGCCCTATCATATACTTTGATTGTGTATGTGTTCGAGAATTAACGATGAATAGACACACTGCACAATCACCTTTCCTCGTTCGCAATTATAGTCGCAAAGTGGAGAAGGGTTCCTTTAGCTATAATACTGAAATTGGGATCATGCTGCCGCATCATTGGTCTATGTTGAAATTACTGTAAAATTGCTAAAAGTGTTCGCACTATCAGCTTTGACGCTTATTATTAGAGCACATATATGGTGTCTTTTCCATCCCATCTGTCTACTGGTACGCTGTTGGTTACGACATAATGATTGACTGACAGCTCTTGTTTGAGTTGGAGAAGGAGTTTTGTGGCGGGGGGCGGGGGGGTGACACCTTCTGAGGATGGGTAGCATCGAAACAGTGATTGCGTACATGACTCCAGTATGAGGAATCAGACTAAACGGAACGCAGAGCCATCGGCTATTCGTTCAATGTGACAGATGACTGCAGTATGAGGAATCAGACGAAACGGAACGCAGAGCCATCAGCTATTCGTTCAATGTGACAGATGAGTTTAAATGTAGTTTGGAAACCCACGCCAACGCCATAAAACTCTTCCAATTTCCTTATGTTGTAAATGACTTTTATTTAAAATCATCCAGTGTGTGTGGTGTGTTATGTAACAGAAGTGATAATATGGTTTACCCAGTGCGACGTCTAGAGCTAGCCCAACGGACCTATCTTCCCTCCAAAATTCAAACTTTCGGCCAGGGGGAGAGGGGCTTGGCACTTTCCAGCAACCTTGGGTAGTGGTACTCGCATCATCAGCTGACGTCATGGCAGTCATCTTGAATGATGTCAATCATGTCACAGTGCAACGTCTTGGATAACTGTACTTTGTGATGATGTCCTTCTTGCCTGTGCGAGGCCACGGATCAGAATGTCTTAATGACTGACATCAATCGCGCCATCAGCTGATGTAACAGCAGCTATCGTGAATGACGTCAATCACGTCACAGTGCGACGTCTTGGATAACAGTACTTTGGGGCGATGTCCTTGCTGTCTGCAAGAGGCAGTAGATCAGAGCGTCTTAATGTCAGTTTAGAACCTGACAATGACCTCATAGTCGAGGCAGAAAAACAAAAGGTTTGGCAGTGTACAAAGCATATTAGAACAGGAAGAAAACATAATGTTTCAAACAACATGACAAGGTCACAGGGAGCGTCTCTTGCCGCTTAGAGTATGGTCTGTGGGATACGGTCAGGCTCCTACAGTACAGGTGATGGAACTTTAAACTGGTCTGTGCAGTTGATCAATACCTGTATATTTAATAAGATCGTCACATGTTCTCGTTGCCTGCACACATGCGGTATTTGTTTTTAGTATATGGGAGGAGGGAGATATGGTAAAAATCTTACCTAGTTATCTATGGGATGAAGTTATTTGAGCTTTTATAAGTGGTAATTTTTCTCTGATGGATGGTACAGAATTAAGAAGATAGCACGTTGGGGAGTCAGATGCGAATGGACGTGGATCTGTAGTATTTGTATGTAGTTTGGAGAAGCACCACAATGGAGCAGCAAAAACCACGTCCTTCCCCCAGTTCCTGTACTGTCTTTTATACTACTTCACGTTGCAAGAGCAGGCTTTGTTTCTGTCGAATGGTTAAAACACAGTTCTGTCACAGTTACTCAGCTTCGCCTGTTTCTGCACGGATTGCAGGAGGTGGTAGATATAAGTTTCCTCTGACCCCTACTCCGTGCCGGCTGGAGTGGCCGTGCGGTTCTAGGCGCTACAGTCTGGAACCGAGCGACCGCTACGGTCGCAGGTTCGAATCCTGCCTCGGGCATGGATGTGTGTGATGTCCTTAGGTTAGTTAGGTTTAATTAGTTCTAAGTTCTAGGCGACTGATGACCTCAGAAGTTAAGTCACATAGTGCTAAGAGCCATTTTTGAACCCTATTCTGTTCCGACTTACACTGGAACGATCACGTGCGCAAAGGTGCAGGGATGGTAGCGTAGAGTCTGAGGACGCATTTGCAGGATACATGGGGGCTACCTAAAACGAGGCGGTAATTTTACTGTAGCAGATACATTCGAGAAAGGTGACTCGTTTCGAGATATGAGAGAGCCAGAAATATGATTCACTAGTGGCTGTAATCATTAATGGACTTCTCCATAGGATCCAGCGCAGGTATGTGCTTGAATGGAAAGACTTGATTCCAAATCCCAGACAGCATTTATAGCGAATAGCGTGGTACTAGAGATCTGAAAAGCTTGTGTACATTTCTTACGACCTCAATCATCACACTTCTAGTACTGTTTGTGATCCTTCTCAGTCAACCATTGCCTATAGCCCAGTGGATGTATCACCGACCCTCTGAAATTGCATCGAGACAGAATGCTTTACAAATGCTATAGAAATATCTAGCTGGGGAGGTGTGAGGGAGTCGCAAATACCGCTTACTTACCACGTTCCTTAGCCGAATCTCTTTCAAAATGCGGTAATTTTATCATGAGGTTGCATTATTGGCTACGTGTAACTGACGCACTGGTCTGATACTATACACTCCTACGATCACTATCTCGGTATTTGTCCGGAAAAAACCACCTCATTCACATGTGATGTCGTACCTCGATTTATAAAGCCAGTATAGGTTTTAACGTGAATACTTGTGTGCACCTGTAGAACCACGACCGCTTGTGACCGTAACATACAGTAGTTGTTGTGATCGGTGGTGGTGGTGATTAGTGTTTAACGTCCCGTCGACAACGAGGTCATTAGGGACGGAGCGCAAGCTTGGGTTAGGGAAGGATTGGGAAGGAAATCGGCCGTGCCCTTTCAAAGGAACCATCCCGGCATTTGCCTGAAACGATTTAGGGAAATCACGGAAAACCTAAATCAGGATGGCCGGAGACGGGATTGAACCGTCGTCCTCCCGAATGCGAGTCCAGTGTGCTAACCACTGCGCCACCTCGCTCGGTTGTTGTGATCGGGTTTTTTAACATCTGGCCGATTACGTCTCTCTTTCTAAGACGCAGTGGTAGCACTCACAAGAAATGTCCATCCATCGCTGATTTTCTCTCAGTATTATTTCGTATTGTAGGCAATCAGTAATTGACGAATTATTGTACATAGTAGTAGTAGGGGCTGCGTGATAGGTTCACATTGAACATCAAGCTTACAAAGTATGTGTTTGTGTTCCAAAATATGCAAAGGGAAGAGTGCATCAAGTCATAAGAATGGTACAGATATTTCTATTTCCAGAGCCACAGCCGCCAGCAGGATGTATTTGCGATACTTCACTCATTGTCGAATGTCGTTCAACTGAAGCCGCAGTTGTAACATTTTATTGCAAGTATAGCGATCAAATATATATGTGACCGATTTCGTAGGATATGATTCCGTGTATACGTGGCCTGTGGTGGGAATGATTCACGTTTCCAGCTAACGGCAGAAGCCGTCTGAATGGTGACAGCCGAATAGCGAACTAATACTTGGTATGTGTTGGATAGCTTTGGTGATCGGGCGGAAGCTTGGGAAGATTGAACATGGAGGTGCATTTGCACTGGACTTTTATTCCCTCCCATGTAAATTGTTCGGTTGACTGCTTCCACACATTTCCCGTCTTTATTTAGCTGAGACAATATCGATTGTGGTGTGTGCATCTAGCAGGTGGAAGATACGTTTGCTGGTTCTCTAGACATGAGAAACACCTTAGTTGAGTTTGTACATTATAGGGATGATTTCGAGTCTATTACACCACCAACATTGGTACCGAGCGAGGTGGCGCAGTGGTTAGACACTGGACTCGCATTCGGGAGGACGACGGTTCAATCCCGCGTCCGGCCATCCTGATTTAGGTTTTCCGTGATTTCCCTAAATCGCTCCAGGAAAATGCCGGGATGGTTCCTTTCAAAGGGCACGGCCGACTTCCTTCGCCGTCCTTCCCTAATCCGATGAGACCGATGACCTCGCTGTCTGGTCTCCTTCCCCGAAACAACCAACCAACCAACCATTGGTATTAGCGAGTGGAAATATCAGCTTTCTCTATTTTTTCTAGTTACTCAGTGGTCTAGAGCACACTTCACCTAGCTGAAGTTTCGGGTTTGTTGAGAAATAATTCCCAGTCTGCATCTTCGGAATTATGTTGCGTGAACGGTTGGTATGATACTGCTGTGTGCAAACCATGTGTAAATATATTTGTTATTGTAATCCCAGAGTCTGGTGATGGGTGTAGAAAAAAGCGAGCAGGGAAGTAAGTCTGAACCAGAAACAGTAGCGTTTTTGTGTTGGGGGGAATGAGCCCGAATTTGTACAACAGTTCTGAGACTGACTTCCGCACACTGAGGGCGCTCTGGTCACCCGTCGGGAGTGGATGACCACCAACCTCGCAAGGACATATCTAGTGCCACATGTATATCTACAGTGCTGTCTTAGCGGTATATGTACGAATGACGTAAAAGGGGCGATTTTTGTATGGCGTAGGATACAAATTGTATGTTTATTACATCGACAAGTTAATCAGTGATATATTGCTGGGTTCGGGACCCGTTTCACACTCTAATATTCAAGCTCCTGTCCTCAGTGGGAGGGCAGCGTAATTGTCTAAGTCTTCCCGTATTTGACGATATGTATGGCGCATTTTGAGGCTTAGTTGTCGGTGCAATATGGCGATCAGCGTAAAATAGTTTTTTGCCTGTGAATATCTCGTCTGCAGAAAGAAACAGAAAAGGCAGATGGTGCTTCCACATTGACAGCATTAGTAATAATTTGGTGGATAAATTCGACAAGAGCCAATCATAATCTTACATTCAATCACAAGACTTCCATTGTGCTGGGATATAGGGGCTTGTGCTGCGTTTCACGAAATTTTCCGATTTTAAGCAGCGCCTTAGCTTATTGTTGTGGCTAGTTCGCAGTTTCTTGCATTTCATTTGGACTCATGCTGCGTGATTCAAATGTAAAGCGACTGTGTCGAACGCTATGACGTATCGGGAAATCTCGAGCCCTTTCGAACGCGAATAGCGTGTGCGCAGCGGACTGTCAGTTGCTCCTGGCGAAGACGCTGGATATTAAAGTCGAAAACTCGAGGTTTGATCCTGAACTGACGTGGACGAAGTTCGACAATGGCTTATAAAAAATAAAACTTTGTTAGTAAAGTTATTCCGTCTATTAATGTTATTGTGCAGGTCACTTTAGATGCTTTAGCAGATTTAAAAAACTTTTTAATCGGCTGTAGAACTGAGGAAAAATTTGGAATAGCTGTAAACAATGACAAAGTAATTACTACAAAATTACTATAAGAAACTGGGTTGAACCTTACAAGCCCTTAAGGCGCCGAAAAACTCCGAAAACTTTTGATTATGAACATGAAGAACAGGCACCTCAAATGGACTCGAAAACCTCTTTCTAGTTTAATGTCTACTTTTACATTTTAGATCAAGCTCTAATGTCAGATTTGATTTGTTATTTAGTCACATCAACGTATTTAGTGTTTTGTTTAAAGTCGGCAATATTCAAGATGAGAGCCAATTTAACATTAATTGTAGTCATTTAAAAGAAAGACTTTCTGTGAACGATGGTTTGTCAGCTATATAGATGCTGGAGATTTGTGCGAAGAAACTATGTCATATCAAGCCGTTCTTACAGATTTAGGCAATGACAACAAAAATTCTGGAATTTATATTTGTAAATAATTTAACAGCTATGTGCCCAAATCTCACAATTTCATTACGAATTTTAATAACGATGCCACTCACAGTAGCACGCGCAGAAGGATCATTTCCAAAATTAAAATTAAAAAATGTATTCCTTGCGCTCAACAATGCGGCAGGAAAGATTGTCCTACTTGGCCGTAATACCGACAGAAGAGAACATTTTACGTAACATAGATACTCACAACATTACTAAGGATTTCGCAAAAAGGAAAGCTAGAAGATTTGATATTGTATAACTGTGTTCAGCTTTTCTAACATGAGATTTTTCAACCTAATTTTGTTATATATATATTAAATATTAAAATCTGGATACACTAGGATAACCCGCAAGCGTAAAAAAGCTATAAAATAGCAAGAAACGTTTTGCTGGTTAGACATACGAACGTAAGTTTTTTTATTTTCTGTTAAATATGTAACGTTGTACAACATTATGGCTAAAACATAATAGGGCAATAAATACACAAAAAATAAAATCCTTAATTTGTTATATTTGTATTTAAGATATGTTAGCAGATACGTAGTAAATATTTGTTATGTAGTATTTGTTTTCTTTTTGCCATCTTTTTCCAAATGGAAGTAAACTGGTTCACTCGTACGCAAAATTGGAGGGTCGCTTCGTTGGTTTCGCACACAGGCGCTGACCACGGTTGGCGCGCCACTGATTGTGGCTCGTTGCCGTGACGTATGTTAGTGTCTGTGGCTCGGCCGACGAGCGCTAGGGAACACGGGCAGGTAAAGCCTACAGTAACCACAAGTCTTTGATGTTTATTGAACAGTACAGTATACATGAATAACATTTTCTCAGCGCGATGCTGTTGTTACCACAACGTAAGAGAGACGCTAACTTCCACTAGAAGACAATTCTTACGTTCCCCTACCCACTTCAGTAGATATTGGTCATTTTCGGTAAGCAACGCGATTACAGTACCTTAACTTCACTGAATATGAATACGTAAGGTGAATGACAGGGCCGCGGCTGAGTCTGTTCATATTACTCCTATTTACGGAGCCACAGCAGAAGCGTCCACGTCGCGGCCCTGGGAGGACTACCTGTAGTCCTCCTGATTCTGCTACCACCAAGCCATTACAAGAAAGAACAAAATGCATGACGACTCTCATAATCGGTCCTTCTTAAGACCACGTTTGACTATCATCTCCATAAATGTGGAGGGATTATCACCTGCCAAACAGGATATACTGGCTGATTTGTGCAGATCGAACGAATGTCACGTCCTATGCCTACAGGAAACGCACCGAGGCCCAAACAGCAATAGACCTAAAATTACGGGCATGAAACTGGCAATCGAACGGCCTGAAGATCAATACGGAAGTGCAATTTTCATACGAGAGGGAGTAGCCTACGACGGGTTTCAACTTTCAGACAAAAACAACATTGAATTTCTCAGAGTTGAGACTAATCATATGACAATAACATCAATATATAAGCCTCCAAATACGGCATTCGAATATGACCTGCCGCGCAATAATCCCCTTCCCACGGGCAGTATTGTAATGGGTGCCTTCAACAGTCACCATACATGCTGGGGATACAATGAATCTAATGAAGACGGACTCAAGGTGGAGACATGGGCAGATGCTGAATCACTCTGTCTCATACACGATGCCAAACTCCCCCCCCCCCCCCCCCATCTTTTAACAGCCGCAGGTGGCAAAGGGGATACAACCCTGACCTCGTCTTCGTCAGCCAGAACTTGATAACTGAGTACGTGAAAGATGTCCTGGGTCCTATTCCACACTCCGAACATAGACCCATCAAACTCACAGTTACTTCAGCAGTGGTGCCAGTGCGGATTCCATTTCGACGAAGATTTAATTTCAAGCGGGCAAACTGGGAAGGTTTCGCAATTGGAATCGACGAAAAGCTGCAAACTCTAGAACCAACACCCAGCAACTACGATAAGTTCATAGAAATCGTCCAGAATGTACCAAGAAAGTCTATCCCTAGGGGCTGCAGAACGGAGTTTGTACCGGGCCTAACGAAAGACAGCCGGCAACTATACGATGCTTATAGGTAAAAGTATGAGGAGAACCCATTCTCTGAAGAAACTCTTGAACTTGCAAATGCACTTACCGACCAGCTAATCGAGAACCGCCGAGATGAATGGCAACATCTAATTGAAAGTGTAGACATGAAACATTCTAGCCGGATTGACTGGAAGACAATTAAAAAGCTAAATAATGACCGTAAGCAGCAACCCCCCCCCCCATGAACCATGGACCTTGCCGTTGGTGGGGAGGCTTGCGTGCCTCAGCAATGCCGATAGCCGTACCATAGGTGCAACCACAACGGAGCGGTATCTGTTGAGAGGCCAGACAAACGTGTGGTTCCTGAAAAGGGGCAGCAGCCAGAGAAAGGCCAAGGTCATAGCCATTCCACAACCCGGAAAACCATTGGACGAGCCAAAAAGTTTCAGACTGTAACATTACTTTGCTGCTTGTACAAGGTGTTCGAGAGCATGCTGCTGAATCGACTTGTGCCTAATATTGATCATCAGATAATTCCGGAACAGGCGGGGTTTCGCCCTTTGTCCTCTAGCCATCCCTGCTTAGCCATTTTGCACTTCCTGTCGATCTCATTTTTGAGACGTTAGTATTCCTTTTTGCCTGCTTCCTTTACTGCATTTTTATATTTTCTCCTTTCATCAATTAAATTCAATATTTCTTCTGTTACCCAAGGATTTCTACCAGCCCTCGTCTTTTTACCTACTTGATCCTCTGCTGCCTTCTCTATTTCATCCCTCAGAGCTAACCATTCTTCTTCTACTGTACTTCTTTCCCCCATTCTTGCCAATTGTTCCCTTATGCTCTCCCTGAAACTCTGTACAACTTCTGGTTTAGTCAGTTTATCCAGGTCCCATCTCCTTAAATTCCCAGCTTTTTGCAGTTTCTTCACTTTTAATCTGCAGTTCATAACCAACAGATTGTGGTCAGAGTCCACATCTGCCCATGGAAATGTCTTACAATTTAAAACCTGGTTCCTAAATCTCTGTCTTACCATTATATAATCTATCTGAAACCTGTCAGTATCTTCAGGCTTCTTGCATGTATACAACCTTCTTTCATGATTCTTGAACCAAGTGTTAGCTATGTTTAAGTTGTGCTCTGTGCAAAATTCTGCCAGGCGGCTTCCTCTTTCATTTCTTAGCCCCAATCCATATTCACCTACTACGTTTCCTTCTCTCCCTTTTACTACTGACGAATTCCAGTCACCCATGACTATTAAATTTTCGTCTTCCTTCACTATCTGAATAATTTCTTTTATTTCATCATACATTTCATCAATTTCTTCGTCATCTGCAGAGCTAGTCGGCATATAAACTTGTACTACTGTCGTAGGCGTGGGCTTCGTATCTATCTTGGCCACAATAATGCGTTTACTATGCTGTGTCTAGTAGCTTACCCGCATTCCTTTTTTTTTATTCATTATTAAACCTACTCTTGCATTACCCCTATTTGATTTTGTATTTATAACCCTGTAATCACCTGACCAAAAGTCTTGTTCCTCCTGCCACCGAACTTCACTAATTCCCACTATATCTAACTTTAACCTATCCATTTCCCTTTTTAAATTTTCTAACCTACCTGCCCGATTAAGGGATCTGACATTCCACGCTCCGATCCGTAGAACGCCAGTTTTCGTTCTCCTGATAACGACGTCCTCTTGAGTAGTCCCCGCCCGGAGATCCGAATGGGGGACTATTTGACCTCCGGAATATTTTACCCAAGAGGACGCCATCATCATTTAACCATACAGTAAAGCTGCATACCTTCGGGAAAAATTACGGCTGTAGTTTCCTCTTGCTTTCAGCCGTTCGCAGTACCAGTACACCAAGGCCGTTTTGGTTTAGTGTTACAAGATCAGATCAGTCTATCATTCAGACTGTTGCCCCTGCAACTACTGAAAAGGCTGCTGCCCCTCTTCAGGAACCACACGTTTGTCTGGCCTCTCAACAGATATCCTCCGTTGTGGTTGCACCTACGGTACGCCTATCTGTATCGCTGAGACAACGCAAGCCTCCCCACCATCGGCAAGGTCCATGGTTCAGTTTAATATCAGGGAAATCATCATATAACAATATAAGGTGGAAGAAAACGTTCAGGCCACATATAGGCAACGTCTCGGCCCGAAAATTCTCAAGAAACATGAATGAAGCCACGGATAAAGTGACGCCAAATAAAACTGTGTAGAATTACACGCACGTCTCAAAAAATAATGATGAAATAAAGAACGCCGATGGGAAAGTGATGTCAATAATAAACTGATCGTCCTCAGCCATATGACATCCGCAGACGGATAGTGCCCTTTTCCTGATTTTCCCATGCACTGAAGTCTTCAACTGTACATATTCACCACGCTAATGTGACAAGAATCCGGTCCTATTTTGCCTCACGCAGAAGAGCAAATAGCTTCTTCGCTCTTGCTCCCATCCAGTTGCCTTTCTACCTGGTTTTAAGTTGAGAAAAGAGGGGAAATCCCACCTCAGTAATTCGACATGTCCAAATATAGCCACAAAAATTGGTAACAGTGTTCAGATTCCAAATAATGACTAGGAAAACTGGTGCATTTTAGCTATAAAATTCACAAAAATAAATTTTGGAATACTGGTGACATAAACTTAAATCTTGATTTCAATGAACGAGTGAACTGTAAGTAACGATATCTTATGTGTTCCTATATAATGTCAGTGTTGATTATCTCTTCTTATCAAATGTTATAAGACATTGCAATGAAGTGCTCTTTATCCTAACAGTGCGCTCTTCTAGGCCTGACAATTTAGGTGTTCCAGCCGTATGAGTCGTGCTTGGGTGAAGCATACTAGCTGGGCTCGTTGTGTGTCACTTATTGCAGTGCTGTACTCCCTTGTTGAGGAAATGGCTAGTTTTGAAATTATAAACATATGTCACTTGTGAACTATACGTCCTTGTTGCGCTTGCTGTTGTGCATATGGAGCTAATTGGACTGCACTAGTGCGTATTTAAATGTTCTAGACGATTATGGCTTCATGCAGTTAAATATTTAGGTGTGTTTAAACAATAACAGCGATGTATTTACGATCGTACTGTTAGTACATTTATTCTTCTAGTAAAAAAAGTTCCACGTTAATATTATAAATTTTTGCTTTTCCGCCAGATTATGTCGTGCGTATTTTACGAAACTATGTGGCACAGTCAACAGCGTATCGTAATGCGACAGATGATGGAATTGAGAACCTTCTTTTGCGAACACGCTATTCGAACTAACTAACGATAAGTTGTTGGGAGAAATATCTCTGACGGTAAATGATACATTAGATGTTGACAAGGATGAATCTGTGTATTGGGCCGCAGAATTGAAAGTGGGAATGGTTCAAGCGAGTATGAACCATCATCACCAGACGGAGCTAAACGAACCGAATTTACAGATACTATGAGAAATTGTGTCTACATACAGAAAAGCTAAAAGAGAAGAGTAATAGAAAATATACATCGATGATCGCAAAGAAGATTAATTGTAGAAGGAGAGTAGTTAATAAAGCGGTAAGATTTTGCAAAACCGCCCCAAAATCATATCAGTAATCTTTAATAACAAAAACCAAACGTTTGAAAAGTTTAAAGAATACAGGCGTCGTGAACTAATTGTCCATGATTACTGCTATTTCTTACAAAAAACACAACTGTAATAGCCTTGCGTGGAAAACTTTTGTTGAGCAATTTTAAAGATAAAACCGCTTTCGTTCCCGAAAAGTAAGAAGACTAGATTCTACGAAAGAAGCGAAGGACGAGTAATACATAATGAAGTCTACTGCATCATATGTACACGGTGCTAACGTCTTAATCCTAGGTGAAGAATGTAGTGGAAACAGCATTTTCAATGTAGGCCGATCACGATTTGGATGTGAGATGGCAAGTGGGAGAATCTTACCGAATGTAGGGGAAAAGCACGCTTAATGAAATCTATTTCGCCTGCATCACACTCTGATGCTGTCCAACTCTGTATTTCATCTACTTAATTTCTTAGTACAAAATGTACAATTGTTTTCAAGGACAGAATGAACGATTCTGACCAAGGGTGAGCCACGGAAATAGCTTTTAATGTAGTTGTTGATGCTAGCACCTGTGCTAAACGTACATGGAAACTTGTTATTCGCTGGATAAAGTGGTTTCATTTCAGATATAAAAGACAACACATTTTACTGTGGCTCGACTCTTGGACAAGGCTAACTCACGGGGCTATATATCTGAAGAGCCGAAATTCAAAAATCCTTAAATAGGAAGCGATTTGGACAGAAATAGTATCCCCACGAACCACTAAGTACATCCTTTTTCGGGCAATATAAACTCGTTATTCGCAATGTTGAAGATTGCAATAGAAAAAAATATTCTGAAGGCGTCGAAAGATACATTACAAGACCGAGTATTAACAAGGAAACTTCAGTCAGTTGTTTATCATCAGATGTCCTTGCCAGTTTGCAAGTACATGACCATTTATGCGTGGCAGCCCTATGGATAGGTGAAAGAAGAAAGTATAACGAATTTCGTTAGTGTACTACGTGTAATAGTGATTGCAGTATCAAACATTGTGAAGACGGAGCTGATATTTATTCTTTCTGCTGTCCTCATAAGTTCTGCCCAGAACATTTTGCAACAATGCCTTATCACATATGAACACTATCGTATGTGCAGCAAAATACATTAGCATAGAAAAACGATTTAACAATAGAAAAGTACAATTTCCCATTTGTAGGAATGTTATACCTTATACTGATGGTGAATTAATATAAACTCTGTACGCATAATTATGCATACATTTATGTACATATGTGTGTAAGAGTGTGTGTATGTTAAAGGCTGAAAATAAATGTGTCTCCGTTAGTGTTTAAACAGTCTTTTCCTTTACGTGCTTTACATTATATTGAGGTTTGCGTGCAAAACGGACATATGATTCATCTATACATTACGTTATTGCTAAAAAACTAGGCGTTATCTTAACAAGGGACTTTCAGTGCTGCGTTCACCGATAGGAAATGATACCAATATACGATTTTCGGCCAGATACGGCACACACTCGAAGCATCTGTCTTGTAAGAGTGTCTTAAAGCCATAACTATACCGTACCTCACATTTACTTGCAGCTCTCTTCCTGTTGTCGTTAAGCTTCTGCCGAAGTGCAGCTATGCATGCATGTGTTGATCTTAGATACATCTCGAGCTGACTGTAAAATGGAAAGAGAAAATGTCGATGGAGCTTAGAAGAACAATTATTTCAAATCAACAAGTCAATGTATACAGAAAAAAAACAGTTTTACTAATGATTACTTACACATTTTCAACTCGGATTTAGTATTCAACAATCGCTGCACAGAAATACTGCGAAATATTGTCTTAACAAATTTTTGATGTTACTAACAACGGAAACTTCCCATCGCACCCTCCTCAGATTTGTTGGTAAGCTGGTCTAGTCGATAGACCATCAAAAACTGAACACAGATCAAGCGAGAAAACAGGAAGAAGGTGTACTGAGGTGTGAAAAAAAAGCAAAACAGAGTGCATGGTCCGACCTTAAGAATTGGAACATCAAGCGAAATTGGGGAGACATGACGCTATGGTTAAGTCATCACGATGGTGGACTACAAAATAGACGAGCCGTATTAAAAACTTTCTAGTACCACGTATTTTTTTTTTCACAACATTATGAACTTTCAGTCCCGTCATTGAAATATTTGTTGTCTTTCTGTAGTCTTGACAGTTGTCATACTATATATGGGTTATAGAATATGAATCATGTGGTAAGAAAACATTACCATCGCAAATAAATGTAATGAATAGTGAGAGCAGTCGAGGTACCGCACGGACGCCTCACAGAAGTGACAACAAGAAATAAAAGCATGTGAACTATGTTAACAAAAAATGGAATTCAAAAGTCAACATTTCCAAATCCGTACGCAGCTTCAAAAATGTTAAAAACATATGTTTTGAGCGAGCACAAAGAAACTGTGTGACTGTGAAACTGTTACGTTCATTTGTTGCAGCTTATGTGACAAACTATTATGTTTTCATGATTTTCTTGGGAGTGATCACATTCACATTCATGCGAACACCTAAAGCGGCCAAGGAGGCAAATCTCACTCTCTCACTGGTGCACAATTTAGGTGCGTCTATAAGAGATTGCTGTCGTATGATACACGTACTGTCGTTAACGCCATGTATGATAGATCAGACGTGTTTTCCGGTGGAGGATTCGGTTGACTTGTCGTCTTATCATCAGTCGTTTGCGGTTCCCATTCGAAAGCCAGTTCATTTTGGCTGCTAATATAGCAGTTGTGCAGAATCAAATTTCATTATAGGTCCCTTCCTTACATTTCGCTATTGCAAACTGGCGTTACAACACGATGCTGACACAAATTTGAATACAGTGAACAGCAGAAAAACAAAAAACAAAGAAAAGAAAAATGAATGTGCTTTGAACACGGTTCGCCCGCTTAAGAGTCCAATTCCGTAACCACAACGCCTAGCTTGTTCCACTTTGCTGTATGTTGCACTTGCTGTGCTTGGACCGTTCACCGTTCCTATTTTGCTTTTTTTTTTTTTTTTCACTGTCCAATACTCCTTCTTCCTGTTTTCCTGCTTGACCTGTGTTTAGTTTGAGGGGCTGTCCACTGGATCCTCTCACCACTAAATCTGAGGTGGTGCGATGGGGGAGTTTCCTTTGTAAGGGAAGTTCATATTAGTTAAGGTGTCTAATAATGGAAAGAGAAGTTAAAACTTTCTGTCTTTCCAGTACATAATTTCCGAATACAACGCTCCTTACAGAAAACTGTACGTCCAAAATCTGTGATCAAAAACGTGAATGTCCATGCATCTACTTGAGCTCAGCGTCGCATTAATTATGGGTTCTCCAGATAGTCAAAAGCAAAAAACACAGTGAGAGGCAGGTGTACCATTATAATTCTTATGCCAGCCAAAACAATGTGTGTGTGTAGTGAGTGCGGTGTGTCCAGCGACTTGGGGTGATATATGAACACTCGTAAATAATGTAATGTTGGTTTTGGAACAGAAAATATCTTCAAGGAATTATATTCTAGTAAGTTTTAAATTTTGATTATGCGTCACTGTCGTATCATCTGAAATACCTAATATCACTGTAAAATGATCTCTGAATGAATGAAAAATTAACTAAGGCGTTGATGCAGCCGGCTGCCGAAGAGACTAGGTTGTTTACATGACTAAATCGAGCTTGAGGCGAGGGGCTTCAGTTGATGCTTCTAGCTCCTTACGTTACAAGGATACTACACACTTACACTGTTGATGTATGGAGAAGTTGTAGCAAACGACTTAACTGAATGTTCTGAAAAAAAGCAACATGATCCCACAAGCATTTAGTAGTTCGCTGCATATCATAGAGAAATGATGAAATATGCACACATTCTATCTTTATGTTGTTGGTAAACTTTGTTTTTCAGGAAAGCCAACAGGAAATAACTCGGCACACTGGACATAGTCTAGTTTACAGTCCATGGAACATACGTGACGGGAGAAAACTGGCTAAAGGAAATCATTTCTTTGGCAGCCAGTGGGTAAACTTGCTATGAGAGGTTATACTAAATACTATAAACCTTATTTAACGACGGAAAGTAAGCACGAAAAAGGAAGATTAGGACTCGAAGTCCTGTGAATATAAGTGCGTGTCCTATGTCACAAAAACGTGTAAGAGGAGTCCATTCTTACCCAGCAAAGAAATGCATAAGTAAAACAAATGAAATTAGGCCGATAATTCGATGAGGCAAAATAGCACAGCACAGTATCAGACGTTCAATCAGTCGTAGGCGGTTACCTTGTTGCAACAAAAGCTTCATTTGATTGAAATCGAGGGACGAATGGACGTGGACACCTACATTTTAAGTCGTTCACAACTCGACATGTTGTGAGTGGTAAAGAGAAGAATGATTTCTCTAATTTTTCGAAGAGATTGTTAACTTTACAGATGTCTGTGGAAGGCTGGAAAGTAATTTTATATTTAACACTGAGAATCGATTCTTGAAAATTTATGAGTAATTTTTCGTAAGAAACATGCGGTTATTTTTTCTCGGGAGCCAAGGGAACGAGACTTTTTACCATTTTTCTAATGTTCTTCGGGCAGTCGTACAGCCCTCAGACCATACAAACTCCCCTATTTGCTTTACACTACACAAACCACATACTTTTTGAAGGAATTCGGATTATTATCCCGAATGTAAAATTATGTTACTCATGACATAAAAATGATAAAAATGCAAACGGTGTATATTTCAGCTGAGGACGTGGTGTTAGTCAGTTTTGCCGACACCTCGAGACTAAGACGAAGCTGCTCGTCAATATTTTAATATACGTGGATGCATTGTAGAGTGTGAAAAGTAATGTTAGTAACTTAAGATTTTCTCTACTCTGTGAATACCATTCCAAACTGATCGTTAAAAATTGTGTTGAGCAAGTGAAATCGTGTACCACGTTATGCAAAAATTCAAGACACTTTCTTCTTTCGGAGATGACAAAGTACTGTGACCGTCGTACAGTATATTGCAAATTTCCCCCACAGTAAACACTGGTTACACTTTCGCATTGTAGTGGGTTGTCTAGACAATGCCTTCATCCCCTGTAGTGAGAATGAAGCAAGCTGAGACGAATTCCAATGCAGTGTATCATTGTGACCAGGAAGAGCATTATCTGAGATCTGGTATAGAAACTTCTGTTTTTCACTATTCGAAAAGCCTGATAATAATCAAGGAAATGTTCGAAAAATAACAAATAGTTGTTTGAAGATAGGCATGGAGTCAAGACGAAGCAGCTAAAGAATAAAAGCTGTTCACGTTCTTCCCTTTTCATGTTTAGAAGAGGCGATCGAAAGATTCCTTCGAGCATGAGACAGACGGCCAGTTTCTCCTGCGTAATACTTAGCAGATGATCTGTCACATCCCGCAAGGATATTGAACCGCAGTCAGATTTCTTGTATTTACATTCCTTCCGACCCCTGAATCTTGGACGAAATACATCGTACTTCGGAGCCATTTACACCATCTAATTACACAACCCTATTCTTTGCCTTCTGCACCTGAACATGAAACTCATCGTTCAGCAGACTGTATGAAATTCAAATTCAAAGCAGTTCTAAGCAGTACGGAATACAAGTATCAGAATACCTACAGAGCTCGACAGACCAGCAGGATATTGGTTTTCTCGTGATGCCATCACAGCAAATATAACGAATGGCGCCCTCATTTAGCGAGGTTAGTTATGTCATTGGTATTACGAAAACTTGAAAAGTAGATGAATCTTCCTGGCAGATTAGAAATTTGTGCCGGACCGAGACTCCACCTTGGGAACTTTGCCTTTGAGGTCGAGTCTCGGTCAGGCGCACAGTTTTAATCTGCCAGGAAGTTTCATAACAGCGCACACTCCGCTGCAGAGTGAAAATTTTATTCTGAAAATAGATGTCAATCTGATCGAAAGACGTTACACTTCACTAGATGTTCTTTCACTCAAGTTTTTGAGTGCTGCAACAAAGAACAGATACGATTTTTTCCTTAAATATAAAGGGAAGTAAGACATACTTCATTGGAGTACTTACATGCCTCTTTTTTGTGCGTGTTTTGATTCTATAATCTTGTCTATTTGCTCTCGTAGATATTCTTGTCGTCTCCTTTCTTCATGCAAATTCATTCGTAGCAGGTATACTGTAAAAGTAAAGAGCGCAATAATTTTTCGTAACCAGAACGATTTTTGGTTGAAGATTTTTTTTCTCTTTTACTGGAATGTCAGTTGCATGCAACAAGGCAGAACAAAGAGAATATTTAATGATTAACGACAAACTTTATTATCAAAAATTTTAAATATATTCCAGCAAAATGCAACAATATTTACGTTAAACAAATCAGTTTCAGTTATATTAAATGAACAGAAGGCACTGATATAGTAAATAACTATCCCAAAATTTTGTACTGATAACTGTAAGTGAAAGTTTCCGCCCATACTGCACACAACAAAACATCATGGGAAAGATGAATTCAGTCATGATAGTAAGTAAATGAAGGGAGAACCATTAGCATATTAAAACACTTAAAGTAATCATCTGAACACTGACTTACAGTTGATTTTGCTTTCACCCAGGTATAATGTGGTCTGGTCTTAGTCTAAAGAGACTATTGCGACGCTTTCACATCTTTTTTCTGTCACAGGCAACAATCTGATGAGTGGTCTGATGGTTACTGGATTTTTTCCTGTGGAGTTCAGTTTCCCCACTGCAAGTAAACGTGCAACGCCAGAACTTTGCGATATTATGTATTGATTGTTGCTCTCCTCACTTATTCATCATCTCGTCTGTTGTTCAAACCCCGCAGTTTTACCCCTGGCACTCAACAATTACAGTTTTTTACCCTGCTTTTATACATTAGAATTCATATTTAATCTAAATTTCTAAAATGTGTACATCATAAAAGAGCGCGAAATTTGGACAGGAAATAGATAACAGTCTACTGAATACTTATTGTTGTAAGGAACAGAATATTCCCGAGGATAACTTGTTGAAACTGTAATATTTCTACTGTTGCTACTGTAGCAGCTGTTTTAGTTGGAGCCCTCAGCATTGTGATCACTAGCCTCCAGACATGATTAAGTGAAATAGTGTAGAAAGTAAATTGCATGGTAGAGCAAGTATCAACTATCAGAACAGTGGTAATAAATAGATTGAAACCCTAAAACGTAAACTAATTGTATAGAGAATTCTGAAAACTAAACGTTTTTCTCAGTTGCTTAGAACCAGCTATTGGAAAAAACTGATAAACGATTACCGTTGACACCTTACAACTGAGACGATAGTTCACATAAGAAATTAGAAGGTAACTAAAACCATGATATGTCTTTCGCAATGAGTTGAATATATAGAAAAAAAACTCTCACATAAAAATATAGACTCACTTCAAGCATCACAGTCTGGTGACTGTTCCCGCAAGGAGAATCCATGGTTCAAGTGATGCCATCTACGGCTCAGAGGTCATGCAAGACTTCGCTTCTAACTACAGTGATATTCCAGGAGAATCGCGGCTGTTATAGTGCTGCACACGTAAGAATGCGGGTGGTGCGGTACGTGCAGTGGCAAGGCACAGTGTAGAATTTGACGCCCCAACCAATAGAATCATTCTGCCGTGTATCTGTGTAGTGGGCGCTGTGTGGTGCACACAGAAACGTAGACCACCTCATCTTCATTTTCATGTTGGTTTACGTATGGTGAATGCAGTGCTCACTGTAGCTAGCACATAGCAAACACGACAACACGACAAGCATTCCATTAAGAAGCGACAACGACATTTTTCCAATAATATACATTATTCTAGAGACAATCAAAAAACTGAAACAGCTGCGCAACACGGTTCTCACGCCATCAAAGCCAGTTACTGTTACAGGCAAAGTCTAGGGCCGGCAGCGTGGGAAAGAAACAGAGACACTGGTTCCGCCGCAAAGTATTCTCCATCCCTGCCTACGCCTTCTTAGTAGACGTGAGCGGTTTTGCTGGAACATCGATGCTGATATCGTATCATCATCGACTAAAAACTATCGATGGTTTCAACATCGATCTTAAATGATGAATTTATAGACTGGCGTAAAAAGCAACATACAGATACATTTAGAATCACGTTTATTAATCAGTAAATACGGCAATACTATTAACATTAGATATCCCACAACTTTTTGGCTACAGATCGTGATAATAACATTTTTGAGAGACTTTTCGCCCTCAATCTATTTCGCTCTTGACGGAGATCATATCCTGCTACTGAGAAAAGTCTTTCAGAAACTTGATGTGGCTATACAGCTCAAATATTTAAGTGCAGACTTTTGTGTGTTTGGGTTGGTAGTACTCATGAAGTGATTCTATGTTTCTAATGGATCCTCTTTGCTATATAGATGACCACCTCTAGTATAACAACCTGGTGCTATTTTATAATATTCATTCTGTGAATCAAATTTGGTTTCTCTGTTTTTATATACCAGTGTGGCTGTCCATCCTCAATGACAGTCGTTTCAATAGCTGTAAGTAAATACTTGATGCTTTTGATTCCCTTGGAACATACCAGATCGTTATTGACGTATATGTCTTGGATCGAGAACTGAGAAATGTTGATATGGCTTATATGTCATTATGTTCAGTCTGTCGTAGGCGCTTTCCAACTTTTCCTTAGATTCTCTCAAATTGTTACGGCGTAAATCCAAGCGCCGGCACGCCAGTCGGGAACGATAGAGAAGAGATGGCTGTGAGAAGAAGTCAGCCAATGGCACACTGACCGACCCCTCTCCAGGACGACAACGCGACAGCAGCGGCCCCTGTGTGAAGAGAACATAAGCGCCGCGACCGATTGGTGACGGCCCAGTTCAATAGCAGCGTTAATTCGCTTGTATTATCTATGTAGCAGACTTGTAATTGTTTATACTGAAGAAGCTTAATTATTTTCTATGTCTCCCTTTGCTTGGACACATCAGTGTAATTCGATCTTTTCTTTTTCTAGTAAAACTTATTAATACGACTTGTTTGAATTATTTGTCTAGCAAACCGAGTACGCAAGTTTCCTAGACACCACGTATTTGACCCCGAGGCTGGACATAATACTGGTTGCATGCCAAGTACTTTAATATTCGACGTACTAGTTATTAGCATTATTTTAATTTTTTAAACAGGTGTGACAGGTAGCCACTAGTAGAGGGCAATTAATGCGATTATCAATCACTGGACGAAGCTTCAAAAGTATTTCACTCATATAGAACGTTGATTTCCACGTAGTGAATACTTCTTGAATTAGTTTGTCTGATTCATTTCCTAGTTTAACACTTGCGGCTAAACATCATTTAAATCACAGTACAATCCTTTTCAAAGCAGTAGTCAAAACAACTATGTATTGTAGTGGTGCTGTTATGAGACAACTTCAGAAAAAGATTAGTTAAAATGGCTCAAAAATGATTAACAGTGATAAGAAGTAACAGACATCATTGGTCTAGTGTGAGTCAGATCTGAATGTAAGGCAGCACAAACCCACTTTTGCCAGAACTGTACGGGGACAAATGCACAGTATAGGATTTAGCAACCGACGACCAACATCACATTCAGTGCTTGTCTCTCATTGGTTGGTTGAATGTAGCTGAAGCAAAAGCCTTCACTCTTGATGCACTTTTTTTTAACTTCCTAGAGACCAGCTCGCATCACATTTTCTTCGAAAAATTGCCTTCAAAATTCAGGTGCGTCTTGTATTCGATATTAATGTAACTGTTCACTATTTTATTTAAAATTCCCACCAGTCTTAAATGTGCTGGCGTAAACTGTGGCTACTGCACCACTTCTTGTAGTTATCTCGTAGTGATCCAGATGGCGTCGAAACGCACTACACTGTCTCTGGACGGACAACTTCAGAAGACAGAAGATGAGTGACTTCGGAACTTTTGCAACCAATGCTTGGCATGAACATGTTCACCGGCGACGTCTCCAGTGAAATGTCAAGTTGTAAACCACAATTTCGGGACACATCAAACCGCTCTGGTTTCTCGAAATGGCTAATTTCGTCATTATTAGAATTTGGTGCCATTTACTAGCAAGAGAACACTCGACATGTTGTGACGAAACCTAATTTCACTTGAAGCACATAAGCCAAATTTCAGCTGGCTATACACTCTGGAAGTTACCTACAAACAATGGAAACCTGATACAGACTGTTCATACATTCTTTATTCATTGTCACATCCTGTTACGTCAATCCTATCATGAACGAGAACGTTTAGGTTTGTGGAATGGGTCAAGTAATACAATAACAGAAACAACCACTACTAGATATTACAGTAATGTATACTAACAACAGCTTTCTCTCTTTTGCTTTTTCCCATTTATCTACAGCGTCGCCATTGTGCTATCGGTATTTACACTGTTAATTGCATGTGGTAGCCGGGTGTCCTTTCTGAAGCCCACACTGCACTCAATCATTTCATCTGTTCTTCATCACAAAAACACCCAAGTCATCGAAGTAGCGTAAAGTAGAAAGACTTGCACCAGGTGGCCGAACAGTCCCAGACGGGGTCTCCCGATGCCATGCGGTCGTTTCAATTCCCCTGGCAAGGAATCCGTGTATCACTTTCGTCCGTGTCTACCGTGGATGTCTTGGTCAAGTGTGATAACGTTTTATATGTGTTTGGGTAATTTGTATCTGAGGCAGGACATGGATACAAGCTGGATGTGGTAAAACAGTCTAAAACAGGCTGACGAGCTCACCAGCCCACATCGTTACTCCACGAGGCAGTTCGCTTCCCTGTGTTCCAAATGCGGGCGCATTAGCTCTCTCTACAACTCGGCGGGCTACTTCTGTTAAGTATATTAATAATAAATTATGGCTAGAGATAATCTGTTTCAGTTCGCAATTATGGTAATTGCTTCCAGATTGTTTTATACGTATATATCAGCAGAACAATAGCTTCTTTGAAAAAAGCCACTTCTTCTCCTTCTGTACTACTCAGCTGCTATTATCTTCTTTTCATTTCTCTATGTAAGGCCAGTCCTTGGTGAGATGACAGAGAACCTTATTTGCAATAAAAAAAACGTTAACAAAGTTTTTCCGTGTTCGTCACCATTTTGGTGCTATAAAGTAACTCCAAAACGGGGAGTTCAGCTTTCCTTTGAATGCCAGTCTCAATCAACACATTTCTCATGTTATTGACTTTATTTCACTCATCTAATTCCTTAAATAATTACACTAATACGTGCCATTATCTTTGGTTTGTCTTAGTCCCATCAAATCAGATACTCTGTTGCACGAACACATGCTTCAGCACAGAGCATCATCCCTCGCCATCTGCCGACGAATCGCCTCTACTGCCTTCTGAATCTTCCCAATGAACTCTTCTTCACTTGTTACCTTCAATCTGTACACTTTCTCTTTGAAGAAACCCCAGAGAAAGAAGTTCAGTGGTATATGCGATTTCAGGCTTTCTCCTCGTGTTTCATGAATGTCTCTGCCTCTAGTAGTTGCCTGAGGAACGGAATTAGGAATTGGAGATTAGGATTTTTCCATTCGACTTAGTCGTCGAAGATCGTCATCAGACGTTTGTGCTTATCGCAGGACATTTCATACCGACCTAGGGTTTCGATGTGTCGTTTCCAGATGTGGAAGAGCTCTCATAGAAATCCCTTGCCAGATTTTGGAAGTGCTCTTTAAGGAATTGGATTTCAGCAGCGGCTTGCAAATCGTCCGTGGGAAACCCAGAGCCCTTCTGAGGGCACGGTTCTGCAACCTCTGGAGTTTGTCCAGATGCGCTTGGCCACGTGTCCTCAGGTAGGGCACGCATATTCCATTATTGGACTAATCAATTACTGGTATATTTTTACCCCTGTAGAGCAGGGAGGGAGTGGGTCGAGCAGAGGATAGGGAATAGGTTGGACACTCTGGCACAGACCTTCTAATGGACCTCATCTATGTAGGGCTTCCATGTCAGACGAGAGTCCAAGGTTATGCAGTTCTGCGCCAGGGAAGTTGAGTTCCCTGGCGGAGCGATGGCGTTGAGAGGATCCACGTCTCCCGAGCCTCTGGGTGATCAGCATGGCATGTGTCTTTCCAGAGTTGATGGTGATGCCCTATCAAAGGGGCCATGTTTACATGTTGTCTAAATCACTTTTTAGCCTACGGATAACCAGATCCCTTTTTGCATTACATGTGTAGAAGGCGCTTCAGTCTGGAACCGCGCAACCTCTACAGTCACAGGTTCGAATCCTGCCTCGGGCATGGGTGTATGTGATGTCCTTAGGTTAGTTAGGTTTAAGTAGTTTTAAGTTCTAGCGCGCTGATGACCTCAGATGTTAAGTCCCATAGTGCTCAGAGCCATTTAAACCTTTTTTTTTGTGTGTGTAGAAGGCTGTGTCGTCTGCATACTGCGCAGTGTGCACCAGCAGGCTGTTGGGGTGTCGCCCCCATCTCGTGGTCGTGCGGTAGCGTTCTCGCTTCCCACGCCCGGGTTCCCGGGTTCGATTCCCGGCGGGGTCAGGGATTTTCTCTGCCTCGTGATGGCTGGGTGTTGTGTGATGTCCTTAGGTTAGTTAGGTTTAAGTAGTTCTAAGTTCTAGGGGACTGATGACCATAGATGTTAAGTCCCATAGTGCTCAGAGCCATTTGAACCATTTGTTGGGGTGTCCACACAGTACAAACTATTCAACCGATTCCTGTGGACCCCAGCACAAATACGCCTTTTGGTTGAGTGGGTTGTTTCTACATTATCAGAGAAAGTTCTGTTTGTGAGATAGCTTTGGATTAACTTTACTATGCCTTGTGGGAAACCCTGTGTGTGCAACCTGTATATTAACTCTTTGTGGCAAATTGAGTTGAAGGCTTTAACTACATCAAGTAGCACTGCCCCACAGTAGCCCCTGGTTGAAGCCCTCTGTGGCTGCTTCTATTACTCTCATGATTTGTTGTGGGGTGGAGGGTTACTTCCGGAATCCGAATTGGAATTCCAGTAGAAGCCGGTCATTGACAATATGATCTCATGTGGGTATTAGCAGGAGCCGCTCATAGGTCTAACTGAGAGTTGGCAAGAGGCTAATCGGTCTGTAGTGCTGCAGGAATAAAGGGTCATCCCTGATTTGTGTATCGTGACCACTTCCGCGTGTTTCGACCAAGCTGGGAAACGCGGGCTCGAGTAATTTCATTGCAGACGATCCCGAGGTGTGCGATCGCCGAGGGCGGGACATTTTTAACTAACTGATTGGTGACTCTATCGTGTCCTGGGGCGTTTTTTGTTGGAAGGGACCTAATTACTTTTGCCACGTCTTCGGGAGTGATAAGTGATGATCTTCCTCAGCACTGAGGATGAAGTCAGCTGATGAGGAACTACTTCCTCATGCTCCTCACTCTGGGGTTCTGCCACCTGGAATTGCTTCTCGAAAGTGTCGGCGAGGGCGCTGGCCTTTTCAGCATGGCTGTAGATCAAGCCCTGCTTGCCACGCAGAGGCGGCATCCTAGCGCGTATTTTGGTGAATTGTGTGGTAGCTTGCCAGAGTGTGTGATCGTCTACTTTGAGGGCCAATTGGCGCTTCTGCCATTGTTGGTTTCTGTGCTCATTGAGCGCTGCCTTCAGCTCTCTCTGTAGAGAACTGAACAGCCTCCTGGTGGCCTGTTCTCTAGTGATTATCCACTCTTTTACTACTCTGATTTATGGCAATTGTTCTGGGAGTTGTTTTTGTGCAGGGGAATGGTCTCATTCGATGCCTGCAAGATGATACCTGTTAGGTCTTCTAGCGCTTGCTCTACTGTTTCGACAGTAGGTGGCGGAGCGCGAACGATATCCGAGGCAACAGTTTCTCAGTATTGCCCCCCCCCCCCCCCAGTCTACGCCTCTGCAGGATGTCTGGTACCATGGGAGTGCCACCCATTCTCCCATATCAACCTCGAGGATGACAGGGTTGGGTCAGAGGACATTCTGTTGATCGTTCTCACAGCCACGAACCCCTTGATTCTCGTAGTGAGAGCAATGTCTATTATGTCAAGCCTACCTCCATTTTTAGGAAAGTGTGTGTGCTCGACGAGACCCCATGTTTCAAAGTGGTGGTCGCATGCTAGTTGGTGCAATTTGGTGCCTGCTCTGTAGGTTATTCTAGAGGTCCAGTTTGGGTGCTTGGTATTGTAGTCACCTCCGTTCAAAATTTCTCCTTCAGTTTGCCCAAATGCTGCTATATCTTCCTCATCAACCTCATCATTTGAGGATCGGTAGATTGCAACAACTGTTAGGGGTCCTGTGGCACTGGTTGCTTCCACTGCTACTGCTTCGATTTTATTGGTAGCTAGTATGTATACCTGGTGGTGGGGAATCCCTCTTTTATTTATATGACCACTACTCTGCCTTTGGTTAGCCTATGTATACAGCAATAATTGTAATTGGGGACTGTCACTTTTATTCCCAGCTTGAGGTGGGCTTCTACCATCATGAATACAATAGATAACTCCTTCATGAATCCTCTGAACTCGACCACTTGATTAACAATGCTGTTTGTGTTAAAGGGGCACATTGTCAGGCCTTGAATATTTGGTCGTCTGTCCATTATGGGTTTTTGAAGCTATTGATGATGTCACAGAGGGAACGACTGCTGGATTGCTGCACGAAAAGCAACATGGATTTGCGTGTTCTGCTTCTGGGGCGCACTGAACTCCATCATTTGAATGATGAGGTTCATGGTCTGGACCATAATGCCTAACAGCTGATCCGAGGGAGAGGATTTGGGAGCTGCTGGGGAGAGGCTTTCACTCTGCTGTAGCTTGTGTCTGGGGACCCCTAGAGCTTTCTCTGTTTTGATGAGCCTAGTCATTGCTGTATTGTCATTCCCAGTGTTGTTCATCTGTCTGTGTCTGATGTTCTGGTGACAGGGCAGGGATCCTTCCATTACATTTTCGTGGCTTTTCAGAGGGGAAACCACTTCAGCAACGTGCCCTTCAAGTTTTGTCTGTGTGTGTTGCCTTGTTTAGTTTCTTTTGTGGTTGCAGGAGTTTGTGCTGTCCTTTTCTGTGTGTAGGGGGTCCTTTGGAATTTTTGCCTGCTGTGTGTGTTTTTCGTGGACATCGCAATCGTTATATACCACTGTGTGGCTTTTGCCACACAGCGCACACCTTATTTGCGGGTCTGTGAGTTTAAGCGTGCATATTCTGGTGTCTAGAGGCCCGGCGCGTTTCCTACACTGCACACCCATCCGGCAGTGAGAGGTGACGTGTTTCAGTCCCTGATGCCTGAGGCACTGCATCATCTTGTTTTTGTCGTTTCTTCGTGACTGGGGTGGCCAGAACCACCTTGATCTCTTTTCTGTTCTGCGGTATATCTGGGAGAGTAGCCTGAAATAGCGACCACTTGCTCTCTGCACCGGGTTTACTCATCTGCTGGACGGCTTTGATGACATACCTCTGGCCAGTCAGGTCTGTTTTGATTGCCTGAGACTACAGCTGTTCTGGGAGGTCCTAATAATCATGTTTGTGTTTCGTGTTTTAGTTGTAGGGAACATGTAATGAGGTATATTTTTTCTGTGAATAATTCCTTCATGGTGTTGTAATCTTCGATAGTGTTGAGTGTTATTTTTATCTTGTTCCCCCTCCCCCCCCCCCCCCCCCATCTGGTGTTGCTTTGAAGTTATCTCCTTTAATTGCAGCTGTGATCGTGTTGTAGAGTTCCTCACAGTTACGGTGAAATTCTACGACATTCGGAGGGAGGTGGCGTGTTTGGTGTTTTTGTGTTGTTGTTTCATGTGATGTCACCAGTACATCAGCCACAATTTTAAACCTGTTCGGGGTTAGTTCCATCCCCCAAACCAGTGCAAGGTTCGGCTGGCAAAAATGTTTTCTCACCAACACGGTTATGCGGTCCTCTGCAGGTCGATGGTTTCCTGGTGCCCTTCCAGAATGGTGACAGGTGCTGCCGGTGGCCCAGGCACTGCAGGCTCCTCAGGGGTTGATGGAGTGATTGAGGTTGGAGAGGCGGACTTCCTCCTGCTCTTCTTATGCCACTGGGAGGTCATGGGCTTGTGTGGAGGAGATTTCAGATATTTGGAATGGGGGGGAGGGGGGAAGAGGGGCGGTTCGATCGAGGTGGTGAGTTTGGGGAGTATTTCTATCAGCTTACAGGACGTCTTCTTGCCATTACTTACAAACATTATGTATGTAGGAAGTTGATTTAGGGCGTTGGCAAGCAGGAGCGGACTTCAGAGAGGCTCAGGAGGGGTGGGATCGCAAGTACTGACTATGTATTTGTTTCTGTCTTTTGAGTGACTGCATTCTGAAAGGGAGGCTTCTGTCAAGGGGTGTCAGTTACAACCTTCGTTGGTACGATAGGGATTCTCGGTTGCATTGCTGACTCTAAAGACTTGCTGGTAGACGAGGAGGACTGGACGGTGGCGGCGGGAGCCTTCCCTTTAGTTCCGCGGCCTACTTCCAGTTCTGGGCCTACATTTTCCCTATTTTTGGGAGGAGCAGAGCCTGGCTCTGCAGAAGTCGAGGTGCTCGAACCGGCAGGCGACGTGGCCCGCGGGAACAAGAAGATAAGCTTTTTGTCGTCAGCGGAGGACCGCCGCGCCCCAATTCGGCATGTGAGCTGAACATCTCGCTGCAAGTGAAAAGGTAAGACAGTTCCGCTGTTAGGAGTCGCTAAAAAATTCTTCCCGAACGCCAAACTCTATTTTAATAAAAACACAGTCCGTAGCTCCAACGACCTTCGTAAGCCAGGTTTGAAAGCCTTGGCACCCCCGCAACGCAATCCAATTGACAGGTCCCTATGGCTAGATGCAGTATCATAAGCGCTCCTGCAGCTCAGCAAACGATCCACTCAGTACGACTGTCACCGAGCGTTTGACACCAGGACTCGACTCCCGTACTGGGGCAGCAACGCGCGTCCCCCCTCATCCCCCACCCCTCCTCCAACTTCCGGCGGCGCCAACAGCGCCGTGCAATTCCTCTGCCGCGTGATTGGCCAGCGTGCGGAATCTGACAGCGGTCAAGGGGCTATAAAGGGCGCAGTAGAGAGCATCTTGACATGAGCCAGAAACACCACATGACACAACGGAAACACAAAAACGCGTCACCCACCACCTCACCCCGATTGTCGCTGAGTTTTCTCAGAATTACGAGGAGCTCTTCGAGTTGCTGAAAACAGAAATCTGGGGAGGCAGCTTCTAGGCAAAACCTGCAGGTGGAGACAAAATCAAAATTACAGTACACACAATAGAAAACTACACCACAGTCAAGACACTTTTCAACAACAAAAACATACACCACTAAACGTTCCCCACAGCAAAAACACGCAACAAAAACATAGTAATCAGAGACCTCACAAGATGACTGTGCCTCCAGGCAATCAAAACAGACTTGATTCCCCGGTGGTACGTCGTTAAGGCGGTCCAGCAGTTGGGCAACATAGACAGCAAGTAGCCACTATAAAAGGTCACACTCCCTGACATCCCTCAAAACAAAAGGGAGATAAAAACGGTCCTGGCTGTACGTGTCACCACTGAGCCGCTGCGCCGTAAAAACAAGACAGTGCAGTGCTTCAGGTGTCAGGGCCTAAACCACATCGCCGCATACTGCACCATGCCAATGATATGCAGAAAGTACGCCGAGGCCACGACACAAGAACATACACACTTGAACACAAGGACCCACAAATAAGGTGTGCACTGTGTGGCAAAAACCACACAGCGGATTACCAAGGTTGTGAGGTCCACAAACGACACACACAGCAGGCAAAGGGCGCAAAGCCCCCCCCCCCCCACACGCAAATAAAACACCACCAACCCAACCAGTCACACAAGGAAACAAAACACAACAACACACATGGACAAGGCCTGCGTAAAACCAAGACCGGACACACCAAGGGCAATATACGCAGAAGTGGTTTCTCCTCCGAGAAGCCATGAAAGCGTGGTCCTATCACTACAACACCAAACACAGTCACTAGAACAACAGTGGAAAACACACAACTACAACGACCAGGTCCACCAAGACAGAGGAAGCTCTAGCGAATCCCACACACTGATGACCTCAAATGTTAAGTCCCATAGTGCTCAGAGCCATTTGAGCCATTGTGAACCCCACACACAGCCCCCTCCCGCCCCAATTGATCAGTTGTTAGGCGTTATGGTACAGACCATGAACCTCATCAAGTAAATGATGAAGGAATTCAGGGAAGCCCAGAAGCAGAACACACAGATCCTCACAAGGTGCGACATCGTCGCGAAAACACGGTGACCCATATAAGTAATAAGTTTCCTTTAATTTACGTCTATGGTCACAAACTTTTAGTTAAAAGATTACCGGTTTCGGTCTTTAATGACCATCATCAGATCAATTCCATAAAAACAAAGTCCTAATGTACTGCAGCCATAGTGGCATCGTCAAGTGTTAAATGCGGAGTCAGCACCAGCATCGTCAAATACATATAAATAACATCACATGCACAAGTCATGTTGTCATTAGTAAAGACCGAACTGGTAATCTGTTAACTAAAAGTTTGTGACCATAGACGTAAATTAAAGGAAACTTATTACACAGATCCTCGTTGCCCTTCAGGCAGCAGTCCAGGAGTCTCTCCCCTCTGCGACTTCCTCAGTAGTTTCAAAATCCCATCATGGATAGACGACCAAATATCCAAGGCCTGGCAATACGTGTCTTTAACGCAGACGGCATTGTTAATCAAGAGGTCGAGTTCAGAGAACTCATGAAAGAGTTCTTCATCAACATATGCATGATAGGGGAAACCCACCTAAAACCGGGAATAAAAGCGACAGTCCCCAACTATGTTAGCTACCGCAAAGACAGGCCAACCCAAGGCTAAGGAGTGGCCATATACATAAAAAGAGGGATCCCCCACCACCAGGTATTCTTACCAGCTACCAATAAAATCGAAGTAACCACTGCCACCGGACCCCTAACAATTGTTGCAATCTACCGACCCCCACAAGACCAGATAGATGAGGGAGACATAGCTGCTCTAGGGCAAATTGAAGGCAAACTCATGATAAGGGGCGACTTCAATACCAAACACCCTGCTTGGAATTCTAGAGTAACCTCCAGAGTAGGCGCCAAATTGCAACAACTAGCGCTCAACCACTATTTCGAAGCATGGGGTCCAGATGAGCCCACACATTTTCCAAAAAATGGAGGTAGGCCCAGTGTGTTAGACATAGCTCTCACTAGGAGGATTGCGGGGTTTGTGACCGCAAGGGCAATCAACGGAATGTCCTCCGACCACAACCCAGTGATTCTAGAGGTCGACGTGGGAGAATGGGTAGCACTCCCATGGTACCAGACGTCTTACAATCGTACAGACTGGGAGCGATACCGCGAAATTATCGCCTCTGATACTACTCGCGCTCCGCCACCTACTGCAGAAACAGTAAAACAAGCGCTACAAGACCTAACAGGTACCATCTTTCAGGCTGCAGAAGAGGCCACCCCTCCACAAAGGGATGGCCCGCCGCCGCAAATACAGCTCCTGGAACACTTGCTAGCTCAAATCCGACACAAGAATAGAGTGGCAAAAGACTGGAAGATGACCAGAAATCAGGCCACCAGGACGCTGCTCAATCGTCTAAAGAGAGACCTGAAGGTAGCGCTCAATTAGCACAGAAACCAGCAATGGCAAAACCAACTCACAGCCCTCAAAGTAGACGATCACACACTATGGCAAGCAACCAAACAATTGGCAAAAAGAGGCGCTAGGATGCCGCCACTTCATGGCGAGCGGGGTCTGGCCTACAGCCATGCTGAAAAGGCCAAAGGCCAACGCCCTCGCCGACTCCTTTGAGAAGCAGTTTCAAGCGGCAGAACACCAGGATGACAAGCATCAAGAGGTGGCCCATCGTCAACTGGCTGTCTTCCTCAATGCAGAGGAGGACCCAGAGGACGAAGCCACGATTTTTGCCCCCGAAGACATGGTAAAAGTAATTAGGTCCCTCTCCTCCAAAAGCTGCATTTTTTTTACAGATGAATGTTGAAGATTAGGTGGGTAGATCACGTAACTGATGAGGAGGTATTGAATAGGATTGGGGAGAAGTTTGTGGCACAACTTGACTAGAAGAAGGGATCGGTTGGTAGGACATGTCCTGAGGCATCAAGGGATCACAAATTTAGCATTGGAGGGCAGCGTGGAGGGTAAAAATCGTAGAGGGAGACCAAGAGATGAATACACTAAGCAGATTCAGAAGGATGTAGGTTGCAGTAGGTACTGGGAGATGAAGGAGCTTGCACAGGATAGATTAGCATGGAGAGCTGCATCAAACCAGTCTCAGGACTGAAAACCACAACAACAACAACCCTCCAAAAAGGCACCAGGATATGACAGTGTCACCAATCAGTTAGTCAAAAACCTCCCACCCACGGCGATCACGCTCCTCGCGAACTTCAACGAGATTACTCGTTCCCGCGAGTTCCCAGCTTGCTGGAAACACGCGGAAGTGATCGCGATACACAAACCAGGGAAAGACCCTCTATTCCCGCAGCATTACAGGCCGATTAGCCACTTGCCAGCCCTCAGCAAGATCTATGAGCGCCTCCTGCTAAGACCCATACAGGAACATATTACCAGAGAGCAACTTCTGCCGGATTTCCAATTTGGATTCCGGCAGAACCACTCTGCCCCACAACAGATCATGAGGGTGGTTGAAGGAGCCACAGAGGGCTTCAACCACAGAGGCTACTGTGGGATATTGCTACTAGACGTAGTCAAAGCCTTTGACTCAGTATTGAATAGAGGGCTACTCCACAAGTTGTACACACAAAGGTTCCCTGGGAGCATAGTTAAGCATATCAAAAGCTATCTCACTTATAGAACTTTCTCTGTCAAAGTAGAAACTGACACCTCCACCAAAAGGCGTATCTTTGCCGGCCGGGGTGCCACGGGGATCGGTCCTGAGGCCCATTTTGTACAGTCTGTACAGTGCGAACACACAAACGGCCCCCTGGTGCGCACCGCACAGTACGCTGACGATATAGCCATCTACACGAGAAGTGCGAACAAGGACCTGGTCATCCATAGGCTACAAAGGGTTTTAGATGACACAGAAACTTGGGCCCATGGCTGGCGCATCACCATCAACTCCGAAAAGACGCAGGCCATGCGCATTACCCATAGACTCGGTAGGCGCGAACCTCCTCAACGCCCCCATCCCCCTCCACCTTCACCTAAATGGGACCCAACTCCCCTGGCGCAGAACCGCCAAGTACCTTGGCGTAACCTTGGACTCTCGTCTTATGTGGAAACCCCACATAGACGAGGTCCACAGGAAGGTCTGTGCCAGAATGTCCATCCTGTACCCAATCCTCAACTCATCCACCTCCCTTCACTGCTCAGTAGGAGTGAGCGTGTATCAGGCCCTGATCCGGCCAGTCATTGAATATGCGTGCCCTGTCTGGGGATACGCAGTGAAGTACCACCTGGACAAACTCCAGAGGCTGCAGATCCACACCATCAGGAGGGCATTGCATTTACCTCTTGGATTCCCCGTAGATGATCTGCACGCCGCACCTGAAATCCCACTCCTGAGAGAGCGTTTCCAAGCTCTGTTAAGGGCCTTCTATGAAGGTTCTTCCAGATCAGGAAACGCCCTCATCCATTCCCTAGGTCGGTATGACATGTCCCCGCGACAAGCACAAGCGCCCCAATATCCAATCGCTAATTCTTCTCCCTCCCACTTAACACCAATCATCTCGCCAACCTCAGGCAAGTATAGCAGACACAAACAGAACAATCATCACATTTCACAGACACCAAAAAACTTCAGATATAATCAAACACACACGTATACAGGGGAGGAAAAGGCGAAAGGCTACAAACTACCCCTCACACGTCCCCAAAGAGGGGAAAGAAACAGATGAGAGCAGCAGCATCTTGACACTTCTCCTGAAGATGTTGGACACAGACTCCACTGAAACGTTGCGAAAGAGCGACGACGCCACTCGGAAGAGAACCTGAGAAGATTTCATAGCCAAGTCCAGTGGTGTCAAATTGGAGGATCATGCTGGTCAAAGAATGGGACTGCCCTACCTTTTCCATGTAGCTGGAAAATGGTAGTCCAATATTGTGGTATTCATAGACGAAAATGTTCTGGAGCATCATCTTGTTGATGGTCTGGATGATATGCGCCTACAGACATGACAATACCTGTGGTAACAACTAGATGGTGCTCCAACACATTTCCATCTACGAGTATGACAATGGTTCGACGACCATTTTCCAGCTACATGGCTTGGAAGAGGCTGCCTCTTTCCTTTGCCAGCACCGTCCCCTGAGCTGACACCACTGTAATTCTTTCTTTGGGATTTTATCGAAGAGTAAGTGTTCAGATCGGAGATAACAAGCAAAGGTGACAACAATGAAAAGATTTACACGGCGGCAGTCTAATGGTCAACAGGGATTTGGTATCATGCAGCGAGAGAGGGAGCGACGTTCTGAAGCTTGTATTCATGCCAGGGGAAGACGTTTCGAGCATCTGCTCCGGTGATACTAAGAAATACTAAGGACTATGACACGTATTAATGTAATTATTAAAGGAATTAGGTGAATAAAATAATATGAGAAACGTGTTAATTGGGAGTGGCATTCAAAGGAACGAGAAACTCCCCATTTTGGAGTTACATATGTTACTACAAAACGGCGATGCATACGGAAATATTGTGTTAACATTATTTGTTGCAGTTAAGATCCTCTATCATCTCACCAAGGATTGATACACCCTGTAGAAACTGAAATGTTTGCTTCTGTCTGTCTGTATAGGCTATTCTTAGGAACTACTCAGGGGATTTTGACTCTGTTTTGACTAATAGACAGATTCATGAGTAAGGTTGGTGTAGATAATTTATAAAAAATTTCGTGGCAACAGGCTGAAGTATGATGTATTAAAGTCTGTGAAAACGAAGGCATTGACATTTAGCGGTACAGCCACCGCAACTCGAGATAGCAGTGAAGCTTGAGCAGAATCTACGTCGGGCCTGGTGGTTTAAAGTGTGTCTGAATTCCGGAAGGTCGCACGATCGAATCTCATATTTTTCACTGTCTTCTAACTAGATTCACACCTCAATGACGTGCACATTAGCCAGAAGCGCAAACGTTAAGTTGTAGGTCACCTCTTCCTGGTTGGATAAATGGTTAGGGAGACGCAAGTCGCCAATGTGACGTCCAATTGAAAGACGTGGAGCCACACGAAACCATTATTACCGTAATCTATACATATATACACACACGTTCTCCTTCTGTGTACGTTGTAAACTGAAGTCAATAGTCGCCTTTGTATACCTAAATATGAATGCTAATCGCAGGGATTACTGCAAGGATTTTGAGAATGTTTTCACTAATCTTTGCCGTAACTTTTTCCCGCGTGGACAGAACTGACAGTTGGTGTTCAACAACGCAAACGAACGCATATAGTGTCCTGCAACGTGGCATTAGTTATTAACATGACAATTACTCCACACAGTAAGGATTATGATTCTAATTCTGACGCCTACACGACCTGCGGTCGCCTTTAGGTCGGCTACATTCGAAGTTTTATTGTACAACGCAGTGACACCTAGCGCGCTTTAAAATGTCCTTTAAGACCGAAAATGGTCAAAGTGCAAGATATCCTCTAAAACATCGGTGCCAAACTCTGTCCAGCTGGTGCGTCAGATCGTTAAAATCACGGGCTGGTTGGAGAACTCTGCCCATAATGCGCCAAACGCTCTCGATCGGGGAGAGATCCGGCAACCTTGCTGGTCATGGCAGTGCTTTGCAGGCACGAAGACAAGGAGTAGAAACTCTCGCTGTGTGCGGGCGGGCGTTATCTTGCTGAAATGTAAGCTCCAGATGGCTTGCCACGAACGGCAACAAAGCAGGGCTTAGAATGTCGTCAACGTACCGCTATGCTGTAAGGCAACCGCGGATGACAACCAAAGGAGTCCTACTATGAAAAGATAGTTTTTGCAAGATTTAGAATTACGATGTTGACAAGCGAGCCAGATGCAAACTTGTTCCATTATTCTCATGGCTGTGGCTGGTATGGGTGTGTTTGGAACTTGTATCAACACAACTGCGTCATCAACAAGCATTTAAAATTTTTAGAGACGTCCAATGTCCACAGGGAAACATTCATGTACACTAAGAACAGAAGCGGGAAAAGCACTGAACAATGTGGCATCCCATGTGTCAAGTTTCACCACTCAGAATCTAACCTTATTGCTGATGTATCATCGCTGTTTTCAAATATGTTGTAGAAAAACCTGTAATTTATCTCTGAATAGTGATATTGAGTCACCATTTGCAAATCCGTGAGATTTTCATTTCTCTTTCTTAGTTTAACTTCGTTGATGGGTATGTGTTATTGCTCCAGTTTGACGATCATGGTCAAATAAATCAGTTGTTATGGTGTTCAGATCTATTTCATTAGAGACAAATCGACTCAAGAATGAATTAACAGTTTCTGGAGCACTATGCACTATATCCTTGTATTCTTACTATTCTTGTTGGGAATATTATCTGGGTGGAAGGGAGGGGGGGAAGGGGGTTAAAAACAAACGCTGGACGACATTAATACTAGGGGCCCTCGATGAGAACTACCCGAGATGAAATGTATTTTTAAATCTCGACGTACAATCATTTCCCAGTTATTTCTAATAATTCATACTTGTACTCACTGTCATAGCTTCATGAAAATTAAAACATTTCCTGTTGGGGGCCTCTCGCTGCTGCTATCTGGTACATTTCGAAAGCCTATTACCGAAGTACAGCTCTCAAAAACGCGTTCAATGGAGTACTCGTTAAGGTCTATCGCCTAGGAGTTCATTCAACTTTCTGTGAATATAACCACTCCCCCTTCCTCGTATTACGCCTCTAGTGATGTGACACTAATTGAGACTTGCAGATAATGTTGTGTTATGCATACCAGTTACAGAAATATTTTTCAGTGTCTTGTATTTGCATGACTAGCTAATTTTTCTTCTTATACTTTGATGCAGATGCCTATTACCATATTGTGACTGTTAACATTTCTACTCTTTATTTCTCCATTTATTATTGCAAGCAAATATCTCGGAAACATGCACCATAAAAAAGCCTAGTTAAAATATGGAAAATCACAGAGATTGGGCAGATACTGTTCTGGCTGCACCGAGCGCTTCTGGATATTAGTCGTGCAACTAATTCTCTTACTGGAAACATTCTAATGTAGGCCGTGCCGTGCTTGATGCTACCCTGTGAGGGGCGACGGTCCGTAACACTAATGTATTATTGCCTCAATCTGTTGAGCGACACACGAAGCTCACCGTTTGCACATTCAACAGGACACAGTATCTAGTACTTGTCACATCGGTTGAAGAGCGTTACAGTGTTCACAGTTACGCAAAGCCCATTTCTAGCGATGTCATTCCCAATTACGTGGTTGTTGTTACGCTCTAAACTGCTCCTGGCATCCCAATAATCACTACATGGTCTTATTTACCAAGATATTTCTACACAGAGCCTAAATTACAAATGCGTCGGCGAGCCCTGCACTTTGCTTATAAATACTAGTTACCTGATATTCACTACCCAGAGAGTTCAACCCTCCCGTCCGAAGACTGCTTTCTAGCAGAGGGGTCTTCTTGGTGTTTTAAACTTCTTACTAGTACCAACCTCAGCTTCCTCTGTTTTTCTTGTCTTGTCAAAGTGTTTCAACCGTCTGGTTTCTGTGCAAACTTTGGTCTTGTCTCCAGAGGGGTGAAGCTGTTGGAAACATAGACATAGATTGAAGCTAGCAGAACTGTTGCCTGATGTGGTAGGTTAGATCACAGTCCCGTCATGTACCCTATTACTGACTACAATGCTGCCTCCTACAGTCCTCAACTGTTCTAATTCTGCGTGTACTACCGCCGATCAGCTTAGAATTTTAAGGACAGCTGCTCTCACTCCATAATCGTGGTGCGGTAGGCACGACTAGCCGAAGACTAACCACATCTATATCCACACCTTTTGCTTCACTACACGGAACACGAAAAAAGAGTGGGCACTCTTCACACCGTCGACCATTTCTCACCACTCTCCGGCAGTTTCCACAACCGGCCATTGTAGTCATTTTTGTCTACAAGCATTAATCAGCGGCAGTTACTCAACGAAAAATTGCGATTATACGAGTTATTGCTGCTTTATTTAATAAAAAAGAGTGACTTACATCTACATATCTACATCTACATATATACTCCGCGAGCTACCAAGCGGTGTGTGGCGGAGAGCACAATTCTCACCAAAGTCATATTCCCCCCCCCCCTCCCCCCACCTGTTCCACTAGCGGATCGCGCGAGGGAGAAACGACTGTCTGAACGCCTCAGTACGAGCTCTAATTTCCCTTATCTTTGAATGGTGATCATTGCGCGATTTGAAGTTTGGTTGTAATAATATATGCTGTACATCCTCGGCGAAGATAGGAATTCGGAATTTTGTGAGCAGCCCCTTCCGTTTAGCGTGTCGTCGATCTGCAAGTGTGTCCCACTTGAAAGTTTCAATGAGATTTATAACGCTCTCGCGATGGCTGAATGTACCGGTCACGAATCTTGCCGCTTTTCTTTGGACCTTCTCAGTGTCTTGAATCAGACCCAACTGGTAAGGGTCCCATACAGACGAACAATACTCTAATACTGGACGAACTAACGTATTGTAAGCTATTTCCTTTGCTGAAGTACTGCATCGCTTCAGGATTCTACCAATAAACCGCAATCTAGCGTTCGTCTTGCCCGTTACTTGTGCAATCTGATCATTCCATTTGAGAGCATTTCGAATACTCACACCCAAATACTTGACGGATGTTACCGCTTTCAAAGACTGGGCATTTGTTTTGTACTCGTACATTAATGGGGATTTTCGCCTTGTTATACGCAGTAGGTTACACTCACTAATATTGAGAGATAACTGCCAGTCATTACACCACGCATTTATTTTCTGCAAATAGTCATTGATTTCTTCACAACTTTCGTGTGATACTATTTTCCTGTAGACTACAGCATCATCGGCAAACAGTCCAATGACGGTGTCAATACCATCAACCAGATCGTTTATGTAAATCGTAAAAGGCACCGGACCTATTACACTGCCCTGAGGCACACTTGAAGTTACGTTTGTTTCTTGAAGTCCCCTAGAACTTAAAACTACTTAAACCTAACTAACCTAAGGACATCACACACACCCATACCCGAGGCAGGATTCGAACCTGCGACCGTAGCAGCAGCGCGGCTCCGGACTGGAGCGCCTAGAACCGCACGGCCACCGAAAGGGGGTATAGTTCCTGGTGATAGGAACAGTGGTAGGATCATTACAAAAATTGTGAAATAATTTATATTCCAAAATTATTGAAAATATGGCATGATAATACAGGGCTGCTCTAAAACAAGGAACAGGTCTCAGACATTTATTGATTCCAAACAACAAATGATCCTCCTCTTACAATCCAGACCGTTGGATTGTAAGAGAAAGAGCAGAAGATGAACCTCGTCGCCAGTAGCTTCACAGGTCTCCAGATCTTACACCTTGTGACTTTTATCTGTGGGCTTATGTAAAAGACCGCAGTTTTATCCCCATCCCCCTATACCTGACACACTTGAAAGTCCGCACATCGTATTGCTGAATTTGTGAATTCGATAACAAGAGTCCAGCTGCTTCTTGTCTGGCAGGTAATGAGCCACCGTTTTGATATTTGTCGTGTAACACATGGTCTTCTCACTGAACGCATAAAATCTGATCTTTTCTCTTTGCAGGAATGTTGGTATTGTGTTTCTATCTTTTGTAGTTTGGAAGCAGTAAGTGTTTGAAATCTGTTACTTTTTTAGCCCTGCATATATACACTGCCTTTAGGTGGTACATAGCGTGTACTTTTTATTTTATCTTTTGTTCCGGACTAGTATCGGTTGAACATCAAGAAAAGTAGAACAAGGGTAGCAGAATGTATGCAAGTTAAATCGGACGATGCTGAGGGATTAGATAAAGAAATGGGAGACCAAATTCAGTCAAATAATTTTGCTACTTAGGCACGAAAATTAGTGATGATGACCGGAGTAGAGAGGGTATAAAACGTAGAGGCGTTATAACAAGAAAAGCATTTCTGAAAAAACAGGAAATTGTTAACATCTAATATAACTTTAAGACTTTCGAATTCTTTTGTGTAGTCTGGTCCCTTCAATCCCACAAACCAACCAACTCTTTTGTGAAGGTATTTGTATGGAATGTAGCCATGTATGGAAGTGAAATGTGGGCAGTTAGTAGTTCAGCGAAGAAGAGAATTACAAATAACCTTATAGGTCGGACAACCATAGCTAAAGAACTTGTACATAATGTAAAGGACAAGTCTTTTGACAGAGAATTAGAAATGTTTTACTGTACACGCGCGGTTCATATTGGTTACCCATCAGCCGTTTCATCCATGGTTTTACCGAGCAGTGACATGTTTTTATGCGCAGTTGCACCTTGGAAGTCATGGCACAAGAAGTATTAGTTTTCTGAGTACATCGCTTTACTGTCTACTTTGTTCGGTAGGTTATGTTGACTATTAGCGCTTATTCTTATGTAGTTTCATTCGATATGCAGATACAACCCTCCACGGTATGAAATCGGTCGTCTTACAGGAAAAACCACAATAAAGAGCTATTGCGGATTTGAACTTTCACTCAGTTTAATACGGACTATTTTACCATCTCTGATTTTAAGTTGTTTGATTGTACTTCACATTATACATAAGAAGAGAATTGAAGCATCTCAAGTTCAGAGCTGCAAAAGAATTCTAAAGATTACATGGGAAGATTATGTAACTAATGAGGAGGTACTGAATAGAAATGGGGAGACAAGATATTTGTTGCGTAATTTGACTAAAGGTAGAGACTGGTTGACAGAAGTTAGTTAGTTTAGTTAGTTACGTGTTCCATTGTTCAATAGCACGGAAAACCGTTATGATGTGGAATGTGTCAAACGCACAAGAAATGCCCACAGGAAAGAATTTTCTTTCTTTTTCTTTTTGTTTACATTACAGTGTTATACCGAAATATTTCTATCCCATTCCCTTAAATGGCACAAATTTCATATATTATTTCTCCAGATTTATTTACTCTAATTCATATTCAAGAATTCATCTATGGTATAGAAGGAGTTATCAAGGAGGTATGATTTCAATTTGGTTTTGAAACTGTTACTGCGGTCTGTCAGACATTTTATTTCATCTAGTAATTTATCAAAAAGTTTTATAGGATCATATTTCACTCCTTTCTGTGCCAAAGATAGGTCAAGTAAAGGATAGTGTAGGTCTTTCTTTTTTCTGGTATTGTAATCATGAATGTCGCTGTTGATTTTAGACTGGTCCATGTTGAGACAAGATTTCATTACTGAGTAAATGTACTGTGAACCTTTTAAACAGATGCCTAAAAGATGTGCGACTATGAACCCCACACATTTTTCTAACTACTTTCTTTTGAGCAGTGAATACCTTTTGCCTAAGTGTTGAGTTGGCCCAGAATATTATTCCGTATGACATCAGAGAGTGGTATTATGCAAAGTATGTTAGCTTACTAAATTCTACATCCTCAAAATTGGCAATTATTCTGATTGCAAAAGTTGCTGAACCTAGTAGCTTTAGGAGGTCCAAAATATGAATTTTCTAATTAAGATTCTCATCTATATGTACACCCAAAAACTTAGTATGCTCTACCCTGGCTACTGACTTCTTTTGATGTGTTATGTTTATTGAAGGAATTATACTCTTGGCAGCAGAAAATTGGATGTACTGTGTTTTTTCAAAGTTCAGAGCAAACCCATTCGCAGAAAACCAATTGATAACTTTTCCAAAGACCTTATTTGTATCATTTTCTATCGGAATTTCTTTTACTGGATTAATAATTATGCTTGTATCATCAGCAAACAGTGTCAGTTCTGCATCTTGTTTCACATAAGAAGCGAGGTCATTCACATATATCAAGAACAGAAGGGGACCCATAATCGAACCTTGTGGATAATCGAACCTGGTGGAATGCTTGCTGAGTCCTCAGTTTAATGATGGAGGGAAATGTGGGGGTAAGAGATGTAGAGGGAGGCTCAAACACAGAAACCAGGTTCAAATGGATGCAGGTTTCAGTAGTTATTCAGAGAAGAAGGGGTTTGCAAAGGATAGACCAGCGTGGTTAGCTGCGTCAGATTGGTCTTGGCACTGAAGCCCACATCAGCTAACATCGCTCACACACCCTTGTTCACCAAATATCGCTCACATGCCAATATTGAATGTCATCTGTATTATGGTGGGCAAAAGACACTGTACCATACGCAACAGTGTACGCTAGAAATAAACATACTGTACGCTGTATTTCGTCTACAGTATACAGATACCGCTGAAGGTGGGCATGTTTCCGATACTAGTCCGGTAATAAAACGAAGAGAGCGTCTACTATTACTCTTGCTATAAAAATGAGTCTGTTTATGATTTAAGCGCTTCTTAGAAACGTTGCCTTCATCTGTGACCACGTTTGTTCCATTGGTTTCCCTATTAACTTGTTTCCTCGTTACATACCACATTGCTCTGGTGCCTCATTATCATTATTTTGTTATAATTGTATTGTTAGTCAGTTTAATGTTTTTTCCGTCGAGTCTCTGTGGAGAAATATTGTACTTCAAAGTTAAACGTAAACAAATTAGGTTGTGTTCCACTAACATGTGTTTACTACTGCACACTTTTCAGCAAATTAGTCCATCATCAGGTAATGAAAAGAAATTATTATTAGTTTCACTGTTCATTTTGTGTTTTCCTTTCTCTCATTTTCTGCTTCTACAAACTATTATTTTGTTTTGTTGTCTTTAAATAAGTTTTGCGTATTTCATTGCAGCCACTGTGACTACTCTTGGCAAAATCGGGACTGTGAAGCCAGAAATATGTATCGTTCAGCTTTATGGAGCATTCTTAAATACAGTTTGCGAAATTATCGAAGAATATGTACGAAAGTGCAGTAAAATGTAAGTAGCTTTTAATAAAAACCTGTAGTAAACTTATAAATTTTGTTCATTTCGTTTGTATATGACATCTTAATTAAGCAATCTCCCATTCACAGAGTGTGTACTGTAAGTTTTAACAAAAAAATTAATTTTTCCTTCTTTAATCCTTTATATGTTCCACCATAATTTCGCACCTCCAATTAAGAATGCACTATAACTCCCACATATACAAGTTTCTGGAGCGTTGACATAGCAAAGAATGTCCCTACATTAATTAATTTATTTATTTACACGTCAAGTACCGTAGGGCCAAATTGAGGAGCAAATCTCCAAGGTCATGGAACGTGTCAGTACATGAAATTACAACATAAAAGTAACAACAGATAAAAATAAAATGTTTATGAACCCGAAAAAATTCTTAAGTAAACGCAACTACAATACAACAAGAATCAGCTTAATTTTTCAAGGAATTGTCGACAGAATAGAAGGAATGACTCAAGAGAAAACTCTTCAGTTTCGATTTGAAAGCGCGTGTATTACTGTTAAGATTTTTGAATTCGAGTGGTAGCTCTTGAAAATGGATGGAGCAGTATACTGCACATCTTTCTGCCCAAGAGTTAAGGATGTCCGATCCAATTGCAGGTTTCATTTCTGCCGAGTATTAACCGAATGAAAGCTGCTTATTCTTGGGAATAAACTAATACTAGTAACAAGAAACGATGATAAGGAATATACATATTGAGAGACCAATGTCAACATATCCAGACTCGTGAACGTCCGTTTCTGAGCCAAAAATATCCTTTTAGAATGGGAAGAGTTACCCCAAAATATAATTCCATACGACATAAACGAATGAAAATAAGCAAAGTAGACTAATTTTCGTGTCGAACGATCACTAATCTCAGATGCCGTTCGAACAGTAAAAATGGCAGCATTAATTCTTTGAACAAGATCCTGAACGTGGGCATTTCACGACAGTTTACTGTCGATCTGAACACCTAGAAATTTGAACTGTTCAGTTTCATTAATCATATGCCCATTCTGCGAAATTGAAACGTCAGTTTTTGTTGAATTGTGTGTTAGGAACTGTAAAAACTGAGTCTTTCTGTGATTTACCGTTAGTTTATCTTCTACAAGCCATGAACATAGATCATGAACTGCACTATTTGAAACCGATCCAATGCTGCACACAACATTCTTTACTACCAAGCTAGTGTCATCAGCAAACAGAGATATTTTAGAGGTACTCGTAATACTAGAGGTATATTATTTATATAAATAAGAAACACAGGAGTGGCCCCAACACTAATCCCTGGGACCCCCCCCCCCCTCCCACCTTGACGGTACCCCACTCAGACCTCGCATCACAGCCATTCTCGTGAATAATGACCTTTTGTTGGCTGTTGTTAAAGTAAGAGGTGAACAAATTGTGAGCAACTCCCCGTATTCCGTAATGGTCCCATTCTGGAGCAATATTTTGTGATCAACACAATCAATCGCCTTAGTTAAATCAAAAAATATGCCTAGCGTTCGAAACCTTTTGTTTAAACCATCGAGTACCTCACAGAGAAAAGATAATATAGCATTTTCAGTAGTTAAACGACATCTAAAGCCAAAATGTACATCTGATAACAAATCATGTGATATAAAATAATCAATTATCCTAACATACACAGTCTTCTCAATAACTTTAGTAAACATTGATGGCATAGAAATAGGTCTAAAATTATCTACATTATCCCTTACACCCTTTTTATAAAGCGGCTTCACTACTGTGTACTTTCATCGTTCGGGAAACTTCAGGGAAGTTACAAATATGGCTAAATACTGGGCTAACATATGCAGCACAGTACTTTAACATTTTGCTAGGCTCCCCATCATAACCATGAGAGTCCTTAGTCTTCAGTGATTTAATTATTGACACAATTTCCCCCATGTCTGTACCACAGAGGAGTATTTCACACATCAATCTCGGAAAGGCATTTGCCCAGAAAGTTATATGATTCTTTGTAGAAACTAAATTTTTATTTAATTCACCAGCAATGAATTAGCTATTCTATTTTCATACCACATACTCTTTTCCTTCCTAATAACATTTTAAGCACCTTACAATACTCTTTGTAGTGGGCTACTGTAGCTTGATTGTGACTGCTTCCAACATTGTGATGTAATTCCCACTTTGTTCTACATGATATCCTTATCCCACTAGTCAGCCACCTGGGCTGCCCGTTGCTGCTAGTATCCCGTTTACAACGTTCTAATGGAAAGCAACTCTCATAGAGCATGAGAAATGTGTTAGGGAATGCATTATATTTATCATCTATGTTACCAGCACTATAAACATCCTGCCATCCTTGTTCCTTGACAAGATTTAAAAAACTCTCTATTGCTATTGGATTAACTTTCCTACATAGTTTGTAATTAGATGCGACATTTGTTTGAGTACGAAAGCCTTTTAGTGTTAAAATTTATGCATCATGGTCCGAAAGGCCATTCACGCTTTTACTAACAGAATTCACATCAAGTAATGACGAATAAATAAAAATATTGTCTGTGGCTGCGCTACTGTTCCCGTGCACCCTAGTTGGAAAAAACTCAATCTGCATCAGATCATATGAATTTAGGAGATCTACCACCATCCTTTTTCTTGCTCCATCATATACAAAATTGTCCACCCCCGGTAGCTGAATGGTCAGCGTGACGGCTTGTCAATCCTCTGGGCCCGGGTTCGATTCCCGGCTGGGTTGAGGAATTTTCTCCGCCCAGGGACTGGGTCTTGTGCTGTCATCATCATCATCATCATTCTATCGTCCTCATCGACTGCAGGTCACCGAAGTGGCGTCAAACTGAAAGATCGGTACCCGGCGAACAGTCTGCCCGACAGGGGGCCCTAACCATACGATTAAATAAATAAATGTACAAAATATATATTGAAGACACCACATATAACTAACTTTTGGTATTTCCCACAAAATGAATCAAGAACCCTCTGTAGCTTAATCAGAAATTCTCTGAAGTCAGAGTTAGTGGACCTATAAACAGCAACAATTAGAAGTTTAGTTCCACTAAATTCCACTGCCCCTACACAACATTAAAATATCTGTTCATTGCAGTGCCGTTATACGTCTATGGACTCAAATGGAATACTGTTTTTTACGTACATAACACAGAAAGTCCAGCTGATGATGCTGTGACCTCTAAATTTACCCTGCCATAATAAAACGCACAAAGATATACATTTGCACAATAATAAAATAATGAAATTAATTACTGTTACCGTCACAGTTGCATCAGACTTGAAAAATGATTATATCTCTGCGCTGATCTGCTCATGTTCGCAAGAGAGAAGAAATTTGATCTTCACTACTAAGTTCAGGTGTGGAGAGACAAAGTGATGCCGTATGACCTGGTGCTCAATGAAAACTGGAAGCACTACATGGAAACTGAACCCCAAGAACTCTGTGACATCGAAGCAGACAGTGTAGATCCACTACGACTGACAAAACGATGGTCGACTTCAAGGTAACGTCAATTTAAGAACCTTTCCTGCCTCGCTGAAGTGGCGAACGCAAACCAGTATCACCTGAGATCTTTGAATAAAGTGTCGCTTTAAGGAGAAGACATGACGCATCACTGCTCATCCTGTTGCAGTCTACGACAGTCAATTGCATCGGATAATACACCGTGTCGACAAAGCGTCATAGAAACCAATATAATCAGTAGACAGCGATGTCAGTAGACTGGGTAACATTTTTAATGACTCGGAATTGCATGGATCCAGGAAAACATGCAAAACACCCTATATAATGTTTTCACAAGCATCGTCCCTAAACAATACTTTTAGCTGTTTGAGTACTTATGAAGTCTTTGTAGTGGCCTGGAACTGCAACCGTGGTAATGATCTGCGCTCATGGATAATACTGATAGAAAAAATTTTAATATTACTTCGGAACTATGCATTACATTTCCGAGATAGTTGAAAGGGTCCTGTAGTCCCCTTCTATTATCATTTTATTTGCTTTCCAGTGATACAGAACTCTGGCATGCGTGAGTGAATGAATGTGGGTGTATTTCATTTTGTTATATGGTGGTTTAGTCTGCTGCAGAGAATCAGCGGTAGTCGTACAGAATGGCCAACTCTTGTAGTTTTCAGGTAGGGAAAGAGGTTTTCTCCCCTTGTGTGAAAGGTACCGGTGTTAGGTTGGTGGCAGAAGCCTCATCTCTGGATTTTCCTGGCCTCGAGGTCGCGTGGGAGACGTTGGAGGGTGTGAGACCGTCAGTCTGCTTCCAGCTCGCCGAGGTTGTGCAGCCGAAGTCTCTTTGAAGAAGGGTGAGTTGACTTAACCGCGTGGCGCGTTGTGTCATAGCAAGAGGGGAGATTTTAGCTTTTGGTCTCGCGTTTCATCTTATAAAGACTGATTTGCTGGGTCGCAGCAAAGAATACAAGGCTTTTGTAGACTTTCAGTTTGATTCCTAATGCAGATTTGACTTTGATACGCAAGAAGAACGTAGTACAATGGTGTTGTATACGTTGAAGCGCTCTAGGTTCAGTGTGAATGTTTGTGTGCCTGCAACTGCTTGTGTGTGCATTCTAATCTTTTCCGAATCTCGGTAATATTTGCTTGTCTGTGAATTTTCTTTGTCTCATTACTTTATGTCCGGTGGAAACCATCCACATGGGTTAATATTTGAGTTTGTTGGCCCACTGCCATTATCATTTGTCTATTCAAATGTGTCCTGCGTAAAATGTTAATTGTTCGCGACTGCGTGGTTTGATGTTACTAAAATTTGGCCATGATATGTAGAAACTGTGTCTCCGCGAACCGTGTGGGTACACGAGTCTGTTGTGAAACGTATAGTGTTTCACAAGCAATTGTACTGTGTTACCAGCCAACAGCAGTTATGTAGATGCCTTACATCAATGTTTTAAGGAATAAATAATTTTGCCTCCAATCTTATCCAGTGTACCGATGTTGCGTCTCCGTTACCTACGCCATTTCCTTGTTAGCCCATGGGCACAGGTTCAATAATTAGTGCCTCTTTATATTTAAAACAAATGCTTTGGAACAGATCTTGTTTACAGGAATGTTGCTGCAAGTTGCACTAATGCACAGTGTTCACGCAGTCTTTACTTTATTCAGTATTTGATTCACGTGAATAATGCCTGCATCATATTAATAATTACATCCCATTCTTTATCAGTGACTTTACAATTCTTACGAATAAGTTAAGTAATTGTTGTGTGGCCGGAATTGGTGGCGACCCAATCTCTTACGTTGATTTCAATGTCAAGTAGCATTTTCTTATTCAAAGAGCACGTGGCTCTTTTAGCCATCAGGATACATTCGAAGTGTGCATCACGCTTCTTACACATTGCGACCTTTTACTCACGCTACGTACATAGCTCTACAGAATTTCTTTTAGAAACTAATAAGAATTAGAGATTAGTAATAATATGTGGATTACCTTTAAACAGACAATTGTACTTCTGCACTAGATCTTTGCAGAAGTCCTTCAACTCCGCCACAGTGTCAGGCATGTCCAGTGACTCCACGCTCCCCATTTCAGACATTTTGGGCATCCGTCTGATTTTCCTCGGACCAGGAGGTCTCTTCTCGCCATATATGCCTCTTCTTTCCACGACCTGCTTGTTTTTGTCGATCGTATTTAGTTCTTCAGACAGTTCTTGAACCATTTTCTGTAAATATTCCTTTTTCTTTTCCTCACTTGTCAGCCATTCCACAAGACCTTCTCTACTTTCTTCCTCTTCCGATTTTTCTTCTCCCATTTCTTCCAGTTCACCATTCACATCAGCGATAAATCTCTCTAGCTCTTCTTTTAGGCGATTTAGTAGTTCGAGTTCAGTTTCTTCTTTTGATGGGTTATTTAATTCCATTCCATTAAACACGAGCCATTCGTCTACGTACTTGGAAATGTAGGTACCTTCTGCAGCGATCTCAGTGATATCCGGAATTTCATCATCTTCGTACACATGTGGGGCCTGAGACTCGATGCAGTTCCTGAGTTTTTGTATGTAAAGAGACTGATTGCGAAGAAGTTCTTCCATATGCTTTCTAAGAAGACGTGCTAAGTTTGGATCCTTTTCGTCTTCTTCTTCATTAGTGTACTGAGTTTCCAATTCGCCTACGGTCTTCAATCGTTCTTCTACTTTGTTATCGAGAGGTTCCTTTTCTGTGCCAATACGAGACCACTCACCATACGCAGAGCTCTCAGGATCCATATGTTTTCGTTGTAAATCGACGTAGTCCAGTAGCTTCGCAATGTGATCACTCTGTTCCTTCACTAAGGTATATGCACGCGCAAGGTCTAATTCAACTATGTAACTATCCAAGCAAGATTCCTGAATTAAGTACTTCATTAGTAAGTTATTCACCGAGTTAAGTTTTTCCGCTCTTTCCTCAAGAATCTCTTTATACCTATTTAGCTCTTCTGGCGCTTCTTCTCCTAGTTTGTTTATAAAACTTTCTATGCTCGCAATTCCTTCACCCAATTCGCTCAAATACCTTTCAAATTTAGCTGAATCGTTTTTTAGTATTTCCAGATAATCGGTTCCTGTTTGAAACTGGCGTGGAGCGAAGGAACCCCTCTCAGCTCTTTTAAAGGTTTGCTTGAACAGGGCAATAAGGTCAGGATTCTCAAGCCGTTCCAAAAACTGTTCTTTCTCTTCGACTAGTTGGAGAACTTTGGGCAGGTCTTCTATCCGTCGCTGCTTCGCTATCGTGAATAATCTTTCATACTGGACGCCTAAAAAGTCTTTCAGTTCCCTCAGCTCGTGACTCAGCAGCTCTATGTCTACTGACAGTGACCTGCTCCCCTCACTGTAAGAGCTGCCGCTGCGTACTGTGCCACTACCTGTGACGGAACCTTTCTGACTGCTGCTCACTGAACCTTCCTTGCTTCCTTCTTCACCCTCTTCTCCTTCTCCTTCTCCTTCTTGGCTCTCGCTTTCGGCAACTTCTTCGCCTTCTTCTTCTCCTCCCTCTTCAGGGGGTTTCTCTTCATCTCCTTCTGACATGTTCGCAACTGTAGCTTTTCTCTATTCTTGCACGAGGTTGTAGTCCTGACTCTTCGTCAATGTAGTGGCTCTTGTGAAGACTTCACTCTGAAAGGTAATGGTATATAGTTATTTTAGTTGTTGGTAAAAGGTAAATTTTATGATATCCTATCGCTTCATTGAAAATTGCTGACATCGAAATAAGTGTCCAAGGAATAGAAAAGCAACTGAAATCACTCAACAGAGGAAAGTTCACTGGACCTGACGGGATACCAATTCGATTCTACACAGAGTACGCGAAAGAACTTGGCCCCCTTCTAACAGCCGTGTACCCCAAGTCTCTAGAGGAACGGAAGGTTCCAAATGATTGGAAAAGAGCACAGGTAGTCCCAGTTTTCAAGAAGGGTCGTCGAGCAGATGCGCAAAACTATAGGTTATATCTCTGACATCGATCTGTTGTAGAATTTTAGAACATGTTTTTTTCCTCTCGTATCATGTCATTTCTGGAAACCCAGAATCTATTCTGTAGGAATCAACATGGATTCCGGAAACAGCGATCGTGTGACACCCAACTCGCTTTATTTGTTCATGAGACCCAGAAAATATTAGATACAGGCTCCCAGGTAGATGCTATTTTTCTTGACTTCCGGAAGGCGTTCGATACAGTTCCGCACTGTCGCCTGATGAACAAAGTAAGAGCCTAGGGAATATCAGACCAACTGTGTGGCTGGATTAAAGAGTTTTTAGCAAACAGAACACAGCATGGTGTTCTCAATGGAGAGACGTCTACAGACGTTAAAGTAACCTCTGGCGTGCCACAGGGGAGTGTAATGGGACCATTGCTTGTCACAATACATATAAATGACTTAGTAGATAGTGTCGGAAGTTCAAGGCGGCTTTTCGCGGCTGATGCAGTAGTATACAGAGAAGTTGCAGCATTAGAAAATTGCAGCGAAATGCAGGAAGATCTGCAGCGGATAGGCACTTGGTGCAGCGAGTGGCAACTGACCCTTAACATAGACAAATGTAATGTATTGCGAATACATAGAAAGAAGGATCCTTTATTGCATGATTATATGATAGCGGAACAAACACTGGTAGCAGTTACTTCTGTAAAATATCTGGTAGTATGCGTACCGAACGATTTAAAGTGGAATAATCACATAAAATTAATTGTTGGTAAGGTGGGTGCCAGGTTGAGATTCATTGGGAGAGTCCATAGAAAATGTAGTCCATCAACAAAGGAGGTGGCTTACAAAACACTCGTTCGACCTATACTTGAGTATTGCTCATCAGTGTGGGATCCGTACCAGGTCGGGTTGACAGAGGAGATAGAGAAGATCCAAAGAAGAGCGGCGCGATTCGTCACAGGGTTGTTTGGTAAGCGTGATAGCGTTACAGTGATGTTTAGCAAAATCAAGTGGCAGACTCTTCACGAGAGGCGGTCTGCATCGCGGTGTAGCTTGCTGTCCAGGTTTCGAGAGGGTGCGTTTCTGGATGAGGTATCGTATATATTGCTTCCCCCTACTTATACCTCCCGAGGAGATCACGAATGTAAAATTAGAGAGAGTCGAGCGCCCACGGAGGCTTTCAGACAGTCGTTCTTCCCGCGAACCATACGCGACTGGAACAGGAAAGGGAGGTAATGACAGTGGCACGTAAAGTGCCCTCTGCCACACACCGTTAGGTGGCTTGCGGAGTATAAATGTAGATGTAGATGATACCAGACAAGTTGGCTGAACTTCACATGGACAGAGTGAAACATATACTGCGCCAACAGCGAGCCAGTGATCAAAAGTATCTGGACAAAGTATAATACGGAACTGAACAGTAGAAGGCGGACCATCCAGTATAAAAAGAGGCGGTAATTATTTTGTTACCAGCAGAGGAGCAGTAACACAAGAACAGGTCGGTCAGAAGAGCTCAGTGAAATCGAATGTAGACTAACCATTGAATGTGTAACAAAACTATCGGAGATAGTCACCCAAGTCGACTGTTGGTATTGTGATTGCGAAGCGTAAAAGTGACGGAACAATAACACATAAACCAAGAGAAGGCAGACTTACGTGTTGACGACCAGGGACTGATGAGGCTGGTGCAAAAAATCGCTTGTAGTCGGCGGAAGGAATCACTCCTAAGTTCCAAATTGCTACCAGAAGTCCGGCTAACACAATGACTGTGGGCATGGTAGAGAAAAAGAGAAGGGCACAGCGGTCGTTCAGATCCTCAAAAGCCGCACATGCAGTAGTCAACACAAACCAATACTTGAAGTTGTGCAAAGAGGGACGCCAGTGAACAGTGGATGACTGGGGACAGGTGATTTGGAGTGATGATCCATCCTATGGCAATTCGATGTGAGAGTTTGGCAAATCCCTGGACAATGTCACCTGTCTTAATCTGTAGTACCAACAGCCAAGTGCAGAGGAGGTTCTGTTAAGTTATGGGGGTATTTTTCGTGGTCAGGACACGGTCCCCTTGTTGTACCTAAGAAAACGCCTGAATGCAATAGGATATGAAGACATTTTACATAATTGTGTACTGCATACAGCAGAGGCACATTTCGGAGGCGATAATTGTTTGTATCAGAATGACAATGCGTCCTGCCCCAAAGCAACATCTGTGAGGCAATGGTTTGTGAACAATAACATTCCCGAAATGGAGTGGCCTGCCCTGAGTCCCGACCTGATTCCAATGGAAAACGTAACAAACAAACACAATCAGAATAGGTCTTGAAAGTACCGACCGGCAGCCATGGCATCCTAAAACCTTAGGCGTCACCGTATGCGGATAAGGGAGGGCATGTGGTCAGCACCTCACTCTCCTGGGTGTTGTCAGTTTTCGGGACCGGTGCCGCTACTCATCAATCAAGCAGCACCTCAGTTGGCCTGACAAGGGTTCAGTGCATCCCGCTTGCCAACAGCACTCGGCAGACCTGGACGGTTACTCGCCCGCGTGCTACCCAAGCCAGACAGTGATTGACTTCAGCGATCTGACGGGAACCAGTGTTGCCACTGCGGCAATGCCATTGGCTCCCAATGGAACACATCTGGTATGTATCAGAACGCCGACTTTGCTCCAGACCTCAGCGTCCTTCATCACTACCTTCCTTACTTTCGACTCTTGAGGAAGAAAGGGCCATTTGTTCACAATCATTCAGATGCCTCACTGAAAGTGTCCCCATCAGAGTTGAAGCTGTCATCATAAAGGTGAAGGGTGAGCACACTCCACATTAATGTCGACTAATAAGTTCAAATGGTTCAACTGGCTCTGAGCACTATGGGACTTAACAGCTGAGGTCATCAGTCCCCTAGAACTTAGAACTACTTAAACCTAACCAACCTAAGGACATCACACACATCCATGCAGGATTCGAACCTGCGACCGTAGCGGTCTCGCGGTTCCAGACTGAAGCGCCTAGAATCGCTCGGCCACACCGGCCGGCGACTAATACGTGACCAGGCACTTTTGTAAAATAGTGTACAACTTACTGTCATCCCAACTTTTAACAAGCCACTGATGACAATGATTTTAATAATAATCATCTAATAAAATATACAAAAATATTAATTTTATAATAATAAGAAAATGTATAAGCGTAATAATATTAATAGTACTTGGTTTTAATCAAAGCTTGGTGAATCGCTTTAACATTACAAAAAAAATACGGTTCACAGAAATATAACATCTGAAAAGCATAACTGAAAGTTTGAGACGTAGATACGTCATGGAATTACTTTAAGAATTGTGAGAGTAACAAATGCTCGAAAATTTGGCAACGTCGTATCTTATACGATATCAACTAAAGTATGCAGTCACTATTATTAGTATTTCACTAAGTGCTCAAACTGTGAGAAAGTCTGAAGACTATGAATATGTGTGTGTGTCAGTGAGGGGAATAATGTTGTTGTTTTCAGTCGCTCCTACTTTCGGAAAATCACTTTTTCTTGGTTATTTTTTTTTAGTGGAGCATCTTTCTCTTTCTGTATTGCCTTGCTCGGCTTCCTGTGTTTTTCAGTTCTACCTGTGGACCACGAACCATATCGAATTTTTGGTTGACAACAGGTACAGTCAGCCTATGAATGTACACTGTCCAACCCCATTTGAAAGTCCCAACGTGGACTCTTCAAAATTAATGATTTTTATTGCCTTTTTACCTTGTTAAGATTTTACGGGCAGTAACTACCTATTCGTTACAGCCAGCTATTTGTGCCACTGTATGAGTACTGAATTGATTGACCAATGTCCTCAGGAAGTAGAGAGCCCACACTCAGCCGCAACCTAGGCCATCATTTTTTAAATAAAGACTTCATGCCGTCAACTTTTGTCACGTTTGTAAGATGCATTTGTCCTCTTTCTATTATTCTACCTCCCGCCCTGAAGTTTCACTGTTCCTGTCCGATATGTTTTAACTGTTGGCCACTTACTCCTGTCGCCCCCACATACTAGCGTATGGCATAACTACATCGCTGTTGGATGGTCCCGCAGCAGTCCCTGTACTGTAATAAACACAGATGTTATCAGTGTATTTACTAAATAGTCCTGGCAATCCGTCTCTTCCTTTCTGTTCACATGTTCACATCCAACTCAGTTATACTGTTATAGAATGTATATCTGGCTGCAGTGTTACCGCACAGACCACAACACATCCACGCGAACAGGTCCTGCTGGAAGCATCCGTGAAGTATCCCATATCAACCACAGTCTGTAATTTCTAGAAGGCATTGCCATTTTAAAGGCGCTTAGTCTTCATGTTACTTTATCCTCTGGGGGGGGGGGGGGATATGACCTCCATGGCACCCTGCCAACTCATCCCCTACCCCTCTGTAACCTTGCATCAGCGCCTGGAGTCATAAACCGTAATAGATGAAGGAACTTTCTGTTTGGTGATACTGTAGCGTGTCGGAACCGCTCCTGGACACCAATGTAGCATTGCTGGGATGGGGTCGCGTTGAAATCAAGAGAGCAACTAATGAGTGAGGACGAATGGTCCAGTGCACACTTGGAAGCGCAGATCTGGAAGCGACACTCATACAGCGTTATTTGTAAGTGCATTTCCTGGTCAAGAAAGTGGTTACAAAGTTTGAGCTTCTTCGAAGCTGCATGCAATGGCCAGGCATAGGTGCACGTGCCACAAAGGAATACTGACGCGTCGTCATTGTGTCGTGACGTCGCTGCTGCAGGTCAGCACCTTGACTACGTCAGCCATAAGTACTGCATTGACTCAGATTGGCCACCACCTCAGCACTCTCGAAGATCACCCCATCATGCTCTCAGGTGGGCTCTGCCTACTGTGGTCCAGGATGCCAGTTGTTGTATAGAAAGGCCCAGGTAATCCATCATGGATTGACCAAGACTGCAGCAGATGTTTAAGAGTCAGCCACGAGGCTGTGCGGACGCACCTCGCCTGGTAGGTGCAAAGATGGCAGTTTCTAGATCGGCCGTGATGGCGCACGGGAGGAGGGGGGCTGGCTGGTCACCATCTTCTCATCCACGATGACCCAGTAGGCAGCAATGGTAGACCACAGCTGTGATATGCATCAGATTTGGCTACCTCACTGTGTATAGTGTGCATGAACATGGTTTCTCCAATCTGTCATACCAGTCAGGGCATACTGTCTCTCTGTGGTAATTCCAGTAATGATTTCTAGGCCACTGGGCTCAATCTTCCCGTCGACATTTGCATGTGTAGCAGTGCTCTGACATGGAGTTAAATAGTGTTACCTCACAGAGACTTACTGAATAATACAGCAGTGCTTGCATTTCTGTTTGCCCATAACGAGGTCTGCTGTGTTGGCGGTGCGCTATGTTGACATAAGTATTGGCAAATCTGTTCAGCTCTAACCTACACCTTTCCCAGGTTGCCCGGTGGAACTTTAATAAAAAATTTTAAGCACAGTATATTTATTCGCCTGTGAAACAGTGTGTACCGTGAAAGCCTAAAATAAATCGCACTAGCTGATGCGAAACATACGAGGGTAATCCTATATGTAAGGTCTACTATTTTTTTATGAGTACATAGACCTGTTTATTTCTACAATGGGTTACATCAGTTTACAGCTTGAACATTTAGCTATTTTTCGACATAATCACCATTTCTGTCGATGCATTTTTGTAGACGCTGTGGCAGGTTTAGCATGCCAATGTCACACCAGCTCGCCGCCATGTTGTTGAGAAAGTTATGAACCTCTTCTTTCACATAGTCGACAGAGCTGAATCGCTTACCGTCCAAATGTTCTTTTAACATAGGGAGCAGGTGATAGTCACTGGGCGCCAAGTCAGTACTATAAGGTGGGTGGGTGAGTATGTTCCACTGAAACTGTTGCGGTAGAGCAACGGTTTGCCGAACGATGTGTGGGCGAGCGTTGTCATGGAGAATGTGTACGCACTTGCTCAACATTCCTCTTCTCCGGCTCTGAATTGCCCGTTTGAGTTTTTTCAGAGTCTCACAGTAGGCCTACCTGTCAGCTTTAATTGTGGTCCCTGAGATTCAGCTCCTACGACGAGGTGAAAGAAGAGGTTCATAACTTTCTGAACAGCATGGCGGCGAGCTGGTATGACATGGGCATACAAAAACTGCCGCAGCGTCTAAAAAAATGCATCGACACAAATGGTGGTTATGTCGAAAAATAGCTAAATGTTCAAGCTATAAACTGATGTAAACCATTGTAGAAATAAACAGATCTATGTACTTATAAAAATAGGAGACCTTACGTTTGGATTACCCTCGTATAATTCTTCCATTTTGTGGACTACTATGTAAGAGCGAAGAAAGTAGGAAACTTCACGAACCGACAGAGTCACCAATTGCTAATGCGCATGTTATTTTCTTCACCTTTCTATTTGTGTTTAAACGTGAGATTAAGATCAATGTATACATTAATATAATGTATACTTCCGGTCTCATAAAGCTTGCAGGTTTATATGACTTTAAAATGTTAAAATAGACTTTCCATCGTTATTCATACGATATTTTTAGTAGACAACAAGCTGCAACGAATATATGTGTCAAGGGCTCTGAGCACTATGGGACTCAACTGCTGTGGTTATCAGTCCCCTAGAACTGAGAACTAATTAAACCTAACTAACCTAAGGACATCACACACATCCATGCCCGAGGCAGGATTCGAACCTGCGACCGTAGCAGTCGCACGGTTCCGGACTGCGCGCCTAGAACCGCGAGACCACCGCGGCCGGCGTATGTGTCAATACCGAATTACTACGTGAAGAGCGCATTGTCAGCGCAATTTGTAGCATACTACCAGCGTATCCATTACAAAAGTTTTACTTGCCAGAAATGTTCACTGTTGTTTGGATAAAAGAACAGAAATGTAGAATTAGTCCTATTCAGACGCAGTAGGGCAATTATCAGCAAGAATTTTCACTCTGCAACTGCGATGGTTTGATAGTTTCTGGCAGATTTTAACTACGTGCTGGACTGGAACTCGAAACTAGAACTTTGATTTTCGTGGACAGTTGCCCCGCTGGAAAAATTGTATCTGTGAGCCCAGATATTGAGTCCTTCCTGGATAGGTTAGACGCTGGAACGATTACCAGCTAAAGCAATGGTCCCAGGCTCGAATCCCGATGGACCTACAGAGTGGAAATTTATCCTCGAAACAACTGCCTACGTTGTCGCTAAGCAATTTCTCCAAAACATGCTTCCAGGAGTGCTGGTCCTGCAAGTCATGCAGAAGCGAGAAAGCATCACGGACTGCTTATCTAACTGTAGTGGCAGACGCTACGAGACGGCCATTCTGTATCACAGAGTGGTTTTACTGTTAAAATTCCAGGAATGCGTGTTGCTATTGAAGAGTCAATCAACATATTGCTTGCTCATATGTACATTCGCTATGGACCATGAATGTAAAATTAGAGAGATTCGAACTGAAGCATAAGTTTACCAACACTATTGTTCTACCCGCTGACCAACCGCGACAGGAATAGGAATGTGGATATGTAATAGTGGAACACAAAGTATCCTCTGCCAAACAGCATAAGGTGAATTGCGGCGTATATTTATATCCATATAACTGCAGAATATCTACCTTTGTGGAGATCAATGGAGACAGAGTCCTTCGTACGAGACGAAGATAAGGAAATAAAGGAACCGTCGGCCGCATGAAGGAATCATACCATCATACGGCTTTATTTTTTGGGGGAAGTTACGGAAAACCTAATCAAGGTGCAACCATTCGGCCATAGCCTAAGTGGCATTGTGTATGTGAGTAAAACCACTAGTACCTTCCAGTTCACAAACATTTTCTTAATAGCTCATGTAAGTAATTGGGATATTGATACGAACATGACAAAATGTATATTTTTCTATAATATAATTTTCATTATACGCCCTTCTTAACTATGCGTTTGCGTAACTTAAATAACGTCATGGTTGATAACACTCCTGTGTCTACGGAATTTTTGAATTATAAATAAGTTGCGAAACAAAATTTCAAGGGGTGCCAGACAGCTGATAAAGAAGAGAAAAGAATTAAAAGTAAATGATAACAGAACTGATTGACTTAAACAGAATTATTCATAATCGTTTAGGAGAGATGTCATAAGGTATAATTACAAGGAAGATAATCGTGAACAGCGGAAGTACAAAGAAAACGGAAGAAGCGCTAAAACTGAGTTGGCATTATACCACACCAATCGGGATGTTAGATGACTGTTACAGCGAACTGAGAGATCATACTAAGGGTATTAGATTTCTCGCAATTTTTGTCGTAGTTTTGTATGTAAAAGTACAAGTAGACGTTGGCGTTCTTCGTGTGCTTGCTGTACTTCTATCATGCACCAAGTCAAGATTGGCTTCTACTTCTGCTTCATTCATGTTTCATTCAGGAGCTACTATAAAATGTACCAAACTCGCGAATTTCATTGAAGACACGAGGAGACGGTACTGGGTCTGTCAATAATTACGGTTATCAACAATCAACAGCGTTTCCATTACAAAAGTCTTAAACAAATGCCACGTCGACAACATCAGCTTATGTGAAATTGGGCGAGTCGTTTTCAAAAGTGTGGGCTTGAAACTGCAGTGTCATTTTTGTCGGACGTCAGTCACAACTGCTTATCACTGTTTTAGTTCCGAACACGCACACCAGAACTTGACGTACCCGACTTCAGTTGTATCTCCGAAGAAAATGGTCAATAATAACGTATTTATCGATCTCGTTAGATAATTTTTGTGATTGTGAATTTTCGCTCTTATCTATCGCTGTCAGTCTTTTATATGTAGTGTCCTGTATATAAATGAATTATGATCAGCATCTAGAAGAAATGAGAAATTGCTAGAAATTCTGGGGACATCCAGTGTTTCAGCCTACTTTTACAACGTGTTGTATGGTCGAGACTACAAAGCGATGAAGATCTCTATCACAATCTAACATAACAGTCGCGACACTGAGTTTCTTTTTTTGTTACCCACTGCGATTGCAGCGCACCATGTGGCCAGGAAGTTACACTGTTGAGTTCGATGAGATATCTTGAAAGCGAAAGCGAATCTTAATTGTTTACATTAGCTTGTAGAATGGTTTTTACCAACGGGAGCGTTTGTAGCGCAATAAATCGGAACAAGAAGAAGAAGTAGACGCCGGCCAGTGTGGCCGAGCGGTACTAGGCGCTTCAGTCTGGAACCGCAAGACCGCTCCGGACGCAGGTTCGAATCCTGCCTCGGGCATGGATGTGTGTGGTGTCCACCACAACTGTCGCTGAAAGAAAAACCAGAGTGGCGTGATAATAAATGAATAAAAGAAATAAATTGTTTCCAGACACAGAAGAAACCATTTCCACAATTATTGCTGCATCTGAGCCACAAACGGCAAGAATCCCCAATACATTCTCTTCTGAAGCGAAAGTAATTACATTTACAAAAATATTTATGTATTAGATAACCGAGTGAAGTGTAAGACTATGTAAAACACTTGGCTCCCTATAAAGTTGTTACGTGTCAAGGAAAGTGACTGTCATAATAGGAACAGACAAAGAAAGAAATGTTTTCTTCTCACGCATGAAATACATGTCTCTATTCTCTTGTTTTTAGCAGATTAAGCTACAATTATACACATATTCGAAGGTATTTCTCCATCATCAAATTGCTGCTTATATCACTGTTTTTTCATTTGTTTCGTCGTCATTCATACCTCTTGATAACTTAATATTGCTTCGAAAGCAAAAATATATCAACTATTTCTCTAACTAGAAAAACATTTAAAAACGAACTTTAATTTTGCAGCTACTTAATCGCCGCTTGGGGCGCTAGTGTCGCACCAACTGTCAGTCGGTAACAATTTTCACAGTAGTGAGTGTCGCGACTGTTGGACTGTGATCTCCACTTAAAATAAAACGTGATTAAGCTGCCGTGATCATGATCTGATTAAAGTGATTTATATGATTCTGCTACTGGGCATTGTTCCCTCGAATAATACTTGATTTCTAGCGAACTTTGAAATACGAACATTGTATACATAGATGGATGAACGTTACGACAATGTAAGATGTAAATTTGAGCAAAAATCGCTCGATGTTTATTGTATTATTGCATCTTCTATGAAAGGTAACTGCGCTCTATTACGCAATATTTTTGATACAAGAAAATCTAATATGAAATATATAAATTAAAGTTTGCCAAATATGCTGATTGAAGCAGCCTTAACCAGTTTCATATATTTTTGGCATGTTTCAGCTGCTCTCTCCTCATTGCGCGACTTAATCCACAGCTTAAGTAAATGAGACCTCAATATCATAAGCATATCATTTCTATCTCGTCGACAATTATCTTTAGCTTTAATTTATATTTATTTACGATAACTAAAAAAATGTTTAGTTCCGAAAAGTTCGTTTCTTTCCTGATGCACTGAGATCGCGTTGAATAAACAAGAAACATTCTTAAGTACAAAATATCCTCCATGTATTAATAACATTATTAACAGTTAAGAATGTAATCTTTCTAATATAAATGTTGCATTAATGGCAACTGGCTGCGCACTAAAAGGAAATGCTAGAAAATTTATAGACGCTCTCACATTAGCACGTTTCAGGTGTCTTTTTAACGATTCCATACTTTTCGAAATGCCATTTCCGTAAAAAGCGTTCAGTTCTCGCTTACGATCAAGAATGTTGCTCTTATATTCACAGCAGACTATAATTTTACGATTTGTAATCAACACTTAATTTGTTAAGTAAGCCGTTTTGCAAACTGCAGGTGTTGAACAACTTCTGTACAATGACGCTCGTTTAGGAAGAAGAGATGTATTCACATCCTATAAGTTAATTCTCACACTTTTTTAATAGGAGAGGAATGTGCAATATCTTACCTGTACAATTTTCGATGGTCCATCATCGTATCAGTATAAAAATTTCATGTGTTGAGTTCCATACTGGGAATTTTGAATTTTGTGTAGCCAAATAGGTAAACCGGTCCGAAAAAAGGAAAGATATTCACATTTGTAAACAAGCAAAGATATATATTCCTAAGGTTATCACAAAATGCAGTCACCACTGACAATATTTTGAAAGAAATAGCGTATTGTGTCCCGACAGCAAATTAATTTTCCAATAGATAGTTTTTTCCTCACAAAAAACCGTAATGTAGATTGCGTGTGAGTGCTAAAGGACTTACTCTCAGAAATTGTTTAAAAAAGAACTCTTATCCATACAATAAATCGCCGATTTTTTTCTTCCCTTCTCTCTTTCTTTTCTGCTTAAATTCACAGCGTGATAACGAACACAGACATTGTATGAAAATCACTTCATGAACACCGCTTTGCAGTATTGAAAACGTAAATTCTACTTTATCCACGAAGATAACTACGTTAATTGCAAAAATTAAAACTTATGTAAAAATGCTCCTCAGATATTTTACATCGTGATTTGTTATAAAAATGCTGGATATGCCTGTTAAAAACTTTTATTCTTGCAGTAGTTCAGCTGTGATACGTTCTCCATGTTCATGTTCCCATGAGCCTAATTTAAAGCTTCCAAAATCAATACACACACACACACACACACACACACACACACACACACACACCACAAAGCACGAAGAGGTAGGCTGGTGGACTTGCGATGGAGATGCCACATGGGACAAGGCAGCATTGGTTTTATCTGGTAACTAAATAACCCCGTAAATTCACGATCTTGCGATTTATATCAATATTTCCGAACACTCATTGTTGTATCAGATAAACATGCCTTGGAAAGTGATGTTTACTGTATGAAAGTACCTTAACTGTTAACCTTCGAACGTCATAGAATATTCTTTTTGGGGAATTATTAACGAGCTGTTCAAAGAAACAAGCTCTTCATTGAAGACAAGTGGTTTTGTAATTAGGTCGCCCTCCCCTAGAAGCCACTACTCAGTTCGGCTCACTTCTCATCGACAGTCAAATCTCGAAACAATATTGAAAGTGTTTCGGTTTCTGTTTTTTATAAAATATTCGAAATTATGGATCGTTTATGCTATTCCTCTCTCAGTATGTGGTATTCGAGGGGGACGGGGTTGAAAGAATGGGGTTTGGGTGATGGCGGGGACAAGGTGGCACTCAGTTTTTCACAGTTCTTCGGATACAGGGGAATCCTCCGTTCGTTTCTTTCGTTCTTTCGTTTTTGCTAATATAATTGTCTGGATTGCTTAATAAATTTATTTATATGCAGCGACGTTTCGTCTGCTGACATCATTCAGTCTAGTTTTAGAACTTATAAAATAAAATTCAGGGTCAATTGCAGTAAAACTTTCGCCTAAGCGGGACTTCAAAACTGCAGGAAGCTATAAGAAATAGAACTTTCTGTCAGTATACTGACTGCAGTTTCCAAAATAAGAAGTATCAGAAGCAGTTTTCCGAAGGAATAAAAAAGGGAATGTAAGAAATCAGGAATTAATACTTCGAGCTGTTAACTTTTTTAAATGATCTAAATATTCCAGGAAAATTATGTTTAAATGTCGAAAGTGATGACAGTGGTATTAGAGCTGAGGTAAGTGAGAAAAAATAATAAATTTTTGTAAGAAACTTACACTTAAATGTGCTTGCCTTTTCTTTCACCATTTTTTGGTTGTATAAAACGGTTAAAGGCTTGTCAGTATCGCCAGAGCGTCGTCTGTCAAGACCGTAATGATATAATAAGGTTAAAGTTTACCTGAATCTCGTGTGTACGGGCTTGTCGGTGTAGTTACAACTGCACGTGTTTTTTAGCCATCGTGAGGTGTTGAAATCATCACACACGTTCCGGTACACCTGCCAGGTACAGCAATACAGGAGAACTGAAGTGAATGCACTGACTGCCTTCGGCTGTGTGTCTGAGAAGGACTTTGAGGTTTTTATTCTATTGAGGCTATACTCTTTCAACCTATACATGAGGAACATGCTAAGGTCTTTTAAGCCAAATAAAAAAAAAAAAAATCACGAGCGGTCTGGCGTGACCAATATTGCGCACGAGGCATTGTCAAGCCACCACAATCGTCATCGGCCACAACAAAAAGAAGGAAATTTGTAGCCGTAGAGTGACCACGTGTAGCATGTGAGACGTTCAAAAGGGACTTCTGTTGCTTTTTCGTTTTGTTTATTTGTAGTGTAGACACACACTCACCTAGTTTACATGGGCTCCCAAAATCGCATTTCGTAAATCGATTTCCCAAAACCACTTCTGTTGGTCATGTATACACTTCAAACTCGATTCTAAAAATGCTGTTCTACTTGCTGGTTTTCCATCCCCCGCGATAGATTTTCGCTCCCTCGTAAACGCATAACCGGTTTTGAAGCGTTACAGGAGTGTCTACATCTACATGGTTGCTCTGCAATTCACACTTAAGTGCCTGGCAGAGGGTTCATCGAACGATTTTCATACTACTTCTCTCCCATTCCACTCTCGAATGGCGCGTGGGAAAAAGAAACTTCTAAACCTTACCGTTCGAGCTCTGATTTCTCTTATTTTATTATGATGATCATTTCTCCCTACGTAGGTGGGCGTTAACAAAATATTTACGCATTCGGAAGAGAAAGTTGGTGATTGAAATTGCGTAAATAGATCTCGCCGCAAAGAAAACCGCCTTTGTTTCAGCTACTGTCACCCCAACTCGCGTATCATATCAGTGACACTCTCACCCCTGTTGCGCGATAACACGAAACGAGCTGCCCTTCTTTGCACTTTTTAGATGTCCTCCGTCAATCCTACCTGGTAAGGATCCCATACCGCGCAGCAATATTCCAGCAGAGGACGGACAAGTGTAATGTAGGCTGTCTCTTTAGTGGGTTTGTCGCATCTTCTAAGTGTTCTTCCAACGAAGGGTAGTCTTTGTTTCGCCTTCCCCACAATATTATCTATGTGGTCTTTCCAATTTAAGTTCCTAGTAATTGTAATTTCTAGGTATTTAGTCGAATTGACAGCCCTTAGATTTGTGCGATTTATCGTATAACCAAAATTTATCGGATTTCTTTTAGCACCCATGTGGATGACCTCGCACTTTCCTTTGATTACTGCTAATTGACACTTTTCGCACCATACAGAAATTCCCTCTAGATCATTTTGTAATAGAAATTGATCGCCTGATGATTTTACTAGACGGTAAATTACAGCGTCTTTTGCAAACATTCTAAGGGGGCTGCTCAGATTATCACCTAGATCATTTATATAAATCATGAACAGCAGAGGGCCTACGACACTACCTTGCGGAACGCCAGATATCACTTCTGTTCTACTCGATGATTTACCGTTTATCACTATGAACTGTGACCTCTCTGAGAGGAAATCACGAATCCAGTCACACAACTGAGACGATACTCCATATGCACGCAATTTGATTAATAGTCGCTTGTGAGGAACGGTATCAAAAGCCCTCTGGAAATCTAGGAATATGGAATCGATCTGAGATACCTTGTCGACAGCACTCATTACTTCATGGAAATAAAGGGCTAGCTGTATTGCACAAGAACGATATTTTCTGAATCCGTGTTGGTTATGTATCAATAAGTCATTTTCTTCAAGGTGATTCATAATGTTCGAGAACAGTACATGCTCAAAAGTCCTACTGTAAATTGAGGTCAGTGATATGGGTCTGTAATTCAATGGGTTACTGCTATTTCTTTTCTTGAATATTGGTGTGACCTGTGCTACTTTCCAGTCTTTAGGAACAGACCTTTCGTCAAGTGAGCGGTTGAATATGATTGCTAAGAAAGGCGCTATTGTGTCTGCATACTCTGAGGGGAACCTCACTGGTATACCATCTGGACCGGAAAACTTGCCTTTCTTAAATGATCTGAGTTGTTTCGCAAAACCTAAGATATCTACTTTTAGGTCACTGATGCTAACAGCTGTTTTGGTTTTGAATTCTGGAATATTTACTTCCTCTTGTTTCGTGAAGGAATTACGGAAAACTGTATTCAGTAACTCTGCTTTAGTGGCACCATCATCGGTAACATTTCCACCGCTATCGCGCAGTGACGGTATTGACTGTTTTTTGCCACTGGTGTACTTTACATACGACCAGAATCTCTTTGGGTTTTCTACCATATTTTGAGGCAATATTTCGTTGTGGAAACTATTACAAGCATCTTGCATTGAAGTCTGCACTATATTTCGAGCTTCCGTGAAACTTAGCCCGTCTTGTGGATTTTGCGTTCTTCTGAATTTGGCATGGTTTTTTCGTTGCTTCTACAACAGTGTTGTGACGTGTTTGTGTACCATGGTGTATCAGTCCCGCCTCTTACTAACTTATGCAGTAAGAACCTACTTATTGCTGCCGATACAGTACCTTTGAAGCTGAGCCATATCTGGTCTACACTTTCATAATTAGCTTGGAAGGAATGGAGACTCCGTCTTAGGAAGGCATCAAGCGAATTTTTATCTGCTGTTTTAAATAGATATATTTTGCGTTTATTTTTAGTAGTTTTTTGAGCCTCGTTACAGTGACCTTGTGTTCACTAATACCTGTACCTGTCATGACGCTCTCTATTAGATCAGGATTATTTGTGGCTAAGAGATCAAGTGTGTTTTCGCAACCATTTACAATTCGTGTGGGCTCATGAACTAATTGTTCGAAGTTATTCTCAGAGAAAGCATTTAGTACAATTTTGGAAGATGTTTTCTGTCTACCACCGGTTATGAAAATGTATTTTCGCTAACAAATCGAGGGTAGATTGAAGTCTTCACCAATTATAACTGTATGAGTGGGGTACTTATTTGTAATGAGATTCAAGTTTTATTTGAAGCGTTCAGCTATTATATCATCTGAGTCGGGGGGGTCGGTAGAAGGAGCCAATTATTATTTTGGTACGGCTGTTGAGCATAACCTCTACCCATAGTAATTTGCATGAACTATCTATTTCAACTTCACTGCAAGATAAACTACTACTAACAGACACAAATCCACCACGACCTACTTTATTTAATGTATCCTTTCTGAACACCGATTGCGCCTCTGTAAAACTTTTGGCAGAATTTATCTCCGGCTTTAGCCACCTTTCTGTTCCTATAACGATTTCAGCTTCAGTGCTTTCTGTCAGCGCTTGAAACTCTGGTACTTTTCCAACACAGCTACAACAGTTTACAACTACAATACCGTCTGTTGCTTGGTCGATTCTCGTCGTTTCTTTGCCCTGTATCCTTTGAGTCTGGAGCCCTTTTTTATCTTTCCCAAGACTGTCTAACCCGTGTAGCCGCCCCTTGTGTGTAGTGGACATCTGACCTATTTAGCGGAACCCGGAACCCCACCACCCTATGGCGCAAGTCGAGGAATCTGCAGCCTACACGGTCGCAGAACCGTCTGAGCCTCTGATTCAAACCCTCCACTCGGCTCTGTAACAATGGTCCGCAATCGGTCCTGTCGACGATGCTGCAGATGGTGAGCTCTGCCTTCGTCTCGATAGCAAGACTGGCAGTCTTCACCAACTGAGATAACGGCCGGAAACCAAAGAGAATCTCTTTCTATCCATAGCGACACACATCATTAGTGCCGACATGGGCCACCACCTGCAGTTGGCTGCACCCTGTACCCTTCATGGCATCCGGAAGGACCCTTTCCACATCTTGCATGACTCCCCCCGGTATGCGCACGGCGTGCACATTGGTTTCTTCCCGTCCTTATCCCTAAGGGACTCCATCACCCGCCTAACATTGGAGCTTCCAATGACAAGTAATCCCACCTTCTGCGCTTGTCCGAACCTCTCAGGAAGACCGGCCACTGCCGCAACAGACGAGGCCGCCCATCCTGGCTCAGAAGTACTTTCAGCAGTGGGCAGCACCTCAAACCTGTTACGGAGCCAGCGCCAACTTTCGCCCTCCGCCCAGGGATTCGCGACCCCGCCAGGGTTCGCCAATCACCGTCATTCAAGTGTCGACCGGCAGGGACATCCGAATCCGAGGGTGCAGTGGCATCAGAGATCCCAGTCGATGCTGCGGGTTCCCGAGGCGCCAAAGCGCTCGCCTCGGGTGTCCCAATGTCATCGCGGCACAGGGTAACAGACTGGAGCATGTCGACCACAGCCAACACAGCTTCCAGCTGTTTATGGACGGTGGCCAATTCCCCCTGAATCCGTACACAACAGGCGCAGTCTCTATCCATCCCTAACAATTTTTTTCCTCTCTTTTATCTCACAAGCCAAGTGTCAGGTTTTGCGTTGTGTTGTTTCGTGTCATCTAGCGTTAAATGTCTTGTAATATGGAGGAAACGAGATTTTGTGCAACTAAGGAGTAAAAGAAGTACTGTATCGAGTAGGGAATAATCCATGTGCTGTACTTAACAGAGAAAAAGCATATCTTAAATTTGCTAGACGGAAAAAGATTCCGAAATGGTGATGTTTTTACACAACTATCTAAAGCTGTGGTTGAAGATGGATACGTACCAACACCCGATCAATTGCGGATGTTGTAGCTTTTTAGATACAAGTAATGTTTGTAATATAAACATGAACATTCTTGTTTATTTTTAAATTAAATTTGATTGAACTCTAAATTTGTATTTCAGATCAAAGTGGAAATCTCTGAAGAGCAGTAGTGGAAGAGAACGGTCAGGCTTTGCTTTTTATGGCGATATGGCCAGTCTCTTGTATTGGAAACCGTCTGCCCAAATTGTAGAATGTGGTGTTGATTCCACACCATGTGAGAAAGGTGAGCTTTTAGCTGTTGTAGGAAAACAGCATTTTTATTTAATTCTATATCTATGATCTTAAATAAAACGCTGTATCGTACATTTCTGTATTGTGCAGAATCTGTAGAAACAGACTATGAAACGGGAGAATCGGAACTTCCAGTAAATGAAAAGAGTGCTTTCACTGTAGCTGCGGAGGTTTCTCCTAATTTTACAGTCACTGCATCCAGCAGACCTGTAAGATATGAGTGCTGCGTATATTTCAAATTTATGTAGCCTTGCTTATTGAAAATGAGTTTTGTGATTGAGAAACATTGTTATCATCACAGTTTCATCATAGCTTCACTATATACGAAGTTTGCATAGGCAAGGGCAGGGGTCCAATATCACACTCTAGCTGCGATACAAACCTTGCAATTGACTCTTATTTTGGAGCAAAGCTGTGGTATCAGTTGCAAGATGCATGTCAGTGGCGGACCTCCTGCGTCCTTTGTCTCAGCAAACAAAACCATAACAATCCCGGTTACGTGGAAACAATTCCACTGAAACCTTAAACCACACCGCTGTTAAATTAATAAAACTGTTGAGCTAGTCTGCAGCAGTCCGCTTTCTTGCATCTTGAATTATTCTTTATTTTTGCTCAATATTGGTAAGCACGTATTTTAAAACAACTCTTTACAAGTGGAGTGGTAGTTTTCTAGCGAGTCACTTGTATGGAAACATGAAAGCAGGCCGAAGAGACGGAATTCTATTCACAGTATAGTGCGACTGTTATTCTGGGGAGTGCTTTTGACTTGGCCAGAGAAAGGCAAGGAAGGTTGTCTTTGAACAAAGACAACCGAAACAAATAGATATGTTTTAGAGGTTAGAAATTTTAACTTCCATCTCAGTATTTTAATAGATCATTACTTTTCGATAAAGGCAAATGAAAAATGTTTATTTCGTTTTTATCAAACTAAATATTTTGTAAATGCGGCGCACACACAAGATTATGTATGCGGGTGCCCGGTCCTTGGCGCACCCACTTATTCGGCACGCATGGTCTTATACACTTCTCCTCGGTAGTCCAAATGGCTTATAAAAGGTGTAAAAATTTCGTTTTCGTTTATTTCCTTGATTACTGCGCACATTTTTACTGTTTCATACAATTGTAGTGGAAGTTATCATTGGGCACCTATACGTGTTTCAATTAGGCAGTGAATGAATTTCATGTTCCCCCTTATTGTGGGTTCTGTCTATGCTACCATAGCTTAAGTTTTAGGACACTGATATCATTTTTTTAGTGAAAATATAAATTACGTTATAGTCTGTTAATCAAAATGTTTATCTAGCATTTTTACTCACTCTGATCATTAAAAATAATTAAAACACATTCTATGCATTCGACTGTTCACTGGAAGGAGTGACTTAAGTACAGTTACCGTAATTATTTAAGAATAATTGTCATAAACTATCAAACCAGGTCTTGCAAAAATAAATGAAAATATAAACGCCATCGTCAACAAAAGAATATCTGCACCTCTTGTAATGTAACTTTTATTATATTAGATAAAACATGTTTTAGTAATGTTTTTGTTAGCCAGTTATTGTGAAATTCATAAGATCTTTGGCACTTCATGCATTCTGATTCAGCTCAGTCACGTTGAGCTAAATTAGAAAATGGCATAGAAGTTATAAAATCACCCAGTTAAAATGGAGTACCAGTTTGGAACAATGGTGTAGATACAGACCAAGTACCATGGCCAGGAGTGTAGCGGTACTTCAAGGTTTTGCTGGGGAAACCTGTTATCACATCAGCATTTGTTTATAAAGACAGTAACATTACAAATTATAAGTACATCATCAACACAGTGATAATTTCACTAAACTATGCTACAGGTTATCAGATGAATCTTAAAGGGTTAGGCAGTGCGAGAAGCAGCTGCTAGAAAATATGCAAGAAAGACACGCAGGAGAGACAAGACCACTTTGTTAAGTGGCCTGCAGTCCATTTGTGGGGAAGTGCTCAACCCCATTTCACGTCTTACCCACATGCCTTCCAGTTCTTTCCACAGCCTGGCTTTGTCCCACCACTTCCAGCTCCATCATCTTCTCCAGCCTCATCACTTTCTCCAGGTACATGCGCTTTCCCCTCTCTGTCCTATTTCTTCTCTACATATTGCAAACACGAAAATATAAAACTTAACAAAAAGTAAAGTATTTGTTAAAAGGACCTAAGATAAAGTACATTTTCAAAAGAGATCTGATTTACAGGTTTTTGTATATGTTACTGGCATTGTGTGAGATCTGGCATTTAATAGAATGCCTAGCCAATGTATGGACAACGGCCTTGCCCGCAATGGATACACCGGTTCCCGTCAGATCACCGAAGTTAAGCGCTGTCGGGCGTAGCCGGCACTTGGATGGGTCACCATCCAGGCCGCCATGTGCTGTTGCCATTTTTCGGGGTGCACTCAGCCTCGTGATGCCAAATGAGGAGCTACTCGACCGAATAGTAGCGACTTCGGCCAAGAATACCATCATAACGACCGGTAGAGCGGGGTGCTGACCGCACGCCTCTCCTATCCGCATCCTCAGCTGAGGATGGCACGGCGGTCGGATGGTCACGATGGGCCACTTGTGGCCTGAAGACGGAATGCTTTTTAGCCAATGTATAGAATGCCTAAAATTGAACGTCAAAGTATGAAAAGATTGATATTTTATACATTGCATAGGCATTGTATACTTTGTCGGATTGCCTCCTGGCAGAGTGTATAATATGCCTTACCCGCCATTTTTTTCCCAGTAACACTGTTTACGGTGGCGTTCGAGTCTTTGTTTAATGGTTGCGTATTGTTGTACGACTTTCAATTATCGCGCCACGGATATCGCCATAATAGGTGTGGTGTCACCGCCAGACACCACACTTGCTAGGTGGTAGCCTTTAAATCGGCCGCGGTCCGTTAGTATACGGCGGACCCGCGTGTCGCCACTGTCAGTGATAGCAGACCGAGCGCCACCACACGGCAGGTCTAGAGAGACGTCCTGGCACTCGCCCCAGTTGTACAGCCGACTTTGCAAGGAAAGGTTCACTGACAAATACGCTCTCATTTGCCGAGACGATGGTTAGCATAGCCTTCAGCTACATTTGCTACGACCTAGCAAGGCGCCGTATTCAATTGATATTGAGATTCTATTAATGTATCATCAAGAGCAATGTTCTACAAATGTGGATTAAAGTTAAGTATTCCAGAAGCTACGTACTTTTCTTTATAGCATTCATTACGTATCCTGTTTCAGACCTCACGCCAGCCTGCGTGAGTTTAAGCGCGTGCCTTTCGGCTTCCTCTCATTGTGTCTAGGCTGTCTTGTCTAGACACAACAATAGGTATTGAAGTTAACTGTTACAACGATATCCGTGGCGTGATAGTTGAACATCGTACAGTTCTCCAGTGTATAGGTTTTGGCTGATTTTCCACAGAGGGTATTCCGTCATCCTTCCCCGTTGTTCTTTTATCACCATGTCGGAAGGGAATGCGGTACCAAGACAGGAATCACCCCTGCTGCAAAGCAACGATGTTTCTGCGATTACTTACCTTAAGTAAGAGCCAAGGCTGCTAAAAACTGAGCTTTCCTAACCGAAACCAGTTACCAAAAGTTACTCAGCAGTGTGAAAAGGCTAAGACGAACATGAAGATGGAAGCACAGGACTAGTGGCTGCTGAAACACTATGACGTGATGGTATAGAATAAGACTGAGTTGATCTATCGTGTTAAAGAAGGTACGAATAGTATTCAATTTTTTTTTTTTTTTTTTTTTTGGAATTTTGTTGTAAGGTCTTAGGGGACCAAACTCTGTCCCTAAGCTTACGCACTACTTAATCTAACTTAAACTAACTTACGCTAAGGACGATACGTACACCCATGCCCGAGGGAGGACGCGAACCTCCGACGGGGAGTAGCCGCGCGAACCGTAACAAGACGCCCGAGACCGCGCGGCTACCCAGCGTGGCGAATGGTATTCAGTTTTACGTTGCCGACACCGACTTACTTGACATACTCCACCCCCATTTGACTGTTAGTCATGGAGAGCGGGACAGGATGTTGAAAGAATTTTGATCCAAGTATGTGAACGTTACCCTTCATGATACTGAGCTGTACATTCACCTTTGTGAGCCTTGCCAGAAGAATTAAAAATGTGCAAAAAGAAGTGTCGTTATCAAGCCAATGGTATTTTACGAATTCAGTTTCTCTTATGACGTCGATCTCATCGATTTTCAGTCTCATCCTGATAGAGAGTACAAGTTTATAATGATCTACCAAAAGCATCTCACTAAGTTTGTAGTTCGTTCTCAGGGTTCTGAAATCAAAGGGAGCGGAAGACGTAGCCTACAATCTCATCAGAAAATTTACGTTGCTTGGTGCTCCAACGATTCTACAGTCCGATAACGGCATGGAACTTGCAAACAAGGTGGTAAGCACCCTAAAGGAGTATTGGCCCACAATGAAGATCGTCATGGTAAGCCGCGCCACTTCCAAAGTTAGGTGAGCGTCGAAAGAGGAAATTAGGACACTGAAAATATGCTGTGTGCTTGGAAGCGAGATGAAAAACCTAGCTGCTGGAGTGACCGACTGCGGCTCTTCCAACTTACGAAAAACAGAGCATTTCATTCTGGAATTAACAGGTCACCATACGAAGTTCTGTTCGGCTGCAAAGCTAGCGTAGGTCTCTCGACGTCTCTCTGCCTGACGACGTTTTGCAGGATGTAGAGACTGAGGAAGAGCTGGGAGACATAGTAAAGAGCGCACAAACAACACAGCAGCAGAAAGAAAGATGAGATGAATCAATGCAAAAGGCACAGCTCCCTACAGCAGACATAGATGAGAATGCAATCCGTGATGGTGGAAACCACGCTTTCCTCCATGCTTAATGAAGACCCTTCCATTTCTGCGGACACCGAAAAACCTTCTTTCTTTGATATCTGTCGCGTCTGCTTAAAAGAAACCACCGGTGCTCACGCATGTCAAAAGTGTGGCCGAAACGCTCATGCCATCTGTGGACGTTCTCCTAAAGATTATTGCGGCGATGAAGTAGAAAGCTATGGGGTTAGCATTTTGTACAGTGTTAGCTTCAACATTGAGAAGGCTTTCAAAAGTAAAACGGAATCGAAATTTAGCTTTGAGATTGAGGGCAAAAAAATGAAAAGGGATTCTGACAAAAAAAAAACCTCCTGTGCCTTTGGGTGCCACTGTGCGAGGTTCGATTCCCGACGTCGACAAATGTCACATTATGTCTAAAGGACCGTATGTCCTGACCACGAAATACCTCTCCGATCTGCAACTACTTCTCAACCCACAAAAAGCGTCCAACGATTCGTCAGGTGCTTGTGCCACATGAAATACCAATATATGAGGTGCCTTCGTGTGAAAATTACAATCAAATGTAATTCAAAATGTCACCCTAGCGTTCCCTGCTGCAACAAATAGATCATGCCACTTATGCTTTGTGTTTTAACGGTAACAATATTCTTTTCGCATTGTTCTTTTTAGTCATGAAGTCTGTGTATAAGACCAAATTGCCAAAAATTTAAAGTGTTTTTTTGTGAAGACGAAAAGTAGGTAATTACTGTAATAAGCACTTTCAGCTTCAGTTGCTTTCCAGTGAGAATACCCTTTGCTTTTATTTAGTAGTTTCGTGCCTTCAGTTTCAAAACCATGTGGTTCTAATCTTGTGCCCTTTTAACACCTTGAGTAAATGCCTAGGAACTGTGTAGAAGACCTTGGAAAGGTATGTAACGTTTACACAAGAAATTTATATTTTATAGTTTGCCTAAAACCATCAGGCATTCTATACAGTACCTAGGCCTTTTAGAGAATACCAGGATCTCAATGCCGATAACATATACATATATATGTTACTTAGAGTATATGATACACTGTACTTATTAAACTCTTAATCGAGTTCTCCTACGTTCTGGCGTAACGAAAGTGCTGGCGCGAAGATAAAGAACGCAAGAGCAGAGAAGGCTGTGAGAGGACGTCAGCAAATACACTCATGCTCATACATTAAAGATAATTGCAGAATGTGGTGCTACACAACGTGGCACAACACAAAACTGGCGCATGTAGTATAGGCACATAGGGAACACACACGACACAGATCTGTAAGTCTACGGTATTGGTGATAAGTTGAGAAAACTGTCCGGAAACACAAGTGCTACAAAACGCCACTGTTTCCTGCGCATGTACCCCAACATCAATATGGAATATTGTCACTATGCACACGTACACAGGCCGCACAACGGGTTGGCATACTCTGGATCAGGTGGTCGAGCAGCTGCTGGAGTACAGCCTCCCATTCTTGCACCAGTGCCTGTCGGGGCTCCTGAAGTATCATAGGGGTGTGAAGACGTGCAGCGATACGTCGACCGAGAGCATCCCAGACGTGCTCGGTGGGTTTTAGGTCTGGAGAACAGGCAGGCCACTCCATTCGCCTGATATCTTCTGTTTCAAGGTACTTCTCTACGATGGTAGCTCAGTGGGGCTGTGCGTTATCAACCATCAGGAGAAAGGTGGGACCCACTGCACTCCTGAAAAGGTGGTCATATTGGTGCAAAATGACGTCCAGATAACCTGACATGTTACAGTTCCTCTGTCAAAGACATGCAGGGGTGTACGTCCACCCATCATAATCCCACCCCATACCATCAAACCACGACCTCCATAGAGGTCCCTTTCAAGGACATTAGGGGGTTGGTATCAGGTTCCTGGTTCACCCGACGAGAATCACTGTTCAGACTATATCTGGACTCGTCCGTGAACATAATCAGGAATCGCTGTTCCAATGTCCATGTACTGTGTTCTTGACACCAGCCTTTACAGGCTGTCCTGTGACCAGGGGTCAGTGGAATGCACCTGGCAGGTTTCTGGGCGAATAAACCAAGTCTGTTCCGTTGTCTGTAGACTGTGTGTCTGGTGACAACTGTTCCACTGGCTGCAGTAAGGTCCCGAGCAAGGTTACCTGCAGTACTCCGTGGCCGTCTGCGGGCACTGATGGTGAGATATCGGTCTTCTTGTGTTGTAAACTGTGGATGTCCCGTACTGTAGCGCCTGGACACGTTTCCTGTCTGCTGGAATAGTTGCCATAATCTTGAGATCACACTTTGTGGCACACGGAGGGCCCGTGCTATGACCTGCTGTGTTTGACCAGCCTCCAGTTGCTCTAGTATTCTACCCCTCATAACGTCATCAATATTTCTTTGAGCCATTTTCAACACAGTCACGTCTGTAAACGTCTGCACACTTATTCGTTGCACAGTACTCTGACATGCACCAACACACTCTGCGTATGTGGATTGCTGCCAGCGCCACCGTGCGACGACCGCAGGTCAAATGGACTGTATGGTCATACCCTGGGGTAATTTAAACCGACAAACCGCCCACCAGAGCGTTGTTTCATAATGTATCAGAATTATCCTTAATTTATGAGCATGAGTATAGTTAGGACCACACCACGACAGGAGTGGCCTCTAGCCGAAGAGAATATAAGCGTCGTTCCTGCCAGCCTCGGCCGGACAGTAGCTGACTGGCACTAGCAGACCCTGAGAGTAGAAACCACGGAGTAGAAGATCCATCATCCTAACTGTTATGCTGAGACAAGTGGCTTATATTAATTGCATCTATGGACATTGTCTATAGCGACAGACATTGATTATTTGCATTTCGCCGATCGCTTGCGACGACCAGTTGTAAACCAAAGTTTAGTAATGACAATCTATGTTGTGTACATAGTTCCGCGTAGTCAGCGTGTACACATCTTTCCCACTAGAGCGCGCCCCGCTAAGCACAACAGCGCAGGCGCAGCGCTCGTGCATCTCCGCACTACGAGATGGCGCTGTCTTAGAGACGGACCAAATTCTGCTTCCGCCGATCTGCGTATTAATATGTCACACAGCCAATGAGATTGCTGCTAACGTAGAACCTTTTCTCCTCGTGGATCACACTCTTGCAGTGATACCTGAACGCGCGAGGTATTATAACGAGTGTACAGACCTCCGATTAGTCAGTCTGCATTAGTCTATAGTCAAGTTTCAGTCTGCGCCTAATAAGATTATCATATTCCTGTACATAGCCATGAAGAGAAATGTATAGACACTTTGTCAAGTATCAGAGATATGTGAGAATAAGATTAACGTACCAAGACCAAAGGAACTTCAGATTGTCAATTGTAAACAGCATCCAGAATCCTGTTACGTAATTTCTATGTTTTTTATTATTTTAATAAATGTGTGTGAAAATTAATCAAGTTCTGTTTAAAGTTGGTCATCGTCAATCTGCTACTCTAAGTGTGCAAGTGGCATTTCTATCGTCTGACCTAACGGCAGAAGATAAACACGCCACGATAAGACCACGAGACATATTGCTGACACTCGCCTACTTCGCTAGAGCGACCAGTCAAATAATCTGATGGTGTGTGTACCGAAGGTCTTACAGTACGCAGCCCACAATCTACTTTATTAATGTGATTTACTTGAATTGTTGTATAGCTATCCGGGACAGCAGCATCCCTCAGGCACCCTATAAGAAACGAGTGGACAGGACCCCACATTCTCAATGGGTAAATAGAAGCGCAATATATTTTAGACAGTCTCTTAACCCGTTAGTAACTTGGGAGGCCTCCGCGCAACTATAGTCATTGGGCTGTGGGAACATTTCATTTCCCCGCGCCACATCTTTCAGCTAGTTTTCCCTGAAGTTGTCTTCATGCATTTCAGTGATGTTGTGGAGAACACAACACGAAGAGACAAGGTGAGACACAGATTCATCGTTTATATCTATACGTTTGGCAAGGCATCTCCATCGAGCAATGAGCCTACCAAAAGCATTCTCCACAACAATTTGATGGATCTCAATTAAACACCAAACCTCTCTTGTTTAGCTGTAACAGTCCTGGTATTTGGTTTCATCACCCTTGCTATGAGGAGATACGCTGCATCTCCAAGCAGCAACTTTGGCACAACAGTCCCAATGCTTGTGCTTGGTGCTTAAGAAAATAAATTTAGATTAGTAGACAATATTAAAATATTGTTGATTGTTTTTTAAGTAACTTAACTAAGCTATAACTTACAAAATAACTGTAATTATCATTTGCTTATATATATGAAAAAGTATTACTTTGCATATACTGACTTAATTGTGTAAGAAATATTTATTTTACATTTCTTCCCTTTGGAGTTTGCATAATGTTGGTTTTGTAGGTTGTACATAAGAAAATGAGTGGTCTATGCTAAAAAGTTTTTAAAATATCTCTGGAAGTTATTTTTACTAGGTGACACACACACACACACACACACACACACACAATGACATTACTAGACCATCAGAATTTCGATGATGACACATATTTTCACTAACAATATTTGGAGTTTCAACTGCGTGACATGGAACACCTACTTTTTGTGTATATTGGATTGTTGTAATAAGGAAATATAGTTTATTGAAAACGTGCAGTTTTTAGTAATGCATTTTTTGAAACAAGCTCTACAGCTCTATGGTTTGGGCAGCTTCCCTTTTCGCATTTAATTTTGTCTGTAGCTAAACATGACTTGTTTTTATTTTTGATGTGAAGTGTCTTAACATGCTACACGTGAATCGTTTGACTTTATTGGACAATTGACAGTCAATCAGAACGCAGTAAGCGCGTGAAACTGTATTTTACAGCCGCCAAGGAAACCCGCTTAATGGCACATTAACAGTTGGGAGTCTAGAAAACTGTATCTTAGGTTGGGTATCAATCTGCCGTTCATTTTGTGAAGTCCTGAATTCTTCAGTACTGATGTATCATGGACATTCTCAGTGTGGATGGTGTTAATGTTCCTAAAACTGTGCAGAGAAAAATATATTTCTATGTTTTGACCAATTCTAATATCATTTTATATTTAGAAGAAAACGTTTTAAATACCAACAACGACTGTCAACAACTGCCTAAGGAACAACTCACATTCACCCCTTTCTGTTGACAAGGTTTGTGTATCCTTCCTGAGGAATTACAACAGGAATGCGAATGCCATCTATTGCTCCTATGACCTGTGGAAAACCTCTCATGCTGGAGAACTCATTGCAAATTATCTCTGGTACCTCATTGTCTGGTCTTTTTATAAATTTTGTTACCAAACAACGAATGAATACAGGCACTTGTGGAAATAGCTTTTTTTGCACACCAAGCCGATTTGCTATTACCCTGTACCCTGCATAGCTTGCCATTTTATAAAGAGCTATTGCCACCCTGTATGAGAGTGGCAACGGCTCACTAAATAAATACGTGTCTGGAGATAATGCACTTGATAATTCCGTACAAGTGTTGCAGGAAAACCTCTTTCCCCATGTGAAAATTTTCCAGCCATTTGGATTCACCAAAATGCTGCTGTACAGTTACGTTCCAACAGTGATAACTGAAACGTCCCCTTTGAACAATTATACAAGACTGTGCTTTAACTGACACACAATATTTTTAGCGCAACGCAATCTGACTTTCAAAAATCCCTACAAAAGAATGGCCCTGACTAACATTAACCTATACGTTTCACAAATCACTTACCTCACAAAAATCTTCGTTACTCGAACTACTGCAATACAGCGAGCGCCACTACTGCCAGCTAAATAAAAGATTCAAAGTACTGAAGGCACTAACTACTGATAGGCATAGTTAGCAAATGAAAGATTTTGATAGAGAACAACCAATGTATTTACCTCAATAGTCATAATATATATATAGCAGTTCATGACAAATTTCAAAACTCCGCCATCTCTCTCCCCACATCCACCACTGCTGGCGGCTCACCTCCAACTGCGCAACGCTACGCGCTGTTCACAGATAGCTGCCTAACACTACAATGGCGAGTACTACAACAATGCAAAGCAGCCACAGAGTGCACACAGCACAGCCAGTGATTTTCATACAGAGGTGGCGTTACCAATAAAAAAACCTAAACAGCCTACTTACATAGCCCCCATGCTCCCCACAAAAAATTTTACAAATTGTTTTGGGCACTGGGCAATACATATTTGTTAAAATTTTTCATAATCGTAATTACAATAACAAAGAAATCAAATGCACACACTTATTGATACAATGTTGGTCAAAAGCTAAAATTTTCTCACAGTCCATAAAGATAGTCCTGATCATTCATCATAATAGTAATTACAGTTTTTTTTCACAAAGTCTTATTAGTAAAAGAAATTGCACACAGAAGTAGTGGATTTCCATGCAGTCTTGAAGAAGTAGTGTTGTCCTTCCAACGGAAAGACAGTGCTGACTCTTGACATGCTGACAGGTAATGGGCCACAACAGAGCAAACCCACAGCGGAGTCAGTCGAAGTTTTGAAGAATATTGGTAGGTAGGTCATCACAGAGCAGACCCACTGTAGTCCTGGTAGATATTACGGTATTGGTGGGCCACCAGAGGCGCAGACCCACTGCAGTCCTTGTAGAAATAATGGTACTGGTGAGTCAGCAAAGACGCAGACCCACTGTAGTCCCTGTAGAAATAATGGTATTGGTGGGTCATCAAAGATGCAGACCCACTGTAGTCCTTGTAGAGATGGCCAGCAGCCATCTGCTGTGACTGTGCAGGTGCACAATCACCATCGAAGAGTCTTGTGGACAATATAGCAAGTCCATAAACCACCACTTGTGCACTCACAAAGTTTTTTAATTGTCCTTAGAACCAGCAATGCTGTTATCCAGTCCCTTGCTGAATTATTAACACACGTGCAAACACTAACAGTCCCAACTGCTCACGTACTGTGCGTATATTATGACCAACAAAAACGTGTGCAGTGAAATGATACTTAATTTGAAGAACTGGTGTCTATACAATTATAAATTTACAACATAAGAATACAATTACAAAGGTACAAAATACATCATTAAAGAACATAACAGTATAGATAACATTTGTAGTTGCACAGGCTTTACAAAAGAATAGAAATAAACATATGCATCAGTGTTACAGGAATTATGACATAAGTAAATACATAAAAGATCAGAATAACTTTCGAAACATCAACTTCACACATGAGCATTAAAAAAAAAAACAGAATAAATAATGTCTAAACATCTTTACAAAGAAAATAACATATTATCAGAAAAATTCTACCACATAACTCTTATTAGCTAAACACATAAAGACAGGAAAAACACAAATATACAAGAGTACACAAACACATACCAGAATAACACAGGGGGAAAGGACAGGGTTTGTTTTACTGCAGTATTTTGCAAACAAAACTTTCTTTACTTCTTGGAGATCTCCCTTCATTCTTCATTATTTCCAAAAAGTCCTATGTATACCTGCTTTCTGTACTTTTTTTGTATGACTTCTCAATGCATTTCTTTCAATTCATCGCAACTCATTCTCTTATATAGTCTACCCCCTCTTAAGCTAACTTAAATCTACTGAGCTCAGATGCTAAACTAAGGGACGAGGCAATGCAGCAGCACAAAACAATTAATATAAACAGCAATGACAAAAAAATGTAAAATTGCAAAGCAAGCTACAGGAAATCTAAATTACCAAGCAATGCAACGTTACAACTAATATGAGCCAATGTGCAGCAACAAGAAAAATAAATCAGTAGTAAAACTAGATTAACAGAGTAATACAAAGTTAAATTCAGTAACACTATGCCTGGCAAACAGCAGCAGCAAATAAAATTTAAACCTAGACCTCAAGCAGAAAAAATATTACACTAAAAATGGCCATGTCTAATACCTATGTCACATCTTAACACTAGAGTGATGCATCACAATGTATTCTACAAAAGAAATTACCAAGTAATTGAAAAGAAAACTATGATTGCAGTTCCTGTGAAGGTAATTGTCTTTTTGTGCTCCCTCATTTTTTTTTTGAAAAAATTATTATTTACTCGATCTGTAGACAGAAAATATTTATATTAGTACATCTATAAAATTTTATTTTAACCAATGCTACAGTGCAGCTAGAAACTAGATATTAAACGAAATGAGCAAATATATACATAAAGCAAGCCATATGGCATTTCTGTAAATATCATAAATTAAGAGCTCCACAGTGTAATCATATGCTTTCAAGTTCGACCGTGTCGTTTTTGCGATGCTTTCTACAAAGGAATGTCAGAAGTGAGGTTAATGGCCTCTTTTTTCCTCCACCTAATGGCTTTTTCTCCAGGCAGCTGGCCCAGCTGGGCGCCACAACGCATTACATCAAGGTCACTTACCTTTCATACTGAAATATTGATGACAGCAGTTTCCGCTACAGTGGCAGTCTCATATAAAAAATTTCACAGGTCAAGAATTAGCGTTACAAATCTGTAGAAACAAAATCTTATAGATATAACAGTGTCCAAAAAAATTTTCGCCAGCATTGTGATACATTCACGCATATACACACATTTCATAACTCTTAAAGTACGATTCTTGGTTTCCAACATCCTTTTCCACAAATCAGAGTCTCTAACCACTATTCATTACTCCTTACCTTATTACACATATACATATTTGTCGACACTTCTTCAGTATTTCATCATAATAAATACATATCATAATAAACATTCCGCAACAGCATAATACACATCGTCGTCGTAATAATATCATAACACTTCAGTCAAATCTCAAATACGTCGTAGCTTCCTCCAATAATTTCAAAACCTAAACAAAATTCTCTGCTCATTTCAATAGTGTCATCTACCTCAAATGTAAAAATCATGATCCCATACCAAATGTATCATTCAAAGCTCTCATATCATCACAATGGGTCCGAAAAAATATGAACAGTTCACAAAGTACAGACAAAATACAATTTCATAAGTGTGAAGTTATCCAACTGTGTAATTACGTAAACATCTGTCACTGATGTAATAAAGAAATGTTTGTTTCTCTGTTAAATAATCAGATAGCTGTGTAATTCTGTGTTAGAGAAATATGGTACCGATGTGTAAAGTTGTGTAAGCAAATACCATATTAGCTAGGGCTCCTTGTGCTTGCCAAACACATGGTACACAAAGTAGGCGTGTACCCCCCTGGGGATTAATGTAATTATACCCTCAGGTGTTACAGATTACAGGAATGGAATGAAATGTATCACGGAAAACCTTTGTATCATTGTACTCCAAATATCTTTAAAAATAAATATTTTAAGTACAAAATCAATCACTCAAATACGTGTCCTGTAGCGCTAAATGTGCGTCTTGTTGCAACATAATCTCTGTTGAAGTGTCGTAGTTATCGTCCTCCGAAAGCTAAGTTCTGCAGAAGTCAATGTACTTACCTCATGATAAACAAAAGTGAAATGCTTTGAGTATAGATATCTTAGTTATTACGCTTATTGCCGTGATGAAGAAAGTACTGTGCTGTAACGTATTGTTGTGCTACAGAAAAGGCTGTCTCCTTGTAGCTATACCACAAAAGTTACTACTAAAATATGTTTTACTTTCCAGAAGAATTCAGAAAACTGTGCAGATATAAAACAGATACACTGCAAAAGCAACATTGTAAATTGTCACTCATTAGTAGCGTCGTGATAAAATCGTGTAGCTGTCACATAAACTAACCACTATGTCATCTGGTATCTCTCAGAAAGCACTTCGAATCCATAATGTATTTTCAAGTAAACCAAAATGTTGCATTAAAATCTCATTAGCAGTACTGGTAAATGTTCTAAGTATGTGAGCCTTATAGTCGTTACGTAATCGTGCAACAAACAAGCAAGAATGCACACACACAATAACACTGTGTCGTCTGTTCACAATAACAATGCATTCGTAATTTCTGTTTAAATAAGTTCTCTTGCTTCTTGATTGGATATATAACTACAAACATTGTTGCATGGTAACAGTTTCTAAGTCTGACAATGCATACTAGTGAAAAATTTTATGGTAAAGACTAAGTTAAAAGGCAGTTTATCTCTCAATAAGCGGTTTTATATGTGAAGTGTGGAATTGGGAATCTACAAAACAGTATCTTACGTCTGGTATCAATCTGGTGCGATCTTGGCGGGTGCAAAATAGAAAGCTCCGCTGGAATAAATAGTGAGGATATAATTCGGAGACATCGCCTTTTAAATAACCTCCCCCTCCACCGCACGATTACACTCACACTCATTTGGTATTCATACTCCCTCTTTATCATGTCCATTTACAAGCATTGTAAGTCGTAAGGAGCACAACACTACAGAGGAATTCTTCGAACGCTGAAAATCGGTAACTTGTTTATGAGAATTAGGTATGTTCTATGATGATAGACATTCAGAAAAAGTGGATGTTGGCCATTTATCATCGATTTTTCAGTACCTATACGGAAGTCGTTTAAATGTCCCAACATCAATGATAAAGACAAAATATCGACCATATCCATTGGCAAAAATACATGACTATTTGCTACATTGTTAATCTTTTGTTGTCATGTAAGCGACTCGTTCTCTAAGTATATCTCGTAATGACGTCAGTACAGTGGTTAATGAAGTAGAAAAAGTATCGGAATAAATTGTCATATATCGCGTTTTGATTGAAAGATTTTTGCAGCTGGTCCAGCTGTAAGGTTTCTACAGTTTAGAGAATTGGGAATTTTATTTGTTGTATTTGCCACAGAGGGCATCTTTGGAAACCTGATCGTATGTGTGATACATAACACTTTAATTACCAGAGGCTGTGTTAGGAGCCCCCAATACGATTATCATTCCTTCAGCCTCTTAAAAAGCACGGCGAAGGGTCGACATTTCCTTTCGGACGAGGATGTGCAGCAGGCAGTTCCCGACTTCTTCGCGCTGTAGGACAAAGTATTTTACCAAACGGTTACGTTCAACCTGATGCGTCGATGGTCGATGTGATGATTTCACAGTCCTCACGGTGATTTTGCCCGATGGCATAATTCTGGACTGTACGGCCTTCGACGGAAACTTTTTGATTGCCCTGTACAACAAACTTCATGAGGGAACACATATATGTACGTGAATCAATAGTCGGAATTCTTGCATTATTCTTACAGCACGTTTTTGAGAAATGAAGACTTTCATTCTTAAAGATGAATTACCCAGAACATTATTCCATATGACATTATTTAATGAAAATATCTAACGTATGTCAACTTACTGATTTGCCTCACGCAGAGATGTGCAATGACTATAAATGTAAATGTGGCTGAACTAAATTGTTTCACGAATTCTGAAACGCCCTGTTTCCAGTTTCAATTCTGTCAGTAGGGACCTCTAAAATTTTTGAAGTTTACCCTATTCGTTATTTCCTCACAGTGTGTTATACTTATTATTGGTGTAGTACTTCTAGGTGTGCAGAAGTGAATGTGTTGTGTTTTCTTAAAACTGAGACTTACATCATTCGCAGAAAACCTGTTTACCATTCCTTCTGCTGCTGTATGTGTGCTTTGATCGATTACAACGCTAGTGTCATCCGCAAAAATAGCTAGTTGTGCTTCTCGTAAGTTAGATGGAAGATAGTTTACATGTATGAGCAATAATGGCGGTCTTAAGATTGAGTCTTGGGGAACTCTAAATTTGATTTCTCCCCATTCAGAGAAATCACCGCTAATTACACTGGGTAAATTTGTAAGTACAACCTCCTGCATTCCTTTGGTTAGATATGAGACTATTCATTGGCTGGCTATGTATAACACCTCAGGCAATCTAGGAGGATATTGCGGTTCACAAAGTCAAATGCCTTATACAGGTCACAGAAAATAGCAGCCGGTGCTATTTTGATATTTAATGCTTGTAAAATTTGACATTCTCAGTAGAGCAATTCTTCTGAAATCAAACTGTAATTTACTGGCGATATTATTGTTGCTCAACTGAAATAGCACTCTTAGAATACACCACCTTCTCAAAAAATTTGGCAAATGATGTCAGTTATGAAACAGGATGACAACTCTCCTATCACCTTTCTTACAGAAGGCCTTCAAAAAGACTAATTTCATCTCACGGGAAAAATGCCTTGAGTGAGTGATGCTTTACGTATTTCAGATAAGACAGGGCTTATTGTATGAAAACAGATCTTTAGTACTCTGTTGCAAACATGATCAAATCAACATGAGCTTTTATGTTTGAGAGAATATGTAATTTTCTTAATTTCAGATGGAGAAGTAGGTAATACTTTCATATAATTGAATTTTATTAGTATTGCTTTTTCAACATAGTGCTGTGCTTGTTCTCTTGAATTGCTTGTCCTTATATTTTCTAATATATTCAGGAAATTATTAGTAAACACGTTGGATACGTGTGACTCATCATTCGTAACCATTCAATCTAACACAATATCTTATTATCCCGCTCTTTGGCCAATTGTCTTGTCTTTTGTTTCACTAAATTTCATAGAGCCTTAACTATGCTGATTTCGGACACACTATGCATGTTTCTTGATTTTTAATAACTGTTCTTAGTGGTAGTGTGCTACAAACGCAGGATCTTTAGTTGTTCTTGACAACAGATAGAATTCCCTTTTCCTTTCACAAGATACTTTAACCCCTCTCTCTAGTGATCCAAGGTTTCTTACATGTCCATGTCATTTATGATTATCTTATACAGAAAGCTATTTTATCACGCAATAAATTAACTTTATGTCGTCATTTAGTTCATATAAAATTGAGACCAGGTCATCTCTTGTAAACTACTCTTAAAAACAATATATATTGAGGACTGTCTCGCCGTTATGTTGTGCATAGAGCTGCTTTTCTTTTCAATGTTAGTTAACATATCAGTTATACGTATAGTATTCTTACGTAGTAACGACTGGCACAAGACCGTTTTACCAGTCCGCAGTCAAGTGAATGATTGTCATTCAACATATTTATCTGTGTGAGTAATGAATATCCCTCCTTGCCTAGTTGATAGCAATAAACATGGTGAATAGGGAACATATTTCGGATCTGTTTGTATAGGTGTCTTAAAGATGTTTCCATGTGATTTCGATATTTCGTTTAAGTGCTATTTCTTTGCACGCAATTTTTGCGCACTAATTTGCTTAAATAAATAGAAATGTCATGTGACTAGGGCCTCCCGTCGTGTAGACCGTTCGCCGGGTGCAAGTCTTTTGACGCCACTTCGGCGACATGCGCGTCGCTGGGGATGAAATGATGATGATTAGGACAACACAACACCCAGTCCCTGAGCGGAGAAAATCTCCGACCCAGCCGGGAATCGAACCCGAGCCCTTAGGAATGACATTCTGTCGTGATGACCACTCAGCTACCGGATGCGGACATTTGTTTAAATGAGAAAGTCCTTTGAAAACTCAATGTGATTACATATAGCAAAAATCACTACCAACGTATTGGTGCTAAGTGGATACGTTATGTAGATACACATTTAAAATACATCGTTGTGAATTGCAAATCAGCTAATGAGATCTTTGTTAAGAAACTGAACTTCTTGCGCAATTTATGTGCTAAAAAGTCTGATTATTGTCCATGTATATGAATTTGACCACCAGCCACTCCCTCAAACCACTCTGTTAACTGCAACGCGTTTACGTCGCAGTATTACTGCTTGCACCGTTGAACAGTACGAGATTTTGAACTGTATAACTTAAAGTAACAAATAATTAGTGACTATTTTCAGTAGTAGACTTTAGATCAGAGACAGAGAACTAAGTATGAAAGTGAAGCCGTTACGTGGTGAAACGTGGAAAGATGAAAAGTATTTAGATTGGAATTCCATGATGTTCTTCAAGAAAGCAGTGAAAGGTTGCCTGTAAACAATGACAATAGTTCCTTATATCCAGAAACAAGAAAAAGGAGAAATAAAAGAACTGTTGATACTATTGAACGTATGCCAGTATATTTCAGTATTAAAATGAACGTCACAGTACATACACGAGACAGATGGTCGCATATAACAGTAACAGAAAAATACCTGGATTGCAAAGCGATTATTACTATATCTGTTGTTACATTGTCATTCCGTAGATCGTCTTTGGTCTCGATGACCAAAGGTAATCTCAAGACTGACAGTTTAAGAAACTCTGTAGCGATGATCACCTTGCAAAGCTGGTATTTATTGTCATTCGAGAACAAAAGAAAGAAGATATCTGTACTCATATATATAAAAATAAATGAAAAAATGCCTGATTTGCTAAATGTTTGTCGCTGTAGCCATGTAATCTTCCATTACTGTTGTATTTCACCATGGATGTCTTCTTTTCTCAGCTCTGAGATTAGCGCTGGTACCTCGTTGTGTAGCCACATAATGGGCAGAATGCTCCGTGCGTCACTTTCGCAATGAGCCTTCAACCTTCACTGTCATTCTTGATTGGAAGGACCCCAGTTCTTCCTGCAGTCGTGTTTGTTTCTCTAAAGCTGCTTCAAGTTTCGTTTTGAGATACTGCAAAGAAGTTGAACACAGATTACTTTTAAAAGGATTCTTCAACAGAAATAAAGCCCTACCTCTTCTCTAACTGAAAGAGGTAATTCAAGCAAATTACATTATACGATTCAACTCAAAAATAAATCGCAATAAAAGACTTTTCTTATAACATAACTTCCTTCTTTCGACGGAAACCAGCATCAGGTCAGGAGTACCCAGGCCATGCACACGTTTGAGCTAGACGTGCTATTAACTGTATCATAAGACACATGTTTGTTCTGAGGCAACAATGATGACAACAGCCACCCCAAGAGTAAAGGATCCGAGTTACACGATACTAAAACCGGCGCACGCGGAGGGATTTATCCGAATGAACGGAGCATTATGGGCAGGGCCCTCCAACGAGCTGCGGATTTTGGCGATCTAACGCTCCAATGGGACAGAAATTGGCACGATACCCCTCATGAAGACATCCCACAACACTATTAGTCGATGCCAATCCGAATAAATGTTTGCCTAACGGTCAGAGGTGGACCAACGCGTCACTGATTTTTTCACTTTGTGAAGCTCTTTCTCTTGAATAAACCACCAAATCTACCTGAAACAGTAATCATTTGTTTATCTGTACATGTATATCATACCTACTGATTTTCGTCCCACTGGTATAATTCCACTGTCATGCGTCTTTTTTTTCTTTGAGTATATAACTATGAAGGATACAGGAAGCCTAACACTGTAGTTAAGTAGAACAACATCAGCTGTTGTAAATGAAATGTGGGCTGTTAAGATCAGGCATCAAGACAGACTAAGGATTGTGCTGGGATATATCATAGTGCAATGGTGGATACCTTAGTGCAGGAGAGTACTGCAAAACGCCTTTTTCAAGGTATTACTGAACATTATATCACCACTTAATACACACACACGCGCGCGCGCGCGGAAAACATGCTCAAGAGCAATGGTCGCCGTACTAGGGCACAGCAGAGAGGAGTAGAGGAAGATTTTATGCCCAAGTTAAAGCTAACATCTAACAGATGCCAAGGTTTTACAAGATGAATTCAGCAAGTGATGCGCCTAGGATACGTCTGATATCCCGTAAACTATGAGTATATACAGGGTGGTCCCTTCAAGCGACAATATGGGTCGTCTTTAAATTTCGGTCTACAGGGTCGCCCATTGATAGTGACCGGGCCAAATATCTCACGAAACTACAAAGAACGAAACTTGTCTAGCTTGAAGGTGGAAACCAGATCGTTGGCCCGCTAGATGACGCTGCCACAGGTCGACGGATATCAACTGTGTTTTTTTTTTTTTAAATAGGAACCCCCATTTTTATGACATATTCGTATAGTAGGTAAAGAAATATGAATGTTTTAGTTGGATCACTTATTTCGCTTTGAGATAGATGGCGCTGTAGTAGTCACTACCATATGGCTCATAATTTTAGACGAACAGTTGGTAACAGGTAGGTTTTTTTAAATTAAAATACAGAACGTAGGTAACGTTTGAACATTTTATTTCGGTTGTTCCATTGTGATACATGTACCTTTGTAAACTTATCATTTCTGAGAACGCATGCTGTTACAGCGTGATTACCTGTAAATACCACATTAATACAACAAATCCTCAAAATGATGTCCGCCAACCTCAATGCATTTGGCAACACGTGAAACGACATTCCTCTCAACAGCGAGTATTTCGCCTTCCGTAATGTTCGCACATGCATTGACAATTCGCTGACGCATGCGGTCATGCGTTGTCGGTGGATCACGATAGCAAATATCCTTCAGCTTCCCCGCAGAAAGAAATCCGGGGACGTCAGATCCGGCGAACGTGAGGGCCATGGTATGGTGCTTCGACGACCAATCCACCTGTCATGAAATATGCTATTCAATACCACTTCAACCGCACGCGAGCTATGTGCAGGACATCCATCATATTGGATAGCATTCTGTCATGCAGTGAAACATCTTGTAGTAACATCGGCACAACATTACGTAGGAAATCAGCATACATTGCAACATTTACATTCCCATCGATAAAATGGGGGCCAATTATCCTTCCTCCCATAATGCCGCACCACACATTAACTCGCCAAGGTCGCTGATGCTACACTTGTCGCGGCCATCGTGGATTTTCCGTTGCCCAATAGTGCATTTTATCCCGGTTTACGTTACCGCTGTTGGTGAATGACGCTTCGTCGCTAAATAGAACGCGTGCAAAAAATCCCGTAATTTCTCTTGTGCCCAGTGGCAGAACTGTACACGACGTTCAAAATCGTCGCCATGCAATGCCTGGTGCATAGAAATATGCTATGGGTGCAATCGATGTTGATGTTGCATTCTCAAACCGACGTTTTTGAGATTCCCGATTCTCGCGCAATTTGTCTGCTACTGATGTGCGGATTAGCCGCAACAGCAGCTAAAACACTTACCTGGGCATCATCATTTGTTGCAGGTCGTGGTTGACGTTTCACATGTGGCTAAACACTTTCTGTTTCCTTAAATAATGTAACTATCTGGCGAACGGTCCGGACACTTGGATGATGTTGTCCAGGATAACGAGCAGCATGCATAGCACACGCCCGTTGGGCATTTTGATCACAATAGCCATACATCAACACGATATCGACCTTTTCCGCAGTTGGTAAACGGTCCATTTTAACGCGGGTAATGTATCACGAAGCAAATACTGTCCGCACTGGCGAATTTTTACGTGATACCACGTACTTCGACGTTTGTGACTATTACAGCGCCATCTATCACAAAGCGGAAATCTGGTCCAACTGAAATATTCAAATTTCTTTACGTACTACACGAATATGTAATAAAAATGGGGGGGGTTCCTATTTAAAAAAAAACACAGTTGATATCCGTTTGACCTATGGCAGCGCCATCTAACGGGCCAACCACAGCGCGTTTCGTTCTTTGTAGTTTTTTCGTTTGATGCTTATTTCGTGAGATATTTGGCCCGGTCACTATCAATGGACCACCCTGTATAGACCGAAATTTAATGACGACGCATATTGTCGCTTGAAGGGTTTTCAGTTAACTGATTTCAAATACATCACGCTACCTTTTAAAAATTACATGAAAAACCGTGAGGAAGCGTAGAAGGTAGCTGGGAAACGAGGAGTCACATTCTCCTCTTCAGTGTCTCTTTGACTGCATGGGAACAATGAAACACAGTTTCCCAACTTTAGTTACCCATTTGTCTGAAGTAAACAGTTTTATATATTAATAAATATCCATCACCATACATGAAACCAAGTAAAATCAGTGTGAAAGGACTTTACTGACCCTCATCGTGCATGTATTAGTATATCTCCGTAGTGTTTTAATACCCAGCCATTACATTTACTGCTTCACTAAATTTTGATGAGGCTGGCCGTGTAATTTGACTCAGATCATGTCGCTACTTTGTGTTTAGTTATGTATTGTTGCACTGACGGATGTTTGTGGCTGCGACGCGGACCAGGTGGATTGCACCTACCAACTCCGAGCATCCGGGCGCTGGTAGGTAGAGCCTACGGTGACCCCAAATCATTGACGTTTATTCAACAGAACGCTTTGCATGTACAACATTTTTACAACGCTCTGTTTCTGCTCCTGTAATATCAGAGAGACACAGACTTCCAGTAGAAGACATTTCTTTCGTTCCCCTACCATCTTTAGCAGATGTTAGTCGCTTTATCTGACTGCCACGATTATCGGACCTGAACTTCTTGAACACGTAAGGAGTACGATAGGACTGCGTCTGGTTCTGCACATATTACCCGCATTTATGTCGACAAACTTCGAAAACAAATGGAAACAATGTGGGATATTATTTTGGAAAGTACCACTACCACCTTCAGGCTGCCTCTATGAATGATTGTAGGACTTCATAGCAGTCCCATACTAGAACTGCTCTTCAACATAATAGCTCTATGATCCTTTTAATATAGTAATATACAGCGAGTTATAACAAGTGAATACAATTTGATTTACATGGTACCACTAATTTCAATATTTTTTATTTTTATGTAAAGAAATATAAAAAATCGTTATAGGAAGAATGGCTTCAAAATTAGTTTACCTGGATACACATGGCGTGATGCAGAATGCACAACACGACTGACCAGTGGCTGATTGGAATGCTTAAATCATGCCCATATTGATGCAGTCAATAAAACTATGAGCAACCATATATATTACTAACTATGGTGGGCAAGATGAGCAAAGGGTGAACGTACCAGATTGTGAATCAAATTCATATCGATGGACTTCTACTTCGACAGATTCTCAAAAACACAGCAAAATGGTTAGCAACAGATAGCGCCTAGTTAACTGCTATACACAGGCTTCAATGTGCTGAATCATGAAGGTAACTATTGCTTGCTAGCTGTGAAACCATGAGCATATGTGTGGTGGTGGACAAGGATCGACACACTAATCACAGAGAAACAAACACTAGAATAGTCTCAAATCCTCTCAGAATTTCACCTTTATCTTCACTGTTGGGTTAATGCTATAAGTAGGCAGTGTGGGAGGTGGCTGAAGCCCATACAAAATACGCAAAAAATAACTCGGAAAACAAAACAGACACCGGTTGGTATTTCACACTGGATTTAGGTACTCGCTGTACACAGAATTTAATATTGACGCAATGTAGGGAACGGTTCCTTGCAAGTTGTGAAACCATGAGCATGTGAGGTGGTCGTGGACAAAAGTAGACACTTTACCTGCAATGTTACCGCCACTAGAATTGGCTCAAACCCACTCAAAAAATCCACACAGAGTTTCATACGCTACGCAATAGTGTTTACTATAGCTCGAAATGGTTGAAATGGCTCTAAGCACTATGGGACTTAACATCTGAGGCCATCAGCCCACTCGACGTAGAACTAATTAAACCTAACTAACCTAAGGACATCACACACATCCATGTCCGAGGCAGGATTCGAACCTGCGACCGTAGCGGTCGCGCGGTTCCAGACTGAAGCGCCTAGAACCGCTCGGCCACAGCGGCCGGCACTATAGCTCGTCAGCTATGAAACAATGGACTTGTGGGGGGGGGGGGGGTGGACAGAGACTAGCGTACTAGCCTCAGGAAACCATCCCTAGAATTGAATAAAATACACTCAGAATCCTACGTGAACAATCTATGATCAAGTATTAGCAAAGTATTAACCACAACTTGGGGACATAACGGTGGTTCAAACTCGCACGAAGGGATCATCATCAGAATACACTCTTCCCACAGACTTTACAAAAGTAATGAAAATTAAGGGATCTTGTGTCACTTCCCTGACATAAGTAACTCTGAAAGTAAGAGACTGGTTGATTTTATAACTAAATACTTATTCTTATATCTGAAACCACAAAACAAGCAAGACGCTCTAATAGAGGTCACTTACCACTCCAGTGACTGAATGCCTGTCGCTCCAGACGTCAGGAAACGGCTCCACATTCAAAACAGTGTGTGGCGTGTGTGTGTGGTGTAGCAGGGGGTGAGGAACGGGGGGGGGGGGGGGGGCACGGACTAGTTTTGGTGACCAACTGCAGCAGATCGACAAAGTTCGAACGTATCAATATATATTTGACTCATTCCCTCGTCTCTGTTCTTTGCTAAGCTTGTCCATGAAATTAGGTTGCCAATGGTTCTGTCTGCTCATTCATCTGTGGCTTCCCCTCATAAGTCCTCAAAATGTTCAAATGTGTGTGAGTTCCGAAGGGACCAAACTGCTGAGGTCATCGGTCCCTAGACTTACACACTACTTAAACTAACTTATGCTAAGAACAACACACACGTCCATGCCCGAGCGAGGACTCGAACCTCCGGCGGGAGGGGCTACGCGGTCCGTGAATGGCGCCTCAAACCGCACAGCCGCGGGAAACATGTGGATCGGCTAGGACGTGTTCAAAAGAATAAATTAACGAGTCGGCCGGCCCTCTTCTTCTCCAGAGGGGAATGTTCCACTGATCAGTTAAATACGTAACATGTCAGTCAGCGTTGTATATGTGCACCTTGCATCAAAATGATAACAATGAAAGAGTACATGAGTAATACGACAGTGGGCAAGTTGGTGTATTTTTGTGTAATTTACGACTTAATTCTTGACCCTGGTAACAAGTGCACTATCTGCTAATTCGGCTTTCACCTAATTTGGCTCTTACGTAATTGCGCTCTCTCTGTTTAGGCCGTCTCTGTCACTCGCCTTCTCCCCCATTCCCCTCAAATGCCTTGTGTCCAATGTCTTTTGAGTATTATACTTTCAGCCAGTGGGTGCTTAGTGCTCTGAGGTCTGATCCATTCAGCGCCAGATTGAAAAATCATCTGGGCGCCAGTAACCCACCAGCATTGCCAGCAGCAGCGAATATTATCACATGTGAAAATTATTGATATTGTTTAACATATTTGCCATCTGTTGCTATTATAACTGCTTTTTCAAGTACTTGTACGTTGTGTGTTCAACTTATGAGACGCTTATACTGAGCAAGGTGGAATTTGGCGAATCTGTTTACTGTAAACACCTAGCACAGAATCGGGTGACAGCTTTCTACATTGAGACTGGAAGCACACGGTAATGGACAAGCGTTAGACTGAAGACGGTGGAATATTGTTCTGCAAATTATGTCTATTCACCAGAATAGGAAAAAGATGCGTTTCCTGACGAACACACCACATGGCATATGGCGGAATTGTAGGCCTTTCCTAAAATGATTATTCCGTTTCCTGTCATCCAAGAAGCGTAAGCAATTGTAGTAAACATTAATCTGTCTACGATAATAGTAATTATCCATTATACTAAGCACTAATTTGTCTATAATAATAATTATTATTATCGTTGTTGTTGTTGTTATGTTTGCATGAAGTTATATCCTTAGGGTTCTGTTCCTACTATTACAACGCTAATGGAGGTGTTCAGTTTATAAAGAGGCTATGAAATAGCTATCGATTGTGAAGGGTCTTCGTGCATATCATCATCTCGCTACATTTTTGACTTGACAGGTACGACAGATGACGTCAACCGTCAAGTATTTGGAAAAGAGATATACCATCGTCACATCACGCTGACAAGCATTCAAGGTTTCCATATTTTTGTTTTTCGTATAGCGCAATGTGATGGCGACTGTTCCAGTATTCTAGAACTTGGGTTGATAATATTTTCCGAAATTATTATGTAATAAAAACGGGCACTGAATGTGTTTGTCGAAACTGTAAGCAGTCGATATTGATTGACAATGGAGCACAGCAGATTCACAAGGGAAGCCCAGTCACGTGTGTATTATTGGCGACAGGTCTACACTTCAGAAAGTGAACCAGTGTGTGTGTTTGTGTATGAGTGTGTGTGTGTGTGTGTGTGTGTGTGTGTGTAAAAGAATTTAAAAAACTCTCCAAAAACAGCATTTTTTAATGTGAAACCCAGTTCATGTAGTAAAATACATTTTGTCTTTAGAGAGGTCTGAATAAGCTTGGACCCAGATTTCCAGAGAGGAGGTGAGATTAAGGCAGACATCTAAAAATTGCTTGTATAATTAGCTTCCCAGTCTCCCCGTCTGGAAAGTTTAATTCTTGTTCTTTACACTGACGAACATAATAATAATAACTGTCAAGCAATTAAGCCTTGATTTAATGCTGAGACATCAGACCCGGATGTAACCCTGTTTATGTCTACCGAGCATGTCAACCAGTTACAGACAGGTGCATATCGAGCATCCCACACATCCCGTAATAATAACTGTCAGGTAATTAAGTCTTCATTTATTTTCCCAGGCGCTTCCTGTGACTTGAGATCTCAGATGGGTAGCTCACCGCCATCTAGAGATATGCACTTGGCTACACTTCTTGGGAAATCAGCCTACAACAATACTCTGTATTGCCTTTGCGGTTACATGGCTACATGCACCAAAATCATAGACGAATTTCGTGTGTGATTATTATAGTTCAATTAGTATAATACTAAATTGATATGCAGGTGCAACGCAGACGCTGATTTGACCGGTGTTGATTACACACATTTTCATAAAAAGCACCCCTGCAAAAAGAATGTTTTGTTGTTCATCTTTTCGACTTCTACACAATTAATTGTAATGAGTGGCGGACCATCAATTTGACACCTCCCATTCACTTCATAGTGCTTAGGGCCCGTTTCATATTTAGACAGAACAGCGCCATTTTTAAATACGGGCGGTAGCAAATGAAATCCATGTGAGACGTCACACAAACATGGTATAAACTGTGTTGGAAGTAGGTAATAATCAACACCATTCAGATACTGCAGTGTCTTGCAAGTTTTTCATAAACATCGGTGAGGACATTACATACGCTTTTAGATTTCAGGCTACAGTACATACAAAACACATCAAAGCAGTGTCCTTGAGCAGTAAATCCATAATCCTAACGTTCTGGAGTAATAATTTGCTGCAGAGTAGTTAAAACATCACTGCTCAGATGATTCTGTGAATATAGCAGAATTCTGATTTCACCGTGCGGCGGCGCCAGCAGCAATTTCAGCTCACTGATTGTTGTGCCTACGCTCACAACAGGAGAAATACGTTCACAGCCTTCGCACAAGTTAGCGATAAGAGCGACAACCCCTGTCTTAGCGTCATGAAACACGTTACTCGTTGCCACTGTAGCGACACTCAGCGCTCTGCTTAATACGCACTTACATTTGTATATGGCAGGTGCATTATGTAAATACGCCACAAATGTTGCAGCGCTGATAGAGAAAAAAATCTATGTAACCAGCTAGCGACAGTTTGCTCGCTCAGTCATGTGAGTGAGTGAATTTCAATAAGTCGTGTCGTACCGTTTAGTTACTCTCCCTGCAGAAAGAAATCAGTCATTTGGTGATGGAAACGAATATCGTCGTAAAAGCAGATAGAATTATACTTCTTCTTTTTTTCCCTTACAGATGTGATAAAATCACTACCTGACGCAAAGAAATGCTGCTGTTCAACATTACGTACAATCTAAACATCATTACACGTAAGTATGCCAATACTGGGATGTCTTCACACTGTGAGTTCTTTCCGACAGTGAGATTAGAAAATCCCAGACATAGTGACGTGACAGTAAAACTTTCCAGAAACGAGTGGAACTGCCTGTGTGACAGCTCAATGCAGATTGCGTCAGTGTTCCATGGACGGAAACGGTCGCCATCACCAGAGTTGGACAAACACACAGTTGCAATGAGAGCGAGTGTACATTGTACATACTTGCATGAACCACCTTCAGTAACTAAATGTATGCTAGTTATGTTGTCCAGCAAACACTAGACCATGGACTCAGCTGGCAACCAACTATCTACAGAATCTACAAGAAATTATGGATCAATTTACTGGAGCTAGTATGTAAACGCGTCAGAGGAAACGGTTTCTTAACTATACGACACCTGCTGCTTATGAGTCGATGGATTGCATTGGATTGTTTGGGGGAAGAGACCAAACAGCGAGGTCATCGGTCTCATCGGATTAGGGAAGGATGGGGAAGGAAGTCAGCCGTGCCCTTTCAAAGGAATCATCCCGACATTTGCCTGGAGCGATTTAGGGAAATCACGGAAAACCTAAATCAGGATGGCCGGACGCAGGATTGAACCGTCGTCCTCCCGAATGCGAGTCCAGCGTACCAGTGGATGGAACTAAGTAAGATGCAACAGTGCGAGGTATTGGGACTCATATTTAAGTACATTTATACATCCAGCAATATGTAAGACTTAAAAAAATAAAAAGCAACAAGTAAGTCACAAGTGTATTACTATACACTCGTATCTATAAAAACGCCAATACAGTAATACAAATGTATAGTCATCGCCACGTCGCCATCTTAAGTAACTGAGTGGTCCTGAAGTGATCCTGAAAACTTGAGGGGAAATAAGAAGAAGGATGGATTGTTACTTTCTGATGGCATCCGTGCTTCATTTGTGGTACATTCACATTTTGAAAAAACTAATTTTGTCATTGTTAACACTTCTTGAGGGAACTGAGGGAATTAGTTTCGAGTACGTATAAACGATATACACTACTGGCCATTAAAATTGCTACACCACGAAGATGACGTGCTACAGACGCGAAATTTAACCGATAGGAAGAAGATGCTGTGATATGCAAATGATTACCTTTTCAGAGCATTTACACAAGGTTGGCGCGGGGGCGACAACCTACAACGTGCTGACATGAGGAAAGTTTCCAACCGATTTCCCACACACAAACAGCAGTTGACCAGCGTTGCCTGGTGAAACGTTGTTGTGATGCCTCGTGTAAGGAGGAGAAATGCGTACCATCACGTTTCCGACTTTGATAAAGGTCGGATTGTAGCCTATCGCCATTGCGGTTTATCGTATCGTGACATTGCTGCTCCCTTTGGTCGAGATCCAATGACTGTTGCCAGAATATGGAATCGGTGGGTTCAGGAGGGTAATACAGAACGCCGTGCTGGATCCCAACGGCCTCGTATCACTAGCAGTCGAGATGACAGGCATCTTATCATCATGGCTGTAACGGATCGTGCAGCCACGTCTCGAACCCTGAGTCAACACATGGGGACGTTTGCAAGACAACAACCATCTGCACGAACATTTCGACGACGTTTGCAGCAGCATGGACTATCAACTCGGAGACCATGGCTGCGGTGCCCTTGACGCTGCATCACAGGCAGGAGCACCTGCGATGGTGCACTCAACGACGAACCTGGGTGCACGAATGGCAAAACATCATTATTTCCGATGAATCCAGGTTCTGTTTACAGCATCATGATGGTCGCATCCGTGTTTGGCAACACCGCGGTGAACGCACATTGGAAGCGTGTATTCGTCATCGCCATACTGGCGTATCACCCGGCATGACGGTATGGGGTGCCATTGGTTCCACGTCTCGGTCACCTCTTGTTCGCACTGACAGCACTTTGAACAGTGGACGTTACATTTCAGATGTGTTACGACCCGTGGCTCTACCCTTCATTCGATCCCTGCGAAACCCTACATTTCAGCAGGATAATGCACGACTACATGTTGCAGGTCCTGCACGGACCTTTCTGGATAAAGAAAATGTTCGACTGCTGCCCTGGCCAGCACATTCTCCAGATCTCTCACCAATTGAAAACGTCTGGTAAATGGTGGCCGAGCAACTTGCTCGTCACAATACGCCAGTCACTACTCTTGATGAACTGTGGTATCGTGTTGAAGCTGCATGGGCAGCTGTACCTATACACGCCATCCAAGCTCTGTTTGACTCAATGCCCAGGCGTATCAAGGCCGTTATTACGGCCAGAGGTGGTTGTTCTGGGTACTGATTTCTCAGGATCTATGCACCCAAATTGCGTGAAAATGTAATCACATGTCAGTTCTAGTATAATATATTTGTCCGATGACTACATGTTTATCATCTGCATTTCTTCTTGGTGTAGCAATTTTAATGGCTAATAGTGTACTATGGCAACCAGAATACCAGCTATTACATGGGATTTTACACAGTACCGATGGAGTTACATACCACACGTTCAGCAAAAGCAGTGATATTTCACCACCAGAAAGGTAAAATCCAATACCGTATTTATATTCTATGACACTGTCGAGGACAATCAGGGTCACATACTCAGGTATTTCTGCTTTGGCCAACATGTAAAAGTGGACATTTCTTATCTGAGTCAGACGTATTACCAGATCCCACATCAGCCGGTTCGTGATAATTTTAACCTCATCACCGTTTTCAGAGAGGACGACATACATTTAAAGCATATTTACCAGGCACGTGTGGGTACTGACATGACGTTCAATGAATTTATAACTGTCTGCGCAGATTACTGGAATCAGAGTGTGAGTTTCTGCTTACTGACAAAACTACAAATGACGGATGGCATAGATGTAACTTTCAGGAGGTTCTCGTTATTAAAAAGTGATGTCACTCTATGATATGCAACAGCCGTATTCAGATGTACGTCAAGCCTTCAGGCCAAAAGGAGGGTTATGAATAGATAGAACATCCATTCATAGGAGGACGCGAAAACTGAAGTCGTCAACAAAACTGTTAATCGTCATACCACGGAAACGCAGTCGTTGGGAAACGTCTTACAAAACATAATGACTGTATAGCGCCATGCAATAGGAGAAACATTAGAAGCCATCAACGAATCTCTTAATCACCGTACTACAGAAATGCAGACGTTGGGAAGCGCTATGCAAGCTCATTGCATAAGCTGTTCATTAAATAAAAGAAACATTGGAAGATATTAAACAAAATCCTCTAATAAACTTTAACGGGAAAAATTATCCTCAAGAAAGTATTAGAACCCTTTCGCAGTTAATCAGTGTAGTAAATACTAAGGTCAACAAGACTGGAAAAACAATTTCAGACATTTGAAGAGAGGCTATAGAAGATGCGAGCAATCTCGAAGTCAGCGTAGTATGCAGCAACATGTTGACATAACGCAAAGCCATCGAGGTGTGGAAGGCAAGTCATGGAAATTATGGCTGCTAAAAGTATGGTCGCAGGTTCGAATCCTGCCTCGGGCATGGATGTGTGTGATGTCCTTATGTTAGTTAGGTTTAAGTAGTTCTAAGTTCTAAGGGACTGATGACCCAAGAAGTTAAGTCCCATAGTGCTCAGAGCCATTTGAACCCTTTTGAAACAAGCAATCAGTATAACAATATTCATCACATAACGATAAAAATGGTGTCCACGATAATAAACTTAATACAGAGTACAATCATATCAAACTGATGGATCGACAAAAGCAGAAATATTATGTAAGTGATCTGGTGTGTATTTCAAAATACAAGGCAGCATTCGAAAAATGATATTCTTAGCGAACTGTTCAACGGTGATATTTACAGTTTCGGAAGTGGGACGTACGAATCCAAGAACATTTATCTTGAAAGATGACAATGGGCGTGAAATAGCCTGTAGTTTTTACACAGAACAAATGCATATAAGCACTGAACCAGATGTGCATCTCAAAGATTCTGTCAGAAGACATAGAGGGGACAAGGCTTTAGTAAAATGCCTTGGATTCCCTTCGTCGCACGACATTTGTGTGAACGCACGAGATTTGGTATACGACAGCGTGCGCAAATGCCAAACCGTATATTATTATACCATGTGTGGTAGGTACCACACCATTGTCAGCTGAATTGCACCTCCGGGGATATAACTTCTGTGCGCCCGGAACTCAGCTGGAAAAGCATTTGGCTGATGGTGAGAAAGGTATTAACTTACTAGGCGACGTGTGCAAGGAGTATGAAATATTGTACACTGCACATAAAGGTTTGGGGGAGTGACAGACCACTGACAGACTTTTAGCTGTTAAAGATAAGCAAATACGTTGAAGAAGAGATATTGGTGTAGATCAGTGTTTTGCTGCATTCACACTTGATAAGACAATTCGCGCCAAACTTAAATTGGGTACTGGAATAAAACTGAGTCACATAATGAATGCAGCCCAAGGTAGACTAAAGAAGAAAAAGCTGAAAAAAATACTATTTAAGCAGCAGTGTCCTCAGCAAAATCTTCATGGAGCACCAGGATGCTGTAAGAGTGCTAGTTCTGCAAGGTTCGCAGAAGAGCTTCTGTAAAGTTTGGAAGGTAGGAGACGAGATACTAGCAGAAGTAAAGCTGTGAGGACCGACCGTTAGTAGTGCTTCGGTAGCTCAGATGGTAGAGCACTTTCCCGCGAAAGGCAAAGGTCCCGAGTTCGAGTCTCGGTCGGGCACACAGTTTTAATCTCCCAGGAAGTTTCATATCAGCGCACACTCCGCTGCAGAGTGAAAATCTCATTCTGGAATCATGCTACCTAATTATGGCACTGCGAATAAACAGGAGATGGAATATGAAAGAGGAATTGAGTGTGTTCGACAACTGCAAACTAATCAACGCAGAATATTTTCGATATGATAATAACTTACAGCTTGACTAGGGTAAATAGCATACACAGTCTACTATATGAAATGTGTTGGCTGTTTCGCTCTTCTTACTACGAGGAAGATGAGTCTGGAAGTATAGTCAGCCAACTTAGTTTTTGGACTTGGCACCAGTTGTAGTGATAGACTGCTCCAAAAAAAATGAGAGTACTAAAACGGTACCATTGGCATTCGAATGGAATTTGAATCATCAGAAAACTTCCCACAAGGCAATGCTGCGTTTGCAGTATTAGTGCATGATTCCTGTTCAGTTACTCGTCTTTGACTGGGGTTGTACAGCGAGCCCTATAAAGGTACACGTGTATCACAGGCGTGTCATTTCATGATGAATTCCCAGTGGACGAACATTGTTGTTGATGTTCAGGGCTTCCTCGAAGAGTGTGGGCACTTCGTACTTATTGATGTAAAGGGTGGGGAAAATAGAAGTCGCCCGAAGAACAGAGATCCAGGATAGAAGGAAACACATCAGAGGAAGGGAAATACGGTACTAACCTCACTATAGAAGATGTTAAAAGTGACCACCACTCATCCCTTGGCAATCTTGGGCCCTGGCCAGCAAGTTGCTGGATGCAGATCGAAGCCGAACTGCTAGAATTACTGCAGTCTTATCCGAAATGTTCTGCTGCGTTCTTGAACACTATGAGGGATGCCACAAAGGCTTCAAAATGTCGGCAATGAAACACGCCGAAGTCAGCATCTGATGAAAGAAGATGGAACTGATGATGCGGTGTGCAGACGCTGCACGCCAAACCCCAAACTTCTCATCATGCAATGGTGTTTCGTGGAAGTTATGTGGCTTCTCCGCTGCCCACAACCTGTGATTCTGTGAGTTGAAATAACCACTTAGGTGAAATCAGGCTTCATCAGGCATGTAAAGAACAGATCGATTTCCAGGCCATTCATTGTTATTCAGTGAACAGGAACTCACAAAACTGGAGGCGATGAGGAACATTTGCCAGTATTAGTGAATGAACAACAGGCATTCGTTAGTGATCCACCGGCAGGTCCAAGTGGTGTATCTGTCCACATGATCGACGTGATATGCTGGTCCCTTGCGACAGACGTTGGGTTGATTTGGTAGGACTCTGAAGTATTTCCTGTTGAACTGCGGCCATGTTTTATCGTGTGCGGGCAGGCTTCGGAATGTTTTTTGAGATTCCACAACGACCACCCGCTCTTCCACTGATAGTACTATCGTCACCTTTGCACTGCTCCACTGACACAGCTCACACTTCGCTCTGAACCGGTGTGGAGCACGTGGCGGGCGTACTCGTGGTGTGTGTGTCACGTCACGAGGTGTTGTATGCATACTTTCACGTTCCAGTCGTATCCATTCGTCGGAGTTACTTTAATGTGCTTCATCCTATAGCTTTCGTTGCATTGGATGATGTTCAGCTTGAACAACTTGGCAGAGTGTGGTGAAAGTAAGTATACATGGTTTATGTAATAAAGCACTATCCAGCTTGTGCCACATACCTCCACCTCCAACAACACCCATGCTGGGTGCGCTTCTGAGGGCTGGCACACTTGTTTGAAGATGGGCTACTAGAGGCGTATTTCGCTAATGAACGTAGCGATCGTTTTATACGTATCTAGCTGGAAATTATTATTAATAATGACAGTATGCTGTGTTTTTATTATTTCGGAATCATTAGATATTTACCAGTTTCGTATTGGGTGGTGGTCTTACGACGACTACACCACAGCCTGGACCCTCCCACTGGTGGCCATCTCCATCACCACACCTTGGGCTATCAAATTGGCCTCAATCACCAAAACCACCACCACCACCACCACCACCATATTGTACTGCTGCTGCAACACCACCCTCTCCGATGCCCAATCCTTCTCGCTGGTCAACGCTCCCATTGCTACAGTTCAGGCTGTTACATTGGCAATGACGACCACCTCGCACTGCCATCATAACACCACTCTCTCTGTGGTCTGGGCCTTCAATTTGGTGACTGCCTCCAGTGCCACAGCCCAAGCTGTCGAAATGCTGACCACCAGCCCATGCTGATGTAGCACCACTACTGTTGCAGCCTTGACTGTGGAACCGGCATACTTCCAGAAGGGACTGGTGCGGCGTCCAACGCTCACCATGCTTGCTATGCAGTAACAGTAACACTTCAACACCAGCCAAGCCCGTTAATAAGGACTGTTAGCTAAGTCACACACTTCCTTTAGCTGTCTCTGTGTGCAGGCTAAAGGGACCCAAACACTTTCCTTAATGCATGTAGCATGTTTGCCCATTCTGGAAAGGGAACTTCATAAAATCGTTGGAAGCCTATAGTATCCTGCTATTAAGTGTGGTGTGGCTGTAAGCTGTGAAAATCCCCCCCCACCCACCCACCCACCAAAAAGAAATAGTAGCGCCATTGGTGTTGGAGAGAGCTAGGCATTGTTGACATTTCCGTAGAAAATGGTGTGATATCATGGGGTGATTCAATTGTAGATTGTTTGAGGAATTTCACCTGGGTCAGTTTTCTAAAATGCAGAAAAGACAGTCTGGTAAGGCACTCACTCATGTACTCCACCTTGATGTGCACTCATGTGCCTAGGATCCAGTAAATGGGAAGTGGGGGTCTAGGTTCATTTGTCTTCTGAAAGATAAAGCTGCTAATGTCTAAAATGCTCCTAAGGGAGATATATTTTACTTCACATGGTCACTTCTCACTTGTGACAAAAATTATGAGCAGAAGGCAGAGTTGTACTAAGTACAAAATGAATGTCTGCAGCCATTATAGCTTCAACAGTGAATAGTTCCATGTTAAAATCTAGGACCTACCAAAATGTGAGAGGCATATTCCCAAGTATTCTGTGCATGTTTATGGGCTGGTTGCAGTAAGGCCAGAAAAAAATAAGCAAACTGTGCAAAATAAGAATAAGGATATAAAGCATAAAGTAGCTGCACCTCTGTAGTGGACAAACAGTTCCACCTCCTTTCTACCAAATTTTTAGAACATCAATCGGACATACCATTTTTTGGCGATACCTCAACTTGTTTGCTTCAACCAGCATTGGTTCATTGGTCATACCAGGAACCAATGCATGTGGAAATGCCAAGTGAGGCAGGCAAGTGCTTAAAGCTTAAGAAGCCCACAACAAGGAGCGATGCTCCTTTGTAGTTTACAGTGTCTTCAAGTGTCTTCTTACTCCTGTGGCACATTGTAAAGGTAATCCCACTACCTCTCATAAAACCTTCATTGAATAACACACACCAAATGTGGCTGCATTTCAAGTTATGTGTACATACATATCAAATCTTTCTCGTTTCAGATCATACGTATGGGATAATCCTGCGAGATGGCTGCTCACTGAGCTCAAAAAGCTCGTATGGGAAGTTGATTGCTGTTATAGCGACAACGATCACATGGCCAGCTCTTGAGAGAATGAGGAATTGCACAAGAAACCTGTTGACTCTCATATCTGTGGACTGCCATTGGATAAAGATGCAGAAACTCCTCATAGAGGTCACCATCATCTAACGGGGGAGTTCTGCAATGTATCTCACAATGCTTGCAACTTGAAATACCAGTTACCATGACGCATACTCATTTTCTTTCACAGTTTCAGTGGGTATGATGCTCGCTTTCTTGTTGAGCACATGGGTGATTTTGGCTTAAGAGAAGACAAACTCACTGTCATACCTAACGCTGTTGAATGGTATATTTCACTCCCCAAGTGGTTCACATCTAAAACTGGAGTCCGCTCCATGGATTCTCTTCAGTTCATGTCTGCATCTATTCACAAACGTTCTGAGACGATACGTTCAGATAAATGTGTATCACTAGAGCAGCATATCCCGCTGATGCAAAGTTTCAACTTGTGACAACGAAGGGGGTTCAAAAATGGTTCAAATGGCTCTGAGCACTATGGGACTCAACTGCTGAGGTCATTAGTCCCCTAGAACTTAGAACTAGTTAAACCTAACTAACCTAAGGACATCACAAACATCCACGCCCGAGGCAGGATTCGAACCTGCGACCGTAGCGGTTCCAGACTGCAGCGCCTTTAACCGCACGGCCACTTCGGCCGGCAACGAAGGGGGTCTTTCCTTGTGAATAACCTAGATTCGAGGAAGAGTCTGAGTGAAAACCCATTGTCCAACATGTTGCATTCTCTAGTGGCACTACAGGTACTGAGATAATGAATGCAGAGTATGTGCATTTGGTGAATGTATGGCAGGAGTTCAGTATCACTAACTGAGGGGAGTATGCAAGATTATATATGAACGCCAATGTACAACTGCCCATGGACATTTTTGAGAAGTTCTGGAATGTATGCTTGGACATGTACTCTCTGGATCCTACGTTTTATTACACAGTACCAGGGCTATTCTGGGATGCAATATTACAACAGATATATGTCAGCATCAACCTTATGTCTGATGTTGATATACTCCCACTGTAACAAGTGAAATTTATGGGGAGCTTTGCCAGTGGATGCACTGGCATCGTAAGGCGAGCAACCTGTAAATGAGTGAGGTGGAGTACAGGCTGTCTAATGATGATTCGACTTATATCCTCTATGTGGATGTAAATAACTTAATATGGGCATGCCAAGCAACAATCCCTGCCAATGGGAAGGTTATAATAAATATATGATGACAATTCACTCATACAATTGGAGAAAAAGATTTATGGTGTGCTGTTAAATCTGACACAGGATGTGTCATGGAGGCAGACCTTGAATATTCCAGGATTTTCATGATGTGCCCAGCATAATGTCATTTTGTTTAGAGCACCTAGCCCTGTGTAATGGTTCCATTCCCGAGCTGCTAACAACCAGAGGAACATCATTCACTACTGCAACCTCCAGCAGTGGCTCGGATTGTGAATCAAACTTGTCAGAATTGCCTGTACCATTTCCTTTGACCTGAGTCCCTGGCTGGAAGAGTGTATTAACTTAAATACCGAAAGGAGGGCGATTTTAAAAAAGATTTTTTTTTTAATTAATGAACAAGCAGATGGTTCGGAAAACTATGGAAAATTTAAGAACTTATTGCGATATTTGCCTGCTTTATTGATGGAATAGGCATTATGGTACACAAGATTATTACACCTCGCCAAATTTTAAGTGGGGCACAATCTTCAATGAACAACTTGTCGCTCTGGAAATGGCTAAGGTTTTGGTGTGGTTTACGACGCCTATCCATGTTGCTTGTGTTTATTGGACCTCTCCAAACTCAACATGTACCGGTTTCAAATGGCTCTGAGCACTATGGGACTCAACATGTTAGGTCACAAGTCCCCTAGAACTTAGAACTACTTAAACCTAACTAACCTAAGGACATCACACACACCCATGCCCGAGGCAGGATTCGAACCTGCGACCGTAGCAGTCCCGTGGTTCCGGACTGCAGCGCCAGAACCGCTAGACCACCGCGGCCGGCTGTACCGGTTTCATTACAAATTCGCCAAGCAACACTTTGCCAACCCAAAGTTACTTTATATAGATGCAGACAGTTTCATCTACTGGGTGTATGGATGTGACCCATATGAGGTAATTAGTTGCCATCCTAAAGAAATTTGATACGTCTGGATACATGGCTAATAAACCTTATGGTAAAACACCATAAAATAATAAGGTTATCGGTCTGATGAAAGGCAGGGCCAATGGCTTTCAGATTGAGGAATTTGTGGGACACTAATGTAAGATGTAGACATACCATACAGATACTGGCACCACCCAAATGTGGGCTAAGGGTGTAGAGCATGTGGCTACAATATCACTAATGACCTAGGACTGCAAGTTGTGCATGCTAGATGGTGTTGATGGTTCTCCACCTATATCCCCACATATGGAGTGTCAAGTCCTTTGGCTGCTTGCATGTGGTACACCCTACACAACAAATGACAGATTGTTAGGTCATGACGACAAGCGATTCATCTGTGGTGATGGGATTAGATCTCTACCATTCACACATTATTCACATGAATGTGATAGAATGCATGTGTGCGTATGTGTGTGTGTGTGTGTGTGTGTGTGTGTGTGTGTGTGTGTGTGTGTGTGTGTGTGTGAATGAGCTATTTATTGCTTTTTGTTAGTAGATGGACATATTTGTGTCAGTGTATAAGGAATGGTAACAAGAATGACTTGTCATAGATTTTTGTTCATATGTGCTTATGTGAACATGTATATACTTTTTATCTGCAAACTGTGTGTGTGTGTGTGTGTGTGTGTGTGTGTGTGTATATATATATGAAATATCTGTGTGTGTGTGTGTGTGTGTGTGTGTGTGTGTGTGTGTGTGTGCGTATATATATGAAATATCTGTGTGTGTGTGTGTGTGTGTGTGTGCGTGCACCTTTGTGTGCTATTCTTTTACTTATTGCTGTATATATAAGTGCAACAAGTAAAGAAACAGTACTGACATGCACACAGAGATCCTCCTCTGCCTCTGTTAGTAAGCAGTAGTTTCATATGTGTCTCTGCATAGATGTTGTATAGACAATTACTGTGTTCACCCAGAAAATTTTATTTGTATATGTGACAAATTTAAAATAAAAATGTTTGTATTTTCCAAACAAGTTGTTCTTATTGTGAATATAAAAATAGGTAAACATTAAAATTATGTGTTTTTCAAAATATTGTTAAAAATTCTTTATTTTGAAGAAATGCTGTAAATATGAAGAAATAGTTATTGAAACTGTGTTTTTATGTAAAATACGCCCTCTAAGCCTATACGTTTTTTATTGATGATGGTGGTGGGTGTCATTAATATTTTATCATAATATATTTTTAATTTTATAGATGTACATATATATATTCGGTATTGACTAAATATTTCATATTTATAAACCTTTTATTCGGCTTGTATTGTATTTGATTCTATCACAGTAATTACATACTTTTGTATCCCATCACTATATTCAGTGTTCATAGAGGTTACAGTTATAGGTTCATCTTTTATAGATTATAGTACAGGTCGAATACACATATTTATACATAGCCATAGCTGGTCTAACTTCACTTTGTTGGTGTGTAAACAGGTAACATAGTCATGGAATGCCACTCTAATATTGCAGCCAGCAGCACAGTCAGTCTGACGTTATAATTAATGGACAATACAGTTCTTGCCCAGTTGAATCCTTCATGTATATGATCGCACTATTAATTCTCAACTCAAGCATTACTACAGAGATCCACTATTGCTTCTTCTCCTTTTAACATACCAACATTAATCAGTGTGGAAAAGCTCACTAAACTCGTCAATAATGTTTTCCTTATACATATTCAGTCCTATCACAAAGGTAGTCTATTTCCATCCCTGTACAGCGTAGTTTAGTACCACTTCACTGTGGATTCTCTTTATTGATGACAACTTCAAAGTCCCTGTTTGGTACTGGACCCACATTCATACGCTTTGACACTCGCTATTAAATTGTATGTATCAGTGAAGAGATGTGGCAGAATTCTGCTTGTAGTAGTAGTAGTAGTAGTAGTAGTAATAATAATAATAGCACTCGACTGCAGTTTCAATGATGCTGTTGGCTGGGGTCGATCGAATGCTAGCAGGCCTCGCCACTCAAATTGAGACTGCTGCTGGAACTGCTGCTGCTGAATTAGCAACAGGTCAGGGAGCTGAGCTGCTAAGGTTGCTGCTGCCTTGGTGGCTGTGTGGAGTCTTGGAGTTCTTAAACAATAATAATAGAATAAAGTAAGTATATGACCACTCATACTAACAGCACCAATAATAACAATAATGAGAAATTACTTACTTTCAAATGCGGTCTTACTATTCCTCCAAACTGCTTGCAGCTGCTGGATGTGCTTCATCATGATAATTTTTGCTATTCGAACTACTGGAAATAAGTGGCGCTGCCTCTGCTCAGCCAGTTGGTGGTATGATCTGGCACTCTACTTGGAGTAAGCATAGGAGCACTAAGTGACACTGGGCAAAAGCATAATACTCCAACATCATTAGACATAAGGCATTTGATGGAGAGGCGAAGGGGGGGGGGGAGGGAGTGACAGGTGAATGAGAAAGGGAGCAGTATTACAAATGAGCCGAATTACATAACAGCCCAATTACCAGTTGCTGTCATGGTTAACAGTCATGTCGTAAACTACATAAAAATGCACCAGATTGCCTACTGTCTTACTATGTACACATGGTCCCGTTTCATTCTTAAAGCTATTACTGTGTCGTACCTCAAATTTGTTTTTGGCGCACTTCTTATCCTCTTTAAGGGCCTCCCTCAGTGCTTCTATGGTCGTTAGCGCTGATCTTAGCTGTATTTCATACTGGCTGTAAAAGAGAAAGAAAAACTACCGATATAACTTAGAAGATGAATATTCTCAAGTCAGTAACTTAGTGGACAAAGAAAAAAAATTAATAGTTTTTTACTTTCACATGCCATTGTGGCATGACAATTTTCGACTCAGATTTATTATTCAACAATTCCTCCACAGAAATAGTGCGAAGTATTTGCCAAACTAATGTATAATATTACAGAGAAAAACTTAAAGTAATTTATTCATTCTTCTGGAATTGACAGATCAGGTATATCGTGTTTGTTCCTGATGACAGACGGATACATTTTCGCAACTGGCAACGACAATGCATCCATATGAGAAAAATGCAGGACGCCTTGGCATTGTCTGAGTTCAAAGGTTCAAATGATTCAAATGGCTCTGAGCACTATGGGACTTAACTGCTGTGGTCATCAGTCCCCTAGAACTAAGAACTACTTAAACCTAACTAACCTAAGGACAGCACACACATCCATGCCCGAGGCAGGATTCGAATCTGCAGCCGTAGCGGTCGCGTGGTTCCAGACTGTAGCGCCTAGAACCGGTCGGCCACTCCGGCCGGCGAGTTCAAAGGTTCAATGAAAATAAGAGCTGATGTAAAACTAACAAAGGAAACAGGTTCCGGACACACATTTAGATTAAAGCTACATTTATGGATTTGCTGTTTGGCTTTCTCGGTTATAAATAAAGAAAATACGTGTTTCAGTGTTTTTTGTAATTTCGAACCTCAAGAGGGTGAAATAGGGGATGAATTGTTTTATGAAAATATTTCTGTGTGAAAACATTTTTAAGGTAAATTTCTGAAAATTTCTATTTGGGTTCTCTATTAGAAATACAAGAGAACAAAAAGTAGAGTGGTCTTCATTGTAGTCGACAGCAAGTTCCGTGAGTGGGTGGAACAAATTTGTTCTCAAGCAAGACATACTGTACGTACTGGCGACATATACACTGCTGTGCAGGCATTTCAGTGCAATACGGAAGAAATCCGCCTCTATAGCAGAGTAAACAGTTGGCCTTTGGCTGTGCTGCGGTGAGGACGCGCTGTTTGTGTTCCTGCCGCGGAGCGAGCGCTTGTGTTGTTTACATCGTACTCGGCCGTTTCGCGCGTGCCGTACTCAGCGAATAGATCACCATGGCGCACCAATACAGAAAATCGACGCTCAAATTTACGTTCCGCAACGAATTTGCACGGCCCAAAGCACTCGAAGTCGAACGATTTCTACGAGAAGAAGTTAAAATCCCGGCGACCGACATTCTCGGCATTCACTTGTCCATTGTGAGTAGTATCGTATATGTCAAGATCATCAACGACGCAACATGTGAACGGATCCTTCGGGACACGAAACAGGGCCTCCGTTTCTGCCATGCTGATGGCAATGTGGGGACTGTACACGTCGATTATTCTGGCATGGGACTTCGCACGATCAGAATTTTCGAACTTCCTTTCGAATTACCGGCGGAGGACGTCGTGACAGCGCTGCGCCCCTACGGCACGGTCCATGATCATATTGCGGAAAAATGGACGCAATTCCAGACATATCCTGTGCTGAATGGAGTCCGCCAGGTCCGAATAGAACTTAAAAGACATGTACCTTCATATCTGACTATCGGTGGCTGCCGTGCCATCGTCATCTACGATGGGCAACCAACGACCTGCTCTGGTTGTGGGAAGGAGGGACACCTTAGATCAGAATGTCTCCAACGTCGAATCACGCAACTGCCGCCGGCTGACGCAGACCCGCCATCGCAGCCGACGCTGCTTCCCGTGACTTATGCAGCAGCCCTCACGACAGCTACCACTTCACCACGACAGCCGACATCCACTGTTGGGTCGCGGCTCCATCCTCCAATACAGGGCGATGACGACACACCCGTTCCACAAGCTACGGATTCAATTCCGATGCAGCCGCCCCCGTCGACGGATAACAATATACATGACGATAGCATGGCCGTAGACTCGCTTATTGTTCCTACAGCTGCCTTTGTGCCGGAACGTCGGGAATCTTTGCCGTCGTCTGACACAGAAGGACACTCCAGGAAGCAACGCTCCCCGAAGCGACGGAAGCGGAGGCGTAGAGCAACTTCCGAACGGGATGCGACGCAGCCTCCAGAGGACGAAGACTCCACCTTCAATGACGACGCTACCACAGAGGCAGCCGCCATTTGCTGCAGTGTTACACCACCGAACGGAACTGCGGACAAACCACATATACCTACAGTGGCAACATCGGATGCCGATATGCAGGACAGATGCTGCCCACCACCTTCTGTAGTGCAAGCACCCATGCCGAGTCCTGAGGACGCTAGGGAAGCAGATCTTGAATTGAGTTCCCCGACGTGGGCGGATGACCACGACGACGACGGAACCATGCAAGTTACGCCAACAGGGCCCACGCCATTGGCGCCGGCTCTCTAGAAAGGACGGCAGGTGCGGTTTGTGGGGATGCGGAGATGTCAATAGAGTCAGAAGCGCCATAGGCAATTCCAGTCTTAATGGATAACTTAACACCTGCGGTTCGGCAACAAGCATATCGTATCGCCACGCTTAACCTCAACACGATACGAACAGCAGTGAAGATCCAGTTGCTGCGTGAGATGCTTCGTTCTTCGGATGTTGACATTGCCCTGTTGCAAGAAGTGTATATAGCGGCCCTCCCCGTTTTCTACGGTTACGTGACACATATGTCACCGGCGGACCGGAATGGCAGCGGTACGGCAATACTAGTGCGCGACGGAATTGCCATCGAAGAAGTGACTTACCTTCCGTCAGGAAGGGGGCTGGCGATCACAGCACTGGGCACACGCATCATTAACATCTACGCTCCATCAGGAACTGACCAACGCCGCGAACGATCGCTGTTCTACTCGGAGGATATCGCCCCCCTCTTTATCAGCCGCTACGATCAATATATCTTCGGCGGCGACTTTAACTGTGTGCTCCACCCCAAAGACCAAGTCCCACACTTCTCGACTTGTCAAGAACTTCGGCTCCTGGTTCGTGATCTGCTTCTCACTGACACGTGGGAGACAGTGCACGGTGACCGTCCCGGGCCGACATATCTTACTAGTCACTCGGCCAGTCGCCTAGACCGCATTTATGTCTCAAGAGCTCTAGCGCCGGGAGTATTGGACGCCGAACGTTGGCCGCTTGCCTTCTCCGATCATAGCGCTTTCATATACACACTCACTCTACAACAGCAGCGAATATGGCGCAGCCGAGGACCCTGGAAGCTGAATGTGGCACATCTTCAAGACCCGGAATGCCGTCGAATTATCGCCAACACATGGCTGGATTGCGAACGTCGTCTTCCCCGATATCCTTCGACTCTAGCATGGTGGGTGGACTGTGCAAAACCAGCGTTTCGGCGTGTGCTAACTCAATTCGGTAAAGATATCGCAGCTTGGCATCGTCACACATTGGACTTTTATTACACGATGCTTCGCGAACTCGACGGCCAACCACCATCTCCAAACCGACAAATGGAAAGCCGCCGAATTAAAGGTCAAATATTGTCTCTTACGAGGAAACGTTTGAAGGGGGTCGTCGTGCGATCGCGACGTCACGACCGAGCGGAAGGAGAAAACCCGTCTATGCATCACATCGTGCTCGACAGCCGCCGACGCCGACAGCAGCTGATCACGGACCTCGTATTGCCAGGTGGTAGGGTCGTACTGACTCAGGCCGCGGTTACAGAAGCCTTTGCAGATCACTATCGCCAGTTTTACGACGAGGTGAATACAGAGGAAGAGGAAGCGGACGATCACGACATACTGCAGCACGTGTCGCACACCCTCGACACTGCAGCAGCGGCGACGCTGTTAGGTGGAATTACACGGGACGACATCGAGGACGCGCTTAACAAGGGAGCACTCAACAAATCTCCCAGGCCAGACGGACTGCCGCTCGAGTTTTATCGGACTTTCCGCGATCTAATGATGCCCCGATGGATCAGCATGTACCAAGAACTGATGACCTCCGGTTCCCACGTGCCACCTGCATTCGTGGAAGGTCTCCTTATACCGATACACAAGGCTTCCAGAGGTCGGACGGTCGAGGACTACAGGCCCATTACAATGCTCAACTCGGACTATAAGATCTTCGCCCGACTACTCGCCAGCCGCATAAAGCAGGTTCTGCCCCTACTCCTCTCAATGGAGCAAACGACACAGGGCGGAGTGACCAACATGCAAACGGCAACCAGCGAATGCAGGGATTTAATAGCCATCGCCACATGCTGTCGCCTTCGAGCTGCTCTGATCTCCATTGATTTCGACCACGCCTTTGACAGAGTTCACCACAAGTTCCTTCTGTCCGTTATGGCCCGCATGGGCTTCCCGCCTGACTTTCTCGACATCTTTCAGCGCCTTTTCCGTGGAGCTGCATCCCGTGTACTGGTGAATCGACGGATTGCGGGTCCCTTTCCGATCCGACGGTCAGTTCGCCAAGGATGCCCACTCTCCATGATCCTTTACGCGATCGCACTCGAACCACTTGTCGGAGGGTTGAAAAACAGGCTCTCGGGAATGTCATTGAGGGGTCACACCTTTCACTGCAGGATATATGCTGATGACCTTCTATTACTTGTCCGATCTGGTGACGAGGTACGATCGGTGATACAATGGATCAATCGCTATGGATTGGCAGCGGGCAGCCTCATGAATGTGGCCAAGTCGGCATCGATGCCGATTGGGAGAGGTCTACAGGAGGACGCTTTAGCCCCACTCCCACTAGTTAACAAGATCCGGTTCTTGGGCATAACATTTACACAGGATGTGCGCCGCACGGCTGCAATGAACTATGCACGATTACTACAGGCCATACGCACAGAAGTTCGCTGGAACTTACTTCGAAGGATGGACCTCCTACAGCGTGTGGAATACCTCAACCTTCACGTGGCGACTAAGATGATCCACATGGCCCAGGTCCTACCGATATCGACAGCGATGGCACACAGATTGCAAGCAGCGTTTGGATATTACCTTACCGCCGGACACCTATTCAAAGTCCGCTACGAAACACTCACCCTCCCTCCGCGTGATGGCGGACTGGGACTTATAAATGTACGAGCAAGAGCTACAGCGTTATACTTGTGCACAATGATGAAATTGTGGACCCACAAAGATGCTTCCCTTACGGGACGTCTGTTAGAGGAATTGCTGCCGGCGTCCCTTCTGCCACCTGTCACGGTTGCGCACATTACACCTTCACTCTCGCACCTCTCGGCATTTATTCTTGAATATAGTTACGTGCACCCAGACCTTCCCAACACTCGCACTCCCAAGGCGAGAGACGTTTAGAGACTGCTGCTAAGGTCCATACCTCGGAATGTGATTGAGAGGAAGAGCCCTACGACCCTATGGCCGGCAGTGTGGAGAGCGGTCCAGAAGCCGTTCCTCCCCACGCGGGCACGAGCCGCGTGGTACCAGGTGGTGAACGGGAAGGTTGTAACACGACAAAGGCGGCACGCTATTGGGATGACGGATTCCCCCCTTTGCCCACGTTGCCACCTCGTGGATACTGACGAACACCGTTTAACATGTGGATCGGCGTTAGGGGTATGGCTGCTAGTGCAGAAGATCCTCGCCTGCTACCTACGTATCGCGCCTCGCACAATTGAGCCACGGCTCCTCCTTTGTCCAGAGGATACTTATTTCCCACCTGCGAAGACTCACGCACTCACATGGTTTAAAGGCATGTCCATATACTACCTCTTTCGCGATGATGAGAAGATGGTGCTTGATTACTGGCAATTTCTCCAGGACAGTCATAGCACACTTGAGTGTACACCCCGATACCGACAGCTATTTGCGAACTATTTGCGCAGTGTCTTCGACAACCCCCCTCACAGTTGGGGAGTACCGGGCAGAGGATGACCGCCGACATGGGGCTCCACACGCCGCGAAATGTTGTAACAATTTGGAACAAGGAATCTGTACGCCGAGGGGCCATGCACATGGAATGGCGTGCGGGATTTGGTTACATTTTTCTTTCTTTATTATCTATCATCACACTATTAGTTTCAAATTCTTTTTCATAGTTTAGGAGGAACTCTTGTTCTGTTGTTGCTACGGCTGTAATTTTCTAATTTTGTTTGTCGTAACTGAAAGACGCCTTTTGTCCATGTAAAAAAAAGATAAAAAAACTAAAAAAAGTGGTTAAGGCGTTATAAAATTCAAAAAATAAAAAAAAGAAAAAAAAAGATGGATAAAAAAAAGTGGTTACCACACTAGACTCGCAATCGGGAAGGCGACGGTTCAAATACACCTCAGGCCATCCGATCTACGTTTTCCGATATTTTCCTAAATCACTCTAGGCACACGCCTGGATAGTTCCTCTGTGAGGACGCTGCCGATTTCCTGTCCCATACTCGAAACATTTCCATCTTGTGCCAAAAAAAAAAAAAAAAAAAAAAAAAAAGTGGTCAACGCGACAGCTCCTCATGCGGAGGACCCGGGTTCGATTCCCGGCACTAACAGTGATTTTTCCCTTTGTGGGAGGACAGGACGAGGGTGCATTCAGCTTCGTAATGCCAGCTGAGGAGACAGGACTAGGGGCTCCAGGTCGAGATGACGACAACAGCCGGTTTGCTGTGTGGTGACACCATGGTCCGCCATACCGGATCTGATGCTGAATGGCTGAGGACGACACGATGGTCGGTCGACTATCGTATGGTCTTCAGGGTTAATCGCAGGTTTTCCTTTTTTATACAGAAACAAAGATAAATCAGTTGCTCTATAAAGAGACAACGGGGAGCATAGATTCCTGATCCCAGAATACTCAACAAATATCCCTGAACTGCGTGCGAAATTTTGCCGAACTTTTGGACCTCACTCTGTATACTGCAGTCCTTTTAAGAACGCGTTCTCTGGCGGAAACAGTCATCTGATTATGATGGTTGTGGTGTGTCCGTATATATCAGGGAATAATAAAAAGCTTCATTTCTTTGAAATAACCGGAAAAGTGGGCGTGGAATCCCGTTTACGTTACTCACAACCCTATATATTACGGATGGTAGAGGGAAGGCTCAAATGGCTCTGAGCACTATGGGACTTAACATCTGATGTCATCAGTCCCCTAGAACTTAGAACTACTTAAACCTAACTAACCTATGGACATCACACACATCCATGCCCGAGGCAGGGTCGAACCTGCGACCGTAGCGGTCGCGCGGTTCCAGGCCGTAGCGCCTAGAACCGCTTGGCCACCCCGGCCGGCGTAGATGGAAGAATAGTCACTCTTGTGTTTCGATTAGATTTTTAATTTTACAGCTACTATAGGAGCTGCCTTCGGAAGGCTGATGAATAATCTTACATGTAACACTGAAAATCGATTCCTGAAATTTTACGAATAGTTTTTCGTGAGAAATCTACCATTTTTTCCCCTCAGGAGCCAAAGAAACGAGACCTCTCACTGTTCCGGCAATTATACCCTCCTGTCAACGTTCAGAATGACTTTTCAAATTCAGGACTACATAAAAGACACACTGATTAAACGAATTCAGTACATTAGCCTGAATTTAAAATCATAGTACTCGTGACATGAAAATGATAAGAATGCCAATGGTGTACATTTCAGGTGAACACGTGGTGTCAGCTAGAGTCTGCGACACCTCAAGACTATTCGTCAACACTGGATTCATTGTAGAGTGTGGAAAGTAATATCAGTAGGCTTGGAGTTTGTCTTACTCTATGCGGCTTAAATATGGATGCCTAGGATTTGAAATCGCTCGTTAAAATACTGTATTGTGCAAGTGAAACTGCATACTACATTACCCAAACAGTTACGGCACCATCTACACTCCTGGAAATTGAAATAAGAACACCGTGAATTCATTGTCCCAGGAAGGGGAAACTTTATTGACACATTCCTGGGGTCAGATACATCACATGATCACACTGACAGAACCACAGGCACATAGACACAGGCAACAGAGCATGCACAATGTCGGCACTAGTACAGTGTATATCCACCTTTCGCAGCAATGCAGGCTGCTATTCTCCCATGGAGACGATCGTAGAGATGCTGGATGTAGTCCTGTGGAACGGCTTGCCATGCCATTTCCACCTGGCGCCTCAGTTGGACCAGCGTTCGTGCTGGACGTGCAGACCGCGTGAGACGACGCTTCATCCAGTCCCAAACATGCTCAATGGGGGACAGATCCGGAGATCTTGCTGGCCAGGGTAGTTGACTTACACCTTCTAGAGCACGTTGGGTGGCACGGGATACATGCGGACGTGCATTGTCCTGTTGGAACAGCAAGTTCCCTTGCCGGTCTAGGAATGGTAGAACGATGGGTTCGATGACGGTTTGGATGTACCGTGCACTATTCAGTGTCCCCTCGACGATCACCAGTGGTGTACGGCCAGTGTAGGAGATCGCTCCCCACACCATGATGCCGGGTGTTGGCGCTGTGTGCCTCGGTCGTATGCAGTCCTGATTGTGGCGCTCACCTGCACGGCGCCAAACACGCATACGACCATCATTGGCACCAAGGCAGAAGCGACTCTCATCGCTGAAGACGACACGTCTCCATTCGTCCCTCCATTCACGCCTGTCACGACACCACTGGAGGCGGGCTGCACGATGTTGGGGCGTGAGTGGAAGACGGCCTAACGGTGTGCGGGACCGTAGCCCAGCTTCATGGAGACGGTTGCGAATGGTCCTCGCCGATACCCCAGGAGCAACAGTGTCCCTAATTTGCTGGGAAGTGGCGGTGCGGTCCCCTACGGCACTGCGTAGGATCCTACGGTCTTGGCATGCATCCGTGCGTCGCTGCGGTCCGGTCCCAGGTCGACGGGCACGTGCACCTTCCGCCGACCACTGGCGACAACATCGATGTACTGTGGAGACCTCACGCACCACGTGTTGAGCAATTCGGCGGTACGTCCACCCGGCCTCCCGCATGCCCACTATACGCCCTCGCTCAAAGTCCGTCAACTGCACATACGGTTCACGTCCACGCTGTCGCGGCATGCTACCAGTGTTAAAGACTGCGATGGAGCTCCGTATGCCACGGCAAACTGGCTGACACTGACGGCGGCGGTGCACAAATGCTGCGCAGCTAGCGCCATTCGACGGCCAACACCGCGGTTCCTGGTGTGTCCGCTGTGCCGTGCGTGTGATCATTGCTTGTACAGCCCTCTCGCAGTGTCCGGAGCAAGTATGGTGGGTCTGACACACCGGTGTCAATGTGTTCTTTTTTCCATTTCCAGGAGTGTACTTTCAGGGGTGTCAAGATATTTAGGCTGTCACACACTGTATTGCAAATGTCGTTACGATAAACACTGCTTACAGATAGAAGTTATAGTGGTGTATCTAAATAGTGCTTTCATCCTCTATGGTAAGACTGAAGCAAGTTGTCACGGTTACGTAACGCTCAGGAAGAGCAAAGTCTGAGATCTCGAACAGAAACTTCTCTTACTTACCTGACAGTGAGCACAAGAATTTTCGAAAAATAGCAAATGTTTATTTTGTGACAGGAGGGCAGTAAACGCCAGGCAGCTACAGAATAGAGGCACGGCGTCCTTATCTGTTTCTTCTTTCAGAAGAGGGTGAGGGAAGAGAAACGGCTGTTCTGATAATATGCAACTGACATGTCATATTTTCAAGGATATCGAATCGCCACAGATATTTTGTTTTCATTCCTTCTGACCCATGACGATTATGCGAAGGTACATTATCCCTATCGTTTAGCATCTATGTACACCAACTAATTATATAACTCTACTCTCTTTCTTTCTACTCCTGACGATGAAACTGTTCGTCCGTCAGTCTGTGGAAGCTACAGAATCGAAACAGGTATGGTGAACATCCTCACGGAATTAAAGGATCAGAATATCGACAGAGCATTACAGGACAGCAGGTACTGCGTGAAGTATGCTTCTATAGAGATGCTATCGGGGAAAATTTAGCCATGAAACACCACCATTTAGCGTTAAATGAATCTTATTACGAAACATTAAAACTAGAGGTCAACCTGTTCGAAGATCATTACACTCCACCATAACTTCATTCGATCGAGCTTCTCAGACTACAACAAAAAACATATAAGATTTCCTCCTTAAATATAGAGGGCAGAAAACTGTATTACAGCTAGGTACTTACATGCCTCGCTTTCGTGCATGTTTTGAGTCTATAACTTTGTCTATTTTCTCTCGCAGTTGCTCTTGTCGCCTCTTCTCATCATTCAAATTCATTCGCATCGTGTATACTGAAAAAGTAAAAAGCAGAAATGATTTATCGTAAGCAGAATGTTTTTGTCATGTTTCAATATTTGCTATTTATGTTGGTATAACAAGATGCATGCAACTGGACAGAAAAATGTAACACTGATGACTATTAAATCATCAGAATACTTAATGATAATTGCCAAATTTTTTGTCAACATTTCTGAGTATATTTCAGTAAAGTTCAATAACGTTTAAGTTAAACAGATCAACTTTAAATATATTAGATGACTTGAGGATACTGTTACTTAGTATAACTGTCCCAAAAATTTTATACTGTAACGGTAAGTGCAAATTCCCGCCCATACCGCACACATCACAGTACATCACGGGAAAGCTGGATGCTATTACGATAGCAAATAAATGAAGTAAGAACTTTTCTGTATTAAAATACTTAAAAAATAATCTGAAAATCTGCTTACAGCTGATTTTTCTTTTATCCTGGAAAAATATGCTCTGGCTTCAGTGCACACAAAGTGTTTCTTTTCCTTCACACCTTTCTTCCTTTTCCATAGCCTACAATCTGATGAGCGGTTTGATGTTTACTGGATTTCTTCTTGTCGAGTTATAGTTTCCCCACAACAAAAAACTTTCTTCACACGAAATTCTCGGTATTAGGTAATAACTACTGCCATACTTCTCCTCACCTGTACGTTATCTCCTCTACTGTGCAAAGCTCGCAACTGCGCCATTGCCAAAGTTTAGTTTCACTACTATGCTTTATTCAACAGCTGCTGTTTCGGCTACGTGCTACGCGTTTCAAGCCAAGAATTTATAAATTCATCTTCATAATAAATGTTAATATCGTAAAGGAGTACAAGAACTGGACAAGCAATTAAGCGTCAACTCACCGAACGTTTATAGTCATAACGAACGCAACGTCCCTGGAGACACTGTGTTGAAATTTGATCACTGTTACTGATGTTACTGTTTTAGTTGGGGCCTTCAGGCACTATTAGTGAAATGGTGCAGAAAATAAATTATGTGGTAAAGTAAGTATTGGCTATCAGAACAACTGTAATCAAAAAGGAAATCCCAAACATATACGTGTCTCTCATGCGAAAACAATTTTATAGAAGGCTCTGAAAAATAATTATTTTCTTCAGATGCTTAGAACCAGGTAGTTAAAAAAAGCTGTAAACGCTTACCCCTGAAACTTTAGAAATGAGGCGATAGTCCTTCGAAAAATTTAGAAGGCAACTGAAACTGTGATCTGTACTTGCCGCTACAAACGGAATAAACACCCAAAAAGCAAATGCTCATATATGGACACAGCACAAGCATCACAATCTGATGACTGTTGCCGCCAAGAGTGCGTGCTTGAAACGGCTGCAGTCTATACAAAGCAGCCAAACTACAATGTCAGAATTACAGACACTGTTCAGGGATATTTTCTGAGGATTGTGGAATAAGGAACCCATGGTATCCGTTGTCTCCTTTGCAATTGATTTATCTGTGTGTCTGTGTAAAAAAAGGAAACCCAGCCATCAGGCTACGAAGACCACGCGGTAGTCGACCAACCGTGGCGAGGCGAGTAAACAGGACTTTATTTCACTTCAATGGGTGTAAGATCTACCCCACAGCCAGATTGTCGGTTTCACAACCAGATTTTTGTTTGTCTTCACTGAAACCCACCTCTGTTCTCATAACTATCCATGACCCTGCTGTTACATAGCACGTTTCCTCTGCACAGTGCATGCATGAAATGGCTCGTAGTGTACTTAGGGAATCGAACCTGATGAGGATTTTCGTAGCTCCAATATGTCTCAGATTTGTATAGATCACATTATAGTAGCATCACTACTCGGCCTACAGCACTGCACGATACTGGATTGTGACTTGCATCGAAGAATACAGGATCCCGACAAAGTAGCACGGAAACAAATATAACTATTAGACACCTGCAACATTCAACTGGATGACGTTTCGAACGTTTCGACATCGCATGGCTTCAAAAAAATCATGTAAAAGAACCCTATGCAATATTTCTCGACATGTCCATCGTGCAGATAGGAAACAATGGCAAAGATAGGCAGTACAATGGAGGCCGACTGAAGGGATCTTGGTTCGGCCATGGTAGACACACTATACTTCGACCTAGTCAACGGTCGCACAGCGGTGGATACACCAGTACCCGCCACATCACCAGAGTCCAGCACCATCGGGCCTGACCAGTGCATGGGTGGGAGATTGTTCCCGTACACTGCATGCTTTAAGCAGTTTTCCTCCGGCTTTCATGGCAGAGGGATGGAAAGGGTGTTGGCATAAAGTCCCTGAGAACATCGACAGACCCCTTGGTGCCGTCCGATTGGAGTACGCAATGTGATGGTACTTAATTTCACCCTCTCCGTTCTCTCATCATCATCCAGCTCATAAATGACACCACATTGCACACTGACACATTAAAATCACCTACACTTAGCAGTTACACTCAAACACAAAATGCTCACGCTTCACGAAGGAAAGGTGCTTATGGGTGCGAAGGATGAAAAACACTTTTCCAGTTCAGGTAGCTGTGGACCTGCTCTTCGGGGCTTCTAGCCAAAATATCATACGACTTTACTTTTTACTGCAGACTACAAGGTAGAAAGCCAACGACCTTGCCGCAGCTATAACACCAGTACCTGTCGGATCACGGCAGTTAAGCGCTGTTGGGCTTGGATTGGTGACCGTCCGGGTCTGCTGAGCGCTGTTGGCAAGCGGGGTACATTCGTTCCTTGTGAGGACAATTGAGGAGCTGCTTACGACCATACAACTTTACTTCTTACTGCTGACTACAAGGTAGAAAGCCAACGGCCTTGCCGCGGCTATAACACCGGTTCGCCTCAGATCACGGCAGTTAAGCGCTGTTGGGCTTTAATTGGTAACCGTCCGGGTCTGCTGAGCGCTGTTGGCAAGTGGGATGCTTTCGCCCTTTGTGAGGACAATTGAGGAGCTACTTTACTGAGAGGTAGAGGCTCTAGTCACGAAAACTGATACCAACCGGGAGAACGGTGTGCTGACCACATGCTGCTCCATATTCGCACCTAGTGATGCCTGTCGGCTCAGAATCCTGAGCCTTCCGAGGCCTGTTCGGATGGAAAGAGAGGGAAAAGGTAGAAACTTTCCCGAGTGTGGCTCAAAATCGTGAAAATTGAGATAAAACAGCCATATAGTAGACACAGTGAAAAAGGAAGTGCACCGAAAACCGTTGAGTACTTATGATGTATAGTGATCTGGAACAACAAACGTAACAATAACTTGCATGCATGGACTATGTCGATAGATGGGAATTGTGGCTTTACTAAGAAACAGTACATTGTGTTGCAGAGGTAGTTCAACAGCAATTCTGTTCGAAACTGCAGAAACAAAAATTACGCGAAGCGAAATGTAGTGTGAGGAGGGCTATGTACTGACTTGGCAGAAAATCCTAAGAAATTTTGTCTTATGTCAAAGCGGTAGGTGGGTTAAAGCAAAATGTCCAGACACTCTGTGACCAAAATGGTACTGAAACAGAGGATGACAGACTAAAGGCCGAAATACTAAATGTCTTTTTCCAAAAGCTGTTTCACAGAGGAAGACTGCACTGTAGTTCCTTCTCTAGATTGTCGCACAGATGACAAAATGGTAGATATCGAAATAGACGACAGAAGGATTGAGAAACAATTAAAATCGCTCAAAAGATGAAAGGCCGCTGGACCTGATGGGATACCAGTTTGATTTTACACAGAGTACGCGATGGAAGTTGCCCTCCTTCTTGCAGCGGTGTACTGTAGGTCTCTATAAGAGCGTAGCGTTCCAAAGGATTGGAAAAGGGCACAGGTCATCCCCGTTTTCAAGAAGGGACGTCACACAGATGTGCAGAACTATAGACCTATATCTCTAACGTCGATCAGTTGTAGAATTTTGGAACACGTATTATATTCGAGCATAATGACTTTTCTGGAAACTAGAAATCTGCTCTGTAGTAATCAGCATGGGTTTCGAAAAAGACGATCGTGTGAAACCCAGCTCGCGCTATTCGTCCACGAGACCCAGAGGGACATAGACACGGGTTCCCACGTAGATGCCGTGTTTCTTGACTTCCGCAAGGCGTTCGATACAGTTCCCCACAGTATTTTAATGATCAAAGTAAGAGCATATGGACTAAAGGCCAATTGTGTGATTGGATTGAAGAGTTCCTAGATAACAGAACGCAGCATGTCATTCTAAATGGAGAGAAATCTTCCGAAGTAAGAGTGATTTAAGGTGTGCCGCAGGGGAGTGTCGTAGGACCGTTGCTATTCAGAATATACAGAAATGACCTTGTGGATAACATCGGAAGTTCACTGAGGATTTTTGCGGATGATGCTGTGGTATATCGAGAGGTTGTAACAATGGAAAATTGTACCGAAATACAGGAGGATCTGCAGCGAATTGACGCATGGCGCAGGGAATGGCAATTTAATCTCAATGTAGACAAGTGTAATGTGCTGCGAATACATAGAAAGAAAGATCCCTTATCATTTAGCTACAATATAGCAGGTCAGCAACTGGAAGCAATTAATTCCATAAATTATCTGGGACTACGCATTAGGAGTGATTTAAAATGGAAGATCATATAAAGTTGATCGTCGGTAAAGCAGATGCCAGACTGAGATTCATTGGAAGAATCCTAAGGAAATGCAGTCCGAAAACAAAGGAAGTAGGTTACAGTACACTTGTTCGCCCACTGCTTGCATACTGCTCAGCAGTGTGGGATCCGTACCAGATAGGGTTGATAGAAGAGATAGAGAAGATCAACGGAGAGCAGCGCGCTTCGTTACAGGATCATTTAGTAATCGTGAAAGCGTTACGGAGATGATAGATAAATTCCAGTGGAAGACTCTGCAGGAGAGACGCTCAGTAGCTCGGTTCGGGCTTTTGTTGAAGTTTCGAGAACATACCTTCACCGAGGAGTCAAGCAGTATATTGCTCCCTCCTACGTATATCTCGCGAAGAGACCATGTGGATAAAATCAGAGAGATTAGAGCCCACACAGAGGCATACCGACAATCCTTCTTTCCACGAACAATACGAGACTGGAATAGAAGGGAGAACAGATAGACGTACTCAAGGTGCCCTCCGCCACACACCGTCAGGTGGCTTGCGGAGTATGGATGTAGATGTAGATGGAGATGTAGATCTGCCGACATCCGGTCGGCCGCATTTTCAAATAAGCGCGCCGCCAGTTACGCCGTCGCATTTCGTACAGCCACGAACGGTTACGTCGCTGCCAACGAGAAGCAAGCGTCCCCTCTCCGGAGCTCCATCGTAGAGTGTTCTTACGTTAGAACATTCATACACTGTGCCCATTCTGTGTGGCTACCAGTTGAATGAGATTTACAGACTTCCATAGCGGCCAGGGTCGTCCTTTACTGGATATTCATAGTGTTTAAGACTGTCTGAAGCGTAATTAATTTGTATCGACATATATTTCAACATTCAAATCTACTGTTCGTAACTGACGCTGCAGCTACAGCAACAAAGTTATGTCTTACTTCTAGTATTTGATATTAGATGTAAAATAAATTAATATATGAATTCCCTGTTTATGAACAGCATCTGTGCCAAGCTTGAGTGCCCACTAAAGAACTACACACTGTGCAAGGAGGTAAAACATAAACTAGTAAGAAACAGAGATTGATAGTAATATAAGGATTACCTTTAAACAGACAATTGTACTTCTGAACTAGATCTTTGCAGAAGTCCTTCAGTTCTGCCACTGTGTCAGGCATGTCCAGAGACTCCACACTCCCCAGTTCAGACATTTTGGGCATCCGTCTGCTTTTCTTCGGACCAAGAGCTTTCTTATCGCCATATATGGCTCTTCTTTCCACAACCTGTATGTTTTTGTCGAGCGTATTTAGTTCATCAGACAATTCTTGAACCATTTTCTCTAAATATTCCTTTTTACTTTCGTTATTTGTCAGCCATTCCACAAGACCTTCCCTACTTTCTTCCTCTTCCGGTGTTTCTTCTTCCATTTCTTCTAGTTCACTTTTCAGGTCCTCAATAAATCCCTCGAGCTCTTCTTTTAGGCACTTTAGTAGTTCAAGTTCACCTTCTTCTTTTGATGGATTATTTGATTCCATTCGATTGAACATAAGCCATTCTTCAACGTATTTTGAAATGTAGGTACCCTCTGCAGCGATCTCAGTGGTATCTGGAATTTCATCATCTTCGTACACATATGGGGCCTGAGCCTCGATGCAGTTTCTAAGCTTTTGTATGTATACAGATTGTTTGCGAAGAAGTTCTTCCATATTCTTTCTCATAAGCCGTACTAAGTTTGTATCCTTTTCGTCTTCCTCTTGATTACCGTACTGAGTTTCCAATTCGCCTACGGTCTTTAAGCGTTCTTCTACTTTATTATCGAGAGGTTCCTTTTCCGTGTCAATGCCTGACCATTCACCAAACGCTGGGCTCTCAGGATCCATATGCTTTCGTTGCAGGTCGACGTACTCCAATAGCTTCGCAATGTGATCACTCTGTTCCTTCACAAACGCATAAGCGCGCGCAAGGTCTAATTCAGCTATGTAACTATCCAAGCAAGATTCCTGGATTAAATACCTCATTAATAAGTTATTCACAGAGTTAAGTTTTTGCGCCCTTTCCTCAAGAATTTCTTTGTACTTAATTAGCTCTTCTGGCGTTTCTTCTCCTAGTTCGTTTATAACGCCATCTATGCTCGCAACTGCTTCACCAATTTCGCTCAAATACCTTTCAAATTTAGCACTGTCAGCTTTTAGTATTTCTAGATAATCGGTTCGTTTTTGAAATTGGCGTGGAGCGAAGGAACCCCTTTCAGCTCTTTTAAAAGTTTGTTTCAACAGAGCAATTAGGTCAGGATTCTCAAGCCTTTCCAAAAACTGTTCTTTCTCTTCAGCTAATTGGAGAGCTTTGGGAAGGTCTTCTATGTGTCGCTGCTTCGCTGCTATGAATAACCTTTCGTACTGGACACCTATGAAGTCTTTCAGTTCTCTCAGCTCGTGACTCAGCAACTCTATGTCTACTGACAGTGACCGGCTGCCCTCACTGTATTGTCCCACAGAGCCGCGGCTGCCTCCTGCTCCACTTCCAATAACGGAACCTTTCTGACTGCCGCTGATCGAACCTTCCTTGCTTCCTTCTTCGCCCTCTTCTCCTTCTCCCTCTTGGCCTTCGCCTTCGGCGACTTCTTCGCCTTCTTCTTCTTCTCCCTCTTCGGGCGGTTTCTCTTCATCTCCTTCCGACATATTCACAGCTGTGGCACTTCTCTAGTCTTGGACGAGGTTAGTAATTCCGATTCTTTGTTAAGTTACTGGGTGTTACGAGGACTTCACTCTGAAAAGTAATCGTAAATCATTAATTTAAAGTCACTAAAAGGCAAATTTCATGGTATTCTATCGGTTTATTGATTTCAGGCTGGTTGACTAGATACCGACCGAGAAAAAAGAGATATGTATTTCGCCAACAGAGAAGTCATTGAGGCATGGACCAGGATTAACTGCCGAGGTATGTCATATTTCCTTACAGTCTCCCTGTCTTCTCCATCCTCAAATATAGCTCGCTGTTATCCCATTTTAATGAGCCTCAGATGACTACGATTTTAATGACAGTGATTAAATAGAGAAAAAAAACTACGCACCACCATGGAGTTACGGAAATTGGTCACAAAATGATATTCATACAGGAATCAACGAAAAAGGCAAAACGGTATACTTTGGTGGCCGACGGATGAACATCCGACGCTACAGCGAAATTTCCGCAGCGCAGTTGGCAAAAATAGTAAACGGGGGACATGTCGATACCAGGGCATTAAGCCATTGCGAATTTCATTCCGTTTACTCAGATGGAAGTTACTATGTCTCTAAAAAAATGGCTCCAAGCACTATGGGACTTAAAATCTGAGGGCATCAGTCCTCTAGACTTAGAACTACTTAAACCTAACTAAACTAAGTACATCACACACATCCATGCCCGAGGAGGATTCGAACCTGCGACAGTAGCAGAAGCGCGGTTCCAGACTGAAGCGCCTAGAACCGCTCGGCCACAACGGCCCGCTCTATGTCTCTCAGACAGGCGCGTGAACAATATACGCAGATGTCAGCATTTGAGGGATGCCGTGTACTTGGGCTCAAAGAACACGGTACTTATAATCGGCGAATCGCTCCACATTTGAATAGGAGCGATGCCACCATTCGACGATGCTGGCAGGAATTGGCGAACCACAGTCGAACACAACATGAAGAAAGAAGCGGTCGATCTAGAGAGACGATGGAACAAGAAGACGAGAAATCACCAGAGAGGTGCTCAGAGCCCCATAGTCATCATTATTGTCGATCTGACGTATACTGGTGCTTGAGTGATCAGCAGACCATTAACAGGCAACTCAGAGAAAGGCGCTGAGCTGATGGCGCCCGTTGTGCGGACGACCATTGGCCTCTGTACACCAACACGCCCGTCTGCAATGGTGTCGGGCACATTCGAATTCGAATCTCATTGACGGGGGCACAATTATCTTCAGTGGTAAGTCCTGCTACGATCTGAGCTCCGATGACCAGAGAAGATGTGTCTGGTGACGTCCCGAAGAGCGGTGGGATATCAACTTGACTGTCGCCCTCATGACCAGACGTGATGGTTTGGGGTGCCACTTCATTTCATATCAGCAGTATCCTTACAGCACAGCAGCGCGTCGACGGTATTCTACGCCCTGTCTAATCTTTCCTGGCAAGCTATCATGGGCTTACATTTCAGCAAGATAATGCCCGTTCGCCCACGGCGAAAGTTTCTACTTTTCGTCTTCGTGGTTGCGAAACCCTACCTTGACCAACAAGAACGCCGTATCCCTCCGCTCTTGGAACCTTTTGTTGCGAAACCCTACCTTGACCAACAAGAACGCCGGATCCCTCCGCTCTTGGAACATTTGGGGCATTATGCGCAGGCCCTCCACCCAGCTAGGAATTTTAACGATCTGACACGCCAGTTGGACAGAATTTGGCACGATATCCCTCAGAAGACATCCAGCTGCTGTATCACTCAATGCCAAGCCAAAGAGCTACTTGCAAAATGGCCTGAGTGGTCCCAAAGGGTTATTGAATTGGTGGTGCCCTTTCTCTTGAATAAATCATCCAGTGCTTCTGAAACTGTAATCATTGATTAGTGATATGTCTGTATGTGTACATCACATCTATCGATTTCCATCACATTCGGATAATTCCTTCGTGGTGCGCCGTTTGTTTTGTCTTTGAGTGTATACAATATTTTCATATAGTAATAATAATAATAGTTAATTGCTTAACTATAGTAAAATGTACGCTAACAATAATAATAATTTGTTGGAATTAGTGCTTGGTAAATCGTTTTAGCATAACATACAAAAAATTGAAATACAGACAACAGAAAAGGATTAGATTGAAAGTTTGAGAGGCACACGTGTCGTGCACTTAATTTAAGAACGGTGGTAGTACAAAGTCTGTGAAGTTTGACATCCTTCAGGACTAAACGATATACACTACTGGCCATTAAAAGTGCTACACCACAAAGATGACGTGCTACAGACGCGAAATTTAACCGACAGGAAGAAGATGCTGTGATATGCAAATGATTAGCTTTTCAGAGCATTCACACAAGGTTGGCACCGGTGACGACACATACAACGTGCTGACATGAGGAAAGTTTCCAACCGATTTCTCATACATAAACAGCAGTTGACCTGCTTTGCCTGGTGAAACGTTGTGATGCCTCGTGTAAGAAGTAGAAATTCGAACCATCACGTTTCCGACTTTGATAAAGGTCGGATTGTAGCCTATCGCGATTGCGGTCTATCGTATCGCGACACTGCTGCTCGCGTTGGTCGAGATAAAATGACTGTTAGCAGAATATGGAATCGATGGGTTGAGGAGGGTGATACGGAACGCCGAGCTGGATCCCAACGGCCTCGTATCACTAGCAGTCGAGATGACAGGCATCTTGTCCGCATGGCTGTAACGGATCGTGCAGCCACGTCTCGATCCCTTAGTCAACAGATGGGGACTTTTGCAAGACAACAACCATCTGCACGAACAGTTCGACGATGTTTGCAGCAGCATGGACTATCAGCTCGGAGACCATGGCTGCGGTTACCCTTGACGCTACATCATAGACAGGAGCGCCTCCGATCGTGTACTCAACGACGAACCTGGATGCACGAATTGCAAAACATTTTTTTTCGGTCGATTCCAGATTCTGTTTACAACGTCATGATGGTCGCATCCGTGCCTGGCGACATCGCGGTGAACGCACATTGGAAGCGTGTATTCGTTATCGCCATACTGGCGTATCACCCGGCGTGATGGTATGGGGTGCCATTGGTTACACGTCTCGGTCACCTCTTGTTCGCATTGACGGTACTTTGAACAGTGGACGTTACATTTCAGATGTGTTACGACCCGTGGCTCTACCCTTCATTTGATCCCTGCGAAACCATACTTTTCAGCAGGATAATGCTCGACCGCATGTTGTAGGTCCTGTTCTGGCCTTTCTGGATACAGAAAATGTTCGACTGCTGCCCTGGCCAGCACATTCTCCAGATCTCTCACCAATTGAAAATGTCTGGTCAACGGTGGCCGAACAACTGGCTCGTCACAATACACCAGTCACTACTGTTGATGAACTGTGGTATCGTGTTGAAGCTGCTTGGGCTGCTGTACCTGTACACGCCATCCAAGCTCTGTTTGACTCAATGCCCAGGCGTATCAAAGCCGTTATTACGGCCAGACGTGGTTGCTCTGGGTACTGATTTCTCAGGATCTATGCACCCAAATTGCGTGAAAATGTAATCACATGTCAGTTCTAGTATCATATATTTGTCCAATGAATACCCGTTTATCATCTGCATTTCTTTTTGGTGTAGCAATTTTAATGTCCAGTAGTGTAGAATAAAGTGTGGTTTCACCACTACCAGTATCTGACTAATCACTGAGGAAAGCTCTGCAGACTATGGCTACATGAGAGTGCAGATGATGGAAATACTGTACCTCGCTGTACCTTTCAGTCGTGTCCATTTACGTTCGGAAACTCTTTTGTAACTTTTGTAACTCTTCTTTTCTTTTATTGGAGACTCTTTCCCCTTCTGTCTTGCATTACTCGACTTGCTGTGGTTTGTCAATTCTACATGTGGGCAATGAACCGTATCGGATTTGTCGTAGTGTCAGCCTGAGGTGACAAAGGTCATGGGGCAGCGACACGCGCCTTTCATGTACGAGGTGCATTCAAGTTCTAAGGCCTCAGATTTTTTTTCTAATTAACTACTCACCCGAAATCGATGAAACTGGCGTTACTTCTCGACGTAATCGCCCTGCAGACGTACACATTTTTCACAGCGCTGACGCCATGATTCCATGACAGCGGCGAAGGCTTCCTCAGGAGTCTGTTTTGACCACTGGAAAATCGCTGAGGCAATAGCAGCACAGCTGGTGAATGTGCGGCCACGGAGAGTGTCTTTCATTGTTGGAAAAAGCCAAAAGTCACTAAGAGCCAGGTCAGGTGAGTAGGGAGCGTGAGGAGTCACTTCAAAGTTGTTATCACGAAGAAACTGTTGCGTAACGTTAGCTCTATGTGCGGGTGCATTGTCTTGGTGAAACAGAACACGCGCAGCCCTTCCCGGACGTTTTTGTTGCAGTGCAGGATGGAATTTGTTCTTCAAAACATTTTCGTAGGATGCACCTGTTAGCGTAGTGCCCTTTGGAACGCAATGGGTAAGGATTACGCCCTCGCTGTCTCAGAACATGGACACCATCATTTTTTCAGCACTGGCGGTTACCCGAAATTGTTTTGGTGGCGGTGAATCTGTGTGCTTCCATTGAGCTGACTGGCGCTTTGTTTCTGGATTGAAAAATGGCTTCCACGTCTCATCCATTGTCACAACCGACGAAAAGAAAGTCCCATTCATCTGTCGTTGCGCGTCAACATTGCTTGGCAACATGCCACACGGGCAACCATGTGGTCGTCCGTCAGCATTCGTGGCACCCACCTGGATGACACTTTTCGCATTTTCAGGTCGTCATGCAGGATTGTGTGCACAGAACCCATAGATATGCCAACTCTGGAGGCGATCTGTTCAACAGTCATTCGGCGATCCCCCAAAAGAATTCTCTCAACTTTCTCGATCATGTCGTCAGACCGGCTTGTGCGAGCCCGAGGTTGTTTCGGTTTGTTGTCACACGATGTTCTCCCTTCATTAAACTGTCGCACCGACGAACGCACTTTCGACACATCCATAACTCCATCACCACATGTCTGCTTCAACTGTCGACGAATTTCAATTGGTTTCACACCACACAAGTTCAGAAAACGATTGATTGCACGCTGTTCAAGTAAGGAAAACGTCGCCATTTTAAGTATTTAAAACAGTTCTCATTCTCGCCGCTGGCGGTAAAATTCCATCTGCCATACGGTGCTGCCATCTCTGGGATGTATTGACAATGAACGCGGCCTCATTTTAAAACAATGCGCATGTTTCTATCTCTTTCCAGTCCGGAGAAAGAAAATCGGAGGCCTTAGAACTTGAATGCACCTCGTAGCAGTGGTATCGCATACGCAAGGGATATAAGGGCAGTGCATTGACAGAGCTGTCATTTCTACTGAGGTGTTTCAAGTGAAAATGTTTTCGACGTGATTATGGAAACGACGGGAATTAACAGACTCTGAACACGGAATTGTAGTTGGGGCGAAGCACATGGGACATTCCATTTGGGAAATAGGTTAGGGAATTCAATATTCCTCGATCCACAGTGTGAGGAGTGTGGCGAGAATATCACAGGCTTGGCTTCACCACAGACAACGCAGTGGCCGACGGCCTTCAGTTGAAGACCGAGAACAGCAGCTTTTGCGTAGAGTTGTCAGTGCTAGCAGACAAATAACGATGTGTGAAACAGCCGCAGTAATCAATGTGGGGCGTACGACGAACCTATCCGTTAGGACAGTGCGGCGAAATTTGGCGTTAATGAGTTATAGCGGCAGTCGACCTACTTGAATGCCTTTGGTGCCCAGAGCGTCTCTCCTGGGGTCGTGGGCATATCGGTTGGACTCTAGACAACTGGAAAACCGTGGCCTAGTCAGACGAGTCTCGATTTCCGTTGGTAAGAGGTGATGGTAGCGTTCGAGGGAGGCGCAGAGCTCACGAAGCCACAGAAAAAAGTTATCAGCAAAACACTGTGCAAGATAGTGGTGGCTCCTTAATGGTGTAGGCTGCCTTAATGCGGAATGGACTGGTTCCTCCGAACATTTGGCTACTTGGAGACCATTTGAAGCAATTCACTGACTTCATGTTCCCAGACAACACTGGAATTGTTATGGGCGACAATGCGCTATGCCACAGGGCCACAATTATTCGCGATTGCTTGGAAGCGTATTCTGGACAGCGAATGGTTGGCGTCTCGTATTGCCCGATTTGAGTGCCATCGAACATTTATGGGACGTAATCGGGAAGTCAGTACCTGCACGAAATCTTGTACCGGGAACAGTTCGCAGTTATGAACGACTGTAGAGGCAGCATGACTCAGTATTTCTGCAGGGGACTTTCAACGACTTGTTGAGTCCGTGCCACGTCGGAATACTGCACTACACCGGGAAAAAGACGGTCCGACACGATGTTAGGAGGTACACCATGACTTTCGTCAGTTCAGTTTAATTTACGTTGTACAGCCTTAGGTGTCATTCGCAACGTTTTTATTTTTATTTTAATACACGTCAAGTTCCGTAGGACCAAACGGAGGAGCAAATCTCCCAGGTCATGGAATGTGTCATTACATGAATTTACAACATAAAATTAATAACAGATAAAAAAATATATATTCATGAATCTGAAAAAAGTCAGTCCATAAATTTAAGTAATCACTATCAGCAATACAATAAGAATCAGTTAAATTTTTCAAGGAACTCCTCAACAGAATAGAAGGAGCGACACATGCGGATTTGAAAGCGCGTGGATTACTGATAAGATTTTTGAATTCGAGTGGCAGCTTATTGAAAATGGATGCAGCAGTATACTGCACACCTTTTTGCACAAGAATTAAGGAAGTCCGATCCAAACCTTTCCATTTCTATCGAGTATTAACCGAATGAAACTGCTTATTCTTGGGAATAAACTACTATTGGTAACAAGAAACGACAATAACGAATATACGTATTGAGAGACCAATGTCAAAATACCCAGACTCGTGAACAGAGGTCGACAAGAGGTTCGTGAACCCACACCACTTATTGCCCGAACCGCCCGTTTCTGAGCCAAAAATATCCTTTTAGAATGGGAAGAGTTACCCCAAAATATAATACCATACGACATAAGCGAATGAAAATAAGCAAAGTAGACTAATTCTCGTGTCGAACGATCACTCACTCCTGATACCGTTCGAGTAGTAAAAATGGCCGTATTAAGTCTTTGAACAAGATCCTGAACGTGGGCTTTACACGACAGCTTACTATCTGTCCGAACACCTAGAAATTTGAACTGTTCAGTTTCACTAATCGTATGTCCCTTTTGTGGAATTAAAACGTCAGGTTTTGTTGAATTGTGTGTTAGAAAGTGTGAAAAATGAGTCTTACTGTGATTTAGCGTTAGTTTATTTTCTACAAGCCATGAACTTAGGTCACGTACTGCACTAATTGAAACCGAGCCAATGTTGAACACAACATCCTTTACTACCAAGCTAGTGTCATCAGCAAACAGAAATATTTCAGAGTTACCCGTAATACTAGAGGGCATATCATTTATGTAAATAAGGATCCCTACATATTAATAATTTTTATTAATTTTTAATCTTGTTAAGGTTTTCTATTTAGTTCCTGCTAATTTATATAAATAAGGATCCCTACATATTAATAATTTTTATTACTTTTTAATCTCGTTAAGGTCTTCTATTCAGTTCCTGCTATTTGTGCCCATATACGAGTGTTGCACTGATGAACCAAAGTTCACGGGCAGGGATGCTCTGAACAACGGATTTAGTTTGTTTGCCGCTGTCTCTCTTTGAATAAAGGAAGGAACGAAGATTAGTGTTTCACGTCTCTTCGACAACGAGGTAATTAGAGACGGCTCACATGCTTGGATAATGGAAGGATGCGGGAGAAAATCCACTGTCCCGTTGCAATGGATTCACCTCGGCATTTACCTTAAGCAATTCAGGGAAAGCACAAAAAACTAAACATGGAGGCCGGATGCGAATATGAACCGTCGACCTCGCAAGTGTATCTCTTGTAACTTGCGTTTACTCTTCTCTATGTCATTCAACTTTCGTCTCTGAAATGTCACTGTTGCTTTATGATGTCTCTTAACTTTTGATCATGCACCCCTGTCGCCTTTGTGACTGGGATATGATATAACTACGTTGATCGTGCAGAATCTCATAGTAATCTCTAAATAAACACGGGAGATTCAGTGTATTTATGACTTTTCACCAGCCCTGGCAACCCACCTCTTCCATTCTGCCCACATCCCACGCCGCCATACTGTACAGCGCATATATCTGGCTGGAATGTCATCGCACATCCAGGTGGGCAGGCCCTCCTGCGACTAACTGATGGGTATCCTCTGTTAATCCTTCGCCATTTTCGGGGCTCTTAGTCGTCATGCTACTTTATTCTCCGAAATGTAACTGTGACATGTAGAAATCGATATACAGGATGATTCATGAAGATATACAATTATTTTTATATGTTATTCTACAAGTAAAACTAAAGAACAAAATTCATACAAACACAGGTCGGCAATTATTTAGTTACGAGTTATGGCTAATAAAAGATTTTTCCTGAAATTTAGCAACTTCGCTAATATGGAGTCATCGTAAAACCATACGAGGTAAAAGTAAAGCACGAATTCCATTTATTTTGTTGTTATTGATCTGGTGAATCTAACAGAACGTGTCCCAGAGGTGTACCTGGAGTAGTTTTCCAGAACATCCCGAGATGCAAAGATTATTATTCAAATAAATTTGTTTACTTTCCATTAAGAATGTAGAAACGTTTGTGTCATTTTGGCAACCTTGAAACGAGCTAGTTTTATGTATTTTTCAGTGATAGAACATAATAACTACAGTGTATTTATGTGAAACCACATAGTAACTGTTGTAGTTTGCAGATTATTTATGAAATAGGGATGCCTTTCAAATATACGACAGAGGAATACACTGACATGGTGTTTATTTATGGTAAATGTGATGGTAATACTACAGCTGCAGTTAACGGATATCGCGTACTTTATCTAAGTCGAAGGATTCCCAATGCACGAACCATTAGTGGAGTATTTCGAATGTTATGGTAGACAGGTTCTCTGTCTAGCGTTCATAATCAGTACGAGCGTTCGATACGTGAAGATGATGATGAGGATATTATGGTTGCTGTTCAACACATGCCGGGTACCAGTACACGACGTATCTCTCAACGGTTAGGCATTTCACAATCTAAGGTATGGCGTACTCTGAAGTACAATAATCTGTATCCTTACCATTAACAAAAAGCGCAGCCTTTACATCCGGGAGATCCTGCCCTTCGCTTGGAGTTGTGGAATTGGTTAAATACTAATCGGCAATTACAAAAATACATTTTATGTTTGCTGATGAAGCCCAGTTTACTCGAGACGGTATGAACAATTTACACAACGAGCACGTTTGGTCGGAAGCATATCCACACGCAACAGTGCAATGCAATTTCCAGCAGCGGTTTAGCATAAATGTGTGGTGTGATATAATCAACACACTTTATTGGAACATTCATTTTGCCAGGACGTCTAACTGGTGAGACGTACTTACAATTCCTTCAAGAAGAACTGCCCCGCTTGCTCGAAAATGTTCCACCTGCTACGCGATTGCAAATGTATTTTCAACATGACGGCGCGCCTCCACATTTCACCAACGCCGTTACTACACATTTAAATGAACATTTTCCCCAGAAATGGATTGGTCGTGGTGCTACACGTCTGTTGCCACCCAGATTGCCCGATTTAACACCAATGGTTTTTTGTGTATGGGGATGGATGAAAGATATAGTTTATAAGGACAAAGTCAATACACGTGAGGCATTACTTGCTCGCATTATGAATGCAATAGACGAAATTTAGAACAACCCTGTAAAACTGAAACGAGCAACAAAATCTGTTCATACACGTGTAGCTAAATGCATTTAACTCAGTGGAAACATTTTTGAAGATTTATTGTGAATGTATTGTGAAAACGTGTGTGCACTGTACAGTTTCCTTAACACTGAGGAACATGAATTCACATGTGCTATGGTTTTAATAAAAACAGATTATGTGACACATTCATGCAATTTCAGTTAACGTTATTACCATCATTTTTCAAAAATTAAATTCTCTACAACTTCTGTTGAAAAGTTTGTGCAAATGTCTGGAATTTAACAAACAAATTGGGCCAAGTCGTTAATAAAGAAAAAAATTTTACGAAATTACTTCTTTGCTTTTCTGGATGTTGTGGAAAACTACAGCAGATACACGTCTAAGACATATTTTATAGATTCACCAGATCATTAACAACAAAATAAATGGAAATCGTGCTTTACTTTAACCTCGCACAGTTTTGCGATGGCTGCAAATTGGCAAAGTTGTTATATTTCAGGCAAAATTTTTATTAGCCGTAACTCTGTAACTAAACATTTTCGCACCTATGTTATATGAACTTTTTTCTTTAGTTTTACTTGTAGAATAACGTACTGCAGTATTTGAATATCTTAGTGAATCACCCTGTATATACAGGGTGAGTCACTAACTATTGCCACCAAGAATAGCTCCGAAAGTATGATAGCAGCTGAAAAGTTTGTGGGGCAAATGTTGCATGGGACAACGGGGGCCATAATATGACGCTGGCTTTTTATTGCCTGGTGGGGTTGCTTCAGAGATATGAAGGTCAAATTTGTTTTTTTAATGAGATGCTAAAGTTTTGTACTTTTTTCTGATAGCGGCTATAGAGACGAATACAATGATGTGTAACAGTAAGGTTTTTCAAGGTCAACGAAGGTCACAAAGGTGGCACGAACGTCCGGTTTACAGAAGGTGTTCGAAGTGATGACCATTGGTATGAATGCAGTGCTGCAATCTTCTTATCACGGGCTGAGTGGCATTCCGTATCACTTCGGCACTTATCAAAGCACATGCTCTGACAATTCTCTCACGTATATCGTGAAAATCGTAAACTTCGCCGGATACGGCGTATCCATCTAACGTACCATTGACACGTAAACACTATTCGACGATTTCGCAATACAACACTAATAGGAGCGGTAAGACTAGTATCGTCGAATCAAGCGAATGTGAATGATGTATTCCTTCGAAGAACAAGTCGATATGCTTCTCATTTACAGAGAATGCCAACGAAATTCACTGAGAGCTAGAGATGCCGAAAGACATCCTCAACGTACTCACCCTACACGTCGCACATTAAAATATTTGTATTGTCCTACATTTAAATATTTGTATGATAAATTGAGAACAACTGGATCTTTCACGCATAGAAACAAATCCGGCAAAGGAAAGTTACTAACGAGGAAAATGAAATTGGTACTCTTGCCACTGTGGTTCGAGATCCTTGTGTAAGTTCGCGTCAAATCGCAAGAGAATCTGACATGAGCCAGAGTATTGTTGTTCATATTCTGTATCTCCATATCATCCCTACCAGATCAGTCTCCACCAAGAATTAACTGGTACGGATTGTATACGTCGGATTAAATTCTGCCGATTTGCTCAACTTCAGATTCAGAGGAATGACATTTATTAATTTGATTTTATTTACTGACGAGGTTACATTCACGAACCATGGAAATGTTAATTTGCATAACATGCATTATTGGGCAACTGAAAATCCATTTTGTCTGAGTCAATTTGCACACCAAACACCGTGGTCGTTGAATGTATGATGTGGGATTTTGGAGGACAGAATTATAGGCCGCTATTTCATCGAAGGAATTCATAATGGTAGGAAGTACACCACATTCCCGTAAGAAATATTAGGTCTGTTATTGGAAGAAATACCTTAAGGAACAAGGAACAGATGGGTGTCCGGCACATTTTTCGCTGATCCCTAGAAATGAGATGCAGAGAAAGTTCCCAAATCGTTGGATTGGACGCGGAGGAGATGTGTGCTTGTTCGCTAGACTTGACGCCTCTGGATTTTTTCTTGTGGGGATTCGTAAAAGACATTGTTTATAAAGAAGTTCCAACTACACCTGAAGATATGCGAGAGAGAATTGTCAGAGCATTTGCTTCGGTAAGTGCCAAAGTGATAAGGAACACCACTCAATCCATGATAAGAAGAATTCAGCGCTGCATTGGTACCATTGGCCATCGCTTAGAACACTTTCTGTAAGTGGACGTTCGTGCCACCTTTGTGACCTTCAAATACCTTACTGTTACATCACTGGATTCGTCTCGATAGCCGCTATCAGAAAATAAGTACCAAAATATAGCATGGCATTTAAGAAAACAAAGTTGACCTCCATATCTCTGAAGCGACCCCACCTAGCAACAAAAAACCAACGTCATATTATGGCCCCCGTAGTCCCATGCAACTTTTGTCCCACAAACTTTTAAGCTACTATCATACTTTCACAGTTATTCTTGTTGGCATTAGTTAGTGACTCACCCAAAATACAAATTTTTTTGGAGGGCTGGGGCATCATGGCCTGGAGCTATAAACCCTGATGGAAGCAAGGCACTTTGTGTTTCGTCAAATATACCGGGAAGACAGAGATAAATCACGTCACTTGTTATTAAACTTATCATTTTCTCTCTGTAAGAGCGAAGTAAGTACCAAAATTCATGAAATGGCAGGGTGACCAATTACTAAATGTACATTATTACCTTTGCCTTTCTATTTCAGTGTATGTGTGAAATTACGATGCATGTATATATTTTATGAAGCACATGTCCAGTGTCATATAGCTTGTAGTACTATGGGGTTTAAACAGAGTTAAAATAGAGTTTTCATCATTATTGATACAGTATGTTTCTACCTTTTAGCGCAGAATCTGCTGTGATGAACTTATGTGACAATATGTGTCATTCCGTGAAGAACGCACTGTTAGCACAATTTGTAACATACTAGCAGCATATTCAGTACAAAAGTTTTACTACTCACAAATGTTCATCATTATTGTTTGGCTACGGGAACAAAAATCCATACGCAACCTATATTAACCAGTGCCGATAAAGATTTTTCACTCTGTAGCGGAGTGTGAGCTGAACTGAATTCTTTTGGAAGATCAAACTGTTTGCCGCACCTGGACTGGAAACGGAAACCTTTGGCTTTAGGGGGCGAAAGCTCTTCTGCCGGAATTGAAGCTGTGACAGCGGGTGCTGTCTCGCTCCTGGACATATTAGTCGGTAGCGCAATTATGCGCAATAGCAAAGATCCCAAGTTCGAATCCCGGTCCTGTACTCAGTTTTAACCTGCCATAGAATAAACGAAACAACGCACATTCCGCTGCAGAGTGAAAATTCATTCCGGAGACATAGCCCCAGGCTGTGGCTAAGCCATGTCTGCGAAATATCCTTTTCTTCGGGTGTGCTAGTCCCGCAAGATACACTACTGGCAATTAAAGTTGCTACACCAAGTAGAAATGCAGATGATAAACGGGTATTCATTGGACAAATATATTATACTAAAACTGACATGTGATTACATTTTCCTGCAATTTGGGTGCATAGATCCTGAGAAATCAGTACCCTGAGCAACCACCTCTGGACGTAATAAAGGCCTTCATATGCCTGGGCATTGAGTCAAACACAGCTTGGATGACGTGTACAGGTACAGCTGTCCACGCAGCTTCAACACGATACCACAGTTCATCAAGAGTAGTGACTTGCGTACTGTGACGAGCCAGTTGCTCGGCCACCATTGACCAGACGTTTCCAATTGGTGAGAGATCTGGAGAATGTGCTGGCCAGGGCAGCAGTCGAACATTTTCTGTATCCAGAAGGTCCGTACAGGACCTGCAACATGCGGTCGTGCATTATCCTGTTGAAATGTAGGGTTCCGCAGGGATCGAATGAAGGGTGGAGGCACGGGTCGTAACACATCTGAAATATAACGTCCACTGTTCAAAGTGCCGTCAATGAGAACAAGAGGTGACCGAGACGCGTAACCAATGGCACCCCATACCATCGCTCCGACTGATACGACAGTATGGCGATGACGAATACACGCTTCCAATGTGCGTTCACCGCGATGTCGCCAAACACGGATGCAGCCATCGTGATGCTGTAAACATAACCTGGATTCTTCCGAAAAAAATGACTTTTGCAATTCGTTCACCCATGTTCGTCGTTGAGTACACTATCGCAGGCGCTCCTGTCTGTGATGCAGCGTCAAGAGTAACCGCAGCCACGGTCTCCTAGCTGATAGTCCATGCTGCTGCAAACGTTGTCGAACTGTTCGTGCAGATGGTTGTTGTCTTGCAAACGTCCCCATCTGTTAACTCACGGTTCGAGACGTGGCTGCACGATCCGTTACAACCATGCGGATAAGATGCCTGTCATCTCGATTGCTAGTGACATGAGGCCGTTGGGATCCAGCACGGCGTTCCGTATTACCCTCCTGAACCCATCGATTCCATATTCTGCTAACAGTCATTGGATCTCGACCAACGCGAGCAGCAATGTCGCGATACGATAAACCGTAATCGCGATAGGCTCCAATCCGACCTTTATCACAGTGAGAAACGTGATGGTACGCATTTCTCCTCCTTACACGAGGTATCACAACAACGTTTCACCAGGCAACGGTAGTCAACTGCTGTTTGTGTATGAGAAATCGGTTGGAAACTTTCCTCATGTCAGCACGTTGTAGGTGTCGCCACCAGCGCCAACCTTATGTGAATGCTCTGATAAGCTAATCATTTGCATATCACAGCATCTTTTTCCCGTCGGTTAAATTTCGCGTCTGTAGCACGTCATCTTCGTGGTGTAGCAATTTTAATGGCCAGTAGTGACACAGATGTTTCTAACCCAACTCTAGCGGCAGATCCTAGAAGAGTGGCTTTCTGGATCACGGAGAGGTTTACCCTTAAAATTCTGAGAGTGCATGTTCCTACAAGAGTTATTATGCTTCAGTCTACGTATATCTTGCTGAAAGACCTCGAAGATAAAGAGTTTCTGACTCACACAGAAGCTTACCAACAATCGTTCTTCTCGCTGACCGTCCGCGACTGGAAATAGAAAAGAAGTATCCTCCGCTTTTCAACGTAAGGCGGCTTGCGGATTGTGATTGTGTAAATCGTAGCCAAATGGAAACGAGACAGATGGAAAAAGTAAGTAAGCCGATTATTATTTCAAGAGCAATCGCCGTAACTGTTAAAACACTTAACACATTGAGAGACAAGACGTTCAGTGCCTTCGTGGAGAAATGCTTGCTGTTCCCTACGGAATCATGACTGTACCAAGGCGTGCCCCTCTACATCCGAAACAAATCGATGGCCACGGAAGTCTTTCTTGAGGACTCCAAAGATAAGAAAATCGAATGGGGAAAGATCGGGACTGTATGGAAGATGTGTAAGAGCCTCCCCGCGAAACTTCTGCAGCGTTGTTGAAACAAAAGACACACCAGCTCCGGAAAAGCCGTGATGACCTTTATCTTTGACTGCAAGGGCCCGCTGCACATTGACTGTCTGAAAGACGGCGCCACAATTATAGCACGGTGGTACTTGGGCAGTCTGAAAAAATTGCAGCGCGCCATTATGTCCAAACGCCCAGGAATGTTGACGAATGGCATCTTTTTGTTGCAGGGTAATGTCAGTAGACATGTTGTCAAGGCTGTTTCGATTACGCTGCAGAAGTTTCGCTGGGAAGCCCTTACACATCTTCCATACAGTCCCAGTACCCCCCCCCCCCCCCCCCATGCAATTTCCACAGTTGTGAGGTCCTGAAGAAAGATATTCATGGCCAACGATTTGCTTCGAACAAGGAAGTGCACGCGTGGTTCTGTAGGCAATTGAAAACATTTTTCCTTGAAGGCATTGATCATATCGTCTCACAGTGGGATGGATGTGTTAACGGTTATGGCGATTACTGTTGAAGTAACTAATGCTTTACTTATTTATCTCATATGTTTCTTTTTCATTTGACTGCCCCTTATACAGGGTGAGTCACCTAACATTACCGCTGGATATATTTCGTAAACCACATCAAATACTGACGAATCCATTCCACAGACCGAACGTGAGGAGAGGGGCTAGTGTAACTGGTTAATACAAACCATAAAAAAATGCACCGAAGTATGTTTTTTAACACAAACCTACGTTTTTTTAAATGGAACCCCGTTAGTCTTGTTAGCACATCTGAACATATAAACAAATACGTAATCAGTGCCGTTTGTTGCATCCGGAGATATTGTAACCTAAAGTTGACGCTTGAGTACCACTCCTCCGCTGTTCGATCGCGTGTATCGGAGAGCACCGAATTACGTAGGGATCCAAAGGGAACGGTGATGGACCTTAGGTACAGAAGAGATTGGAACAGCACATTACGTCCACATGCTGACACCTTTTTACTGGTATTTTTCACTGACGCACATGTACATTACTATGAGAGGTGTGGTACACGTACACACGTGGTTTCCGTTTTCAATTACGGAGTGGAATAGAGTGTGTCCCGACATGTCAGGCCAATAGATGTTCAATGTGGTGGCCATCATTTGCTGCACACAACTGCAATCTCTGGCGTAATGAATGACGTACACGCCGCAGTACATCTGGTGTAATGTCGCCGCAGGCTGCCACAATACGTTGTTTCATATCCTCTGGGGTTGTAGGCACATCACGGTTCACATTCTCCTTTAACGTACCCCACAGAAAGAAGTCCAGAGGTGTAAGATCAGGAGAACGGGCTGGCCAATTTATGCGTCCTCCACGTCCTATGAAACGCCCGTCGAACGTGTACCTCACCCCTCATGCTAATGTACATGTGCGTCAGTGAAGAAGACCAATAAAAAGGTGTTAGCATGTGGACGTAATGTGCTGTTCCAGTCTCTTCTGTACCTAAGGTCCATCACCGTTCCCTTTGGAGCCCTACGTAATTCGGTGTTCTCCGATACACACGATCGAACAGCGGAGGAGTGGTACTCAAGCGTCAACTTTAGGTTACAATATCTCCGGATGTAATTAACATTTTACAATGCAACAAACGGCACTGATTACGTATTTGTTTATATGTTCAGATGTGCTAACAAAACTAACGGGGTTCCATTTAAAAAACGTAGGTTTGTGTTAAAAAACATACTTCGGTGCATTTTTTATGGTTTGTATTAACCAATTACACTAGCCCCTCTCCTCACGTTCGGTCTGTGGAATCGATTCGTCAGTATTTGATGTGGTTTATGAAATATATCCAGCGGTAACGTTAGGTGACTCACCCTGTATACAGTGTTGCAGTGAACACGAAGATGAAAATCTACAACACAGTGATATGCCCAGCAGTAATGCACGGTTCAGACACATGGAGCATGACTAAGAGAGAAAGGGAAAAGCTGTTAATATTTTAAAGAAGAGTAATGGAGAAGATATGGGTACTAGTTTTAGATAATGGAGAATGGAGGAGGAGGAAAAGCGAGGAAATCTACCTTCTGATGCGACAACTAACTATCCTACAGAAGATAAAGAGCAAAATAATACAATGGATGGGCCATGTAGCCCGTATGCCAGATGGAAGATACGCGAAGATGGCACTAGCGGGGAAACCAAAAACCAAACGCCCCACTGGACGACCAAGGCAGCGCTGGATGGACGACCTGGCGAAGGACCTAGCAGCTCTGGGAATTGAAGACACCTGGTGGAACTGGGTACAAAACAGGAAGGAATGGAGGCAGTTTATGGAAGCAGCGCGTGGTCTGCAGGGCGTGTGATCACTGATTATCTATCCATCTATCAATCTTATATACAGTGTGTTAGGAGTATGAAGCGCAGATATCTTTATTGGTGACTGCGGACAGTCTACTGAACAACATTACCCAGTACTTACGTCATTTGCAGACTAATGACTGTAGCTATTAGGGGCAGTATGTTTCAGGTTGTTTAGTACCTCCAAGCACACGTGGCAAGGGCAAATCAGTAATGCTCAGTATGCTCTGGCCAGCATGTCAGGTATTGAAATGTGGATACGTGGATGCAAAACAGTTAGTCTAGACTGACAGGCTTAGTCGACTTAATGGTGCAGTTACGGCTGTGCAGAAAACATCAGGTACTACAGTACGTCACATGATTGCGGGAAGACACACACAAAGGTAAAACAGCTAACACACTGAAGCGGGTAAATATCAAGATACCACTAATGACAATATACACCCTTAAGGCCCTGTGCGTAGATGTAGAAGGATTTTGTGGTGTTCTGATGGCAGGAGAAGAGGTAATGGTGCAAGCGAAGCTGTGAGAGCGGGTTGTGAGACGTACTTACACAGCACAGTCGGAGAGCAAAACCCGCAAAATTCAATGTTTTCGCATACGACTTCAGGTCCGAAACAAAGTTTCAATCTTCCAGGATTTTCCAGTATTAACCAGTATTTCCACAGTTATTCAGACAACTTAGAGACAATACTAAAATTATTGTAGGGCTTTTGTGTGCCAGTCTCTGCGAATCCGACATGTCAATGACCCTAGATTATTTTCTTTAACTCGAGCACGTATTTTGCTCTCAGTGATATGTATATGAAAATGAAGCGAAATTAGATTATCATATCTATTAATGCGAAAATCAATATAAAGAGAGAGCAGTTCTTCATTCTAGATGAGCATCAGGAAATAAAGAGATCATGGGCTGGAAGAAAGAGTCATCAGGTCATACGTGTTTTGTTATTAACGAAAGTTACTGATGAACTAATCAAGATGCAAGTCCGCTGTACAGTCACTGTACTACCAGCCTCTGTTGCAAACGAGTGTGATCGACCTACCGATGACGAACATTTCACTGAATAGCTTATTTACGTGACCAGCATATTGTTACAAATATAATTTATATTTACAACTTTTATAATACACTTGTCATCAAACGCTCCTCTTAATAGTGTGTTTGGATAACTTACATTAAGTCACATTTGATGATTCGCAAAAGAACATTTCTGACGGCACGTGACAGTCGATAAAGTAGGGAAAAGAATTAAAAATATTAAGTGTAAAACTTTGCTTCTGCGTTTTGCGATAGACAGCAGTAGCGGCGAGTGATAGCGCAGGAACAACGCGGCTGCTATGGTCGCAGGTTCGAATCCTGCCTCGGGCATGGCTGTGTGTGACGTCCTTAGATTGGTTAGGTTTAAGTAGTTCTAAGTCTAGGGGACTGATGACCTCCGCTGTTAAGTCCCATAGTGCTCAGAGCCATTTGAGCCATTTTTGACAGTCAGGTGGTATATCGCCAAGTCTCAAACAATACGTTTAGACATCTACAAACATAACGCAATCAAAATATTAATCGATTTTTGATTGCGTTATGAAGTTATTTTCGATTGCCTACGTCAACTTACAAGCCCAGTCCTCGTCATTTTCAGGAAATATTAATTTTGTGAGTCAACGTGAAGTAAACTCAGCTGAATCTCATAAAAAGCTGGTAACACCTATGATGAGGCACCTATTAGTGAAAGAAAGCGTAGAGAATGGTTTCAAGGCATCAAGAACCGTGATTTTGACGCCAATTGCCGGCACGGCGGTGGAAGACAGAAGGTTCTTGAAGTTACTAAAACCTACGGAAAAAATCACAGGGGATCGTTTTCGAAAGCAATTTATGCCTTTGAACCGAGAACTGAAAGACAAACGGCCACAATACAGCTATAGGTATGAAAACGTGATTTTTTGGTATGACAATGCTCGATACGATGTAGCAGAACCCGTGAAAAAATAATGGGAAACATTAAAATGGGAAGTCCTACTCAAACTCCCGTATCTTCCAGACTTTGCTCCCTTTGACTACCTTCTTTTTCTGTCAATGGCACACTGCCTGGCTGAGCAGCCTTGCGATCACATGAACAAGTGCAAAACTGGATCGATTCATAAATCTCCTCTAAAGATCTCCAGTTCTTACGGCGTGGAATTCGTATGCTGCCGAAAAGAAGGAAGAAAGTAGTGGCCAGTAATGGCCAATAGTTTGAATCGTAAGTTTTTTGTTTTCCTCACTAAAGTCTCGAACTTGGAGAAAAAACGGCGGAAGCAAAGTTTTACACCTAATACATGATTCCAGAAATCAGACAGAACTGACTGATCTAAACAAAACTATTCAAAAACGTTTACGATAATATGTCTGAAAGTACAGTCACAGAATTAAAAGGGAAATAACCTATAACAGCCGAGCATGAAGAAAAAGTGAGAGGCACTTAATGCTAGGTTGGGTAGACATCATATCAAATCAGTCAGGCTGTCAGATGATTCTGTTTCGACGAATCGGGAGATCATACTGAAGACAACTGGACACTACTTCAAAAATCTGTGATGTGTTCCTACAAGGGACAAACGCTCAGAAAATAGACTGTGGGGATGAGCGCATTTCGGAACTACTAACAGATGACGAAAGGAAAGCATTTCGTCTAGTAGAAAGGTGAAAAGCACTTGGAGATGGTGGAATAACGGTACACACGAAAAAAGAGTACATTTACGGGAAGGTGTAGCACGCGCTGATGACGAAAAGGATGAAGATGTTGACAAAATTTTTGTCATGGTTTTCCTTGTTGAACACAAGTACGCGTTGATGTTCTTCGTGTGCTTGTCGTACTTCTATTGTAAAATGAACCAGACTCGTGACTTGCATTGAAAACGTGAGGAAACCCTTAAGAGTCTGGTAGTCGCTACAGTTATCAACGACATTTCAAACGTTCCCAAACTCCTTAACCAAACGTCATGTGAACATATTCAGCATTTGTGATATTGAGCGTCACTATTTTCCGTGCTCGCATTGGCACGAAGTGTTCGAGTGCCTGCTTGAAACTGCATTGCCATTTGATTTAGACATCAGTCGTGATGTTTGGTTTGTGAGGCGCTCAACTGCGCGGTCATCAGCGCCCGTACAAGGTCCCGACTTTTACACAGCCCAATTTTTTACACAGTCCAAAGTAGCCACTGTCACGAATGATAATGAGGATGATGAAATGATGAGGACAACACAAACACCCAGTCAAAGGGCAGAGAAAATTCAACATCAATCGTCAGCACACGCAGCAAAACTTGGTGCATAAAGCGCAAGCAGTTGTGTCTTCGGAGAAATAATGTAATTACTTTCTGTGAGATGTGATAGCCCGCTCTAATCTTATCTACAGTAGTGCGAAAATGCTGAACTTAGAGAAATGTATAATACACACTGTGCTGTCTTACAATACATTTCTTCACTATCGGTTTTGACCATGGATCGTATTCACAGTGGAAAAATGTCTATTGTGACATCTTCACAAGGCATACATGTTATTTAACCTATAAAGTATACGCCATGCTGGTTAAATATCGTGTATGCCATGTCTTCACATTGTCACAATTGATATCTCCTATTGAGAAGATGGTTCATGATCGAAACCAGTAGTCAATAAATGTAAGACAGCACAATGCGTAACATCCATTTCTCCAAGTATACCGGCGCTGTTGACAGCTGTCTGAAAGAAAAAAAAAATAAACTGCTGAAATTGCACAGAAGTGAGTATATAACTGAATTGTGACCTGCATCTAGACGAAACGAGAAATTGCTAGCAGTGGAGACATGCAACGTTTCAACCTACATTTCCACGTGTTGTAATGATCAGAGATTTAAACTAGCAGTTCCAAGGGTAAGACTGGTCAGGGCAGAAGACAATGAATGTCTCCGTCTAAACGAAAAAGAGACTAAGCATCCGTGATTGTGACCTGAGTTGCACGATTTATATCATTTTCCTGTTGTACCATATTTCCTCCACAAGACTATACTGACTTCGACGAAGTTAGAAGCATTACCATACAATAATGCAGGATATATGTCTGAATGAAAATAGCTGGATGTTTTCTCGCATTGCTGCTGCGATACCTGCTGTGAAAGCTAATTGCGGTCGGATTATCGCAAGGAAAACTGGTTTGAAACATATGTTCAAGTCGTCCTTACATTCTGATACAATATATTTTTGCCATTCTACACCTCCTCTCTCCCCAGTCTGCAATGACTAATTGAACAACTGATGTCATTGTGACCCCAGTATTATAAACAAACTTTTACGCATAATATGTCAACAATAATGCTCTTTAACATACATTTACATAGGGTAAGTAAATTAATCCTTTCGAAATATGTTCCTAGTGCTACAGTCGTGTTGAATGAACAAGCAGCTGTTAGACCCTTTCATTCTTAAGTATAAAACATCCAGCATTTCTTATTAAAATTATGACAGTGAGGACCATGATTTTATACTTTGTAATGTAGGCAATAGTTGCCTTAACTACAACTCACAGTGAACAAAAAGGAAACACGATGACATTTCTACACTCTCTTACATTATCACTTTCCGAATTTATATTTAATGATTCTCCTTTAAACTGTCTCGCAACAGGCTGTAGCTATGATCACTCAGGTTTCCTCGTGCTTCCAAGTGTTTCGGCGTGCTTTTGTTTCCATTTTATGCACAAAATTGGTACAGCAATTCGGAAGCTTTTTATTTATTTGCTCCCCTTCGCGGTCTTTTCTTTCGCAAAGTGATTTCTATGAAAAACATGAATGCTTCACCTAGGGACAGCAATGTCGCCCTCACACTGACAGCAGGCTAAAATTTAATTATTGCTATAATTTTATGATTAAATGAATTGACACGTAATTTTTAAATAAGCTATTCTGCCAATTGCGTGTGTCGAATAAGTTCTGTGAGACCTTGCACATTTATGATGGAGGGAGATACTCGTATGCCATAAGTTAATTCTAATTCAATTAAAAATAAAAGAAGGAACATGCAATGCCTTACCTGGTATAAATTTACAGAAATTCGTCGCCGTAGGAAGACAAATATTTTATATGTTGAGTTATATACTTGGAATTTTGAATATTTATATAGCCAAATATGTAAAGCGATCAGGAAGAAAAAGGAAAGATATTCACAAATGTATACAACCAAAGATATATGTTTCTAACCTTACCACAGCAAGCAATGATACTGACCATATTTAGAAATAAACAGATAGGCCCCTATGTTTCTGAAGACCATCTTGTGTCACGAGACCAAATTAATTTTTCAACAAACGACTTTCTCCTCAGAAAAAAACGCATAGTGCAGTTTACGTGTGATTACTAAATGTGTTGTTCACAAAATAGTTTAAAGAAGAATCCTTATCCATAGCCTTTCTGCGTCACAAGAATAAATAGCTGACCTTTTCTTCCTCTCTCTCATTCGTTTGTGACTAAATACGCGACACGGTAACAGTCACAGATATTGGGTTAAAAACGCTTCATGAACAACGCTTAGCACAATTGGAAATATATGTTTTAATGTAAACATTGAGCTCCATAGAGTAGTAATATCTCTGAAATGAGCCGTAGCTCATCTCAAAAGACTTTCTGCGAACGTGACGTCATTTTGGCGTCATACGCAATATCGACAACCGCAGCAGGCGCCATATTCATTTTGGCATATTAAAATGTTTTGTATTATACCTTGTAGTCTGCCGTTTTAAAGCGACGGCTCATTGAAAATTTATCACAAACACGCCACCGTCCTCATTAAATGTCAGTTAATAACACATCACGATATAAGCCTTCAAGAGATGCTAAATTAACCGAGATACGAGACTAAAGTCGCATGACCAGGCGCTAGCGTAATGAATGATGTTGTGGTTTATGGAATCAAAGCATGTAGGTACGCATACCGCTACGTGTTCATATTTTTTCCCATCTTGACGTAGTTAATACAATCCGGGATTTCCTTATGAGTGTAATACAAGTATGTTCTACAATATTCTATGTACTTTCATTTCAGAATGATTAGAGAATAAACGATGAAATAAATATTTGGTGTTTTCCAGAGAGTGGTTAGGCAGGAACCAAGAAGTGAGCTTTAATTGCTGCAACTCAGACCAACAGCAATAAAATTCATATTCTTCCTTTTCATAAATGCTCGGCTCTTTATTTCCGAATGGCGGTTTCCGAATGTATGGTTAAGCAGGAAACTATGAGGACAGCTTTAGTTGCTGCAACTGAAACGAACAACAATAAAGATCTTGTTCTTCCTTTTCACAAATACTTGGTTCTTTATTTCCGAACATGTGCAATATCCGAGTCTGTGATTAGGCAGGAAATTAAGAGGACAACTTAGATTGCTGCGAGTGAAACGAGTAGGAATAACGTTCATATTCTTCCTTGGCAAAAGTCAATAGCAACTCCTGCAGGGGACGATATTGCGCGTGACGTCAAAATGACGTCGTGTTTGCACAAAGTCTTGTGGGGTGAATATTACCGTATGATTTACTTTATTCACGAAATCAGGGACCGACGACCAAGCCGTCTAGTCCCTTCCTCCCCCCTCCCCCCCTCTTTTTTAAACCAACCAACCATGAAATTGAAACTTACCTGTAAACGCTCTTCAGATATTTTCACAGTGATTCATTACAAATGCTCCAAATGTTTGGCCTTATTGTCGGTTCTTGCAGTAGTTAAGTTGTGATGTTTTCTCCAAAATGGAATGTACGATGTTCCCAATAACCTCGTGAATTTACGATCTAACGGTTAAGAGCTCTATAATGTGGCCATATAAATTACTTTCAGTGGACATACGAAGCTGTATTCGTAAATCGAATCTACTCCTAATAGGTGTCAGATTTGGTATACAAAAATTTCGTACTGTGTCTTGATACATGTTGAAATGTGATAATAATATCGTACTATTAATTTCGTGTGGCTCAGTGACCTGACGCAAGTCTTTTCAACTCAAAGCCTCTTCGGTGACTTTCGTGTCCCTAACATACTGCAGTATGTTTAACGCGCGTCTTTCCAGGAATTCCTCAAATCTTTGAGAGTTGAAGGCTAGGTTAAAACGCAAACTGCAAAATCCGTGGTCCGACTGGAATTCGATCCCGCAACCTCTCAATTTTCAGGCGCCGCTAGACAACCAGTCCAGACTGTAGAGGGTTCTTCGCTGAATGAAAGTGCCGTAATTGTAAATATTCGAATACCAAAAAATATTGCTTTTCACAGCATAATGAATGAGCTGCTCTATCTTTAAAGTCAACTTTTGTTGCAATTTAAGTCGCACTCCTCTAGATGCCAATGCTCAAAGCAGCGCACTTGTCATCGACAGTCAGACGGGAAAAGCTCGAAGAGCTGAAAGTGTTGTAGCTCTTGATTTTAGTAAGATCTAAACTAGCGATCGTTTACAGTAAAAAACCTCTCTTAATATCTGGGAGGGAGGGGGGGGGGTGTCGTTGACAGGGTTTGCGGTGCAGGGGGGTGACAGGCACAGGACCAGTTTATGGCACAAGGGACTCAAGTTGCCGCTTGGGGCGCCAAAAGAGATGCCTTAACTGTGAGACTTCTATAAGGGCCTTATCACAAACAGCAACAGTCACTTGGCGCGCTGAGAAGGTCACCAAGGCGCCCAAAAGGAAGATTTGTGTACGGTGTGTGTCACGAAAGTGATGCGAATGAAAGATCGTGACAGGTGGTGGTAGGCCGGGGAAAAAGGGGGTGGGGGCAGAGATGGAAGCACCCATTTATTTACGTAAAGGAGAATGCTCGATTCATTTTCTTAGTACTACTTATTTCTTTTTTGGCAATACAGGTGTATAGATTGCTATATAAAGACAAGTCGTTGTTTAACGTTGTTACCAAACATCTCGGAAAGTTCCTGAGCGATTTACTTCAAATTTTTATGTGGCGCTCTAATAAACGTTTCGGCGGACATAGGCTACATATTTTTAAATGTATGTGTGTCTATAAACATATAGTTGCTGTATAAGCGGGGAAAGTTGTTAGCAAAACTATCGACAAGTTCTTGACCGATTTACTTCAGATTTTTACATGCTGGGCTAATAAACAGTCGAACATATATAGAGTGCTATTTTTAAAAAATATGTTATAAAAATGTATATTTGAAATATATGCTATTATACGACTCGTCGACATTTATTAGTGCTATCAAAACTCTCGATAAGTATTTGCACGATGTTCTATTAAACTTTGGACTACATAATTATTACGCATCGTACACGATGTTGGAGTGTTATTGAGCAACTTACGTCACAATATTCGTAATAAACACTTGGTAGTTAGAACCAACTGCGAGAAAGAAGAATATTAAATCAACAACGGCTACACTTTTTTTCTGAGCGGACATATACAGATTTTCTCTTTCAACCGTCTGGGAGAAAGAACAAGATGTGTTTTTCCCTGCTGTGATAATGTGCTGCTTCGTTTTGTTCCTCGCTGTTAGTCCAAACTATGGATAGCAGGGCATTTAAACCAACAGACGAACTGTTTTCCCAATATATATATTCTTCATCCTTATACATTAAAGTGACAAAAGTCATAACATAGTAATATGCACATACGAGGGGCGTTTGAAAAGTCCGTGCAAAGTCCGACAGATGGCACCACCGGCGCCCATCAAGGTCATGTTTAGTCAGTAGCTTCAAATGGTTCAAATGGCTCTGAGCACTATGGGACTTAATATCTGAGGTCATCAGTCCCCTAGAACTTAGAACTACTTAAACCTGGCTAACCTAAGGACATCACACACATCCATGTCCGAGGCAGTATTCGAACCTGCGACCGTAGCGGTCGCGCGGTTCCAGACTGAAGCGCCTAAAACCGCTCGGCCACAGCGGCCGGGTAGTTACTAGCATCTTTGGAAAGAATGCACACCAAGTTCGGCCATATTGGCCTATTTCTTTGTGTTTGGCATTCGTGTGAATCAAGGAAGTCGAGTGATTGTAAAAAACTGGACGAAAAAGAATTTGGAGTGGTGATTAAATATTACTTTATGAGAGGCCAAACTCCTCAGGAGACTAAAGAGAAGCTTGATAAACATTACGGTGACTCTGCACCTTTGATTAGAGCAGTTTATAATTGGTTTCAAAATTTTCGTAGAGTCCATATGGGCACAAGTGATGCTGAACTTTCTGGACGCCCTGTGGCGGTTACAACTCCAGAAATCATTGATAAAATCCATGATGTGGTGATGGATGGCAGAAGATTTAAGGTACGTGAGATTGCTAGTGCTGTGGGCATCTGGAATGAACGGCTACATAATATTTTGCATAAACATTTGGACATGAGAAAGCTGTCCGGAAGATGGGCTCCTAAATTGCTCACGCTTGACCAAAATCGAAATCGTGTGAAGTGTTGCCAGGATGGTTTGCAGCTGTTCAGGAAGAATCCGCAGGACTTTAAGCGTCTTTTCGTCACTCTGGATGAAACATAGACAAATTACTATACTCCTGAGACCAAACAACAATCTAACCAATGGGTTACCAAGGGAGAATCTGCACCAAAAAAGGCGAAGACGATTATTTCGGCCGGAAAGGTTATGGCGACTGTCTTTAGGGATTCGCAAGGGATAATCCTCATCGACTATCTGGAAAAGGGTAAAACTATTACAGGTAAATATTATTCATGGCTATTGGACCGTTCGAAAACCGAGTTGCAAGAAAAACGCCGGCGATTGGACCGCAAAAAAGTTCTTTTCTATCATGACAATGCACCAGCACACCTCAGCAATTGTGGTTACAAAATTGTTGGAAATAGGATTCCAACTCGTTTCACATCCCCCCTATTCTGCGGACTTGGCTCCCTTGGAATACTATTTGTTCCCCAATTTGAAGATATGGCTGGCGGGACAAAGATTTTATTCAAACGAGGAAGTAATTGCAGCAACTAATAGCTATTTTGCAGACTTGGACAATTCCTGTTATTCGGAAGGGATCAACAAATTAGAACATCGTTGGACGAAGTATATAAGTCTAAAAGGAGTCTAAGTCGAAAAATAAAAAAAGGTTTACCCCAAACTCGTAAGTAGTTTTTATTTTTGCATGGACTTTTCAAACGCCCCTCGTATGCAGATGGCGGTGGTATCGCGTATATAAGGTATAAAAGGGCTTTGCATTAGCGGAGTTGTCATTTCTACTCAGGTGATTCATGTGGAAAGGTTTCCGACGTGATTATGGCCACACTACTGGAATTAACAGACTCTAACGCGAAGTTGTAGTTGGGGCTAGACGCATGGGACATTCCATTTCAGAAATCCGAGAATACCAAATTTCAGGCATTACCTCTCACTAAAGACAAAGCAGTGGCCGAAGGCTTTCACTTAACGACCAGTAGCAGCGAAGTTGTCAGTGCTAACAGACAGCTAACACTGCGTGAAATAACTAGAGAAATCGATGTGGACGTACGACGAATGTATCCGTTGCGACAGTGCGCTGAAATTTGGCGCTAATTAGCTGTGGCAGCAGACGTCCGATTTGAGTACTTTCGCTGTCAGCACGACATCGCCTGCAGCGCCTATCCTTGGCTCATCACCATATGAGTTGCACTCTAGACGAGTGGAAAACCGTGAACTGCTCGAATGAGAGCTGATGATAAGGTTCGAGTGTGGCACACATTTCACGAATCCATGGGCCCAAGTTATCAACAAGGCACTATGCAAGCCGGTGGTGGCTCCATAATCGTGTGGGCTTTGTTTACATGGAGCGAACTGGATCCTGTGGCCAAACTGTACTGATGATTGACTAGAAATAGTTATTGTCGGCTATCTGGAGACCATTTGCAGTCATCCATGGACTTCATATTCCCAAATAGCGATGGAATTTTTATGGATGACATTGCGCCGTGTCATCGGGCCGCAATGGTTCACGATTAGTTTGAAGAACATTCAGGACAATTCGAGCGAATGGTTTGGCCACCCAGGGCGCCCGACATGATTGCCGGCGAGCATTTATGAAACGTAATCGAGAGGTTAGTGCGTTCACAAAATCCTGCACTGGCAACACATTGCCAATTATGGACGGCAATAGGGGCAGCATGGCTGAGTATTTCTGCTGGGGACTTCCAACGACTTGTTGAGTACATGCCACGTCGAACTGCTGCATTACGACGGCCTAAGGGAGATCCGGTACAATATTAGGAAGTATTCCATGACTTTTGTCACCTCTATGTATATAATTTTAAACAAACATTGTATTTACCACTACGTGCTGTTTTGTTTTTATCGTCACAGTTTAAATCAGAATTTTAAAGAGCATTGGACGATTTAAGACCAGATAAGGCAGAATTGAATTTCTAAAATCATTGTGAGAAGTGCCAACAAATGACTATTCGCATTCTTATGCTCATAAACCATTAGAACGTCGGAAGAAAAACATCTCCACATAACTCCGAAAACAGCAAGAGATGACCAGCGCGAAAATGATCGTGCAGTCAGTTTAAACCCTCAAGTATCCCAAGTTGCTGTCAAGAATAATATATAGAAGAACGGTAAATTGAGGATTGTTAGATGACGGTCAGTTTCGCTTTAGGAAAGATAAAGGCATCAGAGAGGTAGTTCTGATCTTACTGTTGAAAATGGAAGCAAGACTGAAGAAAAATCAAGATACGTTCATCGGATTTGTCAACATGGAAAAAATCTTCGACAACGTAAAATGATGCAAATTGTATGGTACAAAATGTTCAAATTTCTGAGGAAAATAGGGGCAAGCTATAGCGAAAGACGGGTAATATACAACATGGAAAAGAAACAAGAGGGAACAATTTCACTGGAAGACCAACTACTAAACGAAGTGCTAGGATTACAAAGGATGCCTACTGTACGATGTATGCATCGAAGAAGCAGTGACGGAAAAGTTCAAGAGTGGAATTAAAACGCAAGTGAAAGGATATCAGTGAGAAGATTCGCTGATAACATTGCTGTCCTGAATAAAAGTCAGGAAAAATTACAAGATCTGTTGAATGGAAAAAATAGTCTAATCAGTACAGAATATGAGCTAAGGGTAAATCGAAGAAAGACGAAAGTAATGATAAGTAGCAGAAATGAGAACAGCGAGAAACTTAACGTCGGAATTGGGGATCACGAAGTGGCTACCTAGGCAGCGAAGTAACCCATGGTGGACGGACAATGACGACATAAAACGCAGACTAGCATTGGCAAAAAGGGCATTCCTGGCCAAAGGAAGTATACTAGTATAAAACTTACGCCTTAATTTCAGGAAGAAGATTCTGAAATATACTTTTGGAGCACACCATTGTATGGTAGTGAAACATGGACTGTGGGAAAACCGGAACAGAAGATAATCTAAGCATTTGAGATGTGGAACTACAGAGCTGAAAATTAGGTGGACAGATGAGGCAATAAATGAGGAGGTTCTCAGCAGAATAGGCGAGGAAAAGAATATTTGCAAAACACTGAGAAAAGGAGGCACAAAAAGATATGTGTTAAGATATCAGGGTAAATAACTGATGATGTAGGTTGCAATTGCTATCTAAGATGAAAGGAATTCGTGGAGGGCATCCGCGTCAAATCAGTCATGTTCCACTATGTTTTTTGCCGTCCGCGGTGGTCTCGCGGTTCTAGGCGCGCAGTCCGGAACTGTGGGACTTCTACGGTCGCAGGTTCGAATCCTGCCTCGGGCATGGATGTGTGTGATGTCCTTAGGTTAGTTAGGTTTAAGTAGTTCTAAGTTCTAGGGGACTGATAACCACAGCAGTTGAGTCCCATAGTGCTCAGAGCCATTTGAACCATTTGAACCACTATGTTTACAAGGAAGGGGTGGACAAAAATATGGAAACACCAAAAACACGGCACATAACCATATGACGTGGGAAGACCGTTAGTAGTCAAAACAAATTCTAATTATTTGGGACTGGATGAATAAAGATACAATATGTCTTCAAGGGAAACTTCAAATCAGTGGCAAGCTGAGGAAACGTTGATGGAGCTGGATGGCGATCACGCATCCTTCTCGCATAAGTAGATGACAAGGCTCAATAATATTCTGGTGGCGACGGGAGATGCGATAATTGATCCTCGTGCTCACAAAACCATTGCTTGACGATGCGAGCTGTGTGAACACGGGCCCTGTCGTCTTGGAACAAAGCATCACTGTTTTGGAACAAACATCTATGAGATGAACCCGATGCGCCAAAATGATCGCATAACCCTTGGCGGTAATGCTGTCTTGGTGAGTAACGTTTGGCCCATGGAATACCACGATGTGGCTGATCATCACCGAACTCCTGCCATGCTTCATTCTTGCGGCGTAAAGTCGGCCAGAAGTTGGAAACACAGTGAAACAAGACTCATCCGACCAAATGACATTTTTACACTGCTAGCTCGTCCAGGTCCTGTGGCTTCGGCACCACGTTTCCCTGTTACGAGCATTTGCATCACTAATGTGCGATTTTGGAATTGTTGTTCGGCGTGCAATTTCCAGCTTACGGAACTTATTGTTTTGGTGCTGATAGCGCTCTCGAGTGCGACATTCAGTTCTGCATTTCCGTTGACAACTGTCGTCTCCTTATTTTTCGTCACAATCCTCTTCAATGACTGTCTGCCACGAACGATCAACAAAAACTTCCGTCCGCTTGTGACTCAGCAGATGATGTTTTTCGGGCTTCCGTGTATGCGGTATTGATCTTCGAAACGGTGCCTCTTGAAACATAAGGCACTTCGGATACCTTGTTTACGAAAGTACCCACCATACGAGAACTAACAATTTGTTCACATTCGAATGGGATTACCGCGAAGGATTCAAATGGCTCTGAGCACTATGGGACTTAACATCTGAGGTCATCAGTCCCCTAGAACTTGGAACTACATAAACGTGCGGTTCTAGGCGCTTCAGTCTGGAACCGCGTGACCGCTACGGTCGCAGGTTCGAATCCTGCCTCGGGCATGGATGTGAGTGATGTCCTTAGGTTAGTTAGGTTTAAGTAGTTCTAAGTTCTAGGGGACTGATGACCTTAGAAGTTAAGTCCCATAGTGCTCAGAGCCATTTGAACCATTTTGAACTACATAAACCTAACTAACCTAAGGATATCACACACATCCTTACCCGAGGCAGAATTCGATCCTGTGACCGTAGCGGTCGCGCGTTTCCAGACTGAAGGGCCTTGAAACGCTCTGCCACTGCGGCCGGCCGCCAAGGATTATGCGATCAGTTTCATAGATAACACTCGCAACTAGACAGATCATTTCTCTCACCAAAATTGGTACTTGCAACGCATTGAGGACACTGCACAGGTGCCGTCCGTAGTCAAGGACAACCGCCTAATCCTTCATGCTTGACTAGCATCTGCATTTATTTCTTGCTGTGATTCCATACGGTAGGTACGTCAAATAAGGCCGTAGTCTCCAGTGAGGTCAGAGTAGACTCTTCCCGAACAGGTCACGAAGGCCCAACGGTACCAACCGGCCGCCGTGTCAACCTTACCCCACAGGCGTCACTGGATGCTGATATGGAGGGCGTTGTTGTCAGCACACCGCTCTCCCGACAGTATGTCAGTTGCCGAGACCAGAGCTCCTCAGTTTGCCTCACAAGAGCTGAGTGCACACCTCTTGCCAACAGCGCTCGTCAGACCGGATGGTCACCCATCCAAGTGCTAGCCCAGCCCGACAGCGCTTAACTTCGGTGATCTGACGGGAGCCGGTGTTACCACTGCGGCAAGGCCGTTGGCCCAGTGTGGCCACCTTCCCCTTTATTTTGGAAATTTCCACTCAAATTCGTTGGATGGCAGCACCTACGTGACTGGAAATGGCGTCCCAGTGGCAAAAAGGAAGAAGAGGCGCCATGTTTCACGTTATTCCGTGGCAGACGTGAATCCTTGCGTTTGGAGGTTTTTGCTACGTTACTAAGGTATATTCTTTCTAAGCTGTGGAGTAATCAACGTTTGAGGCTGCTTCATGGACTGGTAGTTCTTTTGAAGCATATTAGTAATGGTTTTGAAACCTTTCAGTCATGTCAAGATGGGTTTGTTAGAAACGGCAGAAGCATGCGCGGGAAGGACGGATAGTTGCGTGTACACCAATAAAGCCATCCTGGTCTTATTACGGCCAGGCTGGCCTATTGGGCTCTCACGCCCGTTTTTCACCTCAGATGTTTCATTACCTGAATTTTTATTTGTTTATTTCGTTTCCTATGATTATTGTAGGTATCTTAGCCTGATGAAGCCAATCTAGCAGAAGGATGGAAAGTCAACGAACCTACCTCACAAGATCAATGTGAAACGCCTCCTGGAGTGGAACACTCGTCAACCCTTTCATCATCTGAGCGAAGTCCTTCACCGACATCTTAAAAACCCCGAAAGGAAGAAGAGGTGCTCCCAGAGAAGAAACAACTTTAAATTATGCGGGTCTCCTAGTAAACAAAAATTTGTTACAATGGAAACTACGAACGTCAATATAAGGACAACGGAGAAATTTATCAAGTATGTCCCTGCATCTCAAAAACGGATGTACCTACATTTAGGTATTGTTTCACCCGGACTGTGAACTTACTAAAAGATATGATTCGCAGTTCCCTCTCTACGGGACTATTGTTCATGAGCCTTGTTCGAAAACTCGTGCAAATGGCTCTAAGCACTATGGGACTTAACATCTGAGGTCATCAGTCCCCTAGACTTAGAACTACTTAAACGTAACTAACCTAAGGACATCACACATATGCATGCCCGAGGCAGGATTCGAACCTGCGACCGTAGCGTAGCGCCTAGAACCGCTCGGTCACATCGGCCGGCCATGAGCCTTGTGCCAGGATCGAAAAAAAAAGTGCATTGAAACCCATGCTGGTTTACCTACCTGGGAATATTTTTTCTGTCAATTTTTATCCATTCATTCGTCTATGTATTTTACGGCAAATATTAAAATGCGATGTGCCCACAGCAATCAAGCCTATTTTAGGCTAGCGAGAAAAGACGCAGAACATTAATTTTCTTATGTTTGTAAAAACTCCTATCGGATGTTTCATCTACCTAAACTAGTTCTTATGGTACGAAATCAACTTCACTTACTAGTTCCTTATTTCACCTGATCTATCTATCTTCGTTACCACTACATGTAATACTTCGGAGAAGCAATAAATTTTAGCAGAGCAAGCAGGACGCCGTAACATTGTCTACAAAGAAGAAGACGAGGTCAATAACTTCAAGGTTCGAAGAACTATCATCTAACAATCGAATATGTTACAATTTTTTTTTGTATACAAAAAGTCATTAGTCTGACCGTCTGGAGTGAGAGTCGCTGATCTTAAATTAGCTGAGCCCCACGCTCCCGAGCGAACTCACTGTTGTTGCACCTATTGTGCGACGCCAGTAAATTAATCTTCTTACAATGTTTAATTAATCAGTATAAGAGACACTATTCTGAACTTATTTTGTGCTCTACTGTGATCTCTTACCGTCCAAGTCTCTCCTGAAAATATTAATTTTTGGTGGCTTTTCTTTTCATATGTAATAACGTTTTTTTGACAGCTTATTCAGAATTCACTGTCTCCAACCCAACCTTCCGTAGACATGACCTTGTTGGAGTGCATAGAGTGCCGTTATTAGGTATACCGCGTATCCCAAAAAGCCAATTTCAATGAGCAGAAAACGTTTTGTTTTTTTTTCTTAGTGGCTCAAGAGCTATTTTGAAGGCATACGAAGTTTCAAGTTAATCGGCTTAGAAGTTTGCGGATGAAAAATATCGTCATATCTTAATGTGGCGCATGTACCTTATGTTTGTACCTGCAGATGTGTAGGACAACCGCATCGTGTGTACCAACAAAACTGTGTAAGTCAACATTAAGTGTACAGGTGGCCATAGGGGAACGAATCTTTGTACAAATGTACCGGTGCAGCATGAGGCACGTTCCGAAGGGAGCTCTGTTGTCTGCATTGTGTTAATTGTAGTACTCTTAGCAGTTACGATTGTTTTTGAGATAGGATGTTAATTAACAAGCATTGTAAACCGTAAAAGGTGCAACACTACTGAGGAATTCATTGAACATTACAATCGCAAGCTTATTTCTGGAAATTAGGAATGTTGGTGATCATCGACATTTACAAAACATCTACTGGTTAAATTCGAGAATTTGTGTGGATCGAGTGTCGTTCCGGCATCAAATGCAATGACAAAGCACATCGACAACGGAGAGATGCAAATAGCAGTGAAACAAATATAGACATAAAACTTCCAAACAATGATTAATCTCTGAAAATAAAACGACAAGCTGTTCTATCGTGGCATGAAGAATTGAACGAAAGTCAAAAAACAAGAGGTAAAAGCTATGCAAGTACGCAGCCATTCATACCAAGACAGTGATTGTAAATTCCACGCGTTGAAGTAAAATAACAGTGTCTATTAAGAGAATGCGTCACAATCGTGGATGTTTCTCCACCCGTTTACACAACATTCGACGAAACCTTACTATCGATGTGGTGACGTAACAGTTGGTGACGTCAATCATATCGTACTCTCAATGTCATGACGGAACAATTAGTGATTTCAGTGCAACCCCCATGGGGAAGGCAGAGTCAAATGTTTAAAGTAGCTCTCACGAGTTGGTCGCTGCTAACCACTCTGCAATATCCCGTATCTTGGAGATGCCACCTGGAGTGCATATGATGCCATAGCTACGTTTATAGCACAAGAAGACATCAAAATCTAAAAGGAACGGTGGCCACTGAAGTTAATTCACGAACTGAGTTACCAACTGCAATACAAACGCGTGGCTAACTGTCAACTGTATCTAGTAGGCTAACAGATTACACATAACATTTTCATTTCCAATACAAATTTAGGTAATGTATTACCCAAAAATTTATGTATCACGAAGTTCAAATCTTACTTTGATGTATTATGTTGTTTTTCGTCCTTTTAATTTGTGGTGGCTAAATACTATGTATGCTAGATGCTAATAATAAATATTGAAATTATTAAAAATATGTATCGTTTTCCTTCTTTCTTTACTGTTTGAACACACAGCAGTGGAACAACAACGGACATCGTATTAAATGTACTTCACGAACGCCGCTTTGCATTATTGGAAAAATGCGTTTTACTTTATTCGCAAAGTAGAACAAGGGATTTGTAAAATGACTAGAATATTAATGTAGTTATTGTGTAGCTACAAGTCGATCATAGAACATTTATTTGCACAAATCAAAACTTATCTAAAAACACTCTTCAGATATTTTCCACCTTCATTTATTACAAATGGTTGATATGTTTATGCATAACACTGATAATTGCAGCAGTTCTGAAGTGTTTTTTGAAAGTGGAATGTTCAATTTTCCCAACTATGTTATCAATAGTTTCCAAAATCGATACATACACAGACACACGATTTTGCGGGGGAGCTATAGAGGCCAAGAAAGCAATTAGTATTAACTATTAATCATATTAGCCCGTGAACTCACGACTAGCGGTTAAAAGCTCTTGACAGTTACTATATAAATCACTCTGAATATACATCTGATGCTGTATTTGTTAACTGAATCTACGTCAATAGTTTTCAAATGTGGTACAAACAATGTCCAGATGCAAGTGTTCTGGAATATGACATTCACTCCACGAAAGTACCATATTGAGAATATTTGACTATCATAGAATATTCTATTTGGAGATTCCTGAAAGATTGTAGAATGAAGGCTTTCACGACCGGGTGACATGGCTGTTGATATACTTTCCGGGATGTGAGGTCGTGGTCCAAGAACTTTTCTGCTCCTTACGTTTCGTCCAGGACTGCGCTGGACGTCCTCAGAGTCGGCAAGACTCAGCGGAGCAGCGCCTCTGAGGAAGTCCAGCGCAGTCCTGGACGAAACGTAAGGAGCAGAAAAGTTCTTGGACCACGACCTCACATCCCGGAAAGTATATCAACAGCCATTCCTGAAAGAGCTGCTCAAAGAAATAGAGCTTCACTGTGGTGCTTCATCATATTCCCTCGAAGAAAAAATAAAACGGTGCAACGTTATCATTGAAGAGAAGTTTCTTTCTGTAACTACCTCGCCGTCCTCTAGGTGCCATAGCTCAAAGCGCCTCACTTGTCATCGTCTGTCAAGGCTCGAAAGAACTGAAAGTATTGTGGTTGCTAGTTTTTATAAGACCTTCCAAACTGCCGATGGTTTGCGGTTCTCCTCTCCCCCACCATTGAAAATGGGTGGGAGGGATAGAAAGAAGTCCTGAGTTCTTCATCAGACACAGAACAACCCTTGCGAACCTAGAGGTTCTTTCTTCTTAGCGAATAAATCCGTCTAGGCTATCTAATCCATATATTTAAGAATTGGCATATCGTCAAACTGAGGTATACGACATAATAAATGTGTAGACAGTTATTACGCCAAGATCACCTTATTTCACACTACGCGTCTCGATAATTTATTGGCATCTTCAGGCTTCAGCTTCGTGATTATGTATAAAATCTCAAGTCACGCATTATGAACATCACAAAAGTGTATAAAATATATTAATTAATTATACATCATGTCAACATACGGTGAAACGCCCAGTATCTTTTACTATGTGACGACATGATGTATAATTCTTAACATACTTTATAGTCCTTCAAGACGTTCCAAGTGCATGATTTGGTTCAAATGGCTCTGAGCACTATGCGACTTAACTTCTGAGGTCATCAGTCGCCTAGAACTTAGAACTAATTAAACTTAACTAACCTAAGGACATCACAAACATCCATGTCCGAGGCATGATTCGAACCTGCGATCGTAGCGGTCGCTCGGCTCCAGACTGTAGCGCCTAGAGCCGCACGGTCCCTCCGGCCGGTGCATGATTTGAATTGTTATGTATCATGACGAAGCTGTTGTTAGATTAACCACATCCCACGATCGCAGTAAATTACCGCAACTGGTAACGTGAAAATGTAGTTATAAGGCGATCTTGACGAAAGAAATTATTATATATACATTTATTTATTTATAATGGATTAAAAACTGGGAACCTGCAAAATGAAGTTCAGTGTTGACTGCAAATTAAATTTATGGTTAAATGAGGCTTTAAAGGTTATAGAAAACGGAACGAAATAGAACCTCTCAGCTAATAAACAGACTGTACTTTCCAGAATAAGGAATAGTATAATTATCTGAAGAAACCAAAAAGGAAAGAAGCCTTTAACTACAGGAAGTAGTACTTCGAACTCTTAAGATCTTTGAATTTACAAAATGTTCCCCTGAACTCCTTTTCAAATATCGAAAGTGATGACGATACAAGAGCTGGAACTGAGACAAGCGAAAAGTAATAATAATGACGAAACAGTTCACAAGTGAACAGTGCGATGTCAGTGTCCAACGGGAATAATGTTTCGGCAAACGACCACGTTGTCATCATCAGGTGCGTTGATAACTTACGCCGGGAGAAGTTGAAGAACCACAATAATACAAATCTTTTCTAAGAAACTGAGAAGTCACTGCGCTTGGCCCTTCTTCCACTCTACTTTTAAATCTAGGAACACTTGTTTCTACGTGTAAAACAGTCACGGCTTGTCAGCATCGCTAGAGCGTCGTCTGTTGAGGATGTAAGGAGATAGAAAGGTGAAAGGCTGTCTGATTTGGGTGAGTCCAGGTTACTGTGAGAGGTGAAACTGTGCAGGCCTGCCTGTACAGTTGTAGCTTTACGTGAGCAGTCGTCATTAAGAAGTTGTAGGTGCACAGGACAATCGGTGAGTGAGTGTGTGTGCGTGTGTGTGTATGTGTGGAGTCACACGGAGGAGAACGGAGATAGAGTTTTTCTACCTGTGCAGATGTAGCATGTGAGACATTCAAAAGTGGGTTATGCTAGTGTTTCAATTGTACAAATTTGTCGTGGGCGTAATGGCGTCCTTTGATTTTCAGATAAAAAAAAACTCTACGATTAAAGCCTGAAGACCATGAGATGTTCACCAGCCGCCGTGTCATCATCTGCCATGAGATGACAGGCAGTTGCGATATGGAGAGATATGAGATCAGCACACCACTCTGCCAGCCATTGTCGACTTGCAGACCTTGGAGCTGCTACTTCTCGTTGGTCTAGCTCCTCCGCTGTCACCAGGAGGCGGAGTACACCCAGTTCCACGTCCCCCGCCAAAGATAAATCCTCGCAAAACTGGCAGTTGCACATGCTGACCACTCGTCCATGGAAGTGGCCGTTTTCCGGAGAGTATCTGGTTTGTGGAAATCAGGGATGTTCAATGATCGTCGATAATTACAAAATATCGATGTTGTGAACTTAAACATCGATGTATGGATTTCGATAAAAAGCTCTTGAAATGTAACATCGATGATAAAATGTTAACATCTAAAATATCCACTGTGTACGAGTATGTTGACAAACAACCAGGCTGCGTCTTACCACTGTCAGTAACTGGATGTCATTTAAAATAATCTTCCTCTAAACATGTCTCATAACATTACTGTATTGGTTAAGGACACAGAAATAGCATTTGGAAGAAAATGTCATATACGACGTTTTGATTCAAAGATTTTTAGTTGCGGCCAGTGATTATTCTTAATTCCAAAACGAGTGGACCATCTATGCAGAGCCGCAGTTATTATAGATGTGGCTGATGGATGTGGCTGTTAGCAGCCTTTGGGATTAGCTACTCGTGAAATTTGCGTAGAAAACAATGTTGCAAGCAGTAAAGCGATCCCAGTGAATAGTATGGAGAGAATCTGAAGCGTAACATCATAACAGATTCAAAAAACGCTTACCACGAACTAAAATCGTTAACATATTAGGCGCATCAGTCTTGCTCGATCATCAATTAATCCACACTTTCAAGATGCTTTAGCATGTTAGAAGGCAATGTGAACCATGAAGAACTAGCTTTCAGCTGCTGATATCACGGTCAGTGAGGATGAGCAACACGTTGATATATTACGGGAAAACAGAGGAAACAAATTCGATTTCTGGAGTGAATACAGTAAAATAGCATAAGAAAAGAACGATTTACAAAGTGGTACAGAAACGAATTTACCATTACAATTCACTTACCGTGTAAAGGATCACTTTTCGTCTTAAACAAGATCCATTAGGTATCATCATTGATACTTCCTCTCCAGTGCTACCAAAAATTGCACTCGAAGTATTTGAGCTGCATAGTTACATAGTCAGCTTCCGAAAGACTGTTCTCAAAAGCATTAGATGCGGTCTTTCGACAGTGCTGTATACTTCACCCAGAAATGTTATTTGTACGGTCTGTGCACAGAGTGATATAGGATACGGACTCTTTAAGTATTGTTGTATTTATTGATCAATAAATATGATGTTGTACATACTTGTATGTTAACTTTACGTCGTTCTACATATTTATCATTTGGTACCCGTGCTCTGAGGTCTATTATTACTAGCCATCGACGTTAGCATTATACGTAAACTGATTCGTAATTCAAGTATTCGCCTCTAATTGGGAGGGCTATAGCGGCGCTGCAGTCGCTGGTGATGTTGTGAAATTAAAAAAATCCAAGATGAAGGCCACCACGTCCCCTTATCTATCACACGGCATGGCTCGCACTTGTTATGTATCACGTGATAACTCACACACCTATCTATCACGTGACATCCTACACGCCTCCCCTTCGCGTCTCCTTTTCCGTCCTCCTCTCCCCTTTCCCTCTCCCATACAGCAAATAGAAGTGCAGTATTAAAACGAAACAAGCATTAACAGTGTAGTATTTTAGTGGGCGATAAAACGAAATCAAAATGAAGCTCCTGAGCAGGCATGTCGGCTTCTCTCAACACTATGCAAAAGATCTGAACTTTTCGTGCATTATGTTCAGAAATATTTATTCAAAAATTACATAAAGGTGTAATTGTAGTATTTCCATATCTGAAATACGTGAGCAAAAGACACACACACACACACACACACACACACACACACACACACACAAAGAGAGAGACAGAGGGAAATGACGCCATGTTAGAAAAAGTAATGCCAACTCTGTTTTCACACTTCATTAAAAACTTGTTTATACCAAAATCTGTACTGTCTCATCAGTAAATTTCGTCTCTGTAAATGTCACTGGAAAATCTAGAGTATTCGCTGTGTGATATTAGAGTAACACATACTCTCAGTAAATACTTTAAAGATCAGTGTTCAATTATCTAATGTGATTAAGTAATCAGATATGTAGTTGCCAAAGATGAGTTTTGCTATAAATACTTTTCTACAAAGCTTCAAAACGTGAAACGAAATCAATTAATACTCTGTGCACCTGTTGCTTGCCTTCACCAACATATGACCGTATCTAAAGGTCGATTATCGTGTGTTCATATTAACTATTTTCCGTAACTAAATAGTTGTATGTTGCTTGTCAAGTGTCATAATGTCAATACAACGTTTGAAAAATACAACATCTGTAAAATACATCGGTAATATAAAAATGCAATCTTTAGTTCAAGCATAACAATGTGATATGCCATACACACACACACACACACACACACACACACACACACACACACACACACATACATACATACACTTACGTCACATAAACTGGTGCCTAAGACACGAATATGATCTCTCAAATTTAGTACCACAAAGTTATTTTCATGTCTAAAAATATGTGGATATAAAATAACATTCGAAGAAGATAGGGTTTAGGACGACATTTGGTGTAAGGCGGACATTCCAATACAACGTTTCCTCATACAAATTGTTCTGTGATATTGTTAAATCTAACAATGGTATTTTAACGTCTAAAATACTTAAAGAGAGTTGGCATTTCAATTTGAGACTGTTATTCGTGGTTCATAGAACTCACTGACAGCATCTAGCGTTTGTACTAGTTTCCAGTGAGGTTTCATGATAACAAGCACCAATTTAGGAAAAAAGGTATTGCATCTTATTCTACACCAGAAACCATAATCGATGACTGGGACTGGCAACTATCGCTTTTTATAAAAATGATTGGAGCTAATCGAGTTTACGTACGATAACAATTTCGAGGACAGCTGCAATATTTACCAAACGGAACTATGGTGTCAAGACTCTCTCTGGTTCTCTGTATTGCTTACTTTCGCTGCTTAGTTGATTAGGGAGGCGGGGGAGGTGTCAGGGGATCAAACAGCGAATGTGAGAATGCTTACTTTAACGGGGCAATAGAAGTATAATATGTTACAGATGGAATGAAACTGATACAGTTATCCTCAGTACCTGACATTCCCACTAGCTGACATCATCTCATAATACACCTCTGTAAACTTCGTCTCTCTCTCTCTCTTATTGTCTGGTCTCGCGGTAGAGTTCTCGCTTCCCGAGCATGGAGTCCCGGGTTCGATTCCCGGCGAGGTCAGGGATTTTCACCAGCCTCGAGATGACTCAGTGTTGTTGTGTAGTCTTCATCATCATCATGCTGGATGTCCTCCTGAGGGGATGTCGTGACAAATTCTGTCCAATAAGTGCTTTACATTGTCAAAACGGCTAGCTCGTTAGAGGGCCCTACCCGTAATGAGCCAAACGTTCTCAAGTGGGGAGAGGTCCGGCGACCATACTGCCCAAGGTAACGTTTAGCAAGCGTGAGGGCAAGCAGTAGAAACTCTCGTCGTGTCTGGCAGACATTATCTTGCTGAAACATAAGCCTAGGATGCCTTGCCATGAAGGGCAACAAAACGAGGCATAGAATATCGTCGACGTTCTCCTGTACTACGAATGCTGCGACTGACAACCAAAGGAATCGTGTTTTGAAACGAAATGTCGCTTCAGCCACCTGGTTGTCGGTCCGTATAGTGGGCGGCAATGAGACTGGTAGTCCACCGGTGGCCGGGGCGTCTCCAGAAACATCTTTGCATGGCCATCTGGGCACAGTTCGAGGTGCGACTCATCACTGAAGACAATTCTACTCCAGTCAAAGAGATTCGAGGCCGAAGACGTGTCTGGAGATGTCATGGACAACGATGGAATACCAGCCGGACTGCCGCCCACCACACGTCCGACAACCAGGATTGACGGCCTGGGGGGACATATCTTTTCATGGCAGGGGGCCTCTATGTGCCATCCGCGGCACTTACAGGAGAGTGGTACGTCGACGACTGTCTACGACTCATTTTATTTCCGTTCATGGCAAGCAACTTACCGCCCGCCCACAAGCGGCAAGAGTTTCTGTTTGTCTTCGTGCTTGTCAAACCCTGCCTTGGCCAGCAAGGTCGCTACGTCTCTCCCCAGCTGACAACTTTTGGGGCATTATGGGCAGGACCTTCCAACCATGCCGGTCTTTTGACTAGCCAATGCGCCAGTTGGACATAATGTGTTACGATATCGCTCTGTGGGGCATCCAACAATTCTGTCACTCAATGCCAAGCCGAATAACTGTTTGCAAAAGAGCCAGCGCTGGACCGACATGTTATTGACTTGCTTAATTTGTGAAGCTCTATCTCTTGATTAAATCATCTAATTTTTTTTGAAACTGTTATCATTTGTTCGTCTGTATATGTACATCACATCTAACGATTTACAACCAATGCGAGTAATTTCTCCGTGGCGCGTCGTTTGGTTTGTCTTAGAGTGTACTGCCTTGAGATCGCAACATATTACAGTGGGAATGTCCGTCTCCGGTGGCTGAGTGGTTAGCGCGACAGATTGTCAATCTGAAGGGCCCAGGTTCGATTCCCGGCTGGGTCGGAGATTTCCTCCGCTCAGGGACTGGGTGTTGTGTTGTCCTACTCATCATCATTTCATCCCCTATCGACGCGCAAGTCGGCGAAGTGGCGTCCAATCTAAAGACTTGCAACCGACGGACGGTCTACCCTACGGGAGGCCCTACTCACACGACGACACGACAGTGGGAATGGAATGAGCAGAGTTATCCACAATCCTCCACTGTTTGTCAGCAGAAGATGACGTTAAGAACTGTTAGATTTTCTGTTTCTGTAGAGAGGAAATTGTGCCAGACAGCAAACTCGATTTTTGCAAGAGCTGCATTAGTGTCCCCATCCGACTATCCTGATTTAGAATTTCCGGCTTTTTCCTAAATCTGTTAAGGCAATGGTGACAGGATTCCTTAGAAATGGGCACCAGCAATTTCCTGCTGAATCCTTGTTCCTGTCGTAATCTGCTATCTGTCTCTACTTATCTCCTAGCCAGCGGAAATGTTTTTCTTTCTAATTCGTATTCACCAACTTGGATCCCGTAACAACTGCAATTCCTGTTCTTTCTTTAGTGATTCGTGTTTACTATCACTGCTTCATCTTCTTCTTATGTCGTCCTCTTCCTTATTCTGTCCATGTTACCGATTTCTTATTTCTTCTGCCATCAAAGCCTTCTAAGTTTAGTATTTTATCTATAAAAAGTTGTCTCTCTGTTATTTCAGATTTCTGTAAGCCTTGCTATTACTGACTTCTTTTACAGGAACTGCAGCAATATTTGTTCCATTGGCCTCTTTCTTCATTTGGTAGAGGTATCCGAAGGAGATTAACAACCCTGACTTTTCCATTACTTCTGATATTTTCTGTACATTTTGATAGGTCTCATTACTTCTCATTTTTCAGTCATCTGTAGTTGGTATTGCACCCATCGTTATTTTGTTATAAATCTTTATTCTAGTATCTCTGTTGTGTCCGGCATATAGTTCGCCGCGAAGAAAACGTATGTACGAACATTCTGATCCTACTGCTGTGGTTTACTGTTTTGATTTTCTATTTCTATATATCCATATCTTTCTGCAGACATTTTTTTTTCAAACCATTGGTTCCTTTCATTTAATTAACTCTTACTTAAGCAACAGAGCAACAGACTATAAACTGGAGGTCCAGATGAACGAAACAGTGCTTCCCTGCCAGTCACCCAAAGAACTTGTAATGACTCCAGATAGAACATTATCTTTGAGGAGGTATATCGCAAACTCTTCTCCGAAAGTAAACACGTGAAAAAATCTTCTCTAGAAGCTCTGTGGTAATAACTAGGGATCGTCAGCAGATACGCTTCGAACCTCTGTGCTCTGTTTAATATTTTCTGTGGTTGCTAGTGCAGTTGAGCAGCCCTGACGTAAATAAAATAGAGGCTCAGATCAGTACGCCGGTAAGTATCTCTGTGTGCATAACAATTGCTTCACAATACTAGCTTCTGACACTCAGCCATATGGCTGGTTGTTTGATTGGTTTGGGGGTGGGGGAGATCAAACATCGAGGTCATCGGTCCCACCAGATTAGGGAAGGATAGAGATGGAAATCGGCCGTGCCCTTTCAAAGAAACCATCCCGTCATTTGCCTGTAGCGGTTTAGGGAAATCACAGAAAGCCTAAATCAGGGTGACCGGACGCGGGTTGGAACCGTCGTCCTCCCGATGTCAGTGTGTTAATCACTGCTCACATAGCCCCTCCTCTGTTAAGAAGACAGTAACTCTTGATGAAAGGACGTTCCAATATAATGAATAAACTTCAGCTACTCATCCTTGAGGATATTCTTGGGTTGGCGATAAACCCACTTCGATACAAAAATCCACTCATAGATCTGACCCAACAGCTTGCTGATAGCAACTTCGCCACTGGTTGCAAATGGCGTGAAAGATGGATTACGAATCTCTACCTGAAGTGCGACATCTTACTGTCGCTACACTGATACAGAAGGGCTTTGAAATCCCACGGAGTGAATGGAAGAATATAAATTGCATCAGAGCAGGACACAGGACTACCTGCGCAAACAGGGAAAGCGGACCAGACCATGGCGTGATACTGGAGTAACGAACCAGACCATCCGGCATATTGTCGACGAGTTTGATCTGAGAGACTGCCTGGGTAATTCGAAAGCCTTTTTCATAGCTACATCATCAAGCGTGGACTGGATAAGGAGACTATCATTATCATATAAGAACTGCCTGTTCCGTAATATGTCAGTTGTACTGATGTCTTTCTTTGTCTTGTATTTTTGATTGTATTTCAGTGGAGTGGTATACGTTAAATAAATTTACTGCAAATCTTATTATATTTGAAATACTTCTCGTTCCTTAGATCCACAGTGATGATATTTCTAGGATGTAGAACACGTCTTAGAGGATGAATACGTAATAAATATTTACGAAGCCGTAGACGAAAACAGATATACCAGTGTCGCGTCCATAGATACCAGGTGTACGCTATTTCGCCTTCTTCCTCGCTCTGGCAGAATATCGCGTTGATTAAATTTCCGTTGTAGGTTAACTAAAACGATTTCACGCTGCCCAAAGAGTTGATACAAGGTGAACGCTTCAACTTTAAATCAACGAGCTGTACAGTACCAGAAACCGAGACTAATAGCATTAAAATATACGTCCCATATTGCCAATCATTATCGGAAAGTCAGCCGCCATAGTTCGCTTCCCATTTGTAGGCTGCGAGAGTTGTCAGGTATCGAGAAGCGATCCGTGTAGATTCCTGCTACAGAGGGCGCTAGAGCCACAACGTGACGCAATGCCACACGCTGTGGTACCCCCGTATCACCAGTCGTGTTTACTACGTCAGTGCGGGCGCGTGCCTTTCGTCTCGCGTCGGGATCGTAGCAGCGGTCGCCTCAGCGCTTACATTGGCGATGTTCGCATCCTGCGAGGGAATTACCTGGGTTTGTAGTTCACTGCTGTTTGCCGCTGCATTCCTGGGTGAGTACGGAACATATTCAGCTGATTTTCGGCACAGCGCAGTTGTGTTGGGTAAATTTTACTCGGTACTGGTGCAGGTGTCAAAACGTCATTACTGTTCACCCGCATGACAGATGGAACTGAGTTACTTAGTTCATGGTCAAGCTACGATTAAGCTTAGTTGTGCAGCCGACATTTGCTCTGTACAGCGAACCTTGATTCACTTGTTACTACCTACGAGTTTTTACTTAGGTATTCTGAAAAAGATTAAATGAGTTGCTTCGATGTACTGTTACTTGCTCAATTTAATAATTTTTCTTAGCGCAAATCGTTATATCGTGAGGATAGTTAGTTTCTGCATTAAATGTATAGGGATCCCAAATATCGTTGTTTCACAGAGTAGTCAAGCGTGGTAGAGCACCTCAAACACTTATGCCGACCATGGTTGGCAGCGATGTTGTAACTCATTTGTGATTGGCTTCTTATAATTGTTTCTAATAACACATGCGTGGGCCTGCTGTAATTGTACGAAGAGGTATTACATAGACTTAATCGTGGCAGTGTGGTAATTTAAGGTGTGGAGTTAAACTGTAGTCAGACTTAAACTATCCCGTTTACACTGTCATTGCAACTGGTTTTACTAAATGTTTACTCGGACTTGCGTGTGCTGTGTGATAGCTCGTCTTCTAATTTTGATATCAGGCGAAGACACGAAAATGTTCTAAGTCCACTAGAAGTGATAGACGATTCCAGTGACAATATTTAAATTCTGTATTCCAGAACCACAGAGCACCGGTGCAGGAAGCCAGCTTTCCGATATGGATTCGGGGGATGGTCAGTCTCTCACCGCCCTTTATCTCTTGAGTTAGAGATTTTCTCACGCTTGTGGCACTGTTGCCAGAGCTATAGGTCAGCTGTTGAATTCGAAGTTTCGGACATATATGAAGTTCAGTTCATGACAGTACACACTTGTGTAATGATTGGTCTGTAGCATAGCTCCAGGTCATATAAGTTCAAATCAGATTTCAGTTGAAGCGAATAAATATGAATGCAAAACGGATAACAGCCTGACCAAATGTAACCTACTATTTACTATAGTAATTTGTCAACGGGTTTTGCGTTTTTAACGCACATTGCATTATAACTGAGTGAAAATCAAATTCAGTAAACGTATTAGATTGTGTAAAAGATTATGTTGATGCATGATACTCACACACACATTACATAAACCGCTGTAAATGGACATGGGGACTACGTAAAATTCACGCAAATGCTGAGTTAGAGCATAGTTTCTCATTCGTCTGTTCTGGGAAGGTGGCAAGTTAACTGAAAATAGCGGAGTCAGATAATCAAGTAGTTCTGATGAAATGTGTGTAGCGAAAGCTGTTGACTTCGAGTACTTCGCTTTTTCGTGAAACTAATAAATGTGTGGAATATTCTTGCATGTCGCTGTTACGTGCAGTTGGATTGTTCGTTTACTTTAACTTCTAATTTAAATATCTTGTTGGTTGTAATGTCAACAAAGGAAATGTCCAAACGTCGGAGGCTTTCGTAAACTTCTTGAACGTTACTTTCATGCCGTCAAAATGGAAATAAAATCTCCGCAGATATTCAAATGTGGGAGTTCACAATTTCGTTGCGAGTGTTTCCTTCACACAGTTACCCGAGTTAACTATCGTTCGGAGCAGTCATTTTACGTGCTAAAATAGTTCTGTTGCTGAACCTATATTAGGTGTTCTGTGGCCGCAGTGATTCTGAAATTGATTTCCAGCATGGTACCATTAAAATTTCCTGTGAGTGCATTACTCTTGTTATCGGGTTCTATGTTACTGGTGAAAGGTAATTTCACGGCTCGATCTTTTTATCAGACACAGCGTACTTCGTCGTTGCTGTAATTTGCGAAAAAGAACTACTGTAGCGGTGGTGTGACGTGACGTCTCACATTGCGTGTTTTAAAAGAAATGCCAAACTTTTCATAACTGCGATTCAGTCCTGTAAATATTTTTGTAAATACATGTCTACGACAGTGACCGTTAAACTTTATTTCCACTATTGCAATTTCGACCTTTGGCCATTATCAAGCGCAGTACCCTGTGAAGTGGTTCGCTGCTGTGGTTTAGTGCAAAAGTTACTAATGGTGGTGGAACGAACATCTGTATGTACAGATTGCGCTGTTTTACAATATATGGTCGTGTGCGCTCACACTACTTAGCAGCGTTACGAATCTATATAACAGCAATTGATGACATATGTCAGCCTTTATAAAGTTGAAATGGCTTAAACCCAAAACATTTGCACTTGATAATGGCCTAAGGCCGAAATTGCGATACTGCCAATAAAAAGCTTTACAGTATTAAGACGTAGAAAATAGTAAATGGGTGATTGGTTAACAGCTGCAATTAACGAAAATACTAGTGATATTTGATAGTGTGTGTCTCAAGGAAGACAACAGCCAAAAAATTTTACACTTGCTAGAGAAGTTGGAAATCGAACGAGTGGGTACGGTTTGATGCCTACTTACGGAAAAGTGCAACAGTGGCCCTAAAGGAGAACATATGTCAATGGACTAGTAGATTGACACACAACGTACTTCTGATGGTCACTGATGAACAGCGTGTTGGGACAGTTTGTTCAGCTGCGTTTCCGTAGGAAGAAAGTTTCAGCTGAGATTTACTGAGAATATCTCCACGCGGCTCTATGGGGACAGTGGTGTAATTAACACAGCAGTCGAATCAGGTAAAGAGTACATAGACTTAGTGCTTTGTATGAACACAACTGGCAGTGGTGTGTGCTACGCTAAATCGTTACACTGAAACCAACAGCGAACATACCCTGAAATTATGTCGAAACGAATATTTTGTGTATCGTAGGAAACAGGCAATTGGCAAATTTTTGGAACTTCCGTCACTACGTGAATTTAGTGAGTATAATACCGCGGTAATGGGGGTACTGCTATCATTCCCGGTTCGTTAAATTTCGTCATGACTGCTATGCTGAGCGTCAGTCACAGTCACAGTTTAAAAAGTATTGCTTTTTGTTGTGGCGGAAGGAGTGGAAAAGTTTATTGTAACGTTTTCTGTGGTGGTGGGAGTGGAGGGCCTGCTGTTCATTTCCTCTTAAGAGCCCTATACACGGCCCAACTGACAAAGTGTACGCGAATGCGTTCTGACCAATGAACGTGCCTTGCGGCATGTCGGGCGAATAAGACCAGCCAACAGCTGACCCCCTCCACCAACGCCACTCCACGCGACAAACAGTACCGTGCGTAGCTCTGTCGTACCAAGCTCCCGTATTTCATCGTTGTGCATAGGATTAAATGGTCTAGTATACATAACAGTGCGAAGCGGACGACTCTCTAAGAACAGAGATTCTGGAGAAATACATACGTTATTTGGTGGCTTCCGCCTTTAGCAAAACGCAATTGTTTCCGAAATTACGATGAAATCCAGACCTTTAGCTGCTTACAGGCATTGATAAATATCAACGGGGACAGTTGAAAATGTGCCTCGACAGGGAGTCGAACCCGGGATCTCCTGCTTACATGGCAGACGCTCTGAGCCATTGAACACAGAGCACAGTGAGACTGCAGGGACTTACCCCTGGCACACTCCCCGTGAGACCCACATTCCCAACGTACTGTCCACACACTAAATTTGTAGTGCTCCTCCCAGTATACTTATGACTCGCGGCAATCTACAGATTCCCGTGAGTTGAGAGCATTCGCACTGAAGATGATTGGCCGGTTAGCCTTATCTATATGAAGATGGTATCTGTTCTTTCGGACATGTCGGAAAGACCAGATCACCAATGTTACCTCTGCTGTCCGAAATAAGATACCATCTTCATTTACAATTGTTTTTTGTCCCAGACATGTTTAACTGCAGTTGCAGCATCAGTGGTTTTCCTGCTGTATTACGTTTTACAGTCTTTTTCTTTGTCATGTTCTGTTGTCCTTATCTTCTCCACTGTGAAGTTCTGTGTATTGAGTTGTCACTGTTCACCAGCTGTAAAAACAAGGTTCTGCTAAAAGCGGACCCCACCCAGTAACATGTATTGTTACAGCAAACACAGATAAGAGCTTCAACCTCGAGGTGATTATTCTGGAGAATTTTAAATACTGCAGATGTTTGAGGGACACTTGGTTGGAAGAGTACAGCAATTTACATGTAAGAAATGATAGTTAATTTCTAACGAATCCGTCGTGGTTTCGCGTGGTACATAATTGAAAAAGATGGAGACTTTTAGTATTTTCGGTTTTGTTTTCTAAAGTTGTTGGAAAAGTTTACATTCAGTGGACGTTAATGAACTAGTTTCATCGTTGTGCCAAAACTCCAGCCTAAGTCAAGGCTCTCGGCAATGAAGAGAAAGACGGACTCTTTGACAGGTCTAATGTTGAAAATGCTTCATTTCGTACGTATTGTGCCACCACGAGTAATCTCTCCGCTTTGAGTTTGAAGAGTTCCTTAAATTTCCGGGGCAACTTCTACGCTGCATACATCAATTATTTAATAAACTTTTCATGTATGTCTTTCATTTGGTTCGCGTTACCATGATGTATTTCTCCAGTGAACTAGAAGTCACTTCGCAGGTTTCAGAAAGAATTTTGATAATACTGGGGATACAACAGTACTGAATTTAAGACTTTACCTTCCGCGAGTCGCTAGAAATCAAAGTAGCTAACCCCTGGTCGCAGCGTACACAATCTATTGTTCGTTAAGAAGGGCTTGATTTTCAGAAACTCCAAAATGCGTGGTTCACCCGTTATTAAGAATCTGCGGATCCCAGCTACTCAAGTAAGATTTTTTTGGCCTTGTTACCTCCAAAACAATAGAGGCAAACCCCGTTTTTGTATGTGTAAAACCAAGCGGTTGAACTTCCAGGAAACACAGCGGCGCTGTAATCGCTGAACGTAGTTGGTCGGGACGCGTAGCCTGCCACGAAATGATCGGTCGATCAGTCGTTTCCAGGGGCATTGAGTGTGGGCCATGACTGCCAGTCGTCGGCGAATGCGATGTAGACTTGTTTTCCTGACGCTCGGCGACGGCCATGCGGCGGCAATTACTCGCTCACGTCTCGTGTGTCATTCGCATCTCGTGTTTAGTGAGACATGTTGGGTTCTGACAGCTGGCAGCCGAGCTGGGGCATCCCTAAATAGTGATTGGGAGCTCGTGAATGAGTCGTTCAAATGAACGCTTCACTTCAGTGAAGTGTGAACTAACCACTCAATTTCAATGAACTGGTACTTCAAACTCTTCACAGATAGCACACTCCACACTTTTTTCTAGTTCACTCACTCTCTTCCCCTCTCCCTCTCCCACTACATCGGTGCTACGTCACTCACTCACTTCACTTCAGTCCTCCCTCTGTTGCCTGTCGACGAATCGCGCGGAGTTTGTGGGCAACGATAGGTTTACGACGGGTTGGGTGGTGAGGGGCGAGGGGAAGGCAGCGTCAGCTGCTACGTGCAGTGCTGACATTACTCGTGACTATTTGTGCAGCTATACTTCGCGTCTACGGGTAGCCTACCGTTGGCAGCGCTTGCAGACAAATGAATATTAAAGATATAAACGAAGGGACTGGCTGTGTGAGCACGCACAGCCAACATGAAAATAAAAGGGATTTTACCTGGAATCGTAACAATGACTACAGGTGACAGTTTACGTTTTAAATCTGGAGGGTTATTATTCTCAACAAAAATAAAATCTACAGGAAAACTTCTGAATAATTACTTAACGTAGGTATATAGACTGTGACAGTGGTAAAAATACTCATTCTATTTTGGATTAAATTTTACAAGGAACATAAAATTGGACTGCATTTCGTTGGTAGCCCTATTTTTCAGTTCATGAATACAACAAATAATATTTCATTTGGCAGTTAACGACTTTTTTGGAAGCTTCATGAGAAAATTTCGAGCAAGATTAAATGTAATACCTTCCTTATATGTGACAGGCTTCTCTGTTTATCTTTCCTTTGTCCCCTTCGACCATGCTCTATTTAAGTTAACTCAGACGCTTTAAGAGCGTAAAACGTTGCGTGCACGTTACTGCATAGTTCGGCCATCTGTTGGTAAAATTGTGAAGTATTACGAAGCTACATTGTACGAGCGAGGCGAAGCGAGCGTAGCAGCGGCTGAGCGGCGAACTGCGCAACTTCGACAGGCTTCCGTACTTCACGAATGAACTACTTCATTTGAACGCATCACGGCAAAGAGTGAAATGAATCAAGTAGTTCACTGGAATGAACGAGTTCGACCCATCTCTATCCCTAAAGTTACATTGTGCAAGACGCGACAGTTGGCTGCGACTGCGACGCTGCCCCCTCCTCTTTTCCCACCCTGGCAGACGGCGACACGGCCGCAACACGACTGGAGTCGTCGCCGTTTCCCAAGCTCCGGTCGGCGGCGGCGGATTCAAATACATAAGAAAAATAAGAATTCAGATTTTCTTGCTGTAAAAAATGCCGTATGTTAATGCAACAAAGTTACATCGCCTCCCAGAGTTACTTTTTCGATACAGATTCTCCTTTTACTTTAAAAAATTGAAAAGTATCTCTTCCGGTTTTGCGTGTTTTTTCGCTGTATATTACTTCTCTATTAATTGTGACGAAAGTAAAAGGCACAAAAAATTGATGTTTGCGTATCTTAGTTTCACATCACAGCTTGATAATGAGGTGTCTATTTTTCCGATATTCGTCACAGTTATTCCGATACTTAATTTACAAGTAACCTACTGCATAAAATTTTAATTGTGTACAGTGAAAAATGTGGTCGCTGGTTACTTTACGTATGGTTCACGCTAGGTCATACATCGTTGCCGATGAAAAGAAGCTAACATATCGAAATTATTTTTAAAGTTGAGATCAGAATATCGATCTCCGTTTCCGAGATTTGGGCTCATATATCTCCGGGAGCGTCGCGACTAGCCGCCAGTTCTGTCGACGCGCAACGAGAATCGTGTGGTCTTCACACGATAGAGAATGCATTTGTTTTGTTTCGCTGACATATTTGGACCTAATGAAACCATTTTGTCATATATTTCTCCATATGCTCTTGGCAATTTCATTTAAAATGCCACAAAATGTAGGTTTCTTAAAGCCAAGTGATCAAGCAGAACCCATTTTCTTGGTTTTGCTGAGGCATCTGAACCTGTTCCAAGCTTTCTTTATCGTTTATTTCTCTGATAAGAGTCCCGAATATTCCTCCATGTGTTTTGGCACATTTCACCTAAAATTCCAATGAAAGATAAGTTTATTAACAATAAGCGCACGCTAGTGTCATTGCATTGTTTAAAGTTCTTGACAACAAGATAGCGTTACACCTTAAATATCTCTAGAATTTTCATTCTGAACGTCTACAGTATACACTAGCAGAAATGTGGAAGAAATGTCCGTGCTTGTTCACAAAATTTCCCCAAATTATACTTGTCAGTTTCTCCCATGCAGAAACTTTTGGAACAAGCTAAGGCAACTTTCATAGCCGACTGACTCTTTATTCCCATCCAAATGAACTTCCATATTCTTATATTGTGGTGTCACCGCTAGACACCACACTTGCTAGGTAGTAACTTAAATCGGCCGCGGTCCTGTAGTACATATCGGACCCGCGTGTCGCCACTGTGTAATCGCAATCCTAGCGCCACCACATGGCAGGTCACAAGACACGGACTAGACCTCGTCCCAGTTGTACGGACGACATAGCTTGCGACCAGACGTACCAAGTCTTCCTCTCATTTGCCGAGAGACAGATAGAATAGCCTTCAGCTTAGTCCATAGCTACGACCTAGCAAGGCGCCATTTGTATCAGTGCTTATAGCGTACTAATATTCAAGAGAGATGTATTCCAACAAGAGAATTAAAGATAAGTATTAAACGCTACGTACTTTTCTTCTTATTCATTAATAAGTCTCATGTTCCAGAACTTCAAGCCCGTCTGCGTTAGTTTAGCGTGCACCTAGCTACCTCATTGTGTCTATGCTGTATGAACAAGACACAACATATATTCTCACAGCATACATCGTTATGGATGACATGAACATTTAATCTTGCCAAGCTGCACTCAAAAGATGACTCCAGGATTTACAAAAGACGAACTTCAATTGTGAACTGTGTCAGACCAGAAGGGCCTTTTCGCACAAGTTTTTTGAGCACCATCATCTACCAATGAATTGAAGTGAATGTGACAAATTACTTATTGCAGCAAACTGTTTGCGCAATCTGTTGAGAAACGCCTTCCTCAAAAACGAACATCTATTGATTACAGAAAGCTGTACAACAATCTGGTGGTGGTTTTTCACAACTAGAAGGTATCATCAAGACACCAATCTACCGTTTACTTTCAAAGTGAAGGTATTGTAAAATGTAACTTTCTCGTTGTACTTTAGATTGTTCATTTTATAATGTACTTGCCGTTTTCAATTTTTATCGTCACAAAAAAGAGTAATGCGAAAATTGACCTTCAAGTTCATTTCCATCATTCTATTTCTACATCTGCATGGATTATATGATTTTCATAACATGCCTGAAAAATTTGCATTAATGGGAAAATATTATATATTTCACTCACCTGCCAGTTTCAACTGTGCACCAATTTCTTCCCAAATTCTGTCTCTGAACATAGTGTCTCTATATTTAGGTTTCTTCAAATCGTAAAGGCAAGGATGTTGCGAGACCAGCTCACAGAGCATCACATCCTGTGAGTGGCTCATTTCAGTTTTCCTTGAGTGGCTCGACACCTTTCTGGCAGCCGTACGTCTTTGTGTCGTCAGACTTCCGTCGCAACACTGCTCACTGGTGCAGTGCTGCGGCAGCTGCCGCAACAGTCGCGCGTCGCATCCCAAACTCGAACTGCGCATGCGCCAGCAGCCAACTTCTGACGTCACGTAGCGACCCGTCGCAGTCGCTAGTGTGCGTCGCGTCTTGGACAACGTACCTTAACACAGCGGTTACAGTCGCACACATATCGGCTGATTCGGTCGACGACAGATATCGTCCGAAGACGACCTGTATTTTCAAGTGAGTACGCCAATACGTACGCAGTCGGAATATAGCCGATCTCATCGCCCGAACGTACATATTTCGGACGACAATCGGTGAAATTCAAATGGTTTTTTGGTCATAATGGCCGACATGACAAGATACGTGGACAGTGACAAACTGTTTAGTGAAAGGAATAGTTTGTAGAATCCAGCAGCTGAAACATATAACCTCTGACTAAAGTTTCGTGAAGTCACAACAGCCGATCGGGCAACAATGGCGACTCACAACGCTGCACCTGGCTGGCCCACCGTAGTCCAGTTGAGCAAAGTGTGTTCTGCGTTAGACATGCTGGACGAAGTGCTTGTTTAGTGCGTTGGTTATGAAATCATAACAGGACAATGAACGAGCAAAGGATCAATGCCAAGTTTTAAGGTTGGTAAGACACCGAAGAAAAAAAAACAGCAAGCAATGCTGATATGTGTTCATAGGATCAAGCACTGTCCACGAATTGTCTACCAGTGGTTCGCCCGTTTTCGAGGAGGCGAGAAAAGTTTGTCAATCCCCGTAGCGGAAGACCTGCGACATTTAGAAAGTGAGGACATTAATCACGAAAGACCGTCGATTAACTGTGCGCATGATAGCGGATGAAAGGCAGATGAACAATGAATCCGTGCGACAAATCCTTAAACAGGAGTTAGCGTAGAGCTAAAACTTTTTGTGCCACATCACTAATCAATCAGAAGCAGGCACGTATAGAGGCTTCACAGGATTTTGTCTAACAGTGTATGCGATACCCAATTTCTTGAACGGTATTATCACTGAGGATGAAACCTGGTGTCTGTGTCGATCCTGAAACGAAACGGCAAAGCATGGAAAGACGTTTTCCGACATAACCTCGTCCGAAAGTCAGACGAAAAACCACGAATCAAAACGATGCTCACTTTTTACATAGTAAAGGCATCATCCACAAGGAATTTCTACCTGAGGAACGACGTTGAACGCTGCACGGTATTTCGAAATTTTGAACAGTTTCATGCAACGTCTACGCAGGGTATGACCCCAGTGCGCACAAAAAGGTTCCTGGGCTTTTGTTCACAACGCTCGCTCACACACAGCCAATACTGTCAAACAGTTCCTGGCAAAAAGGGGGTGGTGCAACTTGAACATCCATCATACTCGCCGGATCTCAATCCTCGAGACTTTCTATTCCCTCGACTTAAACGCGCTTTTGAAGGAAGCATTTGACGATATTCCTGACATCCAACGAAACGTGAAGCGCCTTTTGAACACCACCTCAAAGACTTCGTGCATAATTTCCAGAACATGTATCGCAGAGCTCAGCGGCGCATAGTTAGGGGAGGTGGTTATTTTGAAGGACAGTAGGGTAACTGTAGTTCATAGTTCATCTACGTTATTGTTAAAGGACTATTTACCGAACTTTGTCAGAGGTTGTACAATTAAGATATAGTTTGGTATCTGTAGACTGAAATCGCAGTTCACTGGAAACTGCAATCAATCAAATTTTAGGTGTAGATTATAACCTCGATAAATAATTTGTTAAAGTGACACGGATGGTGTTTCTCTAGGAGTAACGTTACTGTAGGTGATATTTTGTTTCATAGACGTCAGGTATATAAATAACGGTCCTATTCAAGTAGGCTGATTGTTACGTGAAGTAGTTTGCAAATGTGGTGTAAGTTTTTCCACTTAAATGTTTTAGTTAAGCGTATCTCATTCCAGACTTTTCACACGTATGATGAATGACAGCCGTTGTAGGCTAGTTGAAGTATGGCGGCGCAACTTCAAATAAATTCAGCAAAGCAGATTTAGAGTGCTTGTAGAGGTGTGATTTGAGCTATATTAAAAAATCTGATACTTGCATTATAGATGCAATTTAAAGTGAAGCGAAGCTATAGGTGATACTCAGATATTTGACATGGCGATTAAATCTTTGTAATATAACCTATACCGCTTTCTGAAAAGTACAGTTCGAAAGATTTTGTGTGATGTGTTGGCTGCTATCATGCCCTAAATACTAAATTCAAAGGAAGTATTTTCACTCTTGCACGCAAATACTGCTCTACAAAATGTTTAATTTTGTAACAAATTTTGGAACTACGCTTCGTGAAAGTGCCCTAAGGCACTCGAATATATTTCATTCCCTTTACTAAAAGCTCCACTGAATCTCAAATACTGCTGCCAGAAATCGCAAATCCACTAGGCAAGTGTCAAAGAGCAGTGACGTTTCTAGTACTGGAATCTGATTATACCATCTGTCAGTATTGCGTTACTCAGTTTTTGAATGGGGAGATGCAATGAAACGACAAATATGCTTTTCAGTAATCAAATAATTCTCGCTTACTCTCAGAAGTTTTATCCACATAATGAACATCTTTCACCACGTAGATTCGCCATAATGTGCTGATAACCTCTACATACTTTCGTATAACTGGTCTAGTAATGCCAATAACTGAAGGCAGTGTAAAATACTTGTCACGCTCTTCTTTTGAGGCAGGTACAGCTGATTCGGCAATTTTTAAACAGCCAACTCCGCAATGCAGCACTCGCCTCAAAGCACGGAGGCGTCGTGGTCTGCATTCCACCCTTGGGGGGTAAAATCTAACCTAGCTTGCTCGACCCCGCTGAAAACTGACGAATGAGATCGGACGCACGATGATCTAGCAGTTATTGGGCGACCTCTAGGCGACGCCGTCTGACGGCCTTTGTCGGTGCCACTATGAACGCAGCCAAGTCCATCCTCGCGAGTCATGGTGTTAAGGTGTTGGTGTTTCACCCCCTGGTCACTTAAGAAGTATGCAGACTGCACAATTTCCTTTGCTTGTCAGTTACTGCTGTAGTCGTCCGTTTCACCGATACGCACTTCGAATTGTGCAAGGATGCTACAACATCAAACTGTTACACGTCTGTGGTGCCACGAATCACGGGAAAAGCCTGGTGCTGGAACGTGACGTGATACTACGTACGCCTGCCACCCGGATATGTTGAACTGAAACAGATAGTGGAGTGAAAAATTGTGTTGGAGCACACTCAAATTCTTAAACAGATCTTTAGCACGAAATACCTTGAAGGGCTAAGAGGTGTTGCGAAGTAAGTGTGGTGCATATCTCACGTGAACCACTTCCATTCAAAAAACTTGCCCAAACTAGCTAAAAACATCCATAAAATGTAAAAATCTTCAAAAATCGAAAGACTTGTATTTTGACCTTCCATTGGCAACATACTCCCGGTTGGAGTAGCATAGCAGGAAAATTATGTGTGCAAGCAGTTCGTGTGGAAGCACAAAATCAGTGATTCAGGCTTCATCAGAGGGTCAGTTTCGTTCGACGCTGGGTTGCGATTTTCCATGCCTTGCGTAGACGTTTAAACAGCTGTGGCAGTTAAGATCTATTTACAACTAGAGTGACACAGTTGCGGCAGATATCACAGGATTGGCAAAACTTATTTCCAGGGAATGAAGTAAAACCGCTCACTCACTCAAACGCTACCACTCATCATTCACTTAATAAAATAAAACTCATTGCCTTCTAAATTAAACGTCATTGTACTTGTAACTATTTCCACTCTGTGACATCCCCCCAGGGGATCCACAACTCTTTTGTGGATACGTGCGTAGCGAGCACGGGACCCCGAGCTAATGTGGCCCTCCTTCCTTTCCGGGCTGCATACCTTCCCTTTCCGCATCCTTCCCCGTTCCCCATCTTCGCGCCCCCCCCCCCCCCACCTCTGGCTCTTTCCTTCCCTTTCTCCCCCTATGGGAGTATAGTTTGTGCCTACGTCCGGAGACGGACGCTCGAAACTGTTCCAAATTCCTTGCTTTCTACGCTTGCAAGTCCTTGTCCTTCCTCTGTCTTTCTCTTTTCCTTCCCTCTTCTCCTTGCCCTTTTCTCCGATGCGGCGTTTGAGACCCCTTCTTCTTTCCTTTCCCTTTCTCTTTTTTCCTCCCTGTGCGTGTCTGAAGGCCGACCCACGCACTCCAATGCGTAGCCGGTGACGGGGTAACGCGTAATTCCCCGCCCCGGGTAGACAGGTAGGACACGTACGTACCCCCTGGTAACGGCCAGGCCCAGGGAGGGGGTGATTACCCGAGCTGATACCTTCCGAAAGTGCCGATTGGTCCCTCCGTCCGTTTGTCGGGAGGTGTGACCTGAGGTGTGAACAATCACCTAAGGCGGGCGTGCCCTCAGTGAGGGCCCCCACAAGGGAGGAGCGCGCCATCGGAGACGCCGGTAATCATGGGGGATTCTTCCGCAATGGTTTCCTCACCTTCTACTATGTCTGCTCACAAACGTAAGTTCACTGAGTCTCAGCCACAGACAGTTCTTCCATCGTTGCCACAGTTCCTTGTTGTTTCTCGGTCTGATGAAGGTCACGACTTCTCCACGATCAACCCTTTCATTATTCAGAAAGGTGTCGACGCAATTGCAGGTCCCGTAAAGTCTTGTTCCAGATTACGGAATGGCACCCTGTTGCTAGAAACACACAGTGCCCTCCAGGCACAAAAATTGCTGCGTACTTCTCTGCTCCACACCTTCCCTGTCCGGGTGGAACCGCACCGTACCTTAAATTCCTCACGTGGAGTTGTTTATACACGCTCCCTCGATGGATTGTCCGATGAAGAAATTCAGCACTACCTCTCTGACCAGGGCGTAACGGCTGTTCATAGAGTTACGAAAAGGGTTGACACGAAGATCATTCCAACCCGCACTGTCTTCTTGACTTTCGACAAAGTTCAACTCCCATCGAAAATCAAAGCAGGCTATGAGATAATTTCCGTTCGCCCTTACGTCCCAAACCCTACGCGTTGCTATCGATGTCAGCGGTTCAATCACACCAGCCAGTCCAGTTCCAATCCGGCCAAATGTGTTACGTGTGGCAAGGATGCCCATGAGGGTGTTTGTCCACCTCCATCCCCTCGCTGCATCAACTGTATGGGTGACCACGCTGCTTCCTCTAGAGATTGCCCAGTTTTTAAGGACGAAAAGCTCATCCAGGAAATAAGAGTGAAGGAAAAGGTGTCGACCTTTGCTGCTCGAAAACTATTCGCCAGTCGACAGCCCACCGTGCCTCAGACAGGCAAATACAGCACTGTCCTTGCTTCTCCTCGGCCAACAAAGGAGGTGGCCACGCAGACTTGCGACCTCACCTTTAGTGCCACGGTCGTCCGATCGGCCAGCGCAAAGATCGCCCGTTCAACTTCACCACTTTCGCCTGCCCACTCTTTGGCTCACCCTTCGTCGGGTTCTGCTAAATCTCGAGCCCAAAAGTCAGACACCAAGTCTTCGAAGAAAGAGCATACTTGTGAAGAGTTTTTACGTACGGCAACTTCACCACCATCGGTTCCTCCTTCATCTAAACCTCATACTTCCAAGAAGGCTACAAAGAAACCCAGTTCCTCTCCTTCTCCGCCAAGGCGTGTCCCATCTACAGCGCCACCTGGCGGAAATCGCCCTCGGCCGTCTTCTGTGTCGCCGAGGCGCACTGCTGGTGGCCGGTCAACCGGCCGATCGCTGGTGGCAGGAGCTGCTCCTGACCAACCTATGGATCAGGATCTTCTGCCTTCGGCTGAATGCCATTCCATGCTGTCGGTCGCAAGCTCTGAGCAGTCGTTGAGTTGACAGCACCGTTGGTCACATTCCTCCATTTTCTGTTCACCCTATGTCCATTATCCACTGGAATATCCGCGGCATTCGCGCCAATCGGGATGAATTGTCGATCCTCTTACGATCCTACTCGCCGGTCATCTTCTGTCTTCAGGAAACAAAGCTGCGTCCTAATGACCGCTTTGTTCTCCCTCATTTTCAGTCCGTCCGATATGACCTCCCCTCTGTGGAAGGCACTCCAGCCCATGGAGGACTCATGATTCTTCTCCATGATACTCTCCATTATCATCCAATCCCCTTAGACAGTTCCTTCCAAGCTGTCGCCATCCATCTTTCCCTTTCTGGATACACGTTCTCTCTTTGTACTGTATACATTCCATCGTCCACACCAATGGCACGAGCTGATCTCCTTCATCTTCTTGGTCAGCTTCCACCCCCCTATTTGCTGGTTGGGGACTTCAATGCCCACCACCCGCTTTGGGGATCTCCACATCCTTGTCCACGTGGCTCCCTATTTCTAGACGTCTTCCACCAAGCGGATCTAGTTTGCCTCAACACTGGGGTCCCCACGTTTTTGTCTGCCTCCACGACAAATTTATCTCATTTGGACCTTGCGATCGGTACTGTTCCGCTAGCTCGGCGCTTCGAATGGTTCGCCCTTGATGATACACACTCGAGTGACCACTTTCCATGTGTCCTTAGGCTGCAGCCTCAACTGCCATATATGCGCCTGCGACGCTGGAAGTTTTCCCAAGCCGATTGGATACTTTTTTCGTCTCTAGCGACATTCGATGACCGTCGCTTTCCCAGCGTCGACGATGAGGTCACACATATTACCGACGTTATTCTTACAGCTGCGGAACGTTCAATACCACGCACCTCCGAATCGCCCCGGCGCCCCCCAGTTCCTTGGTGGAACGAGGCATGCCGTGACGCAATACGTGAGCGGCGACGTGCTCTTCGCATTTTCCGTCACCATCCTACTTTGGCCAACTGTATCCGCTATAAGCAGCTCCGTGCGCGATGCCGTCGCGTCATCCGCGATAGCAATAAGGCAAGCTGGCAATTCTTTATTAGCTCCTTTAACACCTTCACTCCCTCCTCGGAAGTTTGGAGTCGGCTTCGACGGTTCTCAGGCGCGTCTAGTTTCTCCCCGGTCTCTGGGCTCACTGTCGCGCATGATACCTTAGTGGACCCCGTCGCAATTTCTAACTCATTGGGTCAGCACTTTGCTGAGATTTCGAGCTCTTCAAATTACCCGCCAGCGTCTCCCGAAGAAACGTGCAGCGGAAGTGCGACATCTTGCTTTCTCCTCTCAAAATCACGAAAGCTACAATACTGCTTTCTCCATGCGGGAACTCCAACATGCCCTCTCTTCTTCTCGCTCCTCCGCCCCAGGACCGGATGGTATCCATGTCCAAATGTTGCTGCATTTATCAACCCATAGTCTGCGTTACCTCCTTCGCCTTTATAGTCGAATTTGGACCGACAGTACTTTTCCCAGACGATGGCGGGAAGCTATCGTCGTTCCCATTCCGAAACCTGGAAAGGACAAACATCTCCCCTCTAGCGATCGCCCCATTTCTCTCACGAGTAGTGTCTGTAAGATTTTGTAGCGTATGGTGAATTACCGTTTAGCTTGGTGGCTAGAATCCCGCAGTCTTTTAACACCTGCCCAATGCGGATTCCGAAAGCATCGCTCTGCAGTTGACCATCTTGTTGCTCTCTCCACTTATATCATGAACAATTTTCTCCGGAAACGCCAAACGGTAGCAATATTTTTTGATCTGGAGAGAGCATACGATACCTGTTGGAGGACAGGCATCCTCCGCACACTGTTCTCTTGGGGGCTTTCGAGGTCGGCTGCCCCTTTTTCTTCGCGAATTTATGGCAGAGCGAACATTTAGGGTGCGGGTGAACGCTACTCTCTCCCGTACTTTCTCTCAAGAAAACGGGGTACCCCAGGGCTCCGTGCTGAGTGTTGTACTGTTTGCCATCGCTATAAATCCAATTATGGATTGTCTCCTTCCTGATGTCTCGGGCTCCCTCTTTGTGGACGATTTTGCGATCTACTACAGCTCTCAACGGACCAGCCTTCTTGAACGACGTCTTCAAGGATGTCTCGATCGCCTCCACTCTTGGAGCCTCGAAACCGGCTTCCGTTTTTCTCCCAGTAAGACCGTTTGTATTAATTTTTGGCGACGTAAGGAGTTTCTTCCGCCCTCCTTACATCTAGGTCCTGTCAACCTTCCGTTTTCAGACGTCACTAAATTCTTGGGTCTTATGTTTGACAGAAAACTGTGCTGGTCCTCCCACGTTTCCTATCTTTCGGCTCGCTGTCTGCGAACGCTCAACACCCTCCGTGTCCTGAATGGTACCTCCTGGGGAGCGGACCGAGTGGTCCTTCTCCGCCTCTATCGCGCCTTAGTGCGCTCGAAATTGGACTATGGAAGCATAGTCTACTCCTCTGCTCGGCCGTCTATTCTTCGGCGTCTCGACTCTATCCACCACCGTGGATTACGTTTAGCGTCTGGAGCTTTTTACACTAGCCCTGTGGAAAGCCTTTATGCTGAGACTGCTGAACCTCCGCTGTCCAATCGGCGAGCAGTCCTTCTGAGCCGTTATGCTAGCCATCTGTCTTCCATGCCTGCTAATCCACCCCATGGCCCTTTTTTCGACGCCTCCTTTGATGTAGGGTATGCAGGCCGCTCCTCCTCCCTACTACCCCCGGGAGTCCGCTTCCGTCAACTGCTCCATTCTCTTTCCTTCCGCTTTCCTAAAACCTTCTCGACAACTTGGGGTACAGCACCGCCTTGGCTCCGTCCCCGGATCTGTCTGCTCCGTGATCTTTGTCAATTTCCCAAGGATGGTACACCTTCACTTGTTTATCGTCAGGCATTTGCTGATCTATGTGCACAAATGACGGACGCCACCTTTATTTACACCGACGGCTCGAAAACATCGTTGGGTGTAGGGAGTGCCTATATTGTTGGCGACGCCCCAAATCACTTTCGGCTTCCCGACCAGTGTTCGGTTTATACTGCGGAGCTTTTCGCTGTTCTCCAGGCTGTCCACTACATCCGCCGCCATCAGCGGATACAGTACGTAATCTGCTCAGATTCTCTCAGCTCTCTCCTCAGTCTCCAAGCTCTTTACCCTGTGCACCCTCTGGTCCACCGGATTCAGGACTGTCTGCGCTTGCTGCAACTGGGGGGCGTCTCGGTGGCGTTCCTCTGGCTCCCGGGACACGCTGGTATCTGTGGGAATGAGGCGGCTGATATAGCAGCCAAGGCTGCAGTTTCTCTTCCTCGGCCAGCTATTCAGTCGCTTCCCTTCACCGATCTACGGAGCGGTTTATGTCGCCAAGTTGCTCATTTATGGCATGCGCATTGGTCAACACTTCCCCGAAATAAATTGCGGGAAGTGAAAGCCCTTCCTTGCGCTTGGATCTCTTCCTCCCGAACGCGTCGTCGGGAGGAGGTAATTTTAGCTAGACTCCGGATAGGGCACTGTCTTTTTAGCCATCGACATCTTTTAAGCGGCGATCCTCCCCCACTCTGTCCCCACTGCTCTCAGCTGTGGACGGTAAGGCACCTTTTAATTGAATGCCCCTATTTTAATCCGTTACGCTCCCGTCTACAGCTGTCGCCTGATCTATCGTCGATTTTAGCAGATGACACGCGCTCAGCCGACCGCGTTCTCCAGTTTATTAGTGACAGTGAAATGACGTCAGTCATTTGAAGTTTTATCGGGGACCATCAACCCCTCTCTGTAGTGGACTTTTAAGCCTTGTTTCTGCTTTTAGTGTCTCCAATTTTTTGAGTTTCGTTCCCATTTTTGCTGTTTTCCATTTTCAGTTTTTATTATTTCCTCAGTCACGGACCGGGCGCTAATAACCATAGCCGTTTTGCGCCCTAAAACCAAAAAACAAAAAAAAAAAACCTCTGTGACATGTATTAAAAAAAACGTAGATTATTTTCCTTAGTAAAATCTTACCTAGAACAGCTTTCATTCAAAAAGGGTCACAGGTTTCGACAGGGTTACCTTCGAACCATGCTCCAGAGATGCGGACACGATGGGAAGTAGCAGGAACTTTAGATACCACCCACTGTTGTTGACTACTGCTGTTGTGATCAGTGCAAGACGACACATGTTGACAAATATTACCCATTTTCCGTTATATCCCTTGCAATTTCAAAAACTTTGAAAAATCCTGCATTCCACCTTTAATAAGAATTAAGAATTACAACAACATTGTGAACATCTTTAATTTTATTGAAAACTCAGTTTACTAGAAAATCTGCAGTAATTTTCTACTTCCTGAAAAGCCAGTAATCGCTCCAAACAGAGAGACTTCGACAACTGCTGCAGGTTCTGGTTCGTGGCTTCATTTTCCACCCGACTGAAGAATCCCTACATATTATAGTGCTAGGCCTTTGGCGATCGGTGTTCAATTTCCTTGCATTTGTCAACTATTTTTAAAGAAAATCTCATCCTGTGGCTTTTATATACTGACTTTCGTATTGAATATTGCCCAAAGGATTTCAAATGTGCGAGCACATGGGATTTGTGCAATTTAAAAGAATTTTATAAATATTGCGTTTATTGTGGCAGTGATTTTTAACTTACATTGTAATTGGTGATAACAGCTTTCACCAAACTTGAAGTTCCATTTCTCCATGTAGTTGCCTTTTCAATAGTCAATCCATGTTGAATTTATATAAGTGGACATAAGTAAGTTTTGTAATTCGTTAACTGAGAAAAGTAATTTGGGCGAAGCAATTGTTTTGTCCATCTGCTGGGGCGTTGCTGAAGAAACGTAACGTAGAAATCCAGCTCAGCTCTATGATGTGACTACAGACATCTCGTATACGGAGATGGCTAATTTCTGTAGCCAGACACTTGAACGATCTAGCTTTCAATCAGTTGAAGAGCGGATTGCTCATTCCTAGTGAACAGTGATATGGGCTGTTCATCTGTCTGCTGCTATCTCTGCGGGCGCAAGTTGACTACACATGTAACTAGTAGCTTGACAACCATGCATGACTAAGCACTTAATCAAGCATACATCGCCGTGAATACAGTAATTTTGCTATTTAGAATGATAGAGGCTTTATTGATAGTCACTGAAGCTTGTGCAAGCGTAAATACTGAGCTTTTTTACAGACTAAAAGCACGCTTGTACTAGAAAACCTAAATTGTGAGGCTATCTTCGTAGCGGGATTATATCGAGCGATGTGACGTACAGAAATCGTAAATACTTTGGAAAGGTATTACTGTATGAAAGCATTAAACAGAAAATCTAGCCCGGGTTCCCGGGTTCGATTCCCGGCGGGGTCAGGGATTTTCTCTGCCTCGTGATGACTGGGTGTTGTGTGATGTCCTTAGGTTAGTTAGGTTTAAGTAGCTCTAAGTTCTAGGGGACTGATGACCATAGCTGTTAAGTCCCATAGTGCTCAGAGCCATTTGAACCATTTTGAGCCAGAAAATCTATTATTGTCAGAGGTGTTGGTTACGCTACACATTTACCGTAATATATAAATGAAGCAATCACAAACATGTATTAATTAAAAAGAAAGATTCACCCAGAACTACAGGAGGGAAAATGTATTTAATGTTGTGGGCTGTAAAAGCTTAGTCACAGACATAAACTCACTATCACGTGTACAGAAGTGTGTGGATTCGTACTGTCAGTCACTTCTCCTCGTGAGAAAGATATGCTGTCAATCGTTTTAGTTCCTAAATGTTGGTATCTTGCTTTTTGATAGTGCTTTGTAAGAAGAGAGAGTATTTTAACGGATTTTAAAATTCCACCAATCGTTTGGCCATACCAGCTCACAAAATTTCGGGGAACATTTTTAGTTTAATAAGCCAGTCATTGTATTGTTTCTTCAGTTTCCTACCGTCAAAAGTGCAAAACAGGAGAAAACAAGCATATCGGAACTCTAGGTATCGGAGTTGCGTAAGGGGCAGTCGAGACGGGAAAAAGCAAAAGATACATTTAAGACCTCGCCATAGCTGTTAGTACGTTTATCCCACCGAGACTAAACGGTCAATACATTCAAGGAAAAATATTAGTGGTTGATCAGGGAACCATGATTGTACCCAGGCATGTACTACTTTGTCCGAAGCAGATGGACGGCCATGAGTCTTCACTCAGGGCTCCAGAAATAGGGAAGAGCCAAACAAATTGGTACATTTTCCTAATACCGTGTAGGGCCCCAGCAAGTACGCAAAAGTGCCGCAACACGACGTGGCATGGACTGGACTAGCGTCTGAAGTAGTGTTGGGGGGGGGGGGGGAACTGACACCATGAATCCTGCAGGGCTGCCCATAAATCCGTAAGAGTACGAGAGGATATAGATATCTTCTGAACAGCACGTTGCAAGACATCACAGATCTGTTGAATGTCAATGTCTGGGAGTTAGATGGCCAGCCGAGGTGCTTAAAACTAAGACGAGTGTGACTGGAGCTGCTCCGTAGCAGTTCTGGACATGTGGTGTCGCATTGTCCTGCTGAAATTGACGAAGTATGTCGGAATGCACGTTGGACAGCAATGAATGCAGGTGATCAGACAGGATGCTTTCGTACGTGTCGCCTGTGAGTCGTAACTGGATGTATCAGCAGTCCCGTATCACTCCTACTGCACACGCACCACACCAGTAGAGCGCCTCCATCAGCTTGAACAGTCCCTTGCTGACATGCGGGGTCCATGGATTCATGAGGTTGTCTCCATATCCGTACACGTCCATCCTCTCCACACAATATGAAACGAGTCGTCTGACCAGGTCACATGTTCCAAGCCATCAACAGTCTAATGTTGTTGATAGGCCCAGGTGAGGTATAAAAGCTTTGTCATGCAGTCATAAAAGGTGCACGAGTATAGATTTTTTGTTGAATGGTTCACATGCTGGCACTTTTTGATGGCCCAACATTGAAATCTACAGCAATTTGTGGAAGGGTTGCACTTCAGTCACGTAGAAAGATTGGGAAATACAGAAGCGTCCGATCTTACCCGTCGGCTTTGACCCATGACGTCACAAATGTAGCGGAAACGACTATAAACGACAATTCCAATATGGCGGATATAAAAACATCGCATACGTATTATCCAATATGGCGGATATAAAAACATCGCATACGTATTATAAACACTGAAATACACAAGTTTCACAAAAAGCCTAATGACTCTAACGGGACAAGCGTGGGAAATTAGGGGTTTTTGGGTGGGGACAAACTAAATATACACAAATGTAGCCACCGACCGCCATACAAAACCACGCAAAACAACGAAATAAATCAACATCACAAAACTGACCAAATACCAAAAAACACATTCCTATCCAGAATCGGACACTTCCCTTGACCTATGTAGCTCAACAGAACCTACCGATCACATCCTCCAATACAAAAAAAAAAAAACACTTCCCTTACACCTACTTACATCTACAACAGCTCCCAATCAAATAAATTACGATCGAACACTTCCGTTGACCTATATAGCTCAACAGAACCTACCGATCACATCCCCCAACACCAACCTAAGAAACCAACACTTCCCTTACACCTACATACATCTACAACAGCTCCCAATCACATAAATTACGATCGAACAAAGATAATAATAAACAAGTGGTACTCGAGGCCAGGCAGGGGGGGGGGCTGCGCCCCCCCCCTGACCCCCCCCCCCCCCCCGCCAAAAAAAAACCTCCCAACCTAACCTCGTATTCAGGGCTACGCTACAGATCAATGTGTAGGTCCCTAACGTCACGGGTCAAAGCCGACGCGTGAGATCGGATGTTTCTGTTGACACAAAACATACATCAAAAACAAAAAAAAAACGGAACTTACCTCAAAGTTCCAGCCCCACAAACTAGATTGGCCACCACAATCACACACAAATGCACCCTAACTAACCACTTTCGGCCTATACATTTTACCCACAGCCCTTAAAAAAACCCGAAAAATGCAATAGGCCTCTGGGACACTCTTCCGCCAACAGTACTCATCTAAATGAGACTGAAGGTTAGAAGAGCGCCTCTTCCCCCTCCCAAGAACTGACTTAACCGCCCCCCACATCCCCTCAATTGTGTTAGTGCAAGCCCCAGTATCATAATTCTTAAATTCTAGACTGTGGTTCACTACTAAATGATCAAATCCCCTGTCACCCAACCCCCTATAAGAAGAAAAAGCATCAGAAACTATTGTGGACCCGGGCTCTACATACTCCTCAATTAACCCCACTAATTCAGCCTTCGACCTCCCCTCCACAACCCTAAAAACACATTCAGTACCCCCACCCCCGTGAACAACAGCCCCCCACACCCAAAGACCAGCCACAGACTTCCCCCTCCCATACTTCCTTTTACCAAACTGCGACTCGTCCACCTCCACAAGCACCCCATGCCCACCCAACTTACCCCTGTACTTAATAAATTCCGAACACACTTCACGACAAAAGGAATACCAGTCTAAAACAGTCCTCTCACTCACACCAGTCTCAAACGCGCAAAAACTCTGTGGGCATCTAAAACAAAAATAATATGTAATAAGCACAATCTCACGCATGCCCAATCTAGACTTCTCGAACCAGGTACCACGCCTTATAGAACGCCATACGCCATCTTTCCGGCAACACCACATGTATCCGTCGCTGGTCCGAGAGGCCGGAACTTTAACCAATTTCATCGCCTCAAGGCAAAGAGAACACTTAACAACTTCGGCGATTAAACCGAATAGTTGTAAGAACTTGATAAGTTCTAACGCTGTCTCGCCCATCATCGCCCTCAACCGAACACTATTAAGGCGGTCTTTCATATCCATTCCTAAACAAAAAACCACAACCAAATACACTCAATAACAAACTCACCCGACATACAGCAATGAGCATTAAATTAAAACAAACGAAAACCATGAACACACCACCAGAGAGCACCACAAACAAAAACAAGACTAAACTCCGCGCCGTAATGACGTCACACACCACAACACGCTTACGTCACGGGTCAAAGCAGACGAGTAAGATCGGAGGTTTCTGTTGACCCAAAGATTGTCTTCAGTCACCATCGGTCCAGTTCTTGGAGGATCTTCCGGCCGCAGCGATGTATGATATGTGATGTTTTGCTGGATTTGTAATATTGACGGTAAACTCGTGAAATAGTCGTTCTACCTCTGAGATGTCCCATCGCTCGTGCGCCGACAACACTACGTTCACTCAAATCTTGATAACCTGTCATTGTAGCAGCAGTAACAGATCTAACTGCGCCATGCACTTCGTTATACGTGGTGCGACAATAAAGTAATGAGACTGATTTGAAAAAAATTTGCTTACCGTTTTAGTCCAGTTCAATGTTGTCTCCTTCAAAGTAGTTCCCTTCTGATGGCACACACTTTTTCCAGCGCTTCTGTCATTGATGGTAACATTTCTGGAACTCATCTTCTGTAATATCCTCAAACAAACCTTGTCACAGCTTTTCGGACATATTGTTTGAAAATGGTGTACCTTGACTGCCGTTTTGACTCTTGGAAATATAAAAGTAGCACGGAGCGATATCTGGTGAATAAGGTGGCTGTGGTAGTACTGAAATTAGTTTTGAGGTTAAAAATTGCTGTACTGACAGCAGTATGGGACAGATGTAACATTATGTGATTGCCTTATTTTAAATCATTCACTAATCGAGCAGTCGCTCGGCAACAGCCACAGTTAGCAAATAATGTTGCGAGAATGTAAAAGGTGAACGACCTGTGACGTAACTTGTTTATCGTCGAAGCGCCGTCAGAGATGCAGTGAGTTATTGACTTTCAAAACCGCGGCGCGAAAAAGGGCAGAACAACACTTTTACACATTTTTTTGATGTACGAGATATTCTCGATTAACAGTTACACAGTTCCTATTTTTTCTCTTGTCTCTTGTAACTTTGGTCGGACGCGCATGTCTTGCCGCCGTATTATTATCGTTAAAAATATTTTAGGGTAAAGTAAAAGTGCAATACTGCATTGTAGTAGATTCATTGTGCGACGTATATGTAAAAACGTCAAAGGAATTATTTTTATTACGAGAAGTGCCAGTCAAAACGGCATCCATGTTAAATCTTTCATTGCAGTGTAAGTTCATCTATTAATTGCCATAAATTCAGATTTAAATGGAATTGGTGTATGGACTATTTAATATAGAATGTCTCACTCCTTCATGAAGTTATTTAATTTTCTTTATGTTTCTGCCAAATAGTATGTTCAGTCACGAATTCTTTCGTCGAAACCTGACGGAAGTTGTATGCGGCGAAATATTTTCTCCGCGCCATATTCTACTGGTAAAGGCATGATAAACTACGGTCCCTTAGGAAATTCATGTTGAGCTATCCAAAAATAATTATAATTTGAATAGGCATTTACTCTCCTCTGCAATGCAACTTCCGACTGATCAGACATCCAGTAAGAAACAGCCGCACACGGTCGGCGTGCGCAAATGTATTTCCACCGCTGATTATAGCTATATGTTACAGCACAAAAGTAAACATATTGTACGAACGGGGACATTTGTAACTGTACGTTTATGTATACACATTACGTAAACATATCGTTATACAGCATATTATCGTGACGCAAAACCCAGTTATCAGCAATGCTGGCACGGACACGAACTGTTTTACGAAGTCTTTCTGAAATTTCTTTGTAGTAATGTTAACTGTTTGTCCAGGAGGCACCCACTCTATGAAAAATTCCCTTGGAACCAAAGCACACAAGCATGCATTTCACTTCTGACTTTGAGAAGCAGAACTTTTTTGGTCTGCCTTCACTAAACATTTTATGCCAATGAAAAACATGAGCTCCTGACACTAGCTCCTCTCCGAAAGCCTTCTGAAGCCTACCGTAAATTGTCATGGCGTTTTCACCCAATTTAACGCAAAAAGAAATGGAATACCGTTGCGCAATATTATGCAGTTCGATTTCTGTGGCAAGACACACTCGTGTTAACTTACTACAGCCCAACTCAGGACTGAGCAGTTGCATCAATGAGCCGCCTGGACTAGAAGCAGCTTATAGACAAAGGTCAAAGATACTGTACCAACGCAGGCCTGCAGTGTTGCCACATCCTGCAAAGAAAATTAATCTCATTGTCGCACCTCGTATGGGCGTTGCAGACTGCAGAGCCGTATTCTGCCCATTTGCATCCCACTGTACTTGAATACGCATTCCTTTTTTGCCCCTGAGTGTAGCATGGTCAGGGATGGGGACTGCGTGGAGGACTTGTGATCTTTTTCCTAATGTGGAGTAACGAGAATTAGGTTTTTATTGCCTCCCTTGCATCAGCTTATTCAGTGCTCGCTTGCGAACGGTCTACCCTCTTCCTCCAATAACGACGAAGCTAAAAATCGTTCTTCTCGTTTACGTTTTTACTTCAGTTACTGAGTTAATGAAATTAATGTTAATCTATCAGTGCAACCAATGCTGACGGTATGGAGGAACATAGCAGTGTTGAAATAAGAAATGTGAACATTGTACTGCTTCGCACCACGCTCGGTACGCGATTTCCTGCTGGCTATACGGTACTGCAGCGTGGTAGTCACCGCCAACAGGCGCGTTTCTTTGCTCGTAAACGATATGCCTCACAACTAAATACACAGCACTCACCCTACATTCCTCCTACTGAAAGTTCTTGTGAGACTGATAGCAAACAGAAGTAAAATAAAAATGTGGGCGAAATTGTGGCAGGAAAGCCACAATACTCTTCCCTATTTCTTGCTGTGGCTGTCTTTAAGTGTAAATACCAAAAGTACTTACTCAGCTGCCGGTGTCCCTCTATAAGCTGCTGAAATACATAGCTCGAGTGCGTTGTTTCTTCCCGTGCCATTAATCCGAAATATTCAATCCCTACTGTTATTGTCGGTGCCGTCACCATTACCTTATCGATTTTCGTAGTACGTACAATTTTGGGTACCTCCGATTACCACAATCTTTAATGTCGCCCTCCTTTAGTGGATTCTTGTACCACAAGTAATCCCGAGTGCAATTTTGCTGATCAGTGTTGCACGGTCCCAGAGGCTTAAACAAGACACGACAGATCGTCAGCAGGGGTCTCATTGGGACATCTCGTTTCTCCAGTTCGTTTCGTTCATAGCGGATACGTCTGTGGTTATGGATGCAAAAACAATTATCGATGATTGATTTTGGATTTTCCAACTGAGCAGATAAGCAAACTCCCATACTTTATCAACATTGCTTTCCTCTTGCAGCAATATTCCCTCAACATACATCTGACGCTGCCCTGTCTCATGTTAGACCTACTGTCCGTAGGTCCTCCAAACTTAAATGCATGCTGTTGCTTCTGCTTCCTCCAAGGCCCTTCAACCAGAGATGCGTGCTTGTAACTATAACACCTTCTGACACAAATGAGTGCCGTTGCTTGTTGGCATACGTTTTTCATAAATCATACCTGATTGCTCAAAGTTTGTGTCAAGAGGGCTCATTTCCCAGTTCCTCAAAGCACTACTTCTCCTACCTTCCGAATGGCACGACATTTTGCACACTACTTTGTGTCTACGTACCCCTGATACCTCGACTACAGCCTGTACCACGATACAAAGCCAAACCTTTGAAGTTAGCAATAGAAGCAATTGCTTGTTTTCAGTGGTCTCCATTCCACAGTACTCACTGGTTCAGGCACTGAAAACTGCATTAAAAACATACTCCAGTGATAAGATGGCTGCTGACTCTTACGAATAATTTGAGTGTCAAAACATGTCAATATTCTAAACGTTACGCAGGTAGCAACAAAGTCTAAAAGTCATTTTGATTCTAGGTAAAGAATGACATTAACATAGTCTCCAACAAGCAGTCTTATTTAGACTATTGATAATAAACCCATTTTGCATTTCATACTCTTCAATCTATATAATGTGAATGGTTTCTTCTGACGCCGTAAACGGCAATAGCATCAGTGTTAAAAATGAACAGTGATAACTGTGATTAAGTCATACAAAGCTTTCTACTGGTTCTATATGTATTGAATAAATTCAATTGTACTAGGCTTCTTGATACTGCAAAATCATGGAATATAATAGCATGCCAGAAATCCTTCACACCTAAAATATTGAAATACAGGATAAAATATATACATTGCTTTGTTACCATTTTGTAGAAATATTTTCAAAACAATATTTCAGCTTGTGGGAGAGGCAGTATCAGGAACACAATGAACCTGACTTGCCAAAATTCTTTCAGCATGTGTGTATGAAAATATCTGGAAGTTACAGCTTGCACAATCTTATTACGAAATTTCTGAATGGTATGTCTGGCGTCCATATATAATTTAGCGACACTTCTACGAAGATAAATAACCCTTTGAGCAACACTACAGAGCAGCTGAATCTCACTGGCTGTTGCCATATATTAGTGCAAGTGTCAACTCTCGTTCTGTAGAAGCCGAAGAATAATTTGCACAATGATTGGTACTAACAAATTCTAGATACATATTGTCCATCGGTCCTCCAAACTTGAATGCATGCTCTTGCTTTCTCCACTGCCCTTCAACAAGGGATGCGTGCCTGTAACTATAACACCTTCTGACCCAAATGAGTACCGCTGCTTGTTAGCACACGTTTTTCATAAATACCTTACACCTCATCACTCTACCACCTTTCTGCCAAGAGCGCTCTTTTCCCAGTACTTCTTCCAAGCACTATTTCCCCTCCCTTACGAATGGCACCACAAGTTGCCCACTACTTGGTATTCTGCGCACCCCTAATACCTCTCTTAAAAGCTATACCTTGAACTCATTTCCTAGGTCCGGGTCATTAGGTAACCACCATTAGATTTTTGGGTTTCTTTCTCTGTTTGTGAAATTCTTTCTACATACTCCCCGTTGGCATAGCAATTCTTTGCTTCACCTATGATTTATGCATGTCAGGAAACCAGATGTCCTGTAAAACGTTTTGTTTGCATATACCTCTGCTCTTTTTGTTGGAGAAAAGGTGTTGAATGTTGTTATAGTTACAAATGAAAATTTTCTCCGTCCTCCTTAATTTTCTACGCTAACGAGGTATTCTACTTAACTCTTTCCCTTTCGGTTTACCGATATGCCCATTCAGATAAAGTGCGTGATGGATTGCCTGTCACGTATGTTGAATTCCGTCCCGAAGAGCCTCTTCTTGTGGCGCACATCAAATTTGCGGAGCATAGACAAGATGCTATCCCTTCCAGACAAAATACCTAAAGAGTTGACGCAACTGAAGCTATATTCAGCTACAACTATGATGATCCGAATTGTAATTTGCGGAGTAAGGATTCTGCTTGACCCTGAAAACTTGCACGAGTCGGCGATACGTGTCAGGAAGTGTTACTATCTAGCAGTCATGGAGTCAACACGAAAACTGGATATTGTTAAGCTCGCAAACATCAACGCCACAATAGTTCGGTTTCGTACTGTCAGCGTTACTCAGTTCGTGAGTTGCACAGTTAAAACAAAACATAACTTAGATAGTACAGATCCAATACATTACACGCACTAAAAGTAAATGAAATATCCGCGGCTCCAAGTATTAACAAAGGAATTCCAAACTGTTCGTACGTAAGCAAAAAGTTCAAAATGGACAGTATAAATCGAAATCTTCCAATTTTATTAAATCTTGACAAAATGGATTTAAAGGTCTTACACTTACAAAATCTTCCGAAAAACGCACTTATCGGACCTCGAAAATTGTCTGGAAAATCTACAGCATACAAATATTTCTATCTAATTTAAATACAATAGCTTTATGATAGGAACTGACGAAGTAACTTTTATGTTTTTATGCACTTCGCAAAAATGTTCATTCAGTATGTACGGGTGTACCGGTTTGTATTTAAATCAGATTTCGGTAAAACTGAGGAGTTGTTCGGCTGCACCTGACGACACATGAAGACGAGAGATCGCTCAACTTCCGTTCACCGATCCGCAGAAATCCCTGATAATCCTGTTGGATGTCGCAGGGCTATAGCCGCCTTTCTCTAGATCGATTCTGGATAAAAGGTTACATTCGTCCAATGTACCTCCAGTACACTTAATGGGGTCGTCCTAAGACAGCAATTTTCCGCACTATATTCCTCTTAACCTTGTTGTTGCTGGTGTCGTACAACCACTGTTCCTTCGGCACCACTTTCTTCAACTCTTACATTGAGTCCTGATTTATTTCGTTAACTGCTTGTCGCTTGCCCACGATTTAACACACAATTCACCTACTGATCCTGAACGTCCAAAGCCTGGTTCTTATTTGGATCATGACGTGCATTCTCGAAGTTCCAAGGTCGTCCACGGTGTCTGCTGTGCCTTTGTACTATATTTCTCAATTTTTTTGCTGCGGAGCTATACGCCATTTAACATGCCACCCGGTACACAGAGCGAATGGGGTTACAAATTGTGAAATGCTCAAATCTGGGCTTTCAGAGCCTTTGTGTGCTGTAGTCAGTCAACCCTCTAGTACAAATGATAGAAGCATGCTTCCACTGGATCACTATGGGGGAGCCAACATTATTTGTGGGCTGGTCACGTCGGCGTGCCAGGGAACAAGGCTGCTGATGCTGCTGATGCTGCTGCTGCTGCTGCTGCTGCTGCTGCGAAGGCTGCGTCTCCCTTCCCTCGGCCTGCATGTCATTATCTTCCCTCGGATCTTCGTCCGTCGACATATAGTATCGCTCTGGAGTCCACAATCTTCTCTCCAGGGAGCACTCAGATACTACAAACACCTACCAACATCATGATCTACTTCATCTCGGCCCTCATGTTTAGTGGCAGTCATTTAAGCCCGACTGCGTATAGGTCACTGTTCCAGCCACTGCCATTAAGTTGTGTCCCTGCCCCATTCTGTCGCTTCTGCTCACACTTGACAGTGCCCATTTTTAACTGTTCACGTTTGTTCGTCGTATACTTCGGTGTTTTAGCGGATGTCAAGCGTACTGTCGATCGTGTCGTTTTCGCCGCAGTGGCATGGCGAAGCAAATTTGATCTCTTCCCCCCAGCCCCCACCCCCCCTTACACCCCGTGCGTGGACCTCTGGAATCTGTTTTGAGGAATGTTCTCCAGGGATCGAGCCTCGTCCTCAGCTGTCCCTCTTTCAAAGCTGCTTCATGAGGTTTTTGCCTTTTTCGCCTCGTTTTTATTTAGTACCTTCCCTTACGTTACGGTATGGGCGCCTACGGCCTTAGCAGTTCAGCCCACTACGGCACCAACCACTTCAATCTAGGTGAAATGGTAAAGTAATACTGCACTGGCGAAGGGTTGTTAAATGATAGCCATAGCTCCCTGGTCTCAGGTGAACCAGTTCCTGGTATACTTAATCGCAGTTGATACCATTGGATTAGTTTGGAACCACAGGGGAGTCACGTAAACATTCGGATTGCGTTGCAGAAGAGATAAAATCTGGGGAAAATTAGTATAGACCACACGCCGAATGTATGATTTGCTTATCGAACACAATTCCTTAACTTGTCATTTCTGTGTAAGATTTGTCGGCTGTTTCTCCGGAAAGTTGTAGTTACTGAAGGTTTAATAAGACTTCTCGTTTCTTAAACTTCACAACGCCACTGTTCTCATACTCCCTCTGCTATTCACTGTGTTCGGCTAGTGGTAAATCGACATACCAACAATTTAATGGCAAGTCTCAACAAATTCATTTCATTAGGATTCTGGAAGTGATTAGTCATAGAACAAGTAAACCACTAAATCATATATAAAAACTAAGGGCTTAGCGCATGATTTGTTGATTATTGCAAAAATATCATTTTTCTTTTTGTGAAGGCAACATGCTGCTTCCCTCAAACGTATTTGTGATCAAAGGAAGTGACAGTTCGAAGTGGGTTATAATTTTATAATTTTTGGGTTGTACTGAGAAGAGGTCCTCGCTCCATCAGTCAACACGGATTTAGGAAGACATTACAGATCTCCTAGCTGCATCCAGACGTCTTTCATGGTTTCTCTAAATTGTTATTCATATAGTGGCACAGTCTCTTCGGAATGAATTTAGCCAGTTCCCTTCCTCATTCTTTCGTAAATAGTCACTCCATACTGGGATATGATGATTTAACTTTCCTTCCTTCATCATGAGTACGTATAGAACAGCCTGTATTTGGCAGTGGGACGCTTGCAATGTGATGGGTGTCAAATAGCTTCCCTATAGGCTTTGTAATCCTTAAGTTCCCTTACGAACATACACATTTGATAAAAAGGCATTTCCAGTTTTTCCCGCAACTATAGTGTCTCATGTAACCTAGTTTACACTGAGCTTGCCTCAGTTTCCACATCTGTGACTTGATTTCCTTGGGCTAATGCAGGAGATCGTTGGTTGACTTGGCTTGTACATTTCTCAGCTTCGAGCCATACAGTGTCTGCTCCACATCTTGATGTGGTAGTGACCAATCAGTCCACTACACTGGTGATCCTGCGGTCAAATGGTAGAGAGCAGCCACGAAATGCGAATTAAAGATTATGAAACAGATTATTCGAGAAATTAGGGACAATATACACTACATGAAAAATATCGCAATATCGTGGAATCTTGTCACATTTGCCCCAGAGCTTGTTGGCTGTAACCATTGTTTGAAAATGTTTCCACTCTTTTCTCTCCGGGACCTGAATAATGGGTTTAATCAGCAAGATACGGCTACAAAAAAGAGAACATAAACTAATAACGTCCCATTTGCAGCTCAACTAGCAACATGGGAGCGACGTTAGTCTCCAGTTAATAGTCACATTATTGAGTTCGTGCACCAGTTCTTCTAACGCCCACGCTCAAATGGGTGAAGTAGTCCACTCCTAACGACATACTGACAGACCGATAGTCCCCCCCCAGGGGATCCACAACTCTTTTGTGGATACGTGCGTAGCGAGCACGGGACCCCGAGCTGATGTGGCCTTCCTTCCTTTCCGGGCTGCATACCTTCCCTTTCTGCATCCTTCCCCATCCCCCATCTTCGCCCCCCCCCCCTCACCTCTGGCTCTTTCTTTCCCTTTCTCTGGGGTTATGGTTTGTGCCTACGTCCGGAGACGGACGCTTGTAAATATACTTCATTCTTCGCCTTCCTTCCTTGCTTGTAAGTCTTCATCCTTCCCTTGTCCTTCTTTTCCTTACCTCTTCTCTCTACCTTCTCCGCTGCGGCGTTTGAGACCTCTCTTCTTTCCTTTCCCTTTCTCTTTCTTCCTCCCTGTGCGTGTCTGAAGGCCAACCCACACACTTCCATGCGTAGCCGGTGACGGGGTAACGCGTAATTCCCCGCCCCGGGTAGACAGGTAGGACACGTACGTACCCCCTGGTAACGGCCAGGCCCAGGGAGGGGTGATTACCCGAGCTGATACCTTCCGAAAGTGCCGATTGGTCCCTCCGTCCGTTTGTCGGGAGGTGTGACCTGAGGTGTGAACAATCACCTAAGGCAGGAGTGCCCTCAGAGAGGGCCCCCACAAGGGAGGAGCGCGCCATCGGAGACGCCGGTAATCATAGGGGATTCTTCCGCAATGGTTTCCTCACCTTCCACTATGTCTGCTCACAAACGTAAGTTCACTGAGTCTCAACCACAGTCAGTTCTTCCATCGTTGCCACAGTTCCTTGTTGTTTCTCGGTCTGACGAAGGTCACGACTTCTCCACGGTCAACCCTTTCATTATTCAGAAAGGTGTCGACGCAATTGCAGGTCCTGTAAAGTCTCGTTCCAGATTACGGAATGGCACCCTGTTGCTAGAAACAGTCAGTGCCCTCCAGGCACAAAAATTGCTGCGTACGTCACTACTACACACCTTCCCTGTCCGGGTGGAACCGCACCGTACCTTAAATTCCTCGCGTGGAGTCGTTTATACACGCTCCCTCGATGGACTGTCTGACGAAGAAATTCAGCACTACCTGTCTGACCAGGGCGTAACGGCTGTTCATAGGGTTATGAAAACGGTTGACACGAACATCATTCCAACCCGCACTGTCTTCTTGACATTTGACAATGTTCAACTACCATCGAAAATCAAAGCCGGCTATGAGATAATTTCCGTTCGCCCTTACGTCCCGAACCCTACGCGTTGCTATCGGTGCCAGCGGTTCAATCACACCAGCCAGTCATGTTCCAATCCAGCCAAATGTGTTACGTGTGGCAGGGATGCCCATGAGGGTGCTTGTCCACCTCCATCCCCTCGCTGCATCAACTGTATGGGTGACCACGCCGCTTCCTCTCGAGATTGTCCCGTTTTTAAGGACGAAAAGCTCATCCAGGAAATTCGAGTAAAGGAAAAGGTGTCGACCTTTGCTGCTCGAAAATTATTCGCCAGTCGACAGCCCTCCGTGCCTCAGAAAGGAAAATACAGCACTGTCCTTGCTTCTCCTTGGCCAACAAAGGAGGCGGCCACGCAGACTTGCGACCTCACCTTTAGTGCCACGGTCGTCAGATCGGCCAGCGCAAAGATCGCCCGTTCAACCTCACCACTTTCGCCTGCCCACTCTCTGGTTCACCCTTCGTCGAGTTCTGCTAAATCTCGAGCCCAAAAGTCAGACACCAAGACTTCGAAAAAAAGAGCATACTCGTGAAGAGTTTTTACGTACGGCAACTTCGCAACCATCGGTTCCTCCTTCCTCTAAACATCATACTTCCAAGAAGGCTACAAAGAAACCCAGTTCCTCTCCTTCTCCGCCAAGGCGTGTCCCATCTACAGCATCACCTGGCGGAAGTCGCCCTCGGCCGTCTTCTGTGTCACCGAGGCGCACTGCTGGCGGCCGATCAACCGGCCGGTCGCTGGTGGCAGGAGCTGCTCCTGACCAACCTATGGATCAGGATCTTCTGCCTTCGGCTGAATGCCGTTCCATGCTGTCGGTCGCAAGCTCAGAGCAGTCGTTGAGTTGATAGCGTCCTTGGTCACATTTCTCCATTTCCAGTTCACCCTATGTCCATTATCCACTGGAATATCCGCGGTATTCGAGCCAATCGGGATGAATTGTCGATCCTCTTAAAATACTACTCGCCGGTCATCTTTTGTCTTCAGGAAACAAAGCTGCGTCCCCATGACCGCTTTGTTCTCCCTCATTTTCAGTCCATCCGATATGATCTCCCCTCTGTTGAAGGCACTCCAGCACATGGAGGACTCGTGATGATTCTTCTCCATGAAACTCTCCATTATCACCCAATCCATTTAAACACTTCCTTCCAAGCTGTCGCAGTCCGTCTTTCCCTTTCCGGATACACGTTCTCTCTTTGTACTTTATACATTCCATCGTCCACACCAATGGCACGAGCTGATCTCCTTCATCTTCTTGGTCAGCTTCCACCCCCATATTTGCTGGTAGGGGACTTCAATGCCAACCACCCACTTTGGGGATCTCCACATCCTTGTCCACGTGGCTCACTATTGCTAGACGTCTTCCACCAAGCAGATCTAATTTGCCTCAACACTGGGGTCCCTACATTTTTGTCTGCTTCCACGACAAATTTATCTCATTTGGACCTTGCGGTCGGTACTGTTCCGCTAGCTCGGCACTTCGAATGGTTCGCCCTTGATGATACACACTAGAGTGACCACTTTCCATGTGTCCTTAGACTGCAGCCTCAACGGCCATATATGCGCCCGCGACGCTGGAAGTTTGCCCAAGCCGATTGGACACTTTTTTCGTCTCTAGCGGCATTCGATAACCGTCCCTTTCCCAGCGTCGACGATGAGGTCACACATATTACCGACGTTATTCTTGCAGCTGCGGAACATTCAATTCCACGCACCTCCGAATTGCCCCGGCGCCCCCCAGTTCCTTGGTGGAACGAGGCATGCCGTGATGCACTACGTGAGCGGCGACGTGCTCTCCGCGTTTTCCGCCACCATCCTACTTTGGCCAACTGTATGCGCTATAAGCAGCTCCGAGCGCGATGCCGTCGTGTCATCCGCGATAGCAAGAAGGCAAGCTGGAAATTCTTTATTAGCTCATTTAACACCTTCATTCCCTCCTCGGAAGTTTGGAGTCGGCTTCGACGGTTCTCAGGCGCGCCTAGTTTCTCTCCGGTCTCTGGGCTCACTGTCGCGCATGACACATTAGTGGACCCCGTCGCAATTTCTAACTCGTTGGGTCAGCACTTTGCCGAGATTTCGAGCTCTTCAAATTAGCCGCCAGCGTTTCTCCCGAAGAAACGTGCAGCGGAAGTGCGACATCTTGCTTTCTCCTCTCAAAATCGCGAAAGCTACAATACTTTTTTCTCCTTGCGGAAACTCCAACATGCACTCTCTTCTTCTCGTTCCTCCGCCCCAGGACCAGATGGTATCCACGTCCAAATGCTGCTGCATTTATCATACCATAGTCTGCGTTACCTCCTTCGCCTTTATAATCGAATTTGGAACGACAGTACTTTTCCCAGACGAGGGCGGGAAGCTATCGTCGTTCCCGTTCCGAAACCTGGAAAGGACAAACATCTCCCCTCTAGCTATCGCCCCATTTCTCTCACGAGTAGTGTCTGTAAGGTTTTGGAGCGTATGGTGAATTACCGTTTAGCGTGGTGGCTGGAATCCCGCAGTCTTTTAACACCTGCCCAATGCGGATTCCGAAAGCATCGTTCTGCAGTTGACCATCTTGTTGCTCTCTCCACTTACATCATGAACAATTTTCTCCGGAAACGCCAAACGGTAGCAATATTTTTTGATCGGGAGAGAGCATACGATACCTGTTGGCGGACAGGCATCCTCCGCACACTGTTCTCTTGGGGCTTTCGAGGCCGGCTGCCCCTTTTTCTTCGCGAATTTATGGCAGAGCGCACATTTAGGGTGCGGGTGAACACTACTCTCTCCCGCACTTTCTCCCAAGAAAACGGGGTACCCCAGGGCTCCGTGCTGAGTGTTGTACTGTTTGCCATCGCTATAAATCCAATTATGGATTGTCTCCTTCCTGATGTCTCGGGCTCCCTCTTTGTGGATGATTTTGCGATCTACTACAGCTCTCAACGGACCAGCCTTCTTGAACGACGTCTTCAAGGATGTCTCGATCGCCTCCACTCTTGGAGCATCGAAACAGGCTTCCGTTTCTCTCCCAGTAAGACCGTTTGTGTTAATTTTTGGCGACGTAAGGAGTTTCTTCCGCCCTCCTTACATCTAGGACCTGTCAACCTTCCGTTTTCAGACGTCGCTAAATTCTTGGGTCTTATGTTTGACAGAAAACTGTGCTGGTCCTCCCACGTTTCCTATCTTTCGGCTCGCTGTCTGCGATCGCTTAACACCCTCCGTGTCCTGAATGGTACCTCCTGGGAAGCGGAGCGAGTGGTCCTTCTCCGCCTCTATCGCGCCTTAGTGCGCTCGAAATTGGATTATGGAAGCATAGTCTACTCCTCTGCTCGGCCGTCTATTCTTCGGCGTCTCGACTCTATCCACCACCGTGGATTACGTTTAGTGTCTGGAGCTTTTTACACTAGCCCTGTGGAAAGCCTTTATGCTGAGACTGCTGAACCTCCGCTGTCCAATCGGCGAGCAGTCCTTCTGAGTCGTTATGCTAGCCATCTGTCTTTCATGCCTGCTAATCCAGCCCATGATTTTTTTTTCGACGCCTCCTTTGATGTAGGGTATGCAGGCCGCTCCTCCTCCCTACTACCCCCGGGAGTCCGTTTCCGTCAACTGCTCCATTCTCTTTCCTTCCGCTTTCCTAAAACCTTCTTGACAACTTGGGGTACAGCACCGCCTTGGCTCCGTCCCCGGATCTGCCTGCTCCGTGACCTTTGTCGATTTCCCAAGGATGGTACCCCTACACTTGTTTATCGTCGGGCATTCGCTGCTCTGTGCACAAATGACGGACGCCACATTTATTTACACCGACGGCTCGAAAACATCGTTAGGTGTAGGGAGTGCCTATATTGGCGACACCCCAAATCAATTTCGGCTTCCCGACCAGTGTTCGGTGCATACTGCGGAGCTTTACGCTGTTCTCCAGGCTGTCCACTACATCCGCCGCCATCGGCGGATACAGTAAGTTATCTGCTCAGATTCTCTCAGCTCTCTCCTCAGTATCCAAGCTCTTTACCCTGTGCACCCTCTGGTCCACCGGATTCAGGACTGTCTGCGCTTGCTCCACCTGGGGGGCGTCTCGGTGGCGTTCCTCTGGCTCCCGGGACACGCTGGTATCTGTGGGAATGAGGCGGCCGATATAGCGGCCAAGGCTGCAGTCTCTCTTCCTCGGCCAGCTATTCAGTTGCTTCCCTTTACCGATCTACGGAGCGGTTTATGTCGAAAAGTTGCTCATTTATGGCATGCGCATTGGTCAACACTTCCCCATAATAAATCGCGGGAAGTGAAAGCCCTTCCTTGCGCTTGGACCTCTTCCTCCCGAACGCGTCGTCGGGAGGAGGTGATTTTAGCCAGACTCCGGATAGGGCACTGTCTTTTTAGCCATCGACATCTTTTAAGCGGCGATCCTCCCCCACTCTGTCCCCACTGCTCTCAGCTGTGGACGGTAAGACACCTTTTAATTGAATGCCCCTATTTTAATCCGTTACGCTCCCGTCTACAGCTATCGCCTGATCTCTCGTCGATTTTAGCAGATGACACGCGCTCAGCCGACCGCGTTCTCAAATTTATTAGTGACAGTGACATGACGCCAGTCATTTGAAGCCTTTTATGGGGACAACCAACCCCTTTCTGTAGTGGATTTTTAAGCATTCCTTCTGCTTTTAGTTTCTCCAATTTTATGACTTTGTTCCCATTGCTGCTGGTTTTCAATTTCGGTTTTTTACTGTTTCCTAAGTCACGGGCTGGGCGCTAATGACCATAGAAGTTTTGCGCCCTAAAACCAAAACAAAAAAAAAATCAAATATCCGCAGACTTTCTCGACGACAGCGCATAACACTTCCCGGTCGTCCTTAGTGGAAACAGTATTTAGTTATCCTGGGTCCTCAAGACATCGGTCTTCCTTGGTACCGAAACAGGTTCCTCAGGCGGCATTGTAGGAACCTAACTTCGCCCGGGTCTCGATTTTTTTCACAGTTTTAAGGGGAAATGGACGAGAGATGGGGTTCAGTGTCTGTTCCACTTCCTCTCTTACGACCTCCTGAAGCGTCACGGTTTTTTGCTCGCGGTGCAATCCAAGTGCCTTCTGAACTTCCTCCCTAACTATCTGACGAACACTTGGGAAATCAGTTGCTCCCTCTATGCTTTTTTGATGCATTGTCTCGATATACTGGCACCATTTTATCAAGTCTGCTGTCGAAACCTCCTTCAGGAGTAGGGCTTGATAAGTCCTCAGCAACCACCTTCATCATATGTGCAACCTTATCATCCTCCTTCATTTTAGGATCCACTTTTTTATACAGCTCCAAGACGTCTTGAATGTAGAATGCTGTAGTTTCTTCTGGATGCTGTGCCCTGCACTTTACTCTTCAGTCTTGCACTTCTGTCGAGATGTCGCCGAAATACTTGAGCAGTTCCACCTGGAATTTTTCCAAAGTTATGAACTTCTCGTCGTTGTTCTCATACCATTTGCTTGGCAGTGCCCTCAAAGTCGAAAAAATACGTTAGCCAAACACACGGTGTCATCACATTTGTTAAATTTAGCTATACGCTCATATACCTTCAGCCATTTGTTTGGATCTTGGCCATCGTCACCAGAGCCCGGAAGGATGTCCCATGTGCTGTCATCGTAACGAGCCCTTCTTTTGTCTCCGGTAGATTCCGATCTGTTGAATAGGGCTCGAACTGAGGCTTCTCGCCACGTAAACGGCGGCTCTGTCGTGGCCTCATGGGAGCCACTGTGTCATCGATAATGTGCGCTATCACAAGTTCCAATACCCAGCGTCTTCACTAGTACGTCACGTAGAAGGTGTAATTAGATGAATAACTTAACAAGGGTTTATTCAACAATTGCACATAAGAGCGCGGAGCGAACTGCCTCCGGCCAGAACACAAACGGTATATATACAATTACAGGACATTACAATACAATGATTCTTGAAATTTGTGGATACTTCAAGAATGTACTCGAACCGAATATAGAAATTAAAATTTTACAATTCAGGTGAGTTCTGAACTCAGGACAATCCATGGAACAGTCTAGCATCATAACCACTACACCACAGAGATTGTGGTACTCAACTTCTTCGGCGACAATATTGCAGGGTGTAGCTTCCATTTTAATGGAGATAATTGTCTCAAACGGGGTCATATCCCATGCCAGAATTATAGTTTCTTAGGAATCACTACAGCAACGCCATGTCTATTCACATCCTCACATTTGGAAAAATGTACTGTATTATTTGCCTGAGTCATGGAGTGGCAACATGATCTTCAATGTCTCTAGCTTATGGAAGACCCATTTATCTTCCCCCGCCACCCCGACTGGGGGATTACTCTGGAATCTAATTTTAGATTGAGTAAAGCCATGAGGTTGTCTTGGCAAAATAGCAGTGGGGGTTTCCCATTGCCTTTCACTGTTCAAATGAGCCCGCCCCTAAAATGGAGTCAGACGCCTCCCGCAGTTCCTCTGGGGGTACAGACGCTACCATTTGGCCTCTTCCGCCATCGACGCCGTTCTGAAGTGCATCTTCTCCGCCGCAGAGGCCATTCAGGTCTTCGCCATTACCCTGGCAAGGGGCACTATGACAGGGTGCTACCTTCCAGGGCCAGGAGGTTGGTACTCCTCCTACTCCTGCATCATTTGAGAAGGCAGTAGGATAAAGTTGAATCCAACTTTCCCTTCAGTGGTGTGAGAGACCTTCTGCATTTCCTCTTAGTGATACCTTGCTTCACTGTCACTACTCTTTCCTAACCTAGTACTTGATGACCGTTATGGTTTAACTTTCTCTTTCTCTTTGTCTTTCCTTGGTGCTTTACAGGATGCTACCGCACTACATCGCTTTATTTCACTTTTCTTCGGTTTCTCGCTCTTCTCTGCTTTGTTTGAACTATCTGATTTTTCTTGGTCTTTTGAGACCAGTTCGTTAACCTTCAGTGCAGCAGTCTTAATCCTGAAGCCACCCTAATCAAAATTGTTTTCTCATAAAGTCTGGTGGGTATTGGAAGAACTGGAACGACCATGCGAACTGCATGATTCACTGCCTGAATCTAACTCCAACGGCCGGAATCACTGTCAGAGCGCTCACTCACTGCCAGAGCTGTCAACAGATTCAGAATCACCAGAATCTCCATTATCATTATCAAAACAATCACCAGTTTGTCATTCGTATTAAGAAAAGTCGTAATCGCGTTTTTTATGTAGTGCCAACGGGTTTCAGCCTATCGCAGGGGCCATCTTCAGGGCGAACATACCGCTGGTCGACTGCTGGTGGCGTCACGTCTACCAACGAGTGGCAGGAGACTCGACAGAATCCTAATTAATAAATGAATTTGATCAGACTTGACTTTAAATTGTTCGTATTCCGATGTACCACTGCAGTCAGATAGTGAACTGTGGAGTACGAATGAGAATAGTGGCTATTGAAGTTCAAAAAAGGTTTTATTAAGTCTTCAGAGCTAAGACTTTGTCATTATCTGCATCAGTTTAACTCCCGCACGCAGCAACATCAGCATCCATCGTAATCATCTTCGGGCTCCTTACTTCCATCTCGTTTTCCTATGTACACTTCTGTTCGGCCCCCATGACGTCCCTCCTTTTGCCATGCTATTAGAAGATTCTGATGTAGTTGCCGGAGACCCATTGATGGCAACCATACCCACAGTTCATGGAAGTTAATCAGCTTATGAATCATCTGCAGGCGCTTTTATTGTAAGGGAGCTTAAACATGCACTCCTTTCGTACCGCTCACCTGCTCTGACTGGATGGCGTTAACAGTCTAATGTTGAAACACCTATCTCCTGAGGGCCTGCGCTTCCTCCTCCACATATATTGGCATTTTGACAGGTGGCACATTTCCCGGTCGCAGGTGTGAGGCCATTGTTCCTCTCCTACTTAAGCTTGATGAGGACACATTCCACGTACCGCCCAAATTCCATCACCAGTAGCATCTGCAGGGCGATGGACTGTGTGATTAATGGTTAGCTAGTGTGGTGGTCCACGTCTCGGAATCTAACGCCCAATTGGGATTCCGTAAGCACTGCTGTCCAGCTCTTTGTATTGTAAATTCACATAAAGAAAATTTTTTGCTGAATGCCAAACTGTGACTGTTTTAGTTTGTGTTCGGGAGAAGGCGTATGACACCTGTTGGAGGACGGGTGTCCTCCGTATTGCAGCTTCCAGGGTCGCCTGCCCCTTCTTATCTGCGAATTTTTAAGGCCTTGTTACTAAATTTTTTTTTAAAATACGGAAGCTAGCAGTATGGCAATAAATTACGTTTTAAAACACGCTGCTAACGCCAGTCAAAATAATTTATAGCAAATATAAAAATTTTAAAAAATTTAAAGAACATTTGTAAACAGGCTACTAAAGTAAAAACAGAACTTTGTTAATAAAGTATGGTGAGGTAGTGATGCTACCAACACCGCCATTAAAAAAAATAAACAGGTATCAGCGAACACACGATTAATGCCAATAAAAGGAATTTACAAACTTCGAGGAATTTAAAAAAATTTTAAACAAAAGTGTTCTGGAATATCATTAGAACATAAAATATGACGGACCCGTGTAAGGCTCAGGCTAGACAGAATACTGACGAAATTAAATACGCCCGTAAACACAATTACCACTCTCAGGCTGGTCACTGCACCAACTTAGCCAGCGAAAACCTGTTAAAAGATGGCTTAACTTGCTGACAGAATTGGAGCTGCCGGCCGCGGTGGTCTCGCGGTTGTAGGCGCGCAATCCGGAACCGTGCGACTCCTACGGTCGCAGGTTCGAATCCTGCCTCGGGCATGGATGTGTGTGATGTCCTTATGTTAGTTAGGTTTAAGTAGTTCTAAGTTCGAGGGGACTGATGACCACAGCCGTTGAGTCCCATAGTGCTCAGAGCCAGAATTAGCCAACCTCGTGCAAGGAAACATTACACCACACAGTGCTGAATGAGCGACCACATAATCAACAAGAAGCATGAATTTACTTATAACCCACGACAGAATAGCGAAACAAACTGCCAAAACTACACCTCCCATCGGACAGTAACGAGAGGGGGAAAGATCACTGTCTTCAATTACACCGGTGCCAGGGACAGGAAACCCGGTCGCCGGAGGCCACAAGGCAGAAGAGACGCTGGTTACTTGATGATTAAACGTTCCACAAACTTAACTTTCAATTACGCTCGAACAGGCAGTACACGTCCTCGAATGGCAAGGATCCACACAACCGACCGCGCACGCGTCGCCAGCGTACCCAACACGCCAGTCACGCGACAACATGCTCTGTCACGTTCACGTCTTCTCTGCAATGTTGACAGGTAGTGACCTCTCCTTCATGTTAGGTGTCTCCTTTTAAATTCCAGTGTTGAAACAGGATTTAAATAAGCTTGTTAACGTCCCACCAATGCCAAATTAACAGTAACTACTGGTGGGGCGATTTTGTATACAACCAACCCGCGGGGAGCACTTCCGTCAACTCGACCCGCTCGTTACACACAATCGACATACATCACGTGTCGACTCGGTACAACCGACCACGCCTGCTTCGCGCTGGAGAGCCACATTGCGCTCCCGTGTCCACCAGACTCTCTGCGCGCCACTGCCCTACTTTCGCGCCACCACACGAGGTCACAACCGGTCAAAGATGTCACTTCCTCCATAACAGTTTCCCGGAAGCAAAAACGCAGATATCGATAGCAGAGGGAAAAGACAACCAAGCAGCCACTTAATTACAGACAACATATCAAACATGTCAGGTTAAGAAAAGGAAAACCAATGCAATCTAAACACAAGGTGTAGCACAAGTCGATACACTGCTCAAATTCCTAACGATTTTCCGTGTTCATGTTACATTTCAATAATGAGTTTCGTATTGTTTCTTGAACTGTTAGACGAGCTGCAACATGTTAAATTCGATGATTCTTAGCTGTTAGTGGTTTATCTTGTTGTACCGACAAGCAGACACTGCTCATTGACCTTGGATTCGGTAGGACACTACTTAGACCTCGTGGCAGTCACCTACATTTATCTTTTGTTTCCTTATATGCCGTAAGGCAGATGGCGGGACGGTTTCTTTGAAATAGGTTTAGCCAGTTTCCTTACTATTAAAAGTATACCTGCACTGTCTGCAATAATCTACTCGTTATTGGAACGTGAAGTTTTAACCTTCGTTCCTCCAACCCTCCGGTGAGAGTTCGAATAACCGGCACTTACTAGTGAGAGACTTAGGGAATGTTTGAAATAGCTTTCCTTGTACGTTTGTACTCGTGTTAAGGTCTTAAGACCTTACACGAAGAATAACCAGCCAGTTTAATGTTTTACCAAGAACTGTCGTCTGATGCTACCTAGCTTATATTGAGCTTGTGATTCTTGAGTTTCTCCCGGCGTATTTGATAATCAAAATATCCACGGGTGTGCTGCCGGTCTATAGTGTCCAACGGGCACAATATTTCGGCGATCATACATGTCGCCATCCTCAGGTGAACTGACGGACTGAGCTCCTGTGAACGTGCCGGCACGGAGATCCGAACACTATGGCTGCTCAGAGAGAACTGTTTCGTGTCCGGTCGGTCCGCGGCGGAGGGTATGTAAATCGGTCGCCGCCGCGACCGAACCCAGTTCCCTCTGAGCAGCCATAGCGTACGGATCTCCATGCCGGCACGTTCACAGGAGCTCAGTCCGTCAGTTCGCCTGATGATGGCGACATGTATGATCGCCGAAATACTGTGCCCGTTGGACACTATAGACCGGCAGCACACCCGTGGATATTTTGATTATATTGAGCTTGGTTGGCTTGCAAACTGTACAGGTTGCATCACAGTTCTCTTATTGTGCGTCTTAATTTTCTAGGGCTAATGTAAGTCTGTTCATTCAAGAGTTGACTTGTACCTGTCTAGGGTTAGAACTGTACAGTGTCGGCTCTACCTCCTGACATGGTCACCAGCCAATGCACTACACTGGCGATCCTGGGGTCACATGGTTGAGAGAAACCATGTAATGCGATTTAGAGGTTGTTAAACATGTAAGATGAGGAAAGTTGGGGTAATAACGTACTCAGTATTCCAGATTTGTTAGGGAGATTGATATCGCAGTATCACGGAAATCTTTCACATCATTTCCGCAAGAGCTTGTTGGCTGTAGCCGTTGTTCACAACTGTTTCCATTCCTTTCTGTCCAGAACGTGTTACGTACTGCTTACTGGACTTGAGGAAAACGTGGGAGAACCCACCAGTACAATTTTTTCACTCGCTCTGTTTATTTAATGATACATATAAACTGTTTTGCAGATAATCGAAGTATTTAACCATAAAATTTTCTTTAACAAAATGAGCAAATTTGCAAAATTCTTTTGACCTTAACCTAAACCTAAAGTTGAATAAGCTATTTCAAAAGAAATCTGAAGTGCTGTATTGCAAAACAGCAAACAGTAAAACGATCACACGACGACCGCGCTGGAGACAGTCTCTTATTAAATGCCCTTCCGCGCCATATGAAAACTATATAAGCACCATTGATAAGACTAATTCAGTTACTCAAAACGTCTTAAATTTTAATTTTAAAGTTGTATGTCTAAAGGTTAGGGGTTAGGGTTAGCACCTGTGCTTAAAGTTGAAACAGATTAGCAGACAATGACATTGATATGGTTTACATCAAAGCAACCAACCTCTTAGTTTCAGTCGGCAACCAAGGTGCGACTGGACCCCAACCTTTCCATTCTGACAATTGAGTAAAGCCCTGTTGACAGTTGGCTATTAATATTTTCAATGTTAAACTGATAGTTATTAAGACCGCTCGGAAGCAATGTCCTGAAACATCACTTGGGAACACTTATTACAAAAGAACTAAATCGACTGAACCACAAGATGAAGCTAAAATACACCAACAGTGATGCGGTCTTTCAAACACGGAAACGAAGAGCTTAGTACAGCAGGTTGTTCAAATTTCAACTGACAGAGAAATGCAATTAGAATCAAAGAATCTAACCGGTTAACAGCTAAATCTGACCACAAGGTCCCTCTTTTAACGACATTATGTGCCGTAGTAAAATTGTTCCGGCTCTATTAACAACCAATAGCTGATCAATTAGAACACCGATGGGGTACAAACGAGAAAATGAAGGCAGGTAGACAATGAAACAAATCACCACGAGGCTTGCAGAATGTTACCCCCCTTCATCAGCAAGCAGTTCCATGGATCCACGTTGCGTCGCAGCGGTTACTGAGTGGTGCCGATGAAAGCCAGGTAGAAGAGGGCAGCCAGGCCACGAGCGTTCGTCGGACGCGAGTGTTGCCAACCAACCGACGGGATGTCTGCCTGCTGCTTGTAGTCGACGCTGGGCCAGGTGAAGTACTCCGGTATCTTCGCTCTGCGCAGGCCCTCCTTGCGCAGCTCGTGGCTTCGGCCGCTCGGACCTTGCGACCACTTCTCGTCGCGACGCTACCGCCAATCCTCTTCGTGCCTACCTCTCGGGAGCGAACCCCGTACGTATATAATCTCGGTAAGCAAAGATCGTCTAAGGACACAACCCACACATACCAAATTTTCCTCTTAGATAATGGCAACGGGGCCTCAAGAGGGGGATAGTAGATACTACACCTGAGCCACTGGCACCAGACAGAAGTCTACTGATGCAATGGCATCATGGCTCACTGAGTAACGGGTTTATCAGCAAGATACGACAAATGACTGCTGGTTATTAACCCTTTGCTGCATTGTACGTGACATCTGAGTAACTTAATTAACTGCTGTGTTACTAAAACTCAAATGGCTTAACCTATTGGAAGATTATTCTTTTTTTCTTGCATTCATAATTATGGCAAGGTTTGTGTGAAACAAAAGTTTGGAAGAGATGCCTGGAAGATTGGGAAGTTCTGGAAATAGTGAAAGGGCTACCTATTTTCTAGTGGATTTTCCACGATTTTCGTTATTAACGATTGATAGGAATAATTTTGTTTCGTTCATTATGGTTTTGAACTTAAAGCATTAAGGCAGCGTCTGTTAATACAGACAGGATGTTTCGCATGTTCGTATATCAGGTGCCTGTCAGCAAAGTAATTCATTTGGACAAGTTTTTCAAGCTCACATAATTCAGGGTTTTTATTTATTTACTTTCATTTCAACTTACTTGTTTGCGCAGTTATTTTTCCCGTTTTCCTAAGTCATCTTGGGGTTTCGACCAGCAATGGCGAAGTTGTTTTTGTGCTTATTTTCATTTCTTGTTATTTAATTTTTTCAGGAGTAAGAGCTTAATTTGATGTTTCAGGCTTGGATACGTTGCTAAAAGTTCTTCCTCGTGTGTTCCAAAACATGGCACAACACACAAAGGTACGTTGCATGTTTTGCATTCATATTTCATTTCTCGGAGTACATTCTGTATCGAACAGGCTGCACATATGTTCCATAGACAGCGTTTCTTGACCTGGTCAACCACATTCGGAAAGTGCCTTCCAGCGCAGAGGATTCTCATCAGAGCGTCTTCCTTTGTTCAGTCTCTCTCCACCGTTGTGTAGCAATTTTTTCCAAGTTCCTGTACCAGACATCAATGGAAAATTTGCTAGTGGCATTTTTCTCAACGTCACCTATTTGTAAAGAATCGGAATTCAAAACAACGATTCACTGCATGAAAACGCTTTTGTACCATTCAACAGATTTACGCAAAAATCTGACTGAGCATAATATCATGTCTGAGCGCTACACTGCGCCCATACTTGCACTGTATTCAACACACGGCGGATTCATTGCTTCCTAGGGAATCACCATTATCACTAGTGTCACTGAAAAGGCCAAACTCACTGCCACCCCTTGTACCTTCAGTATCTTAGTGCAACCACGCCGACGTCCAATTTGTTTGTGAAACTCAAAAGTGATAGCACGCTTAAAATCCTGCTAAAAGGGCAGAAAGCTGAACATCACAAAAGCAGAATGCAGATGATCACAACAACCTGCTAGCATGAAATTCTAGTACTTCAACATACATTAATGACAAGTGCTTAGAACTGTTGACATCTGGCCTCGAGGCTGTGACTGGAAATGGCAGTTAGCTGTACTTCGTAGAGGCCTGACGGCACGCCTTCTGAACAGAATGCTTTTACGGGCCTGAGGGTGTTCTAGACTCCCATGAGATGGTTCATTCCCATTTAGTATAAGAAATGGAACTGAGTGGCTGAAACTTGGCGATCGAATACCGATCTCCGTGCATTTCTATTACGCTTCAGTGTGTTACTAATGGACGTCTACTAATGATAACGTTTCCGATAAGAAAAAATCAGGGTAAAGTAAAGAGCTTTCGATAATTACCTCCAGTCTTCGTCACTCGGGGGGAACTAATAAAAATATGTAATAGATGTTGCTTAACTGTGTAAATATGTCTACAGTTACATGTTTTGAACGGGAAGTTGCCTTACCTGTGGATGCAGTCCTACAATGCCATGGTTTAGTTCCCAATCGCATCGTAATTCAACAGGCTTCCTACAATTTCTTATCTCTCTGTCTGAGAGGCGATGACGTATGAATTTTTCGTCGGATCCTGTGTACGAGTTCGGCCACGGTTCAGATATGTGAACATTTCCTTTCTGCAGAATTCTTTCACTGGAAGGCTCTTTTGCGACACCACTTAAAACGATTTCCGATGCGTATTTTTCTTCTTCTGTAACTCGCCGCTGAACTTCATGAAAATTCATACTTCAAACACAAACTCACAATTGCAATTACACCAGGTGATATTGCCTCCCATCTCCTTACTGCACCGCTAACTTACGACTCACAGTGCGTGACGTCTACCTGGGCTCCACAACCGCAGAGCAACTCGGCTCAGAGATATACGTGTCTCATTCCAAGACTACTCGTAAAACGTAATCTGTGACGGTAGGTTTTCTTCTGGCACCCTCACGCTGATGTCGACTATGTACTATTTCAGGTTATTTTACTTTCTCAGTGAAATATAATTATTGTAAAACAAGAACGATGTAACTAATTGCCCTTCAGGTCCAGACAATTCCCGCCGTAGCGTAAACATTTCAGCCAATAACTCTGGCTATTCTCTGTATCGAGATCTCCTTTCCAGGCACCGCAAAGATTTTTCACGAAAGAGCCGAGGAAACAACCACGCGAAAATGGTCCAGTTGCTGGCATTAGAGAGCGGATTTTTCAGAGTGCATTGTGCCGGAGTTGGAATTAGTCTTGCGGTGTACTGCGTTAACAAAAAAAAAAGATTGTTACCAGATCTTTTGGGCTGAAATTTGGAAAACAAGCTTAGAAACGGATTACTGAATCTTCCAAATTTCAGCAGAATGGACAGAGACTAGTGGGCACCGCGGAAGGGGAAATACGATGATGAAAAGTAAAACGTGCACTGAAGGGTGATCAGGAGCGATTCATTTGTTGAGTACCTATTTGGCCTGCCAAATGATAAACTTAAAATGTATGGTAGCATGTTTTTAGAGACGTTGCATTTTCTGATACTTCCGCTCAACAAACTGTGTCAAAGACAAATTTGATATCATTAACATAGTATTATCACTTTAACTACATATTTTCATAATACACAGGTATAGATATAAACACTTCATTCGCAGACAAGGTGGCTTCACGGTTTGCTTCTGGTCAGCCAATCACAGCACAAGAAAGTGATTTCGCGGAGACGGCACTGTTCTTTCTCTGCGACTTGAGTACCTAAGATTCGATAAGCACGAAGCGCTGAACATCTCAGTTCATGCAATGCGTCTGCTTCGGTGCATTCTCGATATATTTAGCGCCTCGAAATTAGAACACTCTATCGCAATAAATTATACTGAAGGACTATTTGTAAAGTGTGGAAATGTGATGTCTCCAGTTCAGATACATTTAAAGGGTGGTCGTGAACTGCCGTTACGAACGTGCAGGTCTCGTAGAGGGATGTCAGTACATAACGTTACACAAAGGAACCCATGTCATGTGAAAACATGGTTGCTACGTAGTTGTGCAAAACGGCAGCTTTCGTTGGAGGTACTCTAGTATTGACAGATGTCAGTTGAAGTTCATCCCACCTCTCTGACCTAGATCGTGGGTCATTCTCATGTCGCCTTCATCAGCATAGTTTACCACGTCAGACTCCACTGCATACACTTTACGGTATAGCAATGAACCGACTTCGTCAAATGGTACCTTCACCATCAGCAGGTGTGACAGGTTCAACAAGGTCCACACCGGAATGGCATCACGTTGAAGAGAAGCCATCGGAGTACACGAGTAATTTATTTCATCAGGCGCGACCCAGTAAGTCACTTATTCTAAAAGTCCACTCATAACTTGAGGAAATGGTAGACTATACACACGATTAACCGACATGGGTTGGAGTTCAAACTATCGCCTACTCAATTGCCTCTACAAACCCTAAATGTTGACAACGGGAACTTCTGAACATCTTGTAGATCTTGTGATGCGGTTGGGTCTTTGGGTTAACCAGCAGTTGATTTTGACTAGTGAGGGATGTTGCCTCCTCTCCAATTAAATGTTAGTTGTGGAGAGAATTGTGTGTACAGTAGCCAGAAGTCCAGGTTCGTTCAGAGTGGTAAATGTTTTCCCATTTACGGAACCCGCGAAGAGCGTAGAGTCAAGTCGGAGAACCTTGGTAAGAGAAATGTTTCACATGTAGTACACATAGCTTATTCTGTTGAGGATTGTCAGGAGCCAACCCTCGGGGTTTGGAGGAAGCCGGAAGGCACGTGTTTAAGCTCACGCAGACTGGCGTGAGGTCTGGAGCAGGACAAGGACGTTAGACGAGAAAACAAAGGATGTAGCTGGTGGAATACTTAACTGTAAGCCATTAATGTTGAACGTAGCTCTTGTCTGTACATTCTTTACAATATCAATAGCAACTGAATAATGGCGCCTTGATAACGGCGCCTTGCTACGTCGTAGCAAATAACGGCGCCTTGCTACGTCGTAGCAAATAACGGCGCCTTGCTACGTCGTAGCAAATAACGGCGCCTTGCTACGTCGTAGCAAATAATGGCGCCTTGCTACGTCGTAGCAAATAATGGCGCCTTGCTACGTCGTAGCAAATAATGGCGCCTTGCTACGTCGTAGCAAATAATGGCGCCTTGCTACGTCGTAGCAAATAATGGCGCCTTGCTACGTCGTAGCAAATAATGGCGCCTTGCTACGTCGTAGCAAATAATGGCGCCTTGCTACGTCGTAGCAAATAATGGCGCCTTGCTACGTCGTAGCAAATAATGGCGCCTTGCTACGTCGTAGCAAATAATGGCGCCTTGCTACGTCGTAGCAAATAATGGCGCCTTGCTACGTCGTAGCAAATAATGGCGCCTTGCTACGTCGTAGCAAATAATGGCGCCTTGCTACGTCGTAGCAAATAATGGCGCCTTGCTACGTCGTAGCAAATGACGTAGCTGAAGGCTATGCTAACTGTCGTGTCGGCAAATGAGAGCGTATTTTGTCAGTGAACCATCGCTAGCAAAGTCTGTTGTACAACTGGGCGAGTGCTAGGAAGTCTCTCTAGACCTGACGTGTGGCGGCGCTCGGTCTACAATCACTGATAGTGTCGACACGCGGGTCCGACGTATACTAACTGACCGCGGCCAATTTAAAGGCTACCACGTAGCAAGTGTGGTGTCTGGCGGTGACACCACATATTCTATCTCAAACACTTGACAGTTACACAGTGGATATTTTGTATATAGAAGGCTGCTGTACCTTGAAAGTAAGCTTATGTCGTCAGTATATCGGCAGTACATATTTTGACATGCTTAATGTGCATGTGAACATCGAAAAATCTACAGCCAAATATCGAATTAGTCGGCAGAATCACCATTCGTGGCTCCGTAAACTTTCCTGGCGTATGTATTCATGTCTGGTCTCCAGCCGGAACATAGTCATCTGCACTCGATACTACGCCGGTGCACTTGACCGCCATCTTCAGGTGAGTAGGCCATCGCACTATCTCACCGCAATTGGAATCAAACACCCCGCGGCGGCTCTTCTATATACAGACCGTGTGTCCACCGAGCAGCGCGAACGCTACGGCCCTCCAGGGACCGGCACAACAGCGCACCAGTGGTGTAAGCTCGCGTGAACTGTAAATCGTTATCAAACATCTTGGCAGTTCCTGATGACAGAAACAAGGATTGCTGTTTCTTACTGTCAAACAGAATATGGTTCCAACTCTTACTTACAGGATACCTCTTACCTCTGTTCAGAATATTGTCAGCGAGCCACATTTCAATGGCTTCTTTCGCTGCAGACGCCCAATACCGCGACGCAGGGGCAACCACTTGTCCCATCGTACAACTTTTTATGTCCTTCAGTAAAACAATGTTCCGCCACTCAGATTTTATGGCTGAAATAAACGCGTGTGAGATGTTGCTCCACGCCACTAACCTGGAGCGAACGAATCGTTCCTCCAATATAGGCTTTCGCGAAATGGCAGGGAATCCTCTAGACCCCGGGCTTCCTCAAACACCAATCATCCTTCACTAATCCGAGCAGAATTTTGGTCTTAGCTCGCAGACGGAATACACATTCAATATCAAATTTCTTTAACCTTTTCATGTCTTACGGATACGCTCCCCGCAAAAGGTAGGAATGCCACCGATTTGCTTGTATCTTCAGTTGGTTCCTCCCGATCTCCACTTCTTGTGTCAAATTGTCTGCATCTCAGATGGCGTAAACTCTTTCCATCAATGTACGTAGGCCCCCACTGCTCTGGTCCGATCGATGACAACCTGATGCATAGAGATATTGTATGCGTGGGCTTACGATAAGCACTGTCCTCATGTCCTGTCATCCATCCTGTGGACAAAGACATCTAAAAAGATAAGTGTTTAATCCTTTCCAACTTCCATCGTGAACTTAATATTGGGATGCAGACAGCTAAAATGATTATGGAAATGATAGAGAGCATCCCTCCCAAGTGGCCATACCATAAAGGTATGGTCGACGTATCTCCAGAAACAAGTTGATTTTAAGAACGGTGTTGCCACGTTCTCCATCTTCCACAAACAAATTGGCGATCACGGGGATAATGGACTCCTCAAAGGCACTCAGTTTGTTAAAAGTATTTCTCATTAAGTAAAAAGTACGTCCGCGTCAACACATGGCGGAAAAGCGTATTTCTTCATCAATATTTCACAAATAAACTGCAAAAAATCTTAGAGAAAATCTTAAAGAGAAACTCTGGTAAAGACAGACGCAACATCAAACCTGAGGAGAGAATTCTTGGGACTGAGCCAATGTCTTACGCTGAATAATAGCCAGAGAACTGGTAGTATCATGATCGCATTCTCCAATGGGGGGGAGGGGGGGGACTGAAAATGGACGCTAGATACTTACAAACTTGAAAGTAGGAGCGCCAAAATTGCTAAAAAAACGCCGAAGAGAAAGTCCTTTCTTGTGTACGTTAGGCAAACGGTATAATCTCGGCGGGACTTCAGCCTCAGTTGGAAATTTTTCTAAGAACTCCAATTCAAAACAGTAAGTGTTGCGTTTTATACCTTTAGTTTGATAGTTCTGCAATCTTCGGTATGGTGAGTGTACAAGAGATAAATTTTATGCACATAAAAGTCCCGTGAAAGAACCGTTGCATGAACCTTGCCCACTGGAAAAATTACTAAATCCTACTCTTCTCTGATGGACAAGATCGCGGCTCTTCCAAGCGAGGTGTTACGTCGCGGGGGTGGCACCCGACACAACTGACACACCTCACCTAACCTCATCAGCTAGATGGTAGGGAAACCTTGACACGGGTTCAACGGCGGAAATGAATTCCGTAATGGGAACATGTTGTAAGGGCAAAATTTAATGCCTTCTCCAATATTGCCAGCGTAGCATCGTCCAGATCTTACGTTGAGAGACTGATCCCCTGTCGATGAGTATCACCACATACTATAGAGAGAGAAGAAAACCGTTGAAACTTCGAAGATTACCTACTGACTGCGTTGCCCAGCACGAACTGTCAACACAATCCCAGGATGCGGCAGACAGCAACGCTGAAACTGCCAAATGCAAATACAATAAATCTTTGGATATGAAGTCCAGTTGCCTGCGTGTAAAAATAATGCGGTTCCTTACTAAGGCAAAACCAGCACGCTTCTTAATGGTGCTGGCCGTTCTTGTCCCGATGTAATGGAAAAAATTTTGGCAAATTTAGGTATTAATCCTTCATTCCAACATCTCAGCAGAAAAGCGAGGGCGCTCAGCAATTTCCCTTCTTGCGAAGTTCATAAACAACCTTGAAAGCTAAAACAACCCTTCCCCGTTGAGGCTCTTCATGTGATGCCGTTATCTTTCCCGGCGTAATAATTGGTTGTATTTCTGTCGGGGCTCCAGTCGGAACACATTCGATCCGGCTGGAAAGCCGACATGAATAAACAGAATCACCTGTTACTGGCCAATGATCGAAAAAGTCTTCGTGTCTTCGGTTTGGAGTGATGTGTACATACGGCAACTCGAGTACACCAGTATGTGACTAGAAGTGACATAGGGTCATATACCGTATAGATTCTCAACCATATAGTTCAGAGGTCCAAACACAAATTCAACCTCAAATTTCACAGTTTCCCATCGCGTTCAGCCTAGGATTATTGTTCGACCTCAGATGAAGTAAAAGTGAAGTAACCTACAGTAAAGGATGTCATTTTGTCCATACTGTTGTATAATTGCTCTGCTGTTAAACTTGTCTCAGCAAGCCTTGACAGGTAAATTGCAGACATATTGTTAAGGTTACGATGTCCACAAACGATAGGGCTGTTCTTCTGAAAATATCGGACAGGTGTCAGGCTGGTATGCACGGTGCTAAAAGTCGGAACTGTCCATTTCTGCAACTTCCAGCTATATATGAAGACAGTAACTGTTCTCCAAAGAAGAGATACCATTGATGACCCTGCAGCTTCACTGTTCACAATCTACATTCCGTATGTTATTAATATTTTCCCATCTACTCATTATTGGCGGCAACTAAGGTGACGATTCCCGTAAGAGTTCGAGCAACCAGGGCGCATTCGCACAGACGAAGGTGAATGGCCGTGTTTTGGACAGTTGGGAATGTGGGTTTCACGGGAAGCGTGCAAGGGGTAAGTCCCTGCAGTCACGCTATTCACCTGTGTCCTCGGTGGCTCATATGGATAGGGAGTCTGCCATGTAAGCAGGAGATCCCGGGTCCTAGTCCCGGCCGGGGCACACATTTCCAGCTGTCTCCATAGAGGTACATCAAAAACACCTGTCGGCAGCTGAGGGTTTCAAATTAATTACCATTAATTTCCAACTGTATGACGAAGCGAAAGAGGAAAGACGAGGTACCTGGTTTCAGCAGTGTTCCGAAAGGACAGGCAAACGATGTCGTATTTATCATAACGATTGAAATGTTACACACAGAACTTACAGGACACTACATAACGATGTGTAGTATACACTGTCACGTGTTGCATGCGGGACACTACACTTAAGGAAAAAGTAAGAATTCTTAAATAAAGTAAGTTTATCGCAGACGCCGATGGTGCGGAGGGGGGTTCGCGGCAAGTGCAACTCCTTGCTGTCGGTCCCCTCACTTCCCCCCTCCCCCCTGCCGACACTGTTAAGTATAAATCTACAAAGTGCGAGACTATGGATTACATTTCAAAATAAGATATAAAAATGTTTGCTGTCGAGCTCACATGTGATTGCACATGTTAATGGATTTCCTGAAAACCAGGGAAAGTGTTTAAACTGCACAGCTATGCTATCTGGGGACCAATCAAACGCATTTCTCGCAGTTATAGTTATGTAGACAGGAGTGTGTGGTGAAAAATTTCACAACGCACACAGTACTTACTTACATGAAACTAAGTTTACTACTGTCTCCAGCACTGAATCAGAAAAAAAGATGGTTCAGCACTGATCTTGATAACGGCAGAGAGTACATGCAGCTGTCTAAATACATTCATGAGCTGTCGAGAATGCTGTGTTCAAATAACAGGCACATAGCTTGTAACGGGTGTTCCTTTAACTTCACTCCAATAAAGCTTCTTGAGCGAAGAAAATCTAAGAGGTAAACTGTACATCACTTCCCTGTGCTCTCGGGAAAGTCTCACTTTGTCCAGGAGCAGCTCAAGTGAGGCCTTCCGTCCCATGAGCTGGGTTGCGAAGTATTACGCTGACAATCCACAGGCAAATGACCAGTTCTCGATTGACAATGAAATTTCTTCATGTTGCTTATCAGTCAACATACAGTTTGCATTTGTGAATTTCTGTAAGAAAGATGACCGCTAACGTACCTTGGATATTGTTCAATGTTAAACATGGTTTTTACAGCTTTAGAATACCTTGAACCGTTGGTAATGATTCGACTACTAATTTGGGGACTCAACCCTTTCTCAAACACTGTACAGCACTAGTCAGTGCACACAAGATACGCGCTCGCCACTAGTGTGGGCTTGCTCCACCTTTCAACTTCGTCACCACGACCGACAAAAAGTTCTACCAGTAACGTTGATGCCATGGTTATAAAAGGCGCCGTACTGGTCACTGTACTTCCACTTTAGGAGTCGAAAACGATGTTCAGGAATAGTATTCTAAATACTAAGATGCAGATCACATTCCTGACACTTGTAAAATGCTTCTTATAACCACTATAGGCTTTACAATTGACCATTACTGCACACACATCACATATGCAACACAAGTTACGTAGATACTCGCATCGTACAGGTCATAAGCAACATACCACAAAATACGAAGGAAAAATCATGGGCGTAACAAAGTTACAACTAAAAGTAACATGTTGAATGTAAACATGTTGAATGTAAACATGTACAGAGTTCAGTAGCCCAAAATTGATGTTCAGGGTAGCTTTCCTGCATAGGTAAAGACTACTATAATTCCGCTACAGATGACTTCTGGTGGTGATATTAAAATACCCCAGTCCTCTTAGTGCATATTTATGTATCCCTACAGACCATCGGTGGCTTCAGTCACAGCAGTCTGAAAGGCAGTCAAAAGGACTAGAACACTTCCATCACGGTACGATCAGTATCACGAAAGTTCATCTAGTAGATGAATACTGACCTTCCTGCAGTGCAAATACATCTTACTACAGCAGTGGGTAAGTCATTTTATGTCCTCTTAACGCAGTGTTCAGTTTGCTGGAAACTGCATGGTAATGCCATACTGAAAGGAAGAAGAGATGTCTTTCTTAAAGTCTGCCTTTTACAAAGTGATCGCGGCTTGCCTGCATCAGTATTCCCTTAATAGGTAATTAATTTCCATTATTGGCAACACCTTTGAATCGTTCCTATGGCAAGTACTACAGATAAATAACGATTTTAGTTCCTCGTTACTTTACTTTTTGCTATTGAAACTATATTAACTTCAAATCAAACGATAAAATTCTCTCTAGCCTCCACCGTGTTAAGATGCTTAAAATGTGCGAGCTTTCAGCCAATTACGCATTTCAAAATACTTGATTCGGCTGGGATGTGGAGAGAATTTTATCAGCATATTACGCCGCGAATCCATGCGTTTGTGTGTCCATATAAAATATTTGCCTTTGGGATACAACAACGTGTTTCCATGCGTGGGACAACCACTTCATGCTACTGTCGTGCGTGACTTTTCACATTCATTAGTTCCCTTAGAAACAGCTAATTGAAAGCACTGTTCAGAGTTGCATGTCGCCTCAGCATTTACGTACATAACGGATATAGTTGCGAAACCGACGGTATGTCAGAACTGACACCGCCGGGAGGAGAGTGCTGCTCAGATTCGACCGCAGAAAGTAAGAATCCGGTTGCCCGTTGCCAAGTAGTTGCTGTTGGGCTGGAAAAATGCTGCTGGGCTTTACTCACACTGCCAGTAAGAAATCACACGATTCCATTTCTAGCACCTACAGAAATCTGTTCGTTGCTATAGAATGAATGCTTGACTCCAAAATCACAGGTGAGCCTCAGAAACTGTTCATGTGATGCAAATAATTCCTTGTTACTACTTACACGTTACAATATTCCACTCGTTAAAATCATTTCATTCCCTCTTGTGTATTCGTAACTGTTAACTGCTGCCGTCGCTATTTGCTGAAGAGGTTTTTATTCGTTTTTGCATTGGTCTTTAGAGAATCTTGACGCGAGACGAATATCTCTTACATGCAAGACCCTCCACTGCTGCTTAAGCCAGAAACGTCTCCGTACAGTCTTGGCTCCAATTTTCTGCTTCTGAGAATATAAACGAAGGGGTAAAAGTACAAATTATGGTATCTGCAGTAATAAAGTAAAACTTCCAAATAAGTCAATTAGTTGTACTGAAGATTTGCTCTACCTTTACTGCTTCGCTTTATTAGTATAGGTCCACTACATTGCAGGTACATTTTTGCGCCTTCCTGCTGCATAGTGGTGGATCGTTAAATACAATATTTCTTTAGAGGTGATGGTTGTTGGGTATTACATTCTTTAGAACGGCTTACTCGGTTTCTCTCTAACCACGTACTAATGAATATCACTATGCTCAATACCTCTAATATTTGGTTTTGAACAGAAAAGATTGATTGCTAACGCAACTATTTCGATCTGAAAATCCACTAGACTGATGAGCCTGCAGTCAAATGGTAGTGTGAATTAAAGGTTATTGCATATAAAACACCAGGGACGTTACAGCAACTACGTACGCTGCACTCCAGATGTCCTGTCATGATTGATACCGCTGTATCGTGGAAATCTTCTACCACACTCGAGCAGGAGCTTGTTGCCTGTAACCGTTGTTCCAAAAAGATTGCACTCCTTTCTCTCCAGAATCTGAATAATGGGTTTCACCAGCTAGATACGGCTACTGAATGGAGGTCCTTAATCGCGTCAAATTAGTTCATTTCGAAAGAAGACCCCATTTACGATGTACATACCAGCGAAAGAGTGACGCTAGTCCCCGCTAACTTGCTCAAATTTCCAAGTGTCTTCGTACTCCATTCCCTCTATCCCCACGCTCTGTTGCGTTTGCTAGTCCACTTGTGACGAAAGTGCCTCACTATCAGACAGCCGAAGTCGCAGTTGCAAGTTCATGTTCACAACTCTTCGCTTAGCTTCGCTCCCGATCACGAAAAGCACCAGCCTCTTAATCGAAAATGCTCCTCCATAAAATCAGTCAGCGCTCCCTCCCCATTGACCATAGCATGAACACTTGCATTTCAGCAGATCCCAATTGCCCTACTCCCAGCACCACGACACCGAACATCAGCCAGTGGCTCTCAAGTAGCTCCCCAGCACGCAACACACTTCATCGACATCTTGTGCAATGGGAATGGGACGAAATGTCAATGAAAAAGTAAATGGAATCGAACGAGCATTCCTACTCTAATCATTCTAAAACTAATTAACGTATGTTACACGAAACGCTGATTCCATGTCCACCTACAGTCACTGCTATTCCTTTAGACATACATGCATGATTCACACATACGGCTGTATGTTTCTCCCATTTCCAATTAAACGCCAATGACAGCGTTATTATATTCAATAAATCTGAAATTTAGAAATGAATTCCTGCACAATTTTTAGAAAATGCATGGAGTACTTGCTGCTAAGAGACATTTCATGTACATACCTATTGTTACAGCATATTTCATAGTGCAGTTAGTTGCAAATGCCATTATCAGATACGTCTACGCTTACGTCCAAATGAACTAAAATCGTACTGTCATTTGTGGTTCCTTTCGTTTCTCTGAAGTTACACGAATATTCATTTTGCAGTCCCTATCAGCCCTCTACCAATTTATTGCCCACAAGAGTCGAATATTTTCAACCATCTTTGAACAGTAAAGCATCATTTGATGCATACAGTAACAAACGTTCCTCTTTAAATGTTAACATTTACAAAAGTAAAGTTCTGAGATTTGACAGGCGCTTGTCATTACGTTGCCCGCTTCACTGCAAGTCCTGAGGTAGGGTAAGGGAGTCCATGCTCTGCTCAATAAGGAACTCGTCGTGATGGCTGAGAGACATTGCGTGTCAAGAGATACTCGCATTCATCGTTGCGGACTGCACCGAGGCATGGCGAATGTCTGTGGTAACAACGCATGTCGTCCCTTTGGACGATATCATATCTACCTTGTAAGACAGCTTTGTTTGCGATTTATAGCCTGTAAAAGCTGACACTAAGAATTAGTTCCGCGTGTAATTACAGTTAGTGCTTCTGTAAATGATTGCATTGTTAGGACTTAGATATTACCTTTAAGGTTACTGCAGCAATATTCCTTGGCCGACTTTGTTACCAGAGTGGGTTTTTTCAGTGTCTTCATAATTCCAGCCAGCACTTGGCTCCAGCTACTTGCACATGTTACCAACCCTTTTCGCTTTTACGTCTAGGTAGGTGCCTACTACTTAAGGCCAGATACTTACCACCATTAACCCCTCATATGTCCATACAAGGGCTTCATGCCTGTCGTGTTTGAACCTATTACCGTTTATCGTGCCTCCGCTGATATGCACACACAGCACAGTGAAGTTGTGTACACCAATTGTTGCAAGTGTTCAATGAAAGGGAACTATCCACGGCATTCAGCATTAACTTGATGTTAAGCTCCTCCGCCACTCTGGTCTTCCCACAAAACTCACTGGACCGTCAGCTACTGTTAACGCTTTTGGGGATTGCGGTAGCTGTTGAACGTGAACTCCCATTACACAAATCGAAGTACTCTCATAAGTAACGAGTCTTTCTCTCAAACTTTGTCACACGACAAGTCGGGAATTCCCTTAATTGGGATTCCATATACGCCGCATTTTTAACCACCATAAGACCTAATCATTGTTTCTAACAGTTCACTGCGCTAAATAGTAAATACATGAAAAAGACCACGTCAAACTTCAGACGCAGTGGTCTGCGTCATTATAGAGGTGTAAATGACTAAGCAGAAGAGATTTTGCTGCAATGAAAGCGTAAGGGTAATCCTACAGTTTGTATACCATGTGTACAGTTACATAAACAGGTTGGTGGTTGGGGACATGTTGGAGTACAACGAAGCAGCGAATTCCCGGTGATTGGAGTATTAGTGGTTCTAATTTACTGCGCATACGATGTACATAAGACGGTTACTGAATAAAGTTCATACGTCATTAAAAAATAATTCTTGCAACTAGTATCTCCACTCGGCTTTCGCGTGGTAAGATTCCCTAACACGCATCCATGTCAAGAGCTAAAATTTTTAGGTGGGTAAACGCTTCTGCAATAAATGTTGGTTCCACAGTCTCAGAATGTGATTAAATATACATCAAAACTAAACGTACTTGCTTTTACTCTTGACAAGAAGCGCTTGAGGTGGGACGACCGTGGCAGATATCCACAGCCTTGTTCTTCGGTTTACACAGTAGTTCAAGCGCCTCGGTCGCTGGGTTCTTCGTCCTACATGCCTTACTGCACCATGTATGTACTGACATTGTCAAGATCCTAAACAATTTCCCTTTTGTTAGGAGATAACTACCGTGAAAGTACTACTAGCAATACTAAGATCTCAGTGTGAAGGACATAGCTGCACACTTTAACTAAACGTTGCGTTTGAATCATAACTAACATGTCGCTCAACAAAATCATAGATCTTGTGGTCAGTTTTGTCTCAAAAAACCGCAGTCAGAGGTGTAATTTTGGTTGTAAGCGAACAATGAGCTATTGATGCAGAACTCGTAAGTGGCTGACAGGTTTTCACAGGCGTGACAGCCCTGATGTTGGTGTATATGCCAAAGCTGTTAACAGATACTGGTGTCGAATGCGTGAGGAGTGTGTAAGGCAAAGTTCAGGAATCGGTAATGTGTATAAGGTCGGCTAGGAACGCTGTAACGAACAACCTGTGACTACGAAAGGATCTATAAAGGCTGCGACGGGGCTATCACCGGGCAACTAATAAGCTCCAGCCGGGTAAGATTGATTTGTGACTTTCTAGAGAAATATTTAGCTCGTCCCCTATCCCCAGCTTAAACATTAGCCTCGTCCTTGAGCTCTTAACGACGTTGAAAGAAACTTTGAAATGGGTCTATTAACGCAAATTCGTGCACATAAACAGTGCCAAGCCACAAAGTAAAATTCCTTTAATGCCTCCCCGAAAGAGATCCCACAATCCAATAAGAAACTGTGCGTGTGTGCGGGCGCACCCATTGGAATAAATTAAATTCCGTGCTGAGAACCAAATTTTCGTAACCCTTTGTCCTCCGTCAGACGAAAGACTGAAATCAATCTGTAGCTGTGGCAGACCCTACTCCAATGAATTTCTCTATCCCACAAGCACCCTTTCTAGTGTCAATCACGAACGTCTTACCTTTCACCCCCAAAACAGCAGATACTGAGTAACAAGACTGTGTACGGCTAAATGAAAGACACTCCGAATCGCTCTTTCCCTCACGATAACACCAGTCCTTGAGTAATAAGCTTTTCAACTTACTACCTGCTTGTTAGGTTCGCAGGCTTGGTTCGGATTGTATTACCCAAAGTGCATATCACTTACGAGATCTCATTTTCAATGAGAGTCCGCAGCTGCGATGAAGTTTTTGCATGATTTCTTGAAGCCTTCAGCTGCCATTTGCTTTATTTCCTGTGAGATGGTACAATTTCGGCCTTAGGCCATTTTAAAGTATCTAAAACGGAAGATTCATACATTGGGTACGTTAGTGACACTTGTGATTTTGATGTAGAAACAGATAATATCTGCATATAGGCCCTATACTAGGCGAATTGTAATTTCCTTGACGGATGATTTTTTTCCGTGTCAGATTGTCATATACATTGTTGCTCTATCATATGATGCTCATAAATTAGTTCGAGGTGTTCATGCTATTTTAGGAGTACGTTACTTTCGAACAATTGTCGCAAAGCTCTAAAATTTAACGTACTTAAAACGAGGAAGATTGCAATCATTTTAGAGAATTTTGCTACTTAACTTGCATATACTTTCAATCTGTTATATTTGTCGTTCATCTTTGGTGTGAATATGACTACGTAATTTCTTCAAAATAACTTGCAAATACTTGTTCTGTTACTGTAGGAGCACGTCACTTTTGAATAGATGGTACAACGATCTTACCCATCACATTTATCACAGTATTCTAATGAGATAGTGCTGAGAACCACGAGAGTCTAGTAAAATTTGCTTCATGGTTGCTTCATGTTTCACACTAGTGATACTTATTCATTAGTGTGGCGATAATTTCACATTTATGCTTCTGTAACTCATAGCCCTGGAACTGGTGGAAAGTTGTCTAGGAATTTCACATTTCGCAGGTCTTCCTGCTCATTTAGAACTTTGAAATCAAAACACACCTAAAATATCCATTTCTTCAATTTCTTCAATTACATCCATGACATTTCCTTTATGTACCTTACGTAATATTCGAAGTGATACATCTATATTAGCTATGTTGGTGTCTTCTAAGCGTGCAACAAATGTGGATGGGCTATTGTCGCTTTTTGTCGTGTGTTCTTTAAATCGTGTGCTAAATTTCCTTCCTGTTTGCCCAAAATTTTGTATTAGATATTTTTCAGTTACAATGCGCCTAGTACATCTATAGATCTCCCTTGTTCCTACATAAAAATCAAAAGTTTCACTCGTGTATAAAACGTATGAAACTTCAGTTTCAGATAATTTAAAATGGAATAAGGCCGAAATTCTACCATCGAACAGAAAATAAAGAAAACGGCAGCTAAAGCCTTCAAAAAATATCACAGTTACTCGTAATCTTACGGTGCGGCTATGGCTAGCTGTTCAGGCTATAAAAACTTAACAAATGCGTTGCCCTTACCGATACCTGGCGACAAATATACGTGGAACACTGGCGATTTCAAACGTCGGCATTGAAGCAAAGATGCTTCTAGATGAGTGGCACCATACGTTCCACACGAGTAACCCATCACTGATGTGTGATAACGGGCTCCATAGTAGAAACGACTTGCAGACAAGCAGCAATACACATTCCGGTAATACAGATGACACGGCAGCATCTGTTAGATGAGAATGTGATAACGACTGTTGAATGATAAATCTCAACTGTTGTTCCACTCCGTTGAACAAATGATCACTTCCTATCATGAAAGGTTATATACACTCCGTCGGTTCATGGTGAATACTTGAAGGAACCCAGTTCCTGATCAATACTGAATTACTAGCATAAAAAGTGAATTCTTTGTTCGTTAGAGCCGCACCATCTTAATTTTCCTTCTACATAGTCATAGCATGACCCTCGTGTTGAAAGAAAGTTACGAATCCGGTAAATGTCCTCCGAACTTGTTTAACGTAGATAGGCCGAAGATGTCAATCCAAAATTCTTTCGGACTCTCCAAAACTGCTTGGAGCTGTGCTTATGCAACACATAGTGACTTAAGCACTGGTGTATACTATTCATTGCTATGCGCATCCACGTCATTATAAAAACAGCAGCCTTCATAAGCTGTCAGATCTCTTATTAGTGGATACAGTGCAGACGTCGCGTGCTGGGGCCTACAAGTAGCTAACATAGTCACAGCGGCCCAATCACGATGCCCTGTGGAGTGCTGTCATCCGCTAATCATCTGTGCAAATGTACGCCTCCACGCACTGAGTGTGCCCTAACCTCCTACAGGGTCCCAGACCACATTGACGTCCTCCGTAGTGCACTCCTTAGTTAAAACTACACGCTGAAGGAAGCTCCGACCAGCCATTGGCAATGTTGTCTGTTTGCTTCCTGTACGCAGATCATCGCATTAGGTCTTAGTAAGGTATACTAACGTTTTAAAGTTTCAGATATTTCCCAATGCGCCAGAGAGCTCTACGGAATGCCAACAGACGCTGAGAAATTTCGTAGTACTTGATTAGTAATTTCCAGTGCAACAGGTAGGCGTAAAACAACAAACCAGCCGCAACAAACATCTGTTAGTGGCAGGATTTACTAAAATTTCCTCCTGAGTTCCAGTGATGTCTCTACTGTTACAGCATACTGACTCCCGCAGTACAAACTCAAAACGAGTGTGCTGCAGCATGATTCGATGATTCCGTTCTATGCAGAACGGAAAATACATGCTTTTAATGTAGCAGTTAGTAATACTTCAACCGAACTTAAAGCAGATTTCCAATAACACTGTTTCAACATTTGATATCCAAATCCATCACGTACAGCGTTATTACTTCGTATGCCCCGTGTTACGCAAGGCCTCCTATATTTCTTGCGCTCACTTTCTGCAATAACAATAAATCCACTTACTCGAACTGATCTTCCAAAACGCAAAGTACTTCAGTGTCAAGTTCCTAACAAGGGAGACAGTTTTTGCGAAGGGAGGTAGCTGAGGTGATCGCTAAGTCAGAAATACGTGGATATAGGATCGACAAGATATTCGTTGAATACTGGTGCTGTGAAAAACGGGGCAGCAAAAGTTTTTTCAGTTACAGATGTAGATGATTTTCTTCAAATACCTGGGAAGTGGTCTACCAAAACGTAAATGGCAGGCTAGATGCGGCTTCTTAATTCATAGTTCTACAATGTTGGATTGGATTTTTTGAGTTTGTAGATTGACGTTTTCACCTTTGTTAGCGTTACCCCCGTCACCATTATAATGTAAACTGCATCATTCAAGAGACACTTACCGTGCTTACACAGATTTGAAATGTCATAAATATGCTTACAAGGGAACCTCCCCATCGCACCCCCCTCAGATTTAGCTAGAAGTTGGAACAGTGGATAGGCCTTGAAAAACTGAACACAGATCAATCGAGAAAACAGGAAGAAGTTGTGTGGAACTATGAAAAAAATTAGCAAAATATACGAACTGAGTAGTCCACGTGCAACATATGCAACTTTAAGGGTGACATTCAGCCAGGAGCGCCGTGGTCTTGTGGTTAGCGTGAGTAGCTGCGGAATAAGAGGTCCACGGTTCAAGTCCTCCCCCGAGTGAAAAATTTACTTCCTTTATTCTCGCAAAGTTATGATCTGTCCGTTCGTTCATTGACGTCTCTGTTCGCTGTAATAAGTTTAGTTTCTGTGTTTTGCGACCGCACCGCAAAACCGTGCGATTAGTAGACGAAAGGACGTGCCTCTCCAATGGGAACTGAAAACATTTCATCGCAAGGTCATAGATCAACCGATTCCTCCACAGGAAAACACGTCTGATATATTCTATACGATACTGTTGACGGCATGTGCGTCACATGACAGTAATATGTTGTCGACCCACCTAACTAGCACGCTTGGCGAATGGGTAAAAAGATTCTTCTACCTTGCCCGATTTAGGTTTTCTTGTGGATGTGATTATAACTCCCAAAAAAGTGATCGCATCGGACGGACAGACACAGACAGACAGATAATAATTGTCTGAAAACAAAAAATTAAAATTTTCAGCCGCGGAACACTTGAACCGTGGACCTCTTATTCCGCAGCTACTCACGCTAACCACAAGACCACGGCGCTCCTGGCTGCATGTCACCCTTGAAGTTGCATATGTTGCACGTGGACTACTCAGTTCATATATTTTGCTAATTTTTTTCATAGTTCCACACAACTTTTTCCTGTTTTCTCGATTGATCTGTGTTCAGTTTTTCAAGGCCTATCCACTCTGCCAACTTATAACTAAATCTGAGAGGGGTGCGATGGGGAGGTTCCCTTGTGAGTAAATTGTAGGTGAAGCCACTGATGCTGAAAACGTAGTGTATCGAATTTTGGGAAGTTCGCATTTGTGTGAAAAGATACGTAAATGAAAAAGGAGATCGTCCCACGCTGGGCAACAAAAATACGTTGAGCAGAGAACGCCTCGTGCTGTCCGGCGTAAATTGACAAGAGTATCTTTTTGCCCCACATAGGGAGAAAATAAATGACGTCAATAAGTTGAAATTAAAAAGCAAAACGTGAAGAGCTTACGGAATTTATACGTAAATGGAACAGATTGTTTAGGTGAATAAGACGAAACGATTTCATTTAAGTAAGTTTCACACAAAAATAGTTTAAAAAAATGAAATCCCGTGGTCAGTTACACCTTCTTAGCGTGATGCCTGAACAGCCTTAGGTTCGTGCTTCGTCTATGAATCTGCTGGCGTTCGTTATTTAAATGCCACTTCCTTGCTGTCCAAATATTTCTTTAAGCAGGCTAACTTTTCCGGCAGTCCTTGAGTTTCACACGCCTCCTTGTGCGAGATCTTGGCGCTTTGTGTTCACACCCCATTAGTGAACTCAGTGTCTTCAAATTCTCGACACGTTCCTGCTTCTTAAAGCAGGTAAGACAGCTGCACGTGCCACAAAACATTCGCCTCCAGTCGCCTTATTCACGCTTTTGTCTATTCAGCAGTCGCCCATCAGTTCCGTTCCGTTCTGGGCTGCAAAACAACTGCCATGCGCGCCCGTTTCAGAACCGAAGAGGGAACTAAAAGCGACTCCACGTTATGCCCAATCACAGGAAGGAAAGACAACTAAAAAATGGGACTGCTTCTTAAATGAATGACCATGATCAAAAGAATAAATGTCCTTCGGCATCTTGATACGACGGCTAAAAATCTGGGCCGACAGCCCGCGCGTCGGTAGCTAAAACGGCCTATAACTCAGTCGGCAAACATAAATTGGAACGTAAGTGGTTAAAAAAGAGCATTGCGTCAGGAAATGGTGAGCCGTAGAAGGTTGAGGAAAACGAGCAAAGTGGTGGGATCACCAGTTAAGAAACGGCGACGAATAAAGACGGTACCCAATACGCAAACTAGCTAAATTGATCTGCTCGCTGCGAGAGGGGGCGAGAGGTGGTCGGCGAAGTCGCTGGGAGGTTTTTAATTCACCGAAGCATGCTCTCATGAAGGGAAGACACATTCTGATGCCAAAGGGACACCGCCTGCTGACAAAGCAACACAGAGATCATTGGAAGATGCCGGGGTGTAAGGACTGCAGCCTCCGCAGCAGCGTCAGCGACCTCGTTTCCCGTCAGACCGGCGTCACCAGGAATCTACATAAACATTCCAATGTCTTCATAAAGAGTTAACAAGTGACAGCTTTCCTGGGCCCACTGCAGTAAAGGATTGAACCTCTAGCACACAAAGGCTCCGAAAGGCACAGAGAGACTCGGAGCAGATGACGCCGATTAGACCTGTGTCACGGATGTACAGCGTGACCTGATAGAGGGTGAATAGATGCGCTGTAAATGCCGAGCAGTGTTCTGGAAGCAGATACTGAAAAATACCTGGGCCAATCACGAAGGTGCACCCGACAGCGATGTCAGTCGGTCAGAGCTATCCGTGTACATAAAGGTACCATCTCATAGATCTGTGCGAAGGTCGTGGAACTTAGAGCGATAGAGCAAGGCTGGAATATGCCCTTACGAAGCGAATAAAGTCGAAGGGGAACACGGGCCGTGACATGAACCCAACGTGGTGAAGGGTTCATACCCACGGCATCAGTTCTCTGCACGCTTCTTTGTCCGCCAGTCTCTTCCAAAGGTTACCTTAAGCGAGGCTATGGAGTCCTCCAGCCAGCCCCTAGCGTCTTCTGCGCTCGCCGTATGACGTCAGACTTATCCCCCCCCTGCGGGTCCGGGGATTAGAATAGGCCCGAGGTATTCCTGCCTGTCGTAAGAGGCGACTAAAAGGAGTCCATCCCCCTCACGGGGGTAGTTAGCGCCTGCGTCCGGAGACGGACGGTTTCACGACCTATAATCGTGGTCTTTTTGGTTTTTCCTTCTCGTTTCTTCCTTCCTTTTGTTGGTTCCTTTCTTTGCTCTTCTCCACTTCACTGTCTTCCTTACTTTTTCCCTTGACTTCTCCTTGACTTCTCCTTGACTTCTCCTTGACTTCTCCTTGACTTCTCCTTGACTTCTCCTTGACTTCTCCTTGACTTCTCCTTGACTTCTCCTTGACTTCTCCTTGACTTCTCCTTGACTTCTCCTTGACTTCTCCTTGACTTCTCCTTGACTTCTCCTTGACTTCTCCTTGACTTCTCCTTGACTTCTCCTTGACTTCTCCTTGACTTCTCCTTGACTTCTCCTTGACTTCTCCTTGACTTCTCCTTGACTTCTCCTTGACTTCTCCTTGACTTCTCCTTGACTTCTCCTTGACTTCTCCTTGACTTCTCCTTGACTTCTCCTTGACTTCTCCTTGACTTCTCCTTGACTTCTCCTTGACTTCTCCTTGACTTCTCCTTGACTTCTCCTTGACTTCTCCTTGACTTCTCCTTGACTTCTCCTTGACTTCTCCTTGACTTCTCCTTGACTTCTCCTTGACTTCTCCTTGACTTCTCCTTGACTTCTCCTTGACTTCTCCTTGACTTCTCCTTGACTTCTCCTTGACTTCTCCTTGACTTCTCCTTGACTTCTCCTTGACTTCTCCTTGACTTCTCCTTGACTTCTCCTTGACTTCTCCTTGACTTCTCCTTGACTTCTCCTTGCCTTCTCCTTGCCTTCTCCTTGCCTCCTTCTCCTTGCTTTCTCATTGCCTTCTTCTCCTTGCCTTCTCTGGTCTCCGCCTCGGCGTTTGAGACAGTCTGTCCTCTTTCTCCCTCTCTCCTTTTTCCTCTCCTTCCTTCCTCCCTGTGCGTGTCTGAAGGCCGACCCACGCGTTCGCACGCGTAGCCGGTGACGGGGTAACGCGTAAGTCCCCGCCCTGGGTAGACATGTAAGGCACGCGCGTACCCCCTGGTAAAGGCCAGGCCCGGGGAGGGGTGATTGCCTGAGCTGATACCTTCTGACCATGCCGATTGGTCCCTCCGTCTGTTTCTCGGGAGGTGTGACCTGAGGTGTAAACATTCACCTAAGGCGGGAGTGCCCTCTGAGAGGGTCCCCACAAGGAAGGAGCGCGCCATCGGAGACGCTGGCAATCATGGGGGATTCCTCCGCAATGAATTCTACTCCATCGCTTTCGACTTCGACCCACAAACGGAAACGTGACCAGCCAACTGTGACAAAAATACTACCGCCTGCCCCACAGTTCCTCGTAGTTTCTCGATCTGAGGACGGAAAGGATTTTTCCTCTGTCACCCCTTTCGTTATCCAGAAGGGCGTAGATGCCATAGCCGGATCTGTCAAATCTTGTACCAGGTTGCGTAACGGTACCTTATTACTAGAAACTGAGAGCGCCTTTCAGGCACAAAAACTGCTTCGGGCCACACTCCTGTACACATTCCCTGTCCGGGTGGAGGCTCACCGAACTTTGAATTCGTCTCGTGGTGTGGTCTACACTAGATCCCTCGACGGTTCGACTGACGAGGAGATTCAATCTTTCCTCGCTGAGCAGGGCGTGACGGCTGTCCATCGGGTCATGAAAAAGGTCAACAATGACCTTGTACCGACCCGGACACTTTTCTTAACCTTCGATAGTGTTAAGCTGCCATCGCGCATCAAGGCGGGCTACGAGGTTATTTCTGTTCGCCCCTCTGTCCCGACACCTACGCGCTGCTACCAGTGTCAGCGTTTCAATCACACTCGACAGTCTTGTTCCAATGCGGCTAAATGTGTCACTTGTGGCAGGGATGCCCATGAGGGTGACTGTCCACCTCCGTCTCCTCGTTGTGTGAACTGTCAGGGTGACCATGCCGCATCCTCCCGCGACTGTCCTGTCTATAAGGAAGAACGCTGTATCCAGGAAATTCGAGTCAAAGAGAAAGTGTCCACCTCGGCTGCTCGCAAGCTATTAGCTAGTAGGAAGCCCACGCTGCTCCCAGCGGGGAAATACAGCACTGTCCTCGCCTCTCCTCGGACTACCCGGGAGGTAGCAACCCAGACATGCGATCTGACCTTCAGCACCACGGTCGTCCGTTCGGCCAGTGCTAAGATCGCGCGGTCGACGTCTCCTCTTCGTCCCATCACCCCACAGACACCAGCCCCTTCATCAGCTTCTGCTAAGACGAAGACCCAGAAGTCAGATGCACGGGCCTTCAAGAAGGAACCGTCCCGTGCAGACTTCCTACGTACCTCGACCTCCCAGCCTTCGTCCGGTACTTCCACCAAACGACCATCCAAGAAGGCTAATAGGAAGCACAGTTCTCCTTCTCCGCCACGGCGCATTTCTTCTCCTGCGCCACCCAGCGGTCGCCGCCCCAGGCCGTCATCCCTTTCGCCTGGCCGCACCGCTGGTAGCCGAACATCTGGCCGTTCACCGGCGGAGGAAGCTCCCCCTCCCGGCCATCTTCCCAAGATGGCCGCTGAACCTATAGAACCAATGGACGATGACTGTCCGCCTACTGATAGCGGCGGCAGTGCTCGCTCGAAGCCAGGCCCTCAGCGGCCTTCGAGGTGACCCCTTCTCTCATCTTCCTTTTCTTCCGATGGCACTTATTAACTGGAATATTCGCAGCGTTCGCTCCAACCGAGAGGACTTGAAGTTGCTGCTCCGCTCGCATCGTCCGCTCGTCGTAGCCCTCCAGGAAACGAAGCTACGCCCATGCGATCAAATTGCCTTGGCACACTACACCTCTGTGCGTTTTGACCTACCCCCTGTGGTAGGTATCCCAGCTCATGGAGGGGTTACGTTGCTGGTCTGGGATGATATTTACTACGACCCCATCACATTGCACACCGGCCTGCAGGCAGTTGCCATCCGAATTACTCGCCCCACTTTTACGTTTTCCTTTTGTACCGTTTACGCTCCATCGTCATCTGCCGTTACCAGGGCAGACATGACGCAACTTGTTGCTCAGCTACCTGCACCATTTTTGTTAACTGGAGACTTCAATGCCCACCATCCTCTTTGGGGCTCTCCAGCATCCTGCCCGAGGGGCTCCTTGTTAGCAGACCTTTTCAACCAGCTCAATCTTGTCTGCCTCAATACTGGCGCCCCTACTTTTCTTTCGGACACATCTCATACCTATTCCCATTTAGACCTCTCTATATGTACTCCCCAACTTGCACGCCGGTTTGAGTGGTATGCCCTTGCTGATACATATTCGAGCGACCACTTCCCGTGTATTATCCATCTCCTGCAGCATACTCCCTCTCCGTGCTCCTCTCGTTGGACCATCTCCAAGGCAGACTGGGGGCTCTTCTCTTCCAGGGCGACCTTTCAGGATCAAACCTTCACAAGCTGCGATCGTCAGGTCGCACACCTCACGGAAGTCATTCTCGCTGCTGCTGAATATTCCATCCCTCACCCTACCTCTTCTCCACGTCGCGTACCGGTCCCCTGGTGGACCGCAGCATGTAGGGACGCTATACGTGCTCGTCGACGTGCTTTACGCACCTTTCAACGCCACCCTACAGTGGCGAATTGTATTAATTATAAACGATTACGTGCTCAGTGTCGTCGTATTATTAAAGAAAGCAAGAAAGCCAGCTGGGCTGCTTTCACCAGCACCTTCAACAGTTCTACTCCTTCTTCTGTTGTCTGGGGTAGCCTGCGCCGGCTATCTGGCACTAAGGTCCACTCCCCAATTTCTGGCTTGAAGGTCGCGAATGAAGTCCTTGTGGCCCCTGAGGCTGTCTCCAATGCCTTCGGCCGCTTTTTCGCCGAGGTTTCGAGCTCCGCTCATTACCACCCTGCATTCCTCCCCCGCAAACAGGCCGAGGAGGCTAGGCCACGTGACTTCCGCTCCTCGAATTGTGAAAGTTATAATGCCCCATTCACCATGCGGGAACTCGAAACCGCACTTGGCCGATCACGGTCCTCCGCTCCAGGGCCTGATTCTATTCATATTCAGATGCTGAAGAACCTTTCTCCTGCGGGTAAAGGTTTTCTTCTTCGTACATACAATCGCATCTGGATTGAGGGACATGTTCCCGCATGCTGGCGCGAGTCTATTGTTGTCCCGATTCCTAAGCCGGGGACGGACAAGCACTTGCCCTCCAGTTATCGACCCATCTCGCTTACCAGCTGTGTCTGTAAAGTGATGGAGCGAATGGTTAACTCTCGATTGGTTTGGCTGCTCGAGTCTCGACGCCTACTTACCAATGTACAATGTGGATTTCGAAGGCGCCGCTGTGCTGTTCACCATCTGTTTACCTTGTCGACCTTCATCATGAATAACTTCTTGCGGAAGCGCCCGACCGCGGCTGTGTTCTTTGATTTGGAGAAGGCTTACGACACCTGTTGGAGGGCGGGCATTCTCCGCACCATGCATACGTGGGGCTTTCGCGGTCGCCTCCCTCTTTTTATTCGTTCCTTTTTAATGGATCGACAGTTTCGGGTACGTGTGGGCTCTGTCCTGTCTGACACCTTTCGCCAGGAGAATGGGGTGCCACAGGGCTCAGTTTTGAGCGTCGCTCTCTTCGCCATCGCGATCAATCCAATAATGGATTGCCTCCCAGCTGATGTATCAGGCTCCCTTTTCGTGGACGATTTTACCATCTATTGCAGCGCGCAGTGTCCACGTGTCTTGGAGCGCTGTCTTCAGCGTTCTCTTGACCGTCTTTACTCCTGGAGTGTCGCCAATGGCTTCCGTTTTTCTGCCGAGAAGACGGTCTGTATTAACTTCTGGCGCTACAAAGAGTTTCTCCCACCGTCCTTACGACTCGGTCCCGTTGCTCTCCCACTCGTGGAGACAATCAAATTTTTAGGCCTTACCTTTGACAGGAAACTTAGCTGGTCTCCACATGTGTCATATTTGGCCGCCCGTTGTACCCGTTCTTTAAATGTCCTCCGTGTTCTCAGTGGTATGTCGTGGGGAGCGGATCGAACCGTCCTACTTCGTCTATATCGGTCGATCGTCCGCTCCAAGCTGGATTATGGGAGCTTCGTATACTCCTCTGCACGGCCATCCATCTTACGCCGCCTCAACTCCATACAACATCGGGGTTTACGACTTGCGATCGGAGCATTTTATACCAGTCCCGTAGAGAGTCTTCATGCTGACGCTGGCGAATTGCCACTCACCTACCGGCGCGATATACTGCTTTGTCGGTATGCCTGTCGGCTACTGTCAATGCCCGACCATCCTTCTTATCGTTCCTTTTTTGACGACTCTCTTGACCTTCAATACGGGTTGTATGTCTCTGCCTTGCTACCCCCTGGAGTTCGCTTTCGTCGCCTCCTTCAACACCTTCATTTTTCACTCCCTGCAACCTTTCGAGTGGGCGAGAGCCGCACGCCACCTTGGCTCCAGGCTCAGGTCCGCGTTCACCTCGACCTCAGCTCGCTCCCAAAAGAGGTCACCCCCGGTTCGGTCTACCACTCCCGTTTTTTGGAACTTCGTTCGAAGTTCAACAACATGACTTTCATTTATACAGATGGCTCTAAGACCAATGACGGGGTCGGGTGTTCCTTTATTGTCGGGGCACAAAGTTTCCAATACCGACTCCATGGCCATTGTTCGGTCTTCACAGCTGAGCTCTTTGCCCTCTACCAGGCTGTTCTGTACATCTGCCGCCACCGACATTCTGCTTATGTCATCTGCTCAGATTCCCTGAGCGCCATCCAGAGCCTCAGTGATCCGTACCCGGTTCACCCTTTCGTACACCGGATCCAACGCTCTCTTCAGCAGCTGGTGGACGTCGGTACGCCGGTTAGCTTTATGTGGGTTCCTGGCCATGTCGGTATCCCTGGGAACGAAGCTGCAGATGCCGCGGCCAAGGCTGCGGTCCTCCAGCCTCGGACCGCTTCTTGTTGTGTCCCTTCGTCCGATTTTAGCAGGGTCATTTGTCGGCGCGTTGTGTCGCTGTGGCATGCCGATTGGGCTGCACTTACCGACAACAAGCTTCGGGCCTTAAAACCTCTTCCCGTGGCTTGGACGTCCTCCTCGGCGGGAGGAGGTCGTTTTAGCAAGGTTAAGAATTGGACACTGCCGGTTCAGCCATCGCCATCTGCTGACGGCTGCGCCGGCGCCGTTCTGCCCATGTGGGCACTTGCTGACGGTTAGTCACATTTTAATGTCCTGTCCCGATCTTAAAACACTGCGCCTCGATCTTAACCTGCCTACTACTTTAGATGCCATTTTAGCGGATGACCCACGAGCAGCTGCTCGTGTTCTTTGTTTTATCAATTTGACAAACCTCGCTAAGGACATTTGATGTTTTTTAATCCTATGCCTGTCAGTCTCTTTTATTGTGTTTTCCCTTTTAGTTGTTGTTGTCAACTTGTGCCTCGCGGTGCATTCATAGAGTAGTCAGGGCGCTAATGACCATTGAAGTTGTGCGCCCGAAAACCACAAAAAAAAAAAAAAAGACTTATCCCTTTCTCTGGTCTGATAGCGCAAAAGTACCGAAAGTTACTTCAGCAAACCACTTAGCTAATGAAAAAAAAGTACAGGCGCTAACTATGTGGCTGGAAAGGTCACAAGGCTGAATTCCTACCGGTGAACAAAATCAGGCTCAGCTTAAATGATCATGCTCCACAATACTGTCTAAAATACCTAGGTCCAGCGAGAAAGCGAGGTATGGCTGCAAAACTACGGCTACATTGAACTAATATGGATTGGTGGACCAATTCTTCTAGCTGTGTATTTATTTCTATCAGAGTAGTATGCATGAGAGAGTATTGCTCACGGTCACATCTGTACTGCCAAAGACTACACTGGAAGTAAACGATTACCTGTGCAGCTCTCGCTGTGTGGAAGAAGGGGCTGATATAACGCTTCGGAAATATTGAGGACTTTCAATGCAGCATTGAAACTGGCATAAAGTTTTACTTTGCGGCTATAACAATTTACATCCAAACATTTTGAGTCTTGCACATTCAGGTGTGTGCAAGTTAATAGCTTTTTAACTGTTAAAAAGGCTCAGAAACTTGAAATGAATCCAGGAAGAAAATCAAATTGGATAGTAACCATGAACCAAAACCTTAAGAACCATCCTTAACTATAGCAGGACTAACGGTCGTAAACTACAGCTGTGCAACACACGGTGGAGCTGGTAGCAACATGTAATTTCACTGCGAGCCCACTCGGAGCTCGCGCTACACTAGTTCTTACGCAAGTCCTGACGTGAACAGCTGGAGAAGTTAACACTTTCCCTAAAGATAGCTGTCAAAATTGGGATGCATCTGAAAACATGACCCGCTGCCAAGAAGTCATAACACTGCACAATTCCATACAAAGCGCACAATCGAAAACATCACAAACGTCGACAGACTACGCTACGGCTTGTATCGTTTCGAAATCGATGTAAATACCGCACAATTCTAGTTACAGGAAGAAAACCTTCAGTGGACACATCGTAAAGTGATAACAGTTCGGCAGAACTTTGAAGAATACGCAGCTACACAAAACGTCGGACGCCAATTCGGGCGAAGAAAGAACTGCATAGATAAATCAGCGGATGGTGCAACAGCGATAGGCCGACACATCCTTCGAAGGAGTAGATAATAAGACGTCTGCTCTGCTGCGAGGGGATTTGAGGTGAGGCGAGGGGAGGGCAGGCCTCTGGCCGCCGGTTTATCCCAGAGTCGCCATCCAATCCGCTCTGATCCCCAGGTCCGACAAGATAAAGCAGCCTCCACTGCGAGCGACAGCTAAAAGGAGACAGTGTTCAGAGCTTCTGAATGCCGAAATGACTCATTATGTGATTGCGGTGTTGGGAATGATCTAATAACGGCTGTACATTGCAAAGGGGACTGGAGAGGTCAACACCTTTCAGATTTTTACTCCTGTTTCCAACACGATATAAAATATGTTTTAGATTTTGCTCAACCATCATTTTCATCTCATTGACCAATACTATTACAACCGTTCATGTAAGGTATGACAGAACTAAAACTACGGACGTTTCTCATACTTGATTCCACAATCATTGGGAGGATGAACAGTACAAGCATTTCCCGGTGCTAACGTCTCTGAGTTGCGTACATCTAAAAGAAAAAAAATTGCGCTGATGTGAAAGATGTTCTATTCAGCCTCCCGGTCACTTGAATTGGTGCGTTTCTGTAGACATAATGTAACATAGGCGCATCGTAAAAGCTATTGCAGCTGGGACCGTCTCAGAGGTGTGGGCTCCTTTGGCTCATCAACGGTGCAATGGACTTCGGGTGACAACAATGCCCAGGGGATTGCGGCTGGAGCGCGTTACCAATGTTGACAGTCTGTCACGTGCTGGAAAGCACGTCAACACGATATCACTAAAAGGAGAGACACGCCTGCATTCTGCGGCAATGCGGCGGATCCAGAAACATCGTCGCTGCTGGTGGCTTGGGGTGCCCACTCCATGGGTAGAACGTTGAAGGGGATACACAGCTGGGTAAGCCCACTATGCTGTGAAAGGCTCATATACACCCTACTGCAGGCAGGTGCAGCGAGGACTGTTTCACAACGACGTGTTGTGATCGTCAAATTACCTAAATCTAGTAGTAAATTTACTAGATTAATGCCGTTTGGTTCACAAACACTAGCCACCGTTCTGTGTAAGAAAGCGAAGAGTAATTTGACGCAGCCTAACGACCCAGGTAATATCACATGCATCGTCGTTCACACTGGATCTGATGGAAACTGGTGTCAGTGTTCGTTTCCTCGAAGAAATGAGCAAATGAAATTTAGAAGGAGCGCTTTTACGAGTTCTACTGATCAGGTTGAACTTCATAAAACCATCTCGAATACTAAGGGATGGATCACAGTAAGGGATCACATGTCGAAAGCTCGGTGCATTGACAGCCTGAAGCCAACAGAAGGATGGTGAACGAAGACGTTAACATAAGCAGTAGTTCCTACACAGACGGTCGGAAAGAAGCGACCTTATTGCCACGAACGTACTGGACAAGCTAGCAGTGCTTTCACCTTACGGCAACGAGGGTCACCCGCAGTAAATCTGTGCCGCTCTACAAACTCACTGTCTAGAAGTACATAATTGTTCACGGCACGGCCTCTGGCAAACGAGGCGGCTGACATTCGAATAATTTCGTGAGAAAAGCCAAAGATGAGTTGCAAGCCACCCAGTTTCATGGATGTTCGGGGGGTGGGCGTGGAGTGAGCACTTCTCGCCGCGAAAATTCGCCCTGAGGGGCCTCCAGCTGCGTTCCACCCGCGTACTGACGTGAGAGAGACTTTCATCTGAGAAGATACTGTGTGCTCAAACAAGTATCTAAATGTTCCCAAAGTTTGGTACAAAGTTGGTATTCGTAAGAACGACCGTTACGCATTATGGAGCGTAAAGAATATGTCGTTAAATTAATAGTGATTGGCCTCCTCCACCTGGACGACAGAACATCGTTTTGGAAGAATCTAGGAAGAGAAAACCCGAACATGCCTCCGTGAAGAAAAACTCGTCGATGGGTCGTCATGGAAAGCGAGACCAGATATGCATGAGACGTACTAAGTGGTCAATGAACTAGTGCGCTCAGGAGGTTGACACTACAGGGTGCCAAAGACTACACCGTGGTCCACCAAGCCTGTCAGCCTCACAGGGGGTCAACAATTGTGGATACGTACATAGCGAGCACGGGACCCCGAGCTAATGTGGCCCCCCCTTCCTTTCCCCTATCCATCCCTATCCCCCATTTTTGCCCTCCCCTCACGTCCGGCTCTTTGCTTCCCTTTCTCCCCCTCTGAGAGTATGGTTTGAGCCTACGTCCGGAGACGGACGCTCGAAAGTGTAACACAATCTTCGCTTTCTCTGCTTGCACGTCTTCATCCTTCGTTTGTCCTCTTTTCCTTACCTCTTTTCTTCACCCTTTTCTCCGCTGCGGCGTTTGAGACCTCTGCTTTCCTTTCCCTTTCTTTGTTTTTCCCTTTCTCTTTTTTCCTTCATGTGCGAGTCTGAAGGCCGAACCACGTATTTTCATGCGTAGCTGGTGACTGGGTAACGAGTAATTCCCCGCCCCGGGTAGACAGGTGGGACATGTACGTACCCCCTGGTAACGGCAAGACCCAGGGAGGGGTGTTTATCTGAACTGATACCTTCCAAAAGTGCAGATTGGTCCCTCTGTCCATTTGTCGGGAGGTGTGACCTGAGGTGTGAACAATCACCTAAGGCGGGAGTGGCCTCAGAGGGCCCACACAAGGGAGGAGCGCGCCATAGGAGACGCCGGTAATTATGGGGGATTCTTCCGCAATGGCTCCCTCATCTTCCATTATGTCTGCCCACAAGTGTAAGTTCACGGAGTCTCAGCGACACAGTTCTTCCATCGTTGCCACAATTCCTTGTTGTTTCTCGGTCTGACGAAGGTCAGGACTTCTCCACGGTCAACCCTTTCATTATTCAGAAAGGTGTCGACGCAATTGCAGGTCCTGTGAAGTCTTGCTCCAGATTACGGAATGGCACCTTGTTGTTAGAAACAGTCAGTGCCCTCCAGGCACAACAATTGCTGCGTACTTGACTGCTGCACACCTTCTCTGTATGGGTTGAAGCACACCGCACTTCAAATTCCTCACGTGGAGTCGTTTATACACGCTCCCTCGACGGATTGTCCGCCGAGGAAATTCAACACTGCCTGTCTGGCCAGATCGTAACCCCTGTTCATAGCGTTATGAAAAGGGTTGACATGAACGTAGTTCCAACCCGTACTGTCTTCTTCACATTTGACAGAGTTCAACTCTCATCGAACATAAAAGCGGGCTATGAGATCATTTCCGTTCGCCCCTACATCCCAAACCCTACGCTTTGCTATCAGTGTCAGCAGTTCAATCACACCAGCCAGTCCTGTTCCAACCCGGCCATGAGTCTGCTTCTCGACCTCCATCCCCTCGTTGCGTCAACTGTATGGGTGACCACGCTGCTTCCTCTAGAGATTGCCCCATTTTTAAAGACGAGAAGCTCATTCAGGAAATCAGAGTGAAGGAAAAGGTGTCGCCTTTGCTGCTCTAAAAATTATTCGCCAGTCGAAAGCCGACTGTGCCTCAGAGAGGAAAATACAGCTCTGTCCTTGCCTCTCCTTGGCCAACAAAGGAGGTGGCCACGCAGACTTGTGATCTCACCTTTAGTGCCACAGTCGTCAGATCAGCCAGCGTAAAGATCGCCCGTTCAACCTCCCCACTTTCGCCTGCTCACTCTAGGGCTCACCCTTCATCGGGTTCTGCTAAATCTCGAGCCCAAAAGTCAGACACCCGGACTTCCAAAAAAGAGCGTACTTGTGAAGATTTTTTAAGCACCCCAACTTCACAACCATCGGTTCCTCCTTCATCTAAACATCATGTTTCCAAGAAGGCTGGTGGCAGGAGCTGCTCCTGAACAACCTGTGAATCAGGATCTTCGGCCTTCGGCCGAGTGCCGACCCACGCTGTCGGTCGCAAGCTCTGAGCAGTCGTTGAGTTGATGGCAACCTTGGTCACATTCTTCCATTTTCGGTCCACCCTATGTCCATTATCCATTGTAATATCCGCGGCATTCGAGCCAATCGGGATGGATTGTCGATCCTCTTACGATCCTACTCGCCGGTCATTTTCTGTCTTCAGGAAACAAAGCTGCGTCACCATGACCGCTTTGTTATCCCCCATTTTCAGTCCATCCGATTTGATCTCCGCTCTGTTGAAGGCACTCCAGCCCATGGAGGACGCATGATTCTTCTCCATGATACTCTGCATTATCACCCAATCCACTTAAACACTTCCTTCCAAGCAGTCACTGTCCGTCTTTCCCCTTTTGGTTTGCACAAGCCGATTGGACACACTTTCCGTCTCTAGCGACATTCTATGACCGTCACTTTCCTAGCGTCGACGATGAGATCACTCATATTAGACATTATTCTTAATGCCGCGGAACGCTCAATACCTCACACCTCCGAATTGCCCCGGCGCCCCCCCCCCCCCCCCCCCCCGCCCCCCACACCAGTTCCTTGGTAGAACGAGGCGTGCCGTGACGCAGTACGTGAGCGGCGACGTGCTCTTCGCGTTTTCAGACACCATCCAATTTTGGCCAACTATATCCGCTATAAGCAGTTCCGTGCGCGATGCCGTCGCGTCATCCGCGATAGCAAGAAGGCAAGCTGGGACGTCTTCACTCCCTCCTCGGAAGTTAGGAGTCGGAGTAGGCGGTTATCTGCAGCGCCTTGTTTCGCCCCGGTCTCTGGGCTCACTGTCACGCATGATACATTAGTGGACCCCGTCGCAATTTCTAAGTCACTGAGATTTCGAGCTCTTCAAATTACCCGCCAGTGTATCTCCCAAAGAAACGTGCAGCGGAAGTGCAACCTCATGCTTTCTCCTCTCAAAATCGCGAATACTTCAATACTGTTTCCTCCATGCGGGAACTCCAATATGCGCTCCCTTCCCGCTCTTCCGCCCCAGGACCAGATGGTATCCACATCCAAATGCTGCTGCATTTATCATACCATAGTCTGCGTTACCTCCTTCGCCTTTATACTCGAATTTGGACCGACAGTACTTTTCCCAGACGATGGCGGGAAGCTATCGTCGTTCCTGTTCCGAAACCTGGAAAGGACAAACATCTCCCCTCTAGCTATCGCCCCATTTCTCTCACGAGTAGTTTCTGTAAGGTTTTGGAGCGTATGGTGAATTACCGTTTAGCTTGGTGGCTGGAATCCCGCAGTCTTTTAACACCTGTCCAATGCGGTTTCAGAAAGCATCGTCCTGCAGTTGACCATCTTGTTGCTCTCTCCACTTATATCATGAACAATTTTCTCCGGAAACGCCAAACAGTAGCAATATTTTTTGATCTGGAGAGAGCATACGATACCTATTGGAGGACAGGCATCCTCCGCACACTGTTCTCTTGGGGCTGACGCGGTCGGTTGCCCCTTTTTCTTCGCGAATTTATGGCAGAGCGCACATTTAGGGTGCGGGTGAACACTACGCTCTCCCGTACTTTCTCCCAAGAAAACGGGGTACCCCAGGGCTCCGGGCTGAGTGTTGTACTGTTTGCCATCGCTATAAATCCAATTATGGATTGTCTCCTTCCCGATGTCTCGGGCTCCCTCTTTGTGGATGATTTTGCGATCTACTACAGCTCTCAACGGACCAGCCTTCTTGAACGACGTCTTCAAGGATGTCTCGATCGCCTCCACTCTTGGAGCATCGAAACCGGCTTCCGTTTCTCTCCCAGTAAGACCGTTTGTGTTAATTTTTGGCGACGTAAGGAGTTTCTTCCGCCCTCCTTACATCTAGGACCTGTCAACCTTCCGTTTTCAGACGTCGCTAAATTCTTGGGTCTTATGTTTGACAGAAAACTGTGCTGGTCCTCCCACGTTTCCTATCTTTCGGCTCGCTGTCTGCGATCGCTTAACACCCTCCGTGTCCTGAATGGTACCTCCTGGGGAGCGGACCGAGTGGTCCTTCTCCGCCTCTATCGCGCCTTAGTGCGCTCGAAATTGGATTATGGAAGCATAGTCTACTCCTCTGCTCGGCCGTCTATTCTTCGGCGTCTCGACTCTATCCACCACCGTGGATTACGTTTAGTGTCTGGAGCTTTTTACACTAGCCCTGTGGAGAGCCTTCATGCTGAGACTGCTGAACCTCCGTTGTCCAATCGGCGAGCAGTCCTTCGTAGTCGTTATGCTAGCCATCTGTCTTCCATGCCTGCTAATCCAGCCCATGCCCTTTTTTTCGACGCCTCATTTGATGTAGGGTATGCAGGCCGCTCCTCCTCCCTACTACCCCCGGGAGTCCGCTTCCGTCAACTGCTCCATTCTCTTTCCTTCCGCTTTCCTAAAACCACCTTGACAACTTGGGGTACAGCACCGCCTTGGCTCTGTCCCCGGATCTGCCTGCTCCGTGACCTTTGTCGATTTCCCAAGGATGGTACCCCTACACTTGTTTATCGTCGGGCATTTGCTGCTCTACGTGCACAAATGACGGACGCCACATTTATTTACACCGACGGCTCGAAAACATCGTTAGGTGTAGGGAGTGCCTATATTGGCGACACCCCAAATCAATTTCGGCTTCCCGACCAGTGTTCGGTGTATACTGCGGAGCTTTACGCTGTTCTCCAGGCTGTCCACTACATCCGCCGCCATCGGCGGATACAGTACGTTATCTGCTCGGATTCTCTCAGCTCTCTCCTCAGTCTCCAAGCTCTTTACCCTGTGCACCTTCTGGTCCACCGGATTCAGGACTGTCTGCGCTTGCTCCACCTGGGGGGCGTCTCGGTGGCATTCCTCTGGCTCCCGGGACACGCTGGTATCTGTGGGAATGAGGCGGCCGATATAGCGGCCAAGGCTGCAGTCTCTCCTCCTCGGCCAGCTATTCAGTCGCTTCCCTTCACCGATCTACGGAGCCGATGGCATGCGCATTGGTCCACACTTCCCCATAATAAATTGCGGGAAGTGAAAGCCCTTCCTTGCGCTTGGACCTCTTCCTCCCGAACGCGTCGTCGGGAGGAGGTGATTTTAGCCAGACTCCGGATAGGGCACTGTCTTTTTAGCCATCGACATCTTTTAAGCGGCGATCCTCCCCCACTCTGTCCCCACTGCTCTCAGCTGTGGACGGTAAGACACCTTTTAATTGAATGCCCCTATTTTAATCCGTTACGCGCCCGTCTACAGCTATCGCCTGATCTATCGTCGATTTTAGCCGATGACACGCGCTCAGCCGACCGCGTTCTCCAGTTTATTAGTGACAGTGGAATGACGTCAGTTATTTGAAGCTTTTTTTGGGGATAACAAACCCCTTTCTGTAGTGGATTTTTAAGCCTTCCTTCTGCTTTTAGTTTCTCCAATTTTATGACTTTGTTCCCATTGCTGCTTGTTTTCAATTGCGGTTTTTTTACTGTTTCCTAAGTTACGGGCTGGGCGCTAATGACCATAGCAGTTTTGCGCCCTAAAACAAAAAAAAAAGTAACGTTGCCGCCATGGCTTCTGATCAAGTGGTAGAAAACGATGTTCACAAATAGTATTCTAATTACTGAGATTCAGATCAGATTTTTACATTAACGTATTGGTCTTTTTGACATTTAAGAAATTCTTGTTATAACCATTGGTTTTACAATAGAGCTCCTGTACGCATACGACGCACGACACAACAGAATCTCTGTAGATATTTGCTTTGTACAAGTCATAAGCAACATACTTAAAAATAAGAACAAAAAAGCAAGAAATAATAAATTTACGACTAAAAGTAGTGTGTTCGCTGTATATATCTACGGACTTAAGTAACATAAGATTATTTTGGCTAGCTTTTCAGCATAGGTGAAGAACGCTATAATTCCACTATAGATTGCTCCTGATGGTGTGTTAGGAAAATACCCCAGTCGTCGTAGTGCACAGCCTACACACCCTTGAGTGATTTGAGATAAATCCAGTTGAATGGCAAATTCCAGAGTCCTAGAATGCAACTTCTACCGCAGTATGATCGTCATGCATCTTCATCCAGTAGATGTATTCCGACCGTCTTGCAGTGAACTACACCTTACTACAGCTACGGGTAAGGCTTTTAATGTCTCGCTGAATGTCGTGTCCAGTTTCCTAAGGTACGAAACGCTATACTGAAAGGAAGAGATGTCTTTCGTAAAGTCTGCTTTTTACAAAGTGGTTGTGACTTGCGTGCATCATTACTCGCCTCTTAGGTAATGAACTTCCATTATTGGGAGTACCTTTGAATCGTGAGTATTACACGTACTGCAATGTGTTCACACAGCAATTCTCCAGTGGCTCAGTCACCAAGGCGCTGATCAAAGTCAAACTGGAAGATTTTAGTTCCTCGTTACTTCACTTGGTCGTATTTAAATTCAAATAAAACGATAGAATTCTCTCGAGCTTCCACCGTGTCAAAGTAACAAGTGTCTCTAATGTATCAAACGTATGAAACTTCCGTTTCAGATACTTCAAAATGGCCTAAGGCCGAAATTCTACCATCGTACAGAAAATAAAAATGGCAGCTAAAGGCTTCAAGAAATAATTCAAAAAATATCAGACCGCTGCTCGTAATCTAAAGGTGCGGCTATGGCTGGCTGTTAAGGCTATAAAAACTTTACAGATGCTTTGCCCTTACCGATACCTGGCGACAAATAATATATACGTGGAACACTGGCCATTCCAAACGTCGGCATTGAAGCAAAAATGCTTCTAGATGAGTTCCACACGAGCAAGACATCGCTGCTACAGGATAACGGGCTCGTCAGTAGAAACTACTTAGAGACAAGCTGGAGTGCGACTACCAGTAATAAATATCCCACGGCAGCATCTGTTCCATGAGGTGATTACGACTGTCTGGATGATAAATCTCAACTGTTGTTCCACTTCGTTGAATAACAGGTCACATCCTATAAATCTCCATATAAAAGTTATAAAATTGTCCCATGAATGGCTACATGCAGGGATCATTCTCCATCCTCCTGCTCCACCTCCACCTGGCTGGTTTCCGATACTTTGGTGCTGACAGACCGGGTCTGGAGCCCTTGTTAACACCCGTCTCTAAGTTTCCACACATAACGTCTGTTCATGGCGAATACTCGGAGAAGGAACCAAATTCCAGATTAATAGTTAGCAGCGATATAGGTGAGATCCTAAAGATAGAGCCGCATCATGTTAATTTTACTTCTACACAGTCACAGCATGACCTTCGCCTCGAAGGGAAGTTCCGAATCCATTAGATGTACTCCCAACTTGTGTAACTTAGATAGGCGTAAGGTGTCAATGGAAAGATTCTTAGACGCCTCACAGCTTTCTGGAGCTGTGCCTATGCAACACAAACGTAGTAGTGACTCGAGCAGTGGTGTATCTTCATCACACGTATGCGCATCCACGTCATTTGAAACCGCAGCATTCTTAAGGTGTAAATTTCCTAAATGTGGACTCAGTGCTGGGGCCTACAAGTAGCTAACATAGTCATAGCGACCCAGTCGCGATGCCCTGTGGAGTGCTGTCATCCGCTAATGATCTGAGCAAATGTACGCCTCCACGCACTGAGCGTGCCCTAACCTCCTACAGGGTCCCAGACCACATTCACCTCCTCCGTAGTGCACTCCTTAGTTAAAACTACGCGCTGAAGGAAGCTCCGACCAGCCGTTGGCAATGATGTTTGTGTTTGCTTCCTGTACACAGTTCATCGCATTAGGTCTTTATACTAACGGTTTAAAGGTTCAGATATTTCCCAATGCACCAGAGCTCTATGGAATGCCAACAGACGCTGAGAAATTTCGTAGTACGTGATTAGTAATATCCAGTGCAACAGTTAGGCGTAAAACAACAAACCAGCCGCAACAAACATCTGTTAGTGGCAATAATTAATAAAATTTCCTGCTGAATTCAAATGTCTCTACTGTTAAAGCATACTGACTCCCGCAGCACAAACTCAAAATGAGTGTGCTGCAGCACGATTCGTTGATTCCGTTCTATGCAGAACGGAATATACATGCTTTTAATGTAGCAGTTATCGATACTTCAACCGAACTTAACGCAGATTTCAAATAACACTGTTTCAACATTTGATATCCGATTCTTTCACGTACAGCGTTATTACGTTGTTCGCCCTGTTACTCGAGGCACTCCTATACTTGTTTCGCTCACTTTCTGCAATAACAATAAATCCACTTAGTCAAAATGATCTTCAAACACGCAAACTACTTCAGTGTCAAGTTCCTAACAAGGGAGACAGTTTCTGCGAAGGGAGGTAGCTGAGGTGATCGCTAAGTCAGGAATACGTGGAAATAAAATCGACAAGAGATTCCTCGAATACTGGTCCTATGAAATGCTTGGCAGCAAAAGTTATTTTCAGGTACAGATGTAGATGATTTTCTTCAAATACCTGGGAAGTGGTCTACCAAAACGTAAATGTCAGGCTAGATGCGGCTTTTTAATTCATAGTTCTACAATGTTGGATTGAATTTTTTGAGTTTGTAGATTGACGGTTTCACCTTTGTTAGCGTTACCCCCGTCACCATTATAATGTAAACTGAATCATTCAAGAGACACATACTGTGCTTACACAGATTTGAAATGTCATAAATATGCTGAGTAAATTTTAGGTGAAGCCACTGATGCTGAAAACGTAGTGTATCGAATTTTGGGAAGTTCGCATTTGTGTGAAAAGATACGTAAATGAAAAATGAGGTCGCCCCACGCTGGGCAACATAAATACGTTAAGCAGAGAACGCCTCGTGCTGTCCGGCGTAAATTGACACGAGTATCTCTTTGCCGCACATAAAGAGAAAATAATAGGTCGAAATTAAAAAGCAAAATGTGAAGAGCTTACGGAATTTATACGCAAATGGAACAGATTGTTTAGGTGAATAAGACGAAACGACTTCATTTAAGTAAGTTTCGCACAAAAATAGTAAAAAACGAAATCCCATGGTCAATTACACGGCACTCCGCAATTGATTATAAAGCTTCGTAGCGTGATGGCTGAAGCACCTCAGGTTCGTGCTTCGTCTATGAACCTGCTGGCGTTCGTTATTTAAATGCCACTTCGTTGCTGTCCACCAAATATTTCTTTAAGCAGGCTAACTTTTCCGGCAGTTCTTCAGTTCCACACCTCCTTGTGCGAGATGTGGGCGCTTTGTGTCCAGACAGCGATAGTGAAGTCAAGGTCTTAAAATTCTCGGCACCTTCCTGCTGCTTAAAGCAGGTAAAATGGCTGTAGCGTGCCACAAGCCATTCGCCTCCACAGGCACCTTCTTCACGCTTTTGTCTATGCTCCGTCCCAGTGGCTGCAGTCATCCACCAGTTACGTTGTGTTTTGGGGTTCAAAAACAACTGTCATGTGCGCCTATGTCAGAATCGCAGAGCACGAAGAGGGAAAAGGAACTAAAAGCGACTGCACGTTACGCCCAATCGACGAAAGACAGTCGAAAACAGGGACTACTTCCTGAAGAAACGGCCATAAAATAAGCCATGAAGACAACGTAGGTCCTGATTAAAAGATTAAATCTCCTTCGGCATCTTACTACGAAGGTTAAAAAAAACTCTGTCGACAGTCCGCGCGTAGTTGCCTAAAACGGCCGATAACTCAGACTGCAAACATAAATTACAACGTAAATGGTTAAAAAAAAGAGCATTGCGTCATGAAATGAACCGCCAAAATGTGAGGAAATTGGGCACAAAGGTGACATCACCACCTAACAAACCGCGATGACTAAGACAGTAACCAATACGCAAACTAGATGGAATGATCTCGCGGTGAGAGGTGGTCGGCCAAGCCGCTGGCAGACCTTTAATTCCCCAGAACTTCCTCCCATCAAGGGAAGACCAGTGGCGATGCCAAAGAGATACCACCTGCAGACAGAAAGCAACACAGAGATGATTGGAGGAACTTGAGGTCTCGGGGCAAGAGGACTGCAGCCTCCGCAACAGCATCAGCGGCCTCGTTTCCCGTCAGACCGACGTGACCAGGAATGCACATAAACATCACTGTGGTTTCATCAACAGTGAACAATTGACAGCTTTCCTGGACTCACTTCTGTAAGGGATAGGCGGTCTACAGCACACGGAGGCTCCGAAAGACACCTAGAGACTCTGACCAGATGACGCCAGTGAGACGTGTGTCGCCGGATGTACAGCGTGGCTTGATACAGGGTGAAGAGCTCCGCTCTAAATACCGAGCAGTGTTCTGGAAGCCGATACTAAAAAATACCTGTGCCAATCACGAAGGTGCACCCGACACCAATGTCAGTCGGTCAGCGCTATCCGTGTACATAAAGGTACCATCTCATAGATCTGTGCGAGGGTCGTGGAACTTTGAGCGATAGAGCAAGGCTGGAATATGTCCTTATGAAGCGAATAAAGTCGATGGGGAACACGGGCCGTGACATGAACCCAACGTGGTGAAGGGTTCACACCCACGGCCAGTCCCATCCAAAGGTTACCTTAAGCGAGGCTATGGAGTCCTCCAGCGAGCCCCTAGCGTCTTCTGCGCTCGCCGTATGACGTCATACTTATCCCTTTCTCTGGTCTGATAGCGCAGAAGTACCGAACGTTACTGAAGCAAACCACGTAGCTAATGAAAAAAAGTACAGGCGCTCACTATGTGGCTGGAAAGGTCACAAGGCTGAATTCCTACCGATGAACAAAATCAGGCTCAGCTTAAATGATCATGCTCCACAATACTGTCTAAAATACCCAGGTCCAGCGAGAATGCGAGGTAATGGCTGCAAAATTACGGGTACACTGAACTAATATGGATTGGTGGACCAATTCTTCTTGCTGGGTATTTATTTCTATCAGGGTAATATGGATCAGAAAGTACTGATCACTGTAACATCTGTGCTTCCGGCTGCCAAAGACTACACTGGAAGTAACCGGTTACCTGTGCAGCCCTCGCTGTGTGGAAGAAGAGGCTGATATAACGCTTCGGAAATATTGAGGAAATTCAATGCACCATTGAAACTGGCATAAAGTTTTACTTTGCGGCTATAACAATTTACATCAGAACGTTCTGAACCTGGCACATTCAGGTATGTGAAGTTAAAAACGTTCAGAAACTTCAAATGAATCCAGGAAGAAAAACAAATTGGATAGTAACAATGAAACAAAACGTGCAGAGCCATTCTTAACTATAGCAGAAATAGCGATTATAAATCACAGCTGTACAACGCATGGTGGAGCTGGTACCAACACGTCATTTCAGTGAGAGCCCTCTCGAAGCTCGTGCAACACTAGATGTTCCGCGAGTTCTGACGTGAACAGCTGGAGCAGTTAACCCCTTTCCTAAACATAGCTGTCACAGCTGGAATGCATCTGAAAACATTACCCGCTGCTAACAAATGCCAAAACAACGCACAGTTTCATATACAGCGAACAATCGAAAACAGCACAAACGTCGACAGACTAGGCTACGCCTTGTATTGGTCCCAAATCTATGTAAATACCACACAATTCTTGCTACGGAAAAAAAACCCTCAGTGGACACATTGTGAAGTTTTATTTATCGGCGACTCCATGCCGTGTTGTGTGCACCACGACCAAATAGTGGATAGAATTGGAAGGAAAATCAGCATTGGCCGTATATTGTTCTTTTATTGTCAGAAAATTCGATTTTCGGTCACTTAGTGACGATCCTCAGTGCTGTAATATACAATTAAAATTGGTAGGCACTGGTATCAAGCTATAACCACAAGCTTAGAGCGATCACAGAAACATTATGAATTGATACCGGTTCGGGAGCATTTTGAAGATGACACAGAAGCACAAAACGTCGGACGCCAATTCGGGCTAAGAAAGAACTGCAAGGATACATCAGCGAATGGTGCAACTGCGATAGGCCCACACTCCCGTAGGAGGAGTAGATACTACAAGATCTAAAGTAGGCGCCGTCAGACCTCGCCTCTATAATGAGGTGAAGTGAGGGGAGAGGCGGCCTCTGGCCGCGGGTTTATCCCCGAGTCGCCATCCAATCCGCTCTGATCCCCAGGTCCGACAAGATAAAGCAGCCTCCACTGCGAGCGACAGCTAAAAGGAGACAGTGTTCAGAGCTTCTGAATGCCGAAATGACTCATTATGTGATTGCGGTGTTGGGAATGATCTAATAACGGCTGTACATTGCAAAGGGGACTGGAGAGGTCAACACCTTTCAGATTTTTACTCCTGTTTCCAACACGATATAAAATATGTTTTAGATTTTGCTCAACCATCATTTTCATCTCATTGACCAATACTATTACAACCGTTCATGTAAGGTATGACAGAAATAAAACTACGGACGTTTCTCATACTTGATTCCACAATCATTGGGAGGATGAACAGTACAAGCATTTCCCGGTGCTAACGTCTCTGAGTTGCGTACATCTAAAAGAAAAAAAATTGCGCTGATGTGAAAGATGTTCTATTCAGCCTCCCGGTCACTTGAATTGGTGCGTTTCTGTAGACATAATGTAACATAGGCGCATCGTAAAAGCTATTGCAGCTGGGACCGTCTCAGAGGTGTGGGCTCCTTTGGCTCATCAACGGTGCAATGGACTTCGGGTGACAACAATGCCCAGGGGATTGCGGCTGGAGCGCGTTACCAATGTTGACTGTCTGTCACGTGCTGGAAAGCACGTCAACACGATATCACTAAAAGGAGAGACACGCCTGCATTCTGCGGCAATGCGGCGGATCCAGAAACATCGTCGCTGCTGGTGGCTTGGGGTGCCCACTCCATGGGTAGAACGTTGAAGGGGATACACAGCTGGGTAAGCCCACTATGCTGTGAAAGGCTCATACACCCTACTGCAGGCAGGTGCAGCGAGGACTGTTTCACAACGACGTGTTGTGATCGTCAAATTACCTAAATCTAGTAGTAAATTTACTAGATTAATGCCGTTTGGTTCACAAACACTAGCCACCGTTCTGTGTAAGAAAGCGAAGAGTAATTTGACGCAGCCTAACGACCCAGGTAATATCACATGCATCGTCGTTCACACTGGATCTGATGGAAACTGGTGTCAGTGTTCGTTTCCTCGAAGAAATGAGCAAATGAAATTTAGAAGGAGCGCTTTTACGAGTTCTACTGATCAGGTTGAACTTCATAAAACCATCTCGAATACTAAGGGATGGATCACAGTAAGGGATCACATGTCGAAAGCTCGGTGCATTGACAGCCTAAAGCCAACAGAAGGATGGTGAACGAAGACGTTAACATAAGCAGTAGTTCCTACACAGACGGTCGGAAAGAAGCGACCTTATTGCCACCAACGTATTGGACAAGCAAGCAGTGCTTTCACCTTGCAGCAACGAGGGTCACCCGCAGTAAATCTGTGCCGCTCTACAAACTCACAGTCTAGAAGTACATATTTGTTCACGGCACGGCCTCTGGCAAACGAGGCGGCTGACATTCGAATAATTTCGTGAGAAAAGCCAAAGATGAGTTGCAAGCTACCCACAGTTTAAAGTCTGTTCCGGGGGTGGGCGTGGAGTGAGCGCTTCTCGCCGCAAAAATTCGCCCCGAGGGGCCTCCAGCTGCGTTCCACCCGCGTACTGACGTGAAACTTTCATGTGAGTAGATACTGTGTGCTCAAACAAGTATCTAAACGGTCCCAAAGTTTGGTATAAAGTTTGTGTTCGTAAGGACGACCGTTACGCATTATGGAGCGTTAAGAATATGTCGTTAAATTAATAGTGATTGGCCTACTCCACCTGGACGACAGAACATTGTTTTGGAAGAATCTAGGAAGAGAGAACCCGAACATGTCTCCATGAACAAAAACTCATCGATGGGTCTTCATAGAAAATGAGACCAGATATGCATGAGACGTACTAAGTGGTCAATGAACTAGTGCACTCAGGAGGTTGACACTATGGGGTGCCAAAGACTACAGCGTGGTCCACCAAGCCTGTCAGCCCCACAGTGGGTCCACAATTGTGGATACGTGCGTAGCGAGCACGGGACCCCGAGCTAATGTGGCCCTCCTTCCTTTCCGGGCTGCATGCCTTCCTTTCCCGTATCCTTCCCTATCCCCCATCTTTGCCCCCCCCCCCCCGGCTCCCCACACGTCCAGCTCTTTGCTTCCCTTTCTCCCCCACTGTGAGTATGGTTTGTGCCTACGTCCGGAGATGGACGCTCGAAAATGTAACACATTCTTCGCTTTCTCTGCTTGCACGTCTTCATCCTTCCTTTGTCCTTGTCTTTTCCTTACCTCTTTTCTTCACCCTTTTCTCCGCTGTGGCGTTTAAGACCTATCTTCTTTCCTTTCCCTTTCTCTGTTTTCCCCCCTTTCTCTGTTTTCCCCCCTTTCTCTGTTTTCCCCCCCTTTCTCTGTTTTCCCCCCCTTTCTCTGTTTTCCCCCCCTTTCTCTGTTTTCCCCCCCTTTCTCTGTTTTCCCCCCCTTTCTCTGTTTTCCCCCCCTTTCTCTGTTTTCCCCCCCTTTCTCTGTTTTCCCCCCCTTTCTCTGTTTTCCCCCCCTTTCTCTGTTTTCCCCCCCTTTCTCTGTTTTCCCCCCCTTTCTCTGTTTTCCCCCCCTTTCTCTGTTTTCCCCCCCTTTCTCTGTTTTCCCCCCCTTTCTCTGTTTTCCCCCCCTTTCTCTGTTTTCCCCCCCTTTCTCTGTTTTCCCCCCCTTTCTCTGTTTTCCCCCCCTTTCTCTGTTTTCCCCCCCTTTCTCTGTTTTCCCCCCCTTTCTCTGTTTTCCCCCCCTTTCTCTGTTTTCCCCCCCCTTTCTCTGTTTTCCCCCCCCTTTCTCTGTTTTCCCCCCCCTTTCTCTGTTTTCCCCCCCTTTCTCTGTTTTCCCCCCCTTTCTCTGTTTTCCCCCCCTTTCTCTGTTTTCCCCCCCTTTCTCTGTTTTCCCCCCCTTTCTCTGTTTTCCCCCCCTTTCTCTGTTTTCCCCCCCTTTCTCTGTTTTCCCCCCCTTTCTCTGTTTTCCCCCCCTTTCTCTGTTTTCCCCCCCTTTCTCTGTTTTCCCCCCCTTTCTCTGTTTTCCCCCCCTTTCTCTGTTTTCCCCCCCTTTCTCTGTTTTCCCCCCCTTTCTCTGTTTTCCCCCCCTTTCTCTGTTTTCCCCCCCTTTCTCTGTTTTCCCCCCCTTTCTCTGTTTTCCCCCCCTTTCTCTGTTTTCCCCCCCTTTCTCTGTTTTCCCCCCCTTTCTCTGTTTTCCCCCCCTTTCTCTGTTTTCCCCCCCTTTCTCTGTTTTCCCCCCCTTTCTCTGTTTTCCCCCCCTTTCTCTGTTTTCCCCCCCTTTCTCTGTTTTCCCCCCCTTTCTCTGTTTTCCCCCCCTTTCTCTGTTTTCCCCCCCTTTCTCTGTTTTCCCCCCCTTTCTCTGTTTTCCCCCCCTTTCTCTGTTTTCCCCCCCTTTCTCTGTTTTCCCCCCCTTTCTCTGTTTTCCCCCCCTTTCTCTGTTTTCCCCCCCTTTCTCTGTTTTCCCCCCCTTTCTCTGTTTTCCCCCCCTTTCTCTGTTTTCCCCCCCTTTCTCTGTTTTCCCCCCCTTTCTCTGTTTTCCCCCCCTTTCTCTGTTTTCCCCCCCTTTCTCTGTTTTCCCCCCCTTTCTCTGTTTTCCCCCCCTTTCTCTGTTTTCCCCCCCTTTCTCTGTTTTCCCCCCCTTTCTCTGTTTTCCCCCCCTTTCTCTGTTTTCCCCCCCTTTCTCTGTTTTCCCCCCCTTTCTCTGTTTTCCCCCCCTTTCTCTGTTTTCCCCCCCTTTCTCTGTTTTCCCCCCCTTTCTCTGTTTTCCCCCCCTTTCTCTGTTTTCCCCCCCTTTCTCTGTTTTCCCCCCCTTTCTCTGTTTTCCCCCCCTTTCTCTGTTTTCCCCCCCTTTCTCTGTTTTCCCCCCCTTTCTCTGTTTTCCCCCCCTTTCTCTGTTTTCCCCCCCTTTCTCTGTTTTCCCCCCCTTTCTCTGTTTTCCCCCCCTTTCTCTGTTTTCCCCCCCTTTCTCTGTTTTCCCCCCCTTTCTCTGTTTTCCCCCCCTTTCTCTGTTTTCCCCCCCTTTCTCTGTTTTCCCCCCCTTTCTCTGTTTTCCCCCCCTTTCTCTGTTTTCCCCCCCTTTCTCTGTTTTCCCCCCCTTTCTCTGTTTTCCCCCCCTTTCTCTGTTTTCCCCCCCTTTCTCTGTTTTCCCCCCCTTTCTCTGTTTTCCCCCCCTTTCTCTGTTTTCCCCCCCTTTCTCTGTTTTCCCCCCCTTTCTCTGTTTTCCCCCCCTTTCTCTGTTTTCCCCCCCTTTCTCTGTTTTCCCCCCCTTTCTCTGTTTTCCCCCCCTTTCTCTGTTTTCCCCCCCTTTCTCTGTTTTCCCCCCCTTTCTCTGTTTTCCCCCCCTTTCTCTGTTTTCCCCCCCTTTCTCTGTTTTCCCCCCCTTTCTCTGTTTTCCCCCCCTTTCTCTGTTTTCCCCCCCTTTCTCTGTTTTCCCCCCCTTTCTCTGTTTTCCCCCCCTTTCTCTGTTTTCCCCCCCTTTCTCTGTTTTCCCCCCCTTTCTCTGTTTTCCCCCCCTTTCTCTGTTTTCCCCCCCTTTCTCTGTTTTCCCCCCCTTTCTCTGTTTTCCCCCCCTTTCTCTGTTTTCCCCCCCTTTCTCTGTTTCCCCCCCCCCTTTCTCTGTGTTTCCCCCCCCTTCTCTGTTTCCCCCCCCCTTTCTCTGTTTCCCCCCCCCCTTTCTCTGTTTTCCCCCCCCCCTTTCTCTGTTTCCCCCCCCCCCTTTCTCTGTTTTCCCCCCCCCCTTTCTCTGTTTCCCCCCCCCTTTCTCTGTTTTCCCCCCCCCCTTTCTCTGTTTTCCCCCCCTTTCTCTGTTTTCCCCCCCCCCTTTCTCTGTTTCCCCCCCCCCTTTCTCTGTTTCCCCCCCCCCCTTTCTCTGTGTTTCCCCCCCCCCTTTCTCTGTGTTTCCCCCCCCCTTTCTCTGTGTTTCCCCCCCCCCTTTCTCTGTGTTTCCCCCCCCCTTTCTCTGTGTTTCCCCCCCCTTTCTCTGTGTTTCCCCCCCCCTTTCTCTGTGTTTCCCCCCCCTTTCTCTGTGTTTCCCCCCCCTTTCTCTGTGTTTCCCCCCCCCCTTTCTCTGTGTTTCCCCCCCCTTTCTCTGTGTTTCCCCCCCCCTTTCTCTGTGTTTCCCCCCCCCTTTCTCTGTGTTTCCCCCCCCCTTTCTCTGTGTTTCCCCCCCCCTTTCTCTGTGTTCCCCCCCCTTTCTCTGTGTTTCCCCCCCCCCTTTCTCTGTGTTTCCCCCCCCCCTTTCTCTGTGTTTCCCCCCCCTTCTCTGTTTCCCCCCCCCCTTTCTCTGTTTCCCCCCCCCCCCCTTTCTCTGTTTTCCCCCCCCCTTTCTCTGTTTTCCCCCCCCCTTTCTCTGTTTCCCCCCCCCTTTCTCTGTTTCCCCCCCCCTTTCTCTGTTTTCCCCCCCCCCTTTCTCTGTTTTCCCCCCCCCCCTTTCTCTGTTCCCCCCCCCTTTCTCTGTTTCCCCCCCCCCTTTCTCTGTTTTTTCCCCTCCATGTGCGAGTCTTAAGGCCGAACCACGTATTTTCATGTGTAGCCGGTGACTGGGGAACGCATGATTCCCCGCCCCGGGTAGACAGGTGGGACATGTACGTACCCCCTGGTAACGTCCAGGCCCAGGGAGCGGTGATTATCCGAACTGATACCTTCCGAAGGTGCAGATTGGTCCCTCTGTCCATTTGTTGGGAGGTGTGACTTGAGGTGTGAACAATCACCTAAGGCGGGAGTGCCCTCAGAGAGGGCCCCCACAAGGTAGGAGCGCGCCATCGGAGACGCCGGTAATCATGGGGGATTCTTCCGCAATGGTTTCCTCACCTTCCACTATGTTTGCCCACAAGTGTAAGTTCACGGAGTCTCAGCGTCACAGTTATTCCATCGTTGCCACAGTTCCTTGTGGTCTCTCGGTCTGACGAAGGTCAGGACTTCTCCACGGTCAACCCTTTCATTATTCAGAAAGGTGTCGACGCAATTACAGGTCCTGTAAGGTCTTGTTCCAGATTACGGAATGGCACCTTGTTGTTAGAAACAGCCAGTGCCCTCCAGGCACAAAAATTGCTGCGTACTTCACTGCTCCACACCTTCCCTGTCCAGGTTGAAGCGCACCACACTTTAAATTCCTCACGTAGAGTCGTTTATACACGATCCCTCGACGGATTGTCCGACGAGGAAATTCAACACTGCCTGTCAGGCCAGATCGTAACGGTTGTTCATAGCGTTATGAAAAGGGTTGACATGAACATCGTTCCAACCCGTACTGTCTTCTTGACATTTGACAGAGTTCAACTCTCATCGAACATAAAAGCGGGTTATGAGATCATTTCCGTTCGCCCCTATGTCCCAAACCCTACTCTTTGCTATCAGTGTCAGCAGTTCAATCACACCAGCCACTCCTGTTCCAACCCGGCCATGAGTCTGCTTCTCGACCTCCATCCCCTCGTTGCGTCAACTGTGTGGGTGACCACACTGCTTCCTCTAGAGATTGCCCCCCATTTTGAAAGACGAGAAGCTCATTCAGGAAACCAGAGTGAAGGAAAACGTGTCGCCTTTGCTCCTCGAAAATTATTCGCCAGTCGAAAGCCGACTGTGCCTCAGAGAGGAAAATACAGCTCTGTCCTTGCCTCTCCTTGGCCAACAAAGGAGGCGGCCACGCAAACTTGTGATCTCACCTTTAGTGACACAGTCGTCAGATCGGCCAGCGCAAACATGGCCCATACAACCTCCACACTTTCGCGAGCTTACTCTGGGGATCACCCTGCATCGGGTTCTGCTCATTCTCGATCCCAAAAGTCAGACACCCGGACTTCCAAAAAAGAGCATACTCCTGAAGATTTTTTTACGTACGCCAACTTCACAACCATCGGTTCCTCCTCCATCTAATCATCCTGTTTCGAAGAAGGCTAATAAGAAACCCAGTTCCTCTCCTTCTCCGCCACGGCGTGTCTCATGTACAGCACCACCTGGCGGTAGCCGCACTCAGCCGTCATTGTGTCGCCGAGGTGCACTGCTGGCGGCCGATCAACTAGCCAATCGCTGGTGGCAGGAGCTGTTCCTGAACAACCTGTGGATCAAGATCTCCTGCCTCCGGCTGAATGCCATTCCACGCTGTCGGTCGCAAGCTCTGAGCAGTCATTGACAGCAACCTTGGTCACATTCTTCCATTTTCTGTCCACCCATCTATTATCAATTGGAATATCTGCGGCATTCGAGCTGGTCATCTTCTGTCTTCAGGAAACAAAGCTGAGTCCCCATGACCGCTTTGTTTTCCCCCATTTGCAGTCAGTCCGACTTGATCCCCTCTGTTGAAGGCACTGCATCACGTGGAGGACTCAAGATTCTTCTCCATGATGCTCTCCATTATCGCCAAATCCCCTTAAACACTTCCTTCCAAGCAGTCGCTATCTGTCTTTCCCTTTCTGGATACACCTTCTCTCTATGTACTGTATACATTCCGTCGTCCACACCAATGGCACAAGTGATCTCCTTCATCTTCTTGGTCAGCTTCCACACCCCTATTTGCTGGTTGGGACTTCAATGCCCACCACCCGCTTTGGGGATCTCCACATCCTTGTCCACTTGGCTCACTATTGCCAGACGTCTTCCACCAAGCGGATCTAGTTTGCCTCAACACTGGGGACCCTACATTTTTGTCTGCCTCCACGACAAACTTCTCTCATTTGGACCTTGCGGTCAGTACTGTTCCACTAGCTCGGCGCTTCGAATGGTTCGCCCTTGCTGATACACACTCGAGTGACCACTTTCCATGTGTCCTTAGATTGCAGCCACGACTGCCATATATGCACCCGAGACGCTGGAAGTTTGCCCAAGCCGATTGGACTCAGTTTCCGTCTCTAGCGACATTCTATGTCCGTCACTTTCCTAGCGTCGACGACGAGATCACTCACATTAAACATTCTTACAGCCGCGGAACGCTCAATACCTCGCACCTCCGAATTGCCCCGGCGCCCCCCCCCCACCCCCCCCCCCCCCCCCACCACCAGTTCCTTGGTAGAACGAGGCATGCCGTGACGCAGTACGTGAGCGGCGACGTGCTCTTCGCGTTTTCAGACACCATCCTATTTTGGCCAACTGTATCCGCTATAAGCAGTTCCGTGCGCGATGCCGTCGCGTCATCAGCAATAGCAAGAAGGCAAGCTGGAAATTCTTTATTAGCTCATTTAACACCTTCACTCCCTCCTCGGAAGTTTGGAGTCTGATTAGGCGGTTATCTGCAGCGCCTAGTTTTCCCCGGTCTCTGGGCTCACTATCGCGCATCATACATTAGTGGACCCCGTCGCAATTTCTAAGTCACTGAGATTTCGAGCTCTTCAAATTACCCGTCAGCGTATCTCCCAAAGAAACGTGCAGCGGAAGTGCAACCTCTTGCTTTCTCCTCTCAAAATCGCGAAAGCTACAATAATGTTTTCTCCATGCGGGAACTCCAATATGCACTCCCTTCTCGCTCTTCTGCCCCAGGACCAGATGGTATCCACATCCAAATGCTGCTGAATTTATCATACCATAGTCTGCGTTACATCCTTCGCCTTTATAATCGACTTTGGACGGACAGTACTTTTCCCAGACGATGGCGGGAAGCTATCGTCGTTCCTGTTCCGAAACCTGGAAAGGACAAACATCTCCCCTTTAGCTATCGCCCCATTTCTCTCACGAGTAGTGTCTGTAAGGTTTTGGAGCGTAGGGTGAATTACCGTTTAGCTTGGTGAAATGAGTCCCGCAGTCTTTTAACACCTGTCCAATGCGGATTCCGAAAGCATCGTTCTGCAGTTGACCATCTTGTTGCTCTCTCCACTTATATCATGAACAATTTTCTCCGGAAACGACAAACAGTAGCAATATTTTTTGATCTGGAGAGAGCATACGATACCTGTTGCAGGACAGGCATCCTCCGCACACTGTTCTCTTGGGGCTGACGCTGTCGGTTGCCCCTTTTTCTTCGCGAATTTATGGCAGAGCGCACATTTCGAGTGCGGGTGAACACTACGCTCTCCCGTACTTTCTCCCAAGAAAACGGGGTACCCCAGGGCTCCGTGCTGAGTGTTGTACTGTTTGCCATTGCCATAAATCCAATTATGGATTGTCTACTTCCTGATGTCTCGGCCTCCCTCTTTGTGGACGATTTTGCGATCTGCTACAGCTGTCAGTGGACCATCCTTCTTGGAGCGTCGCAACAGGCTTCCGCTTAATCTCCCAGTAAGACCGTTTGTGTTAATTTTTGGCGTCGTACGGAGTTTCTTCCGCCTTCCTTACATCTAGGCCCTGTCAACCTTCCGTTCGCGGACGTCGCTAAATTCTTGGGTCTTATGTTTGACAGAAAACTGTGCTGGTCCTCCCACGTTTCGTATCTTTCGACTCGCTATCTACGATCCCTCAACACCCTCCGTGTCCTGAATGGTACCTCCTGGGGAGCGGACCGAGTGGTCCTTCTCCGCCTCTATCGCGCCTTAGTGCGCTCGAAATTGGACTATGGCAGCATAGTTTACTCCTCTACTCGACCGTCTATTCTTCGGTGTCTCGACTCTATGCACCACTGTGGAGTACGTTTAGTGTCTGGAGCTTTTTACACCAGCCCTGTGGAAAGCCTTTACGCTGAGACTGCTGAACCTCCGCTGTTCACTCGGCGAGCTGTCCTTCGTAGTCGTTATGCTACCCATCTGTCTTCCATGCCTGCAAATCGGGCCCATGACAATTTTTACGACGCCTCCTTGGATTTAGGGTATGCAGGCCGCCCTTCCTCCCTAATACCACCGGGAGTCCGTTTCCGTCAACTGCTCCATTCTCTTTCCTTCCATTTTCCTAAAACTTCCTTGATAACTTGGGGTACAACACCGCCTTGGCTCCAGCCCCGGACCTGCCTGCTCTGTGACCTTTGTCAGTTTCCCAAGGAAGGTACTCCTTCTCTTGTTTATCGTCGGGCATTTGCTGCTCTCCGCGCACAAATGAAGGATGCAACATTTATTTACACTGATGGCTCAAAAACATAGTTTGGTGTTGGGAGTGCCTATGTTGTTGGCGACGCCCCAAATCGTTTTCGGCTTCCCGACCAAGGTTCGGTTTATACTGCGGAGCTTTACTCTGTTATCCAGGCTGTCCAATACATCCGTCGCCATCAGCGGAAACAGTAAGTTATCTGCTCAGATTCTCTCAGCTCTCTCCTCAGACTCCAAGCTGTCTAACCTGTCCACTCTCTGGTCCACCGGATTAAGGACTGCCTCCGCTTGCTCCACTTGGGGAGCGTCTCGGTGCTGTTCCTCCGGATCCCAGGACACGTTGGTGTCTGTGGAAATGAGGCGGCCAATATAGCAGCCAAGGCTGCAGTCTCTTCGGCCAGCTATTCGCACGATTCCCTTCGCCGATCTACGGAGTGTTTCATGTCGTCGTGTTGCTCTTTTATGGCACGCACATTGGTCGACAATTCCAAATAATAAATTGCGGGACATGGAAGCTCTTCCCTGTGCTTGGACCTCTTTCTCCCGAACGCGTCGTCGGGAGGTGGTAATTGTAACTAGACTCCGGATAAGGCACTGCCTATGAGCCATCGACATCTTGTAAGCGGCGATCCTCCCCCACTCTGTTCCCACTGCTCTCAACTGTGGACGGTGAGACGCCTTTTACTTGAGTGCCCCTATTTTACTTCGTTACGCGCCCGTCTACAGCTGTCGCCTGATATATCTTCCATTTTAGCAGATGACACGCGATGAGCCGATCGCGTTCTCGAGTTCATTAGTGCCAGTGAGATGACGTCAGTAATTTGAAGCTCTTTTTGGGGACAAACAACCCCCTTCTATAGTGGTTTTTAAGCTTTCCTTCTGTTTTTGGTTTCCCAACTTCTTGAGTTTTGCTCCCATTGCTGCTGGTTTCCAGTTTTTTAGGTTTTCCTCAGTCACAGACCGGGCGCTAATGACTATAGCAGTTTTGCGCCCCAAAACCATAACAAAAAATAAATGAAATACCACAGGGAGAAATGGCCGGACAATACATTAATGCAATTTAGTATCCACTAAATTCATTGTCCCCTGTTACGTGCGGGGCACTTAACGTATAGGAAGAAGTGAGTATTTTTAAATGTATGAAGTTTATCGCATGCGCCGAGGGTGAGGTGACGGTGACTGTGTTGGTGGCTAGTGCAAATAGTGCAACTCCTTGCTGTCCGTCCCCCTCCCCTACAGTGTCACCTATTACTGTAAGTATAAATTTACCAAGTGCGACACTACGAATTATATTTCAGAGTAGGATATACAAAATTGTTGGCTCTTGAGCTCACATTAGTTGCACAAATTAGAAATGGAATTCGTGAAAGCCACCCATGCATTCAGAAAAGTGGGGAAAGTGTTTAAACGATCTAGCTACGCTACTGTCGAAGAACGAATCAAACGCATTTCTCGCAGTTAAACTTCCGAAGTTACTCAGAGGTTCAAATAATGAGCAGACAGGACTAGGTGGTGAAAAATTTCACACGTCGCAGTACTTCGAGTTACATACAACTAAATTTATTGCTTTCTCTCCAGCACTGAAACAGAAAAGTTTAAGCACTGACCTTGATAACCGGAGAGAATACATGAAACTGCCTCAGTACATTCCTGAGCTGTCGAGAATGCTGTATAACTATAACAGACTCTACTTCTAACAGGTGATCATTTAACGTCAGTGAAGTTGAAGTTGTTCTTTAAATGACCACTTCCTGAGCGAGGGAAACCCTAGAGGTAAACCGTACGTCGCTGCCCTGTGCCCCTCAGGAAAGTCTCACTTGGTCGAGAACCAGCGCGAGCCCTGTCTCAGGAGCCGGGTTGCGAAGTACTACGCTGAAAGTGTACAGGCAAATCAACAGTTCTCGGTCAACAACGCAATTTCTTTACGTCGCCTAAGTTACCTTCCAGTTCGCATTTTTGGAATCTCCATAACTGATATATCCGCTGATATACCTTAGCAATTGTCTAACGATAAACATGTGGTATTTACGGCCTAAAAGACCTACCGTTAGCAAGAAGTCTACGACTAATTACTGCAATCGAATCTTTATCAAACACTGTACAGCACTACTCACAGTACGGAGCGAGGTGGCGCAGTGGTTAGTACACTCGACTCGCATTCGAGAGGACGACGATTCAATCCCGGGTTCGGCCATCCTGACATAGGTTTTCCGTGATTTCCCTAAATCGCTTCATGCAAACGCCGGGATGGTTCCTTTGAAAGGGCATGTCAGACTTCCTTCCCAAATGCGGCGCAACCGATAACCTCGCGGTTTGGTCTCCTTACGTTACTGATAGAACTTCCAGTCAGTCGTGGTCAGATGAAATTTTACGTGTGTAGCAAGCGGACACTAGTGAGGAGCGGGTGTCGTATGTGCTGTGAGTAGTTGATTGGGGGTTGATTTTGGGGAGAATCACCTATGACTGTAAGTATAAATCTATAAAGTGCGACACTATGGATTATTTTAATAGCTTACCTAAAATTTGGGCACGTGCTGAAGCACATAGGGGCTTGCTTGTGCACACTAAAGCAGACATTAGGATCCCAGAAGCTTAGTGACAGTAAGACCCTTGGAGGAAGCAATTGATAGATTGCAAAGGTACTATGGGTGTGCAATTACGCAAAATACAAGAAACATTGAGCATATGAGGAGAGCAGTATGGGCATAATTTTTCATACTGTATCAACAAATGAGCACCCACAACATGCACTGTGCTCCACAGGTGATGGCTCATGGTTTAAGTACCAATCAGGAAAGGAATATGCCCATAAAAACTGTTTGCCAAATGCTGTAATTGATGTAATTAAACCCATATTTAGAGATTTACCACAGCCAAGTTTATTGTAAGAGTGCTTACATGTGAAAACACAAAATCCAAATGAAAGTGTAAATAATTTAATTTGGATTACGATTCCCAAAGAATGTTTGCACAGATACAAACATTGCACTTTGGAGTGTATGATACAGTGGCAACATACAATGAAGCAAACATGATCAAATGTGATGTGCTGAAACGTTTAGGTTTACAACCAGGACACAACACCATATCCACAACGCACCTAATTGATGAAGAAATACTAAGAGGTGCAGGAAGAAGAGACAAAAGCCTACAACATGCAGCCAAAGGGAAGAAAAGACCAGTGAAAAGGAAACACTGCAAAAGAAAGAGGATGCTGATAATCCATCATATGGGGCAGGAATGAATTAAAAACTTTGGAAGCCATTTCCCGTAAATTTAAAATTTTCATCTTTGAGGAACATTTTCTCAAAAACTGCTAACAGTATATCAGTGAAATTTATACACAATATTGTTTACTTCTTTTCCTTCATTTGTATAACAAATTGTAAAAAATGTTTAATAATTCAGAAGTTAAGAAAGAAAATGCAAAATTTTAGAGAAAAAATAAGCATCTGTTTAAAAAATTGTAAAACTAAACCAATAAGTATTTCGTAACGTGGCATTATAACTTTGTAGAGAAATATTCACTGAACATTTAGTCCAAATTGCAGAGCAATATGTTTAATGGTTTCAGAAAAAATGTTCCTTCTATTTGCTAAAATTAACACAGAGCAGATGGATCCTTCAGGCTCCCCTTAAGAAGTTAAAATTACGTGATTATTGGTCCAGAGATACACTTTTGAACACACCAGTTTTCAGCAAAATTATGTCCCAAGACCATTTTTGTCTACTTCTGAGAATGTTACACTTCAGTGATAACTGTGCGAGTACTAGAGATGACAGTCTATATAAAATTAAAACGACTGTAGAGAAAATTCGTAAGACGTTTCATAATTCATTTCACCCACATCACAAACTTTAGAGAGATGAAAGTCTGTTGAAAGAAATTTGTACTGTATGACTGTCAGATTGGGTATATTTTAGATTTTATTGTATATGCAGGCGCAACAACAGAAATTGGGTTCCACAATTTGGGAAAAACTGGCGACGTAGTGGCAACTCTTATGGGACCATGTTTGGAACAGGGTCATACACTATATGTCAATAACTGGTACTGCAGCCCAGACCTGTTCCTCTGACTTCACAACCACGGAATAGCCACATGTGGCACTGTTGGCAAGAATAGGCTCAACATGCCGAAACTGCAGAAGAAATTAAAACGAGGAGAAACTGAGTTTAGGTCCACTGAAAGGTTCTTTCTATCAAGTGGTGTGATAAGAGAGAGGTGTAGATGTTGACCACAAGTCGCACAACACAAATGGTTGAAACAGAGAAGACTGACAGAAATACTGGCAAAAAAATAAACCGCAATGTATTGTGGATTACAATTCGTGTTCAGGTGCAGTTGACCGTTGTGACATGTTACTGAGCTCAGTGGAATCAGTGCATAAGACTGTGAAATAGTATAAGAATTTTTTTTTCACATTCTGGATTTGTGCATTCTAAATGCTCATGCTCTCCACCAGTCGGTAACAGAGCAAAAATGGCACTCGCAGAGTTTTACCTTTCTCTTGTAAGGGAGACTGTAGAAAAATATACTACAGTACAGAGGAAAGATGGTAGGCAAAGGCACTACAATGACAAGAATCCTCTGTGATTCACAGGGAGACATTTTTTGGCTGTTATTGTGAGTAAACATTCACAGAATAGTACGCTAATGCGCAGATGCATAGTTTGCACAAAACAAAGTGCGCCGGGAAACTATTTACCAATGTAAAACTTGCAATGTTCCATTATGTGTTGCGCCCTGCTTTGAGACATATCATACAAATAACCATTACTAATCACTAGGAACTAAATCTGAGAAAATTTGTTGACACTTCTGAATGAATTACTACAAAAAAGGCAAATATGTAAAAATATACCAAACGAAAGTGCTGGCAGGTCGATAGACACACAAACACACACAAAATTCTAGCTTTCGCAACCAACGGTTGCATAGTCAGGAAAGAGGGAAGGAGAGGGAAAGACGAAAGGAGTGTATACCTGTCCTTTTTCCTCCCAAGGTAAGTCTTTCCGCTCCCGGGATTGGAATGACTCCCTACCCTCTCCCTTAAAACCCACATCCTTTCGTCTTTCGCTCTCCTTTCCTCTTTCCCGATGAAGCAACAGTTTGTTGCGAAAGCTTGAATTTCGTGTGTATGTTTGGGTTTGTTTGTGTGTCTGTCGACCTGCCAGCACTTTCGTTCGGTAAGTCACATCATGAGCGAGGTGCAGCACCAATGTCTGCTCTATTATTATCTGAACTCTCTTATTTGGAGGAAAGAATAGACAGATGTTTGGGAATGGTGGAAATTTTAGATGGTGTAAATGATAACGTGGTATAACGTTGTGGTGTTTTAAGCTCTGAACTAAATTTATGTCAGAAATATGTGGAAGAATTACATACACTTCTGTTTAAGTACTCATCAGAAATTGAGAAAACCGAGAAACTTCAGATTGTTTTTTGCACTCTTGATGAAATTGTAGACAATGTCAGTAATAACATACCTCCAATTTTTAAGCGCGAGACAGTACCTAGTCAGTCAAAACCTGCAGTACCTAATCAGTCAAATGCAGTATCTTCAAAGGAGCCAAAAAAACCACAGCAGCTTGTTCCCAGAATCAACCTTGTACAATTTGATCAGTTTAGAGACACCAACGTACCTGACAGGGCGCATGAAGTATGACGATCTCAATGATGTTGTTCAGGAGATTAACCAGATTATTGCAAAAAAATATAGCATAGTCACACAACAGCTGAAGACACTAAAGAGATCTGAGTAAGAGCTCTGGAGGAAGTATAAATTAGAAGAAGTGAATGAAGTTAAAGGGTCATATTTTATTACTGATGATAACTCGAAAAAGAACATTGCTCAAAACAAACTGATTTACGTGACAAACTATGCAATAACTCTTATTAGACATGTTAAGAACGTATGAGGTTCGTTTGAAGGGAGTAACTTACTATACATTTTAATTTGTCTCGAAGTTGTGTGTTTATACATGATCAGAAATAACATTTTGTTAATATTTGGACTTAATTTTATCACCATTTGTCAAAGGATCTAAAAAAATGAACTAAATTGTCAAGAAATAAATGTCTGTCAAAAGTTGACAATAATTATTATATATATATATATATATATATATATATATATATATATATATATATATATATATATATATATATATATATATATACATATATATATATACGTCACCAGTGTCTTTCCAAAGCCCAGATCGAAGGGGAGGATGGGAAATAGATGCAACAGATGTAAAATTGTATTAACAAAGCCTGACTACTTCATATGTAGCAGTTAACTGACAAATGAACGGATTGGTGATGGAGATGGCACAATATCTGTTCTGTGGCAGATGTAATTACGCTAAGCACATTGCTCCAGTATAACAAAACCCATACATTAATCTGCATATGATACATTTAAATTATTAACACACAACATGGACAGTTATATTCTTTTATCCTTAGTAGTACAATTCTAGACCACACTCCATTGAATTGTATGAAATGTTTCCCACAACTGATTTAAACGCCTTTGATCAATGAGAAACAACATGCCAAAGTTAAAACTCTCTTCTTGTGATTTTTCTTGCTACTTTGCTCTGTTGTTAGCCAATATTGAAAACTGAACTCATTGTTTCGGGAACGGTGGAGGGGGGGGGGCGCCTTAAAATCTGTTGTTCGAATGAGACTGGCTTTGAAGCATTAATAGAAAATGGTATTTAAAAAAGAAATATTGAATACACCCTGGTTTAATCTTTTCTTAAAAATCAGCATCTTTTGAACCAATTTGTAGATTATTGAAAAATAGTAGGGGAATAAAAATTGCCGCCATGGCTATGAAAGGCGCTGCACTTCCGATCAAGTGGTAGAAAACGATGTTCACAAATAGTATTCTAATTACTGAGATTCAGATCAGATTTTTAAATTCACATATTGGTCTTTTTGACATTTAAGAAATTCTTGTTATAACCATTGGTTTTACAATAGAGCTCCTGTACGCATACGACGCACACGACACAACAGAATCTCTTCATCCAGCCAGTGTCTAGGTCTGCACCTGACAAAAGCCAAGGCTGTAAGAAGTCAAAGGCCAGTGACCCTCCCCTTCTCCACCTCGGCGATCAATGGGGTCACCATGCGATACCCTCACGCAGCCGTCCTCTGCTTCACTGCGACGCACTGCTAACAAGTCCTGAGGCGAGCGAAGTCGATAACAGAGACCTGTCGAATTAATGGACCAATATCCTCCAGCCTCTACCCCCTGCGCGTCCAGGGGTTAGAATAGGCCCGAGGTATTCCTGCCTGTCGTAAGAGGCGACTAAAAGGAGTCCCTCCCCCTCAAGGGGGTAGTTAGCGCCTGCGTCCGGAGACGGACGGCTCCACGACCTATATTTGCGGTCATTTTGGTTTTTCACATATCCTGGTTTCTTCCTTCCTTCCTTCCTTCCTTCCTTCCTTCCTTCCTTCCTTCCTTCGGTTGGTTCCTTTCTTCGTTCTCCTCCAGCTCACTGTCTTACTCCTCCCCTTGCCTCCTTCCCCTTGCCTCCGCCTCGGCGTTTGAGACGGTCTGTCCTTTCTTTCCCTCTCTCCCTTCCTTGTCCTCCTCTTCCTTCCTCCCTGGGCGTGCCTGAAGGCCGACCCACGCGATCGCACGCGTAGCCGGTGATGGGGTAACGCGTAATTTCCCGCCCTGGGTAGACAAGTAAGGCACGCACGTACCCCCTGGTAAAGGCCAGACCCAGGGAGGGGTGATTGCCTGAGCTGACACCTTCCGACCAGGCCGATTGGTCCCTCCGTCCGTTTCTCGGGAAGTGTGACCTGAGGTGTAAACATTCACCTAAGGCGGGAGTGCCCTCTGACCTTCAGCACCACGGTTGTCCGTTCGGCCAGTGCTAAGATCGCCCGGTCGACGTCTCCTCTTCCTCCCATCACCCCACAGACACAAGCCCCTTCATCAGCTTCTGCTAAGACGAAGACTCTGAAGTCAGATGCACGGGCCTTCAAGAAGGAACCGTCCCATGCAGACTTCCTACGTAAATCGAACTCCCAGCCGTCGACCAGTACTTCCACTAAACGTCCTTCCAAGAAGGCTCATAGGAAGCACAGTTCCCCTCCTCCGCCACGGCGCATTTCTTCTCCTGCGCCACCCAGCGGTTGCCGCCCCAGGCCGTCAACCGTTTCGCCTGGCCGCACCGCTGGTAGCCGAACATCGAGCCGTTCACCTGCAGAGGAAGCTCCCCCTCCCGGCCGCCTTAACAAGATGGCCGATGAACCTATAGAACCAATGGACAATGACTGTCCGCCTACTGATAGCGGTGGCAGTGCTCGCTCGAAGCCAGGCCCTCAGCGGCCTTCGAGGTGACCCCTTCTTTCATCTTCTTTTTTTCTTACGATGGCACTTATTCACTGGAATATTCGCAGCATTCGCTCCAACCGAGAGGACTTGAAGTTGCTGCTTCGCTTGCACCGTCCGCTCGTCGTAGCCCTCCAGGAAACGAAGCTACGCCCATGCGATCAAATTGCCTTGGCACACTACACCTCTGTGCGTTTTGACCTACCTCCTGTGGTTGGTATCCCAGCTCATGGAGGGGTTATGTTGCTGGTCCGGGATGATATTTACTACGATCCCATCACGTTGCACACCGGCGTGCAGGCAGTTGCCATCCGAATTACTCTCCCCACTTTTACATTTTCCATTTGTACCGTTTACACTCCGTCGTCTGCCGTTACCAGGGCAGACATGATGCAAATTATTGCTCAGCTACCTGCACCATTTTTGTTAACTGGAGACTTCAGTGCCCACCATCCCCTATGGGGCTCTCCAGCATCCTGCCCGAGGGGCTCCCTGTTAGCAGACCTTTTCAACCAGCTCAATTTAGTCTGCCTCAATACTGGCGTCCCTACTTTTCTTTCGGACACATCTCACACCTATTCCCATTTAGACCTCTCTATATGTACTACCCAACTTGCACGCCGGTTTCAGTGGTATGCACTTTCTGATACATATTCGAGCGACCACTTCCCGTGTGTTATCCATCTCCTGCATCATATCCCCTCTCCGTACTCATCTAGTTGGAACATCTCCAAAGCAGACTGGGGGCTCTTCTCTTCCAGGGCGACCTTTCAGGATCAAACCTTCACAAGCTGCGATAGTCAGGTCGCACACCTCACGGAAGTCATTCTCACTGCTGCTGAATATTCCATCCCTCACCCTACTTCTTCTCCACGTCGCGTACCGGTCCCCTGGTGGACTGCAGCTTGTAGAGACGCTTTACGTGCTCGTCGACGTGCTTTACGCACCTTCAAACGCCACCCTACAGTGGCGAATTGTATCACTTATAAACCATTACGTGCACAGTGTCGTCGTATTATTAAAAAAAGCAAGAAAGCCCGCTGGGCTGCTTTCACAAGCACCTTCAACAGTTTTACTCCTTCTGTTGTCTGGGGTAGCCTGCGCCGGCTATCTGGCACTAAGGTCCACTCACCAGTTTCTGGCTTGACGGTCGCGAATGATGTCCTTGTGGCACCTGAGGATGTCTCACATGCCTTCGGCCGCTTTTTCGCAGAGGTTTCGAGCTCCGCTCATTACCACCCTACCTTCCTCCCCCGAAAACAGGCAATGGAGGCTAGGCCACCAAACTTCCGCTCCTCGAATCGTGAAGGTTATAATGCCCCATTCACCATGCGGGAACTAGAAAATGCACTTCCCCGGTCACGGTCCTCCGCTGCAGGGCCTGATTCTATTCATATTCAGATGCTGAAGAACCTTTCTCCTGCGGGTAAAGGTTTTCTTCTTCGTACTTATAATCGCATCTGGGTTGAGGGACATGTTCCCGCATGCTGGCGCGAGTCTATTGTTGTACCGATTCCTAATCTGGGGAAGGACAAGCACTTGCCTTCAAGTTATCGACCCATCTCGCTTACCAGCTGTCAGTAAGGTGATGGAGCGAATGGTTACCTTTAGTTTGGTTCGGCTGCTCCAATCTCGACGCCTGCTTAGCAATGTACAACGTGGATTTCGTAGGCGCTGCTCTGCTGTTGACCATCTGGTTACCTTGTCGACCTTCATTATGAATAACGTCTTACGGAAGAGCCCGACCGCGGCTGTGTTCTTTGATTTGGAGAAGGCTTACGACACCTGTTGGAGGGCGGGCATTCTCCGCACCATGCATACATGGGGCCTTCGCGGTCGCCTCCCTCTTTTATTAGTTCCTTTTTAATGGATCGGCAGTTCAGGGTACGTGTGGGTTCTGTCCTGTCAGACACCTTTCGCCAGGAGAATGGGGTGCCACAGGGCTCAGTTTTGAGCGTCGCTCTCTTCGCCATAGCGATCAGTCCAATAATGTATTGCCTTCCAGCTGATGTATCAGGCTCCCTTTTCGTGGACGATTTTACCATCTATTGCAGCGCGCAGCGTACATGTTTCCTGGAGCGGTGTCTTCAGCGTTCTCTTGACCGTCTTTACTCCTGGAGTGTCGCCAATGGCTTCCGTTTTTCTGCCGAGAAGACGGTCTGTATTAACTTCTGGCGCTACAAAGAGTTTCTCCCACCGTCCTTAAGACTCGGTGCCATTGCTCTCCCATTCGTGGAGACAACAAAATTTTTAGGTCTTACATTTGACAGGAAACTTAGCTGGTCTCCACATGTCATATTTGGCTGCCCGTTGTACCCGTTCTCTAAATGTTCTCCGTGTTCCCAGTAGTATGTCGTGGGGAGCGGATTGAGCCGTCCTACTTCGCCTATATCGGTCGATCGTCCGCTCCAAGCTGGATTATGGGAGCTTCGTATACTCCTCTGCACGGCCGTCCATCTTACGCCGCCTCAACTCCATACAACATCGGTGTTTACGTCTTGAGATCGGTGCGTTTTATACTAGTCCCATCGAGAGTCGTCATGCTGAAGCCGGTGACTTGCCACTCACCTACCGGCGCGATATACTGCTTTGTCGGTATGCCTGTCGGCTACTGTCAGTGCCCGACCACCCGTCTTATCGTTCCTTTTTCGACGACTCTCTCGACCATCAATACGGGTTGTATGTCTCTGCCCTGCTACCCCCCGGAGTTCGCTTTCGTCGCCTCCTTCAACACCTTGATTTTTCACTCCCTGCAGCCTTTAGAGAGGGGGGAAGCCACACGCCACCTTGGCTCCAGGCTCAGGTTCGCGTTCACCTTGACCTCAGCTCGCTCCCAAAGGTTACCCCCCGGTTTCGTATACCACTCCCGTTTTGTCGAACTTTGTTTGAAGTTCATTAATATGACCTTCATTTATACAGATGGCTCTAAGACCAATGACTTGGTCGGTTGTTCTTTTATTGTCGGGGCACAAAGTTTCAAATACCGGCTCCATGGCCGCTGTTTGGTCTTCACAGCTGATGTCTTTGCCCTCTACCAGGCTGTTCTTTACATCTGCCGCCACCGACATTCTTCTTATGTCATCTGCTCCGATTCCCTGAGCGCCATTCAGAGCCTCAGTGATCCGTATCCGGTTCACCCTTTCGTGCACCGGATCCAACGCTCTCTTCAGCAGCTGGTGGAAGACTGTTCTCCAGTTAGCTTCATGTGGGTTCCTGGCCATGTCAGTATCCCTGGGAACGAAGCTGCAGATGCCACGGCTTAGGCTGCGGTCCTCCAGCCTCGGACAGCTTCTTGTCGTGTCACTTCATCAGATTGTAGCAGGGTAATTTGTCGGCGCATTTTATCGCTGTGGCATGCCGATTGGGCTGCACTTACGGACAACAAGCTTCGGGCCTTGAAACCACTTCCCGCGGCTTGGACGTCCTCCTCACGCCCGGTTACGAATTGGACACTGCCGGTTCAACCACCGCCAACTGCTGACTGCTGCGCCGGCGCCGTTCTGCCCATCTGGGCAATTGCTGACGGTCTGCCACATTTTAATGTCCTGTCCGGATTTTAATACACCGCGTTTTTGATCTTGGCCTGCCATGTACTCTGGATGCCATTTTGGTGGATGACCCAGGAGCAGCTGCTCGCGTTCTTCGTTTTATCAACTTGACCTACCTGTCTAAGGACATTTGATAATTCTGTTTTTTTATCCTATGCCTGTCAATCTGTCTTTTATCGTGTTTCCCCTTTTAGTTGCTGTTTTGAACTTGTGCCTCGCGGTGTATTCCTAATGTAGTCTGGGCGCTAATGACCGTTGTAGTTGTGCGCCCTAAAACCACAAAAAAATAAATCCTCCAGCCTCTGAAATATATCGTTGAGCACGTTGTAATTCCGGCACTCGGCAGTTGCTGCCTTGTCTGTCCCCGTATTTGACTCTCTTCCTAACACCAAATACGGTTATTCTCCAATGGAAAATTGGCAGCATCAGTTGGAATAGGGTTGATAATACTGTAGATTTGTTTCCTTCTCCAGGAAAGAAAACCTGTCAGATTACCTGTCACTTCCCACACTCCACTTTAGTATGTTCTGGCCTACCGCATGAGGTGGGGACTCCAGTTCATATAGGAGCCACGTTGCTCAGTCGAGAATACACACTACTCACACTAGCGATACGCACACTCGGCTTAAATCTGTTGCTGTCCCTTTCCTTTCCCAGTTTCAGCTCTCTGAAGATCTTTCTCGTCGTTTGCTATCACCAGGGCAGACATTTTGCAACTTATTGCTGAACTTCCTCCTTCCTTCTAGCTGTTCTGCAACTTCAGTGCCCAACATCCTCCTTAGGGCTCCCCACGGTCATGCCAGCGAGGCTCTCTCCTAGTGCAAATCTTCAACCAGCTCAATCTAATCTGAACACGAGTACACCCATATTTCTTTGATTCCATGCACTCCTTTCCCCTCATGGACCTTCCGATCTACACTGTTCAGCTTGATCGTAGTCTCGAGTGGTCTGTCCGACACATTCTTGAGCGAAATTTAAAGCATTTTTATTTGCCGATATCCAGCAACTAGAAGTTATTTAATTAGACGATGTATATATAGCCACATCGATTGCACAAAATTTTTTTGTTAGATTGGCCACGGTTTCGACTGCACATGGGCAATGATCAGGATAAGAAATTTACCTGGGTTACATGTAACCACACGGCGAATGTGTCTGAGAAAACGTACTCTCCTCAAATAACACAGGAATAAAAACAAATGTAAAAAATAAAACTTGGGAAAACGTAGGAAAACCGATGAAATTAGCAAGGTCGCTTAGGGCCAAGAGTGGCATAAACACAGCTGCAACTGTCACACTAAAGTGACCATTTCCTGTAAGATAAATTTGCTTACGCCTATCCCATCTGTATCCAACGAGCCACGAGATTTCCAAAGTTGACTGGCATCTCTGCTCCTCACTGGCCACTTTAGATGAACACCATTCCCCTGCGTTAACAACCACATCGAATACCTTAAAAGAGCTATCCTTACTGCCACAGAACGTTCCATACCTCAGACATAATCTTCGCTGCGACGTGCCCTTGTCCTCGGATGGACTGAGTAAAGTCGCGATGCAATCCGTGGTCTAGACGAGCTCTCTTATTAAACACCATCCCACGATCCGTTACAAACAGCGTCGCCCATGGAATAGCAATAAAAACAAGTAGGCTTTCTTTTCTAAACTGTTGTAACAGTTTTACTCCCTATTCCGTTGTTTGGAATGATCTGTCGGTTTTCAGGAACTGCCGTTCATTCGGGTTACTCGTCTGACCATAGTGAAAAAGTCATTGTAGGCAATGTAGATATCAACACTTCGGGCCGATATTTCTCAGAAATTAAGTTACGTCCACTACAATTCTGCCTTCCCCCTGAAACTGGCGGCGGAGGCAAAGACTAAATCTTACCCTTTTCACATCTACGTCAATATATTGATTTTAGTATGAGGAAGCTTAAACGTGCACTCTATTCGACCGGTCCTACACTCCATGACTGGACAGCGTTACCATTCTCCTGAGGGCCTACGCTTCCTCCTCCACATGCAAGCGGTTTTGGACAGATGGCACACATCCCAGCCGCAGGCGTGAGGATGTTACCATACCTAAGCCTAGTAGGGATGAACCTTCCTGCTTCCGCACAATTTCCCTCACCAATAGCGTCTGCAAGGTGATGGACTGTGTGATTAATGGCAATACGATGTGGTGGCTCTAGTCTCGGAATCTCCTCAGTAACGCCCAACGCTGGAGAGAAGGCGTATGGCAACCGTTAGAGGATGGGTATCATGGCGCCTGCCCCTTTTTATCTGTAAATTTTCAAGACTGGGTTTACAGTATATATGGGCTCGGCTTACACTTCTGTTTCGAGTATGGGGTGCCTCAGGGTTCTGTGCTCAGCGTAGTCTTACTTTTCACAGCCATTAACCCTGATTTACACTCCTGCCACGTTTCCCACGGTTGCGAGCTTTTAAGTGGCCTGTCATCGTGACGAGGTAAGTGTTCATTTAGGACTACATTCGCTTCCCAAGGATACTAGTCACGGCCTGGTGTATCGCAGCGAGATCCTCACACTTAGCACGCAGTTCGGGGAATGTCCTGTACTCCGACGGTTCCAGGGCCGACCATGGTGTCTGGTGTCCCTTTGTGCTTCCTCACGTTCGCAATTTTTACCGCGGAGATCTACGCCCTTCCTCAGGCCACCTGGTACATCCAGCGACATGTGGGCATTGTAATTGTCATTACAGGGCGCAAAGGCTCTGGAAAGCCCAAAGGATCTAAGGTAGTCAGTTATACCTCTAGTACAACTGATACAAGAATTCCTCCACCTGATCACTATGGGGGAGCCAACATGGTTATTTGTGGGCTCCTGGTGACATCGGCGTGCCAGGGAACGAGGCTGCCGATGCTGCTGCCAAGGCTGCATCTCTTCCCTCGGCGTGCTAGTCATTCTGTTCTCTCAGATCGTAGTGTCGCTGTGTTGGCTTTGGAGTGCACAAGTCTTCTCTGCAGGGGAACAATCTGAGACTTCAAACACCTACGAACAGCGTAGTAGACTTCATCTCGCTCCCTCACGTTGTGAGGCAGTCATTTTAGCCCGACTGCGTATAGGTCACAGTTCCAGCCACCACCATTAACTGGTATCCCTGCCCCTTCTATCGCTTCTGCTCTCACACTTGACGTGCGACACTTCGGTGCCCGGTGCCCGTTTTAACTGTTCACGGTTGTTCGCCGTATACTTCAGTGTTTTGGCGGATGCCACGCATATTATCGACCTCGTCGCTTTCGCCGCAGTGGCATGGCGAAGCAAATTATATCTCCCCCTCCCCCCCCCCCCCCCCCCTTCCTGCGAGGACGTCTGGAATGTCAACAATGTTCGGAGAAATTTTCTCTACGGGCGTCCTCGTCCTTAGCTGCCCCTCTTTCAAAGTTGCTTGGTGAGGTTATTGCCTTTTCGCCCCGTTTTTGTTCCGTACCTTTTCCTACGTTACGGTATGGGCTTAAGACCTTAGCAGTTCTGCACCCTACAGTGCCAACCAACAACCACTGGAATCAAGGTGAAACGGTAAAGTATTGCTCCATTGGCGAAGGGTTGTTAAATGGTAGCCATAGCTCCCTGGTCTCAGTTGCACCGTAGTTCGTGGTATACTTGATCGCGTTTGGTTCCATTATTTGGTTCCATTATTTGGTTCCATTATTTGGTTCCATTATTTGGTTCCATTATTTGGTTCCACAGGGGATTCATGTAAACAGTCAGGTTGCATTGTAGAAGAGATGAAAGTGAAAAGTGTATCCTTTGCCTATCGAACACAATTCCTTCACTGACTTCTCACTTTCATGTAAGATTTATCTGCTGGTTCTTTGGAAAGTTATAGTTACTGAAGGTTCAGTAAAACTTCCCGTTTGTAAACTTAAATAGCCACTGTTCTCCTTCTTATTCCCTCTACTATTCACTGTATATCACTGTACTGGTACATTGGCCTACCAAGAATTTAATATTCAGTCTCGTGAAACAAATTTATGAATTTGGCTTCTGGAAGTGATTAGAGGCATAGGACAAGCGTCATTAGTAAATTCACTAAATAATACCTAAAAAATGTGTAGCACATGGTTTGATGCGTATTGCTAAGATAACGCTTTTCTGTATGTGAAGACAACATGCAGCTTCCCTCAAGCATATTTGTCATTGAAGCAAGTGACGCCTTGCAATGCTTATAATATTGCTGTTGTACTGAGAAGAGGTCCCTGCTCAATCAATGAACACGCGTTTGGGAAGACACTACAGATCTCCTAGCAGCATCCAGACGTGTCTCTTCAATGGTTTCTCTAAATCGTGTAACGCATATAGTGGGACGGTCTCTTTGGAATGGATTTAGCCAGTTTCCTGCCTTACTCTTCCCTAACAGTAGTTCTCGATAGTTATATCTGACGATTTAGTTTTCCAACCTTCAGCGTGAATTCGTACGTATAGAACAGCCCAGATTTGGCAGTGGGGCGCCTGCCATGTGATTGGTGTCATATAGCTTCCCAATAGGCTTTATAATCCATCTGTTGCCACACGACCATAAATATTTAACAAGGTATTTCCAGTTTTTCCCCCACAACTGCGTGTCCAATGTAACGTAACCTACACGGTGCTTGGCTGCATTGCAAACCATTAACGTGCAGTCAGTTTCCTCATTGTGCGACTTAATTTCCTTGGGGTAATGTAACAGTCCATTCCTCATGTTCAAGCCATACAGTGTCTGCTCCACGCCTTGATATGGTAGTAGCCAGTCAACCCACTCCATCGGTGATCGTGCTGTCAAATGGTAGAGAGCAGCCACGTAATGCGAAGTAATGAATATGAAACAGATTATTCGGGAAATTGGGGACTATATACACTACCTGAAAAATATAGCGGGATCTTGGGAATCTCCTGTTACATTTGCGCAAGAGCTTGTTGGCTTAGCCAGTTTGAAAATGCTTCCACTCCTCTCTCTCTCCAGAACCTGAACAACGGGTTTAATCGGCAAGATACGGCTACAAAGAGTTCATAAAGTAAAAACGCCACATTTGCAGCGTAACTAGTGAGATGTGAGCAACGCTACTATCTTACCTAAATTATTGCGTTTGTAGACCAGTTTTTCCAACTCCTCACTCAGATGGGTCGACTACTACTTGGCCGGCCGTAGTGGCCGTGCGGTTCTAGACGCTACAGTCTGCAACGGCAAGACCGCTACGGTCGCAGGTTCGAATCCTGCCTCTGGCATGGATGTGTGTGATGTCCTTAGGTTAGTTAGGTTTAAGTAGCTCTAAGTTCTAGGGGACTGACGACCTCAGAAGCTAAGTCCCATGTGCTCAGAGCCATTTGAACCATTTTGAAGTTCGCTGAATGTGTCAAAAGAATGATAGATCCACGTAACTTCCTACAATATGTTGACACAGGAATGTCGAATTTTTTCAGCCATCTACTGTTACAAACTGTTCTCTAAAGTAAAAGTTCCACGTTTACAGAAGTACACTTCCATCTGACACTTTCATGGCACTGGTGCTCTGACAGATTACGTTGCCTACTTTCTCGGACGTCATGAGCTGGTGTAGGGGAGTCGACTCCATATCGACCTGTCGGATGGCGTCCCAGTTCCCAGGGGTAAGTCGTGTCTTCAAAAGCGCTGCTCCCATTCGTCATGGCGGATTGCAGTGAGACGTGGTATGATGGATATTGGTAACCTACAGTGTGACACCACGATTTTAGGATACCACAAGTCTCTTGAAAGACTGGCTAGTCTATTACTTAGTGTGTGGACGTTGACTGTAGAGTCGAGCTATGCGTGTAATTCGTTGGTGCTTACGTAAATAGGATTGCATTTTTTGTAATCGTAAATAACCTTTAAGCTTACTGCATCACTATTCGTTACGGACATCCTCCCCCTAAAACCTCATTCATCAGTAGACCAGCTTCATGCATGCCTCGTCGGAACCCATTACTGGCTGCCCAGTCTGAAAATTCTTTCTATTAATTTGTGGGACGCGTTTACCGAAAGGGAACAATCACTGGCATTCAACCGCTTTATTCGTTATCCTCCTCCGCCACTCCGGTCTTCTCGCAACAACCACTGTGTACTGTGTTCCTGTTCATGCGTCTGGGGATTGCGTAGGTGTCGAACCTTAAATGATTTCCCCAGCGTTAACTCCCATCACACAGCTCAAAGTACCATCAAAAGCAGGCTGAGGCTTCCTACCCCAGGCTTGCCCCATGACAAGTATCGCGAAGATTTTATGGGGATATCATTCTTGCCCTATTTCTAACGCCCTTTTGACCTAACCAAAGTTTGACGGTTATCTACGCTAAATTGGAAAACATGTGCTTAGAATTGCTGTTGTAAGCCTAGGACGAGCTGCTTTGTCTCACCTGTAAGGAGAAATGATGAAGCACATACTTCTGCTTCAGTGAAACCGTAAGGGTAAGTGCGCAGTTGATGTAACTGTGCACGGGGTGTATTAAGAGATTGGAGATTGGTGGTAGGGGGCATTTTGCACAGAACTAAGATAATTGCAGCTGACAGGTGCATTGGTAGTCGTAATTTACTGCGCATACAGTGTGCATAAGACTGTTCCTGAACAAACGATTTGCGGAAAAAAAGGAATGTGCTAGCTCTGCCGTAACAGCTTCCTCACCGAAAAAGATCAGTTTGTTGAGACGCTGTAGAAGATCCCCTTCTGATACGTAAGCTTCATTGTATGAATGCTAGATATATTGGTCGCCCTTAAGTAAGGGCTGTACACCAACAGTTGGTCATACAGTGGATTGAACACAAATGGTTCATCCATACAGACGACCACAAGACCTCAAACGACAGGTAGTAGCTGGATCTATAAACACACATTTCGCAACTAACCCCATAGACTGAAATTGGTCACTGATTTGATAAGCACGGTTGCAGCTGTGGATATTTTAGAGTACAGTTTTTCCACAAAGTGCACATCAGTTCATTATAGGGGGCTTCACCATTAGGCATTATGACGGCAGGCCAAGTCACTACATTATTTCAGGGCTAGGTCACAGTCCCTCTTAACGGCCGGAACGAACTCCGTCAATCCGTTGCTTACTATGGGCTCCTTGTTGATGGAGCCATTAGAGAGGCGCTGTGTGAATGTTTTCACCCTCGGAAGACACGAGATCGCAGAAAATCTGAATGACTGAAGTCGCCTGTGACAGACCTTGATGACACTACTTCCCTAGCGGCATCACCCAGGTTTCTGCGCAGTTCACAATATGTACTAAGACTGGGTGTGACATTGCATCTGGCCCATCCACAGCCAGATTTTCAAGTCGAATCTCGTTGCTGTTTCGGCGATTTGGCCAAAAGAATCGTACTGTTAAGCTCACTTCATCTTGTGAGTCCATCGCCAGTTACCACGCCATTTCACACTCACCCTGCGCTGCAACTGTTACATATACCGCATCAGAACTGTCGGCAGGAAATACATTGTTGCGCTATGGTCTCAGCGTGGACGGTACGTGTTACAGAATATAGCGAAAATACAAACAGAATTCCTAAAGTGTTGCCCTGTTCGTGTTACATTTCAATAATGCGTCGCCTATTGTTTCTTGAACTGTTTAACGAGCTGCATCACCTTGGATTAGATGCTTGTTAGCTGTTGGTGGTTTCTGGTATTTCGTGTTGTATCGAGAAGACATTACTCAATTACCTTGGATTTGGTGGGACACTACGAATATGTCCTGGCACACACATACACTTACATTCTCGATGGTCTCCAGAAATAGCGTAATGCAGTGGCGGGACGGTTTCTTTGAAATGGATTTAGCCAGTTTCCTACCTTACTATTCTGAAAGTATACCTGCACTGTCTCTAATAACCTACTCGCCATGGGAACATAAGGTTTCAACCTTCCTCCCTTCCTCCAGTGAGAGTTTGTATAACCGGTACTTATTCGTCAGTGAGAGACCTGCAGTACATCTGAAATAGCTTTCCCTGTAAGCATCGAAATCTTCATGTTGACGTCGTAAGACTGTACACACTGGATGACCACGTACTTCAAAGGTCTTTAAACTGTTGTCCATGCTACCTAGCTTCCATTTAGCTTGGTTGGATTGCAAACTGTACAGGTACTATCACATTGTTCCTTCATCGTGCGGCTTAATTTTCTTGGGATAATTACAAGAGCACCCTTGAAAACGTCTCCAGTTCGAGCAGTGCGGTGTCCGCTCTACGTCCTGACAAGGCAGTGACCACTCAATCCACTACACTGGCGGTCCTGCGGTCTGGTGGTTGAGAGGTTACTAAACATGAAAGATTAGGGAAGTCGCAGTAATAACGTACACTACATCCTAGATTTGCTATAAACATTGGTACCACAGTATCGTGGAAATCTTCCGTCACATTTGACAAGAGCTTGTTGGCTGTAGCCATTGTTCGAAACTGTTTCCACTCCTTTCTCTCCAGAACCGTTGTAACACATTTAATCAGAAACAAAAGGCAACTGAATTCTGGTCCTTAACGCGGTGTCATCACATTTGTTAAATTTAGCTAAAGGCTCATATACCTTCAGCCACTTGTTTAGATCTTGGCCATCGGCACCAGAGAAGCCTTCAGGATCTCATGTGATGGCACACAGTTACTGTCATCGTGGCGTCCTCTTCTGTCTCCGACAGATTGCGACCTGTTAAATAAGGCTCGAACTCTGGTTTCTCGCCACGTAAACGGCGGCTCTGTCGTGGCCTCATGGGAGCCACTGTGTCATCGATAATGTGAGCTATCACAAGTTCCAATACCCAGCGTCTTCACTAGAACGTCACGCAGAAGGTGTAATTAGATGAATGACTAACTTAACCAGGGTTTATTCAGCAATTGCACATAAGAGCGCGGAGCGAACTGCCTCCGGCCAGAACACATACGGTAAATATACAATTACAGAACATTGCAATACAATGATTCTTGAAATTTGTGGTTACTTCTAGAATGTACTCGAACCGAATATAGAAATTAAAATTTTACAATTCAGGTGAGTTCTGAACTCAGGACAATCCATGCAACAGTCTAGCATCATAACCACTACACCACAGAGATTGTGGTACTCAGCTCCTTCGGCGACAATATTGCAGGGAGTAGCTTCCATTTTAATGGAGATTATTGTCTCAAACGGGGTCATATCCCATGCCAGAATTATAGTTTCTTAGGAATCACTACAGCAACGCCATGTCTATTCACATCCTCACATTTGGAAAAATGTACTGTATTATTTGCCTGAGTCATGGAGTGGCAACATGATCTTCAATGTGTCTAGCTTATGGAAGATCGATTTATCTTCCCCCGCCAGCCCCGACTGGGGAATTACTCTGGAATCTAATTTGAGATTGAGTACAGCCATGAGGTTGTCTTGGCAAAATAGCAGTGGTGGTTCCCCATTGCCTTCCACTGTTCAAATGAGCCCGCCCCTAAAATGGAGTCAGACGCCTCCCGCAGTTCCTCTGGGCGTACAGACGCTACCATTTGGCCTCTTCCGCCATCGACGCCGTTCTGAAGTGCATCTTCTCCGCCGCAGAGGCCATTCAGGTCTTCGCCATTACCCTGGCAAGGGGAACTATGACAGGCTGCTACCTTTCAGGGCCAGGAGGACACTGGTTCTTCTACGAGGTTGGTACTCTTCCTACTCCTGCATCATTTGAGAAGGCAATAGGATGAAGTTGAATCCAACTTTCCCTTCAGTGGTGTGAGAGACCCACTGCATTTTCTCGTAGTTACACCTTGCTTCTTCACTGTCACTAGTCTTTCCTAACCTAGTACTTGATGATCGTTCTGGTTTAACTTCGTCTTTCTCTTTCCTTGGTGCTTTACAGGATGCTACCGCACTACTTCGCTTTATTTCACTTTTCTTTGGTTTCTCGCTCTTCTCTGCTTTGTTTGAACTATCTGATTTTTCGTGGTCTTTTGAGACCACTTAATTAACCTTCATTGCAGCAGTCTTAATCGTGAAGCCACGCTAGCCAAAATTGTTTTCTCATAAAGTCTGGTGGGTATTGGAAGAACTGGAACGACCATGCGAACTGCACGATGTACTGCCTGAATCTAACACCAACGGCCGTAATCACTGTCAGAGCCCTCACTCACTGCCAGAGCTGTCAACAGATTCAGAATCATCAGAATCACCAGAATCTCCATTATCATTATCAAAACAATCACCAGTTTGTCATTCGTATTAAGTCGTAATCGCGTTTTTTGTTTAATGCCAACGGGTTTCAGCCCATCGCAGGAGTCATCTTCAGGGCGAACATACCGCTGGTCGACTGCTGGTGGCGTCACGTCTACCAACTAGTGGCAGGAGACTGGCCAGAATCCTAATTAATAAATGAATTTGATCAGACTTGACTTTAAATTTTTGGTATTCCGATGTACCACTGCAGTCAGATGGTGAACTGTGGAGTACGAATGAGAATAGTGGCTACTGAAGTTCAAAAAAGGTTTTATTAAGTCTTCAGAACTAAGAGTTTGTCATTATCTGCATCGGTTTAACTCCCGCACCCAGCAGCATCAGAATCCATCGTAATCATCTTCGGGCTCCTTACTTCCATCTCGTTTTCCTATGTCCACTTCTGTTCGACCCCATGACGTCCCTCCTTTTGCCATGCTATTAGAAGATTCTGATGTAGTTGCCGGAGACCCATTGATGCCAACCATACCCACAGTTCATGGAAGTTAATCAGCTTATGAATCATCTGCAGGCGCTTTTATTATAAGGGAGCTTAAACATGCACTCCTTTCGTACCGCTCACCTGCTCTGACTGGACGGCGTTAACATCCTGATGTCGAAACACCTATCTCCTGAGGGCCTGCGATTCCTCCTCCACATATATTGGCATTTTGACAGGTGGCACATTTCCCGGTCGCAGGTGAGGCCATTGTTCCTCTCCTACTTAAGCCTAATGAGGACACATTCCACGTACCGCCCAAATTCCATCACCAGTAGCATCTGCAGTGTGATGGACTGTCTGATTAATGGTTAGCTAGTGTGGTGGTCAACGTCTCGGAATCTAACGCCCAATATGGATTCCATAAGCACTGCTAGCCTGCTCTTTGTCTTGTAAATTCACATAAAGAAAATTTTTTGCTGAATGCCAAACTGTGATTGTTTTCGTTTGTGTTCGGGAGAAGGCGTATGACACCTGTTGGAGGACGGGTGTCCTCCGTATTGCAGCTTCCAGGGTCACCTGCCCCTTCTTATCTGCGAATTTTTACGGCCTTGTTTCTAATTTTTAAAAAACACGGAAGCTAGCAGTATGGCAATAAATTACCTTTTAAAACACGCTGCTAACGCCAGTCAAAATAATTTATAGCAAATATAAAAATTTTAAAACATTTAAAGAACATTTGTAAACAGGCTACTGAAGTAAATACAGAACTTTGTTAATAAAGTATGGTGAGGTAGTGATGCTACAAACACCGCCATTAAAAAAATAAACATGTATCAGGCATGGCAAATGTCTGTGGTAACAACGCACGTCGTCCCTTTGGACGATATCATATCTACCTTGTAAGACAGCTTTGTTTGCGATTTATAGCCTGTAAAAGCTGACACTAAGAATTAGTTCCGCGCGTAATTACAGTTAGTGCTTCTGTAAATGATTGTATTGTTGGGACTTACAGATTACCTTTAAGGTTACTACAGCAGTATTCCTTGTCTGACTTTGTTACCAGTGTGGGTTTTTTCAGTGTCTTCATAATTCCAGCCAGCACTTGGCTCCAGTTACTTGCACATGTTACCAAACCTTTTCGCTTTTACTTCTAGGTAGGTGCCTACTACTTAAGGAGAGATAGTTACCACCATTAACCCCTCATATACCCATACAAGGGCTTCATGCCTGTCCTGTTTGAACCTATTACCGTTTATCGTGCCTCCGCTGATTTGCACACACAGCACAGTGAAGTTGTGTACAGCAATTGTTGCAAGCGTTCAATGAAAGGGAACTATCCACGGCATTCAGCATTAACTTGATGTTAAGCTCCTCCGCCACTCTGGTCTTCCCACAAAACTCACTGGACCGTCAGCTACTGTTAACGCTTTTGGGGATTGCGGTAGCTGTGAACGTGAACTCCCATTACACAAATCGAAGTACTCTCATAAGTAACGAGTCTTTCTCTCAAACCTTGTCACATGACAAGTCGGGAAGTCCCTTCATTGGGATTCCATATACGCCGCATTTTTTAACCACCATAAGACCTTATCATTGTTTCTAACAGTTCACTGCGCTAAATAGTAAATACATGAAAAAGACAACCTCAAACTTTAGATGCAGTGGTCTGCGTCATTGTAGAGGTGGAAATGACGAAGCAGAAGAGATTTTGCTTGAATGAAAGCGTAAGGGTAATCCTACAGTTGACATAACTGTAGATATGGTATACTAACAGGTTGGTGGTTGGGGGACGTGTTGCAATATAACGAAGAAGCAAATTCCCGGTGACTGGAGGATTAGTGGCCCTAATTTACTGCGCACGCGATGTACACAAGACTGTCACTGAATAAAATCCATACTTAATTAAAACATAATTATTGCGCGCAATGTTTCCACTCAGCTTTTGCCTAGTAAGGTTCCCTAACACGCAATCATGTCAACAGAGCTAAACTTCCTAGAAGGGTAAATGTTTCTGCAGTAAATGTTGGTTGCACATTGTCAGAATGTGATTATATATTCATCAAAAATAACTTACTCGCCTTTAGCCTTGACGACAAGAAGCGCTTGAGGTTGGACGGCCATAGCAGATATCCACTTTGTCGTTCTACATGGGTTTACACAATAGTTAAAGCGCCTCGTTCGCTAGGTTCTTCGTGCTACCTGCATTACTGCACCAGGTATGTACTGACACTGTCAAGATCCTAAACAATTCTTTTTTGTTAGGAGATAAATACCGTGAAAGTACTAATAGCAATACTAAGACCTCAGTGTGAATGACATAGCTGCACACTTTCGCTAAACGTTGCGTTTGAATCATAACTAACATGTCGCTCAACAAAATCATAGATCTTGTGGTCAGTTTTGTCTCAAAAAACCGCAGTCAGAGGTGTAATTTTGGTTGTAAGCGAACAATGAGCTATTGATGCAGAACTCGTAAGTGGCTGACAGGTTTTCACAGGCGTGACAGCCCTGATGTTGGTGTATATGCCAAAGCTGTTAACAGATACTGGTGTCGAATGCGTGAGGAGTGTGTAAGGCAAAGTTCAGGAATCGGTAATGTGTGTAACGTCGGCTAGGAACGCTGTAACGAACAACCTGTGTCTACGAAAGGACCTATAAAGGCTGCGACGGGGCTTTCACCGGGCAACTAATGAGCTCCAGCTGGGTAAGATTGATTTGTGACTTTTTAGAGAAATATTTAGCTCGTCCCCTATCCTCAGCTTAAACGACATTAGCCTCGTCCTTTAGCTCTTAACGACGTTGAAAGAAACTTTGAAATTGGTCTATCAACGCAAATTCGTGCACATAAACAGTACCAAGCCACAAAGTAAAACTCCTTTAATGCCTCCCCGAAAGAGATTCCACAATCCAATAAGAAACTGTGCGTGTGTGCGGGCGCACCCATTGGAATAAATTAAATTCCGTGCTGAGAACCAAATTTTCGTAACCCTTTGTCTTCCGTCAGACGAAAGACAGAAATCAATCAGTAGCTGTGGTAGTGCATTCTGCAATGAATTTCTCTACCCCACACGCACCCTTACTAGTGTCAATCACGAACGTCTCACCTTTCACCCCTAAAACAGCAGATACGGAGTAACAAGACTGTGTACGGCTAAATGAAAGACACTCCGAATCGCTCTATCCCTCACGAGAACACCAGTCCTTCAGTAATAAGCTTTTCAACTTACTACCTGCTTGATAGGTTGGCAGGATTGGTTCGGATGGTATTACCCAAAGTGTATATCACTTATGAGATGAAGGTTTTAAATGATTCCTTGAAGCCTTCAGCTGCCGTTTGCTTTATTTCCTGTGAGATGGTACAATTTCGGCCTTAGGCCATTTTAAAGTATCTAAAACGGAAGATTCATACATTGGGTACGTTAGTGACACTTGCGATTTTGATGTAGACACATATAATACCTGCATATATACTAGGCGAATTGTAATTCCCTTCACGGATGTTTTTTTTTCCGTGTAAGATTGTCATATACATTGTTGTTCTATCATATGATGCTCATAAATTAGTTCGAGGTGTTCACGCTATTTTAGGAGTACGTTACTTTCGAACAATTGTTGCAAAGCTCTGAAATTTAATGTACTTAACACGAGGAAGATTGCAATCATTTTACAGAATTTTGCTACTTAACTTGCATATACTTTCGATCTGTTATATTTGTCGTTCATCTTTGGTGTGAATATGGTAATGTAATTTCTTCAAAATAACTTGTAAATACTTGTTCTGTTACTGTAGGAGCACGTCATTTTTGAATAGATGGTACAACGATCTTACCCATCACATTTATCACAGTATTCTGATGAGATAGTACTGAGAACCACGAGAGTCTAGTAAAATTTGCTTCATGGTTGCTTCATGTTTCACACTAGTCATATTTATTAATTAGTGTGGCGATAATTTCACATTTATGCTTCTGTAACTCTTAGCCCTGGAACTGGTAGAAAGTTGTCTAGGAATTTCACATTTCGCAGGTCTTCCTGCTCATTTAGAACTTTGAAATCAAAACGCACATAAAGTATCCATTTCTTCAATTACATCCATCACATTTCCTTTATGTATCTTACGTAATATTCGAAGTGATACATCTATATTAGCTATGTTGGTGTCTTCTAAGCGTGCAACAAATGTGAATGGGCTATTGTCGCTTTTTGTCGTTTGTTCTTTAAATCGTGTGCTAAATTTCCTTCCTGTTTGCCCAAAATTTTGTATTAGATATTATTCAGTTACAATGCGCCTAGTACATCTATAGATGTGGCTTGTTCCTACATAAAAATCAAAAGTTTCACTCGTGTATAAAACGTATGAAACTTCCGTTTCAGATACTTCAAAATGGCCTAAGGCCGAAATTCTACCATCGAACAGGAAATAAAGAAAACGGCAGCTAAATCCTTCAAAAAATATCAGACAGTTACTCGTAGTCTTATGGTGCGGCTATGGCTAGCTGCTCAGGCTATATAAACTTAACAAATGCGTTGCCTTTACCGATACCTGGCGACAAATATACGTGGAACACTGGCGATTTCAAACGTCGGCATTCAAGCAAAGATGCTTCTAGATGAGTGGCACCATACGTTCCACACGAGTAATCCATCACTGATGTGTGATAACGGGCTCCACAGTAGAAACGACTTGGAGACAAGCAGCAATACACATTCCGGAAATACAGATGATACGGCAGCATCTGTTCGATAAGAATGTGATAACGACTGTTGAATGATAAATCTCAACTGCTGTTCCTCTCCGTTGAACAAATGTTCACTTCCTATCATGAAATGTTATATACACTCCGTCGGTTCATGGTGAATACTTGTAGAAGGAACCCAGTTCCTGATTAATACTGAATTACTAGCATAAAAGGTGAATTCTTTGTTAGAGCCGCACCATCTTAATTTTCCTTCTACACAGTCATAGCATGACCCTCGTGTTGAAAGAAAGTTACGAATCCGGTAAATGTCCTCCGAACTTGTTCAACGTAGATAGGCCGAAGATGTCAATCCAAAATTCTTTCGGACTCTCCAAAACTGCTTGGAGCTGTGCTTATGCAACACATAGTGACTTCAGCACTGGTGTATACTATTCAGTGCTATGCGCATCCACGTCATTATAAGAAACAGCAGCGTTCAAAAGCTGTCAGATTTCTTATTAGTGGGTACAGTGCAGATGTCCCGTGCTGAGCCCTCCAAGTAGCTAACATAGTCATAGCGGCCCAGTCACGATGCCCTGTGGAGTGCTGTCATCCGCTAATCATCTGAGCAAATGTACGCCTCCACGCACTGAGTGTGCCCTAACCTCCTACAGGGTCCCAGACCACATTCACCTTTTCCGTAGTGCACTCCTTAGTTAAAACTACGCGCTGAAGGAAGCTCCGACCAGCCATTGGCAATGTTGTCTGTTAGCTTCCTGTACAGAGTTCATCGCATTAGGTCTTCGTAAGGTATACTAACGTTTTAAAGGTTCAGATATTTCCCAGTGCGCCAGAGAGCTCTACGGAATGCCAACAGACGCTGAGAAATTTCGTAGTACGTGATTAGTAATATCCAGTGCAACAGTTAGGCGTAAAACAACAAACCAGCCGCAACAAACATCTGTTAGTGGCAGGATTTACTAAAATTTCCTCCTGAGTTCCAATGATGTCTCTACTGTTAAAGCATACTGACTCCCGCAGTACAAACTCAAAATGAGTGTGCTGCAGCACGATTCGTTGATTCCGTTCTATGCAGAAGAAGATTTTCTTCAAACACCTGGGAAGTGGTCTACCAAAACGTAAATGGCAGGCTAGATGCGGCTTTTTAGTTCATAGTTACACAATGTTGGATTGAATTTTTTGTTTCTAGATTGACGGTTTCACCTTTGTTAGCGTTACCCCCGTCACCATTATAATGTAAACTGCTTCATTCAAGAGACACATTTTGTCCTTACACAGATTTGAAATGTCATAAATATGCTGAGTAAATTTTAGGTGAAGCCACTGATAATGAAAACGTAGTGCATTGAATTGTGAGAAGTTTGCATTTCTGTGAAAACATACGTAAATGAAAAATGAGATCGCCCCACGCTGGGCAACATAAATACGTTGAGCAGAGAACGCCTCGTGCTGTCTGGCATAAATTGACACGAGTATCTCTTTGCCGCACATAAAGAGAAAATAATAGGTCGAAATTAAAAAGCAAAATGTGAAGAGATTACGGAATTTATACGCAAATGGAGCAAATTGTTAAGGTGAATAAAAGACGAAACGACTTCATTTAAGTAAGATTCACACAAAAATAGTAAAAAAACTAAATCCCCATCGTCAATTACACGGCACACCGCAATTGATTATAAAGCTTCGTAGCGTGATGCCTGAAGCACCTCAGGTTCGTGCTTCGTCTATGAATCTGCTGGCGTTCGTTATTTAAATGCCAATTCCTTGTTGTCCACCAAATATTTCTTTAAGCAGGCTAACTTTTCCGACAGTCCTTCAGTTTCACACGCCTCTTTGTGCGAGATCTTGGCGCTTAGTGTTCGGACCCCATTAGTGAACTCAAGGTCTTCAAATTCTCGACACCTTCCTGCTGCTTAAAGCAGGTAAGACAGCTGCGCGTGCCAAAAAATATTCGCCTCCACAGGCGCCTTCTTCACGCTTTTGTCTGTTCAGCAGTCGCCCATCAGTTCCGTTCCGTTCTGGGCTGCAAAACAACTGCCATGCGCGCTCATTTCAGAACCGAAGAGCACGGATACGAAAAGGGAACTAAGAGACTCCACGTTAACCCCAATCGCAGGAAGGAAAGAAAACTAAAAATGGGGCTGTTTCTTCAAGAAACGGCCATAAAATACGCGATGAAGACAACGTAGGTCCTGATCAAAAGAATAAATGTCCTTCGGCATCTTGCTACGACAGCTAAAAAACAACTGGGCCGACAGCCCGCGCGTCGGTAGCTAAAACGGCCGATAAATCGGAGTGCAAACATAAATTGGAACGTAAGTGGTTAAAAAAAGAGCATTGCGTCAGGAAATGGTGAGCCGTAGAAGGTTGAGGAAAATGAGCAAAGTGGTGGGATCACCAGTTAACAAACGGCGACGAATAAAGACTGTACCCAATAAGCAAACTAGCTAAATTGATCTGCTCGCTGCGAGAGGGGCGAGAGGTGGTCGGCGAAGCCGCTGGGAGGTGTTTAATTCACCGAAGCATGCTCTCATGAAGGGAAGACACATTGTGATGCCAAAGGGACACCGCCTGCTGACAAAGCAACACAGAGATCATTGGAAGACGCCGGGGTGTAAGGACTGCAGCCTCCGCAGCAGCGTCAGCAACCTCGTTTCCCGTCAGACCGGCGTCACCAGGAATCTACATAAACATTCCAGTGGCTTCATAAAGAGTGAACAAGTGACAGCTTTCCTGGACCCACTGCAGTAAAGGATTGGACCTCTAGCGCACAAAGGCTCCGAAAGGCACAGAGAGACTCGGAGCAGATGACGCCGATTAGACCTGTGTCGCGGATGTACAGCGTGACCTGATAGAGGGTGAAGAGATGCGCTGTAAATGCCGAGCAGTGTTCTGGAAGCCGATACTGAAAAATACCTGTGCCAATCACGAAGGTGCACCCGACACCAATGTCAGTCGGTCAGAGCTATCCGTGTACATAAAGGTACCATCTCATAGATCTGTGCGAAGGTCGTGGAACTTAGAGCGATAGAGCAAGGCTGGAATATGTCCTTACGAAACGAATAAAGTCGAAGGGGAACACGGGCCGTGACATGAACCCAACGTGGTGAAGGGTTCACACCCGCGGCATCAGTTCTCTGCACGCTTCTTTGTCCGCCAGTCCCTTCCAAAGGTTACCTTAAGCGAGGCTATGGGGTCCTCCAGCCAGCCCCTAGCGTCTTCTGCGCTCGCCGTATGACGTCAGACTTATCCCTATCTCTGGTCTTATAGCGCAGAAGTACCGAAAGTTACTTCAGCAAACCACTTAGCTAATGAAAAAAAGTACAGGCGCTAACTATGTGGCCGGAAAGGTCACAAGGCTGAATTCCTACCGATGAACAAAATCACGCTCAGCTTAAATGATAATGCTCCACAATACTGTCTAAAATACCCAGGTCCAGCGAGAAAGCGAGGTAATGGCTGCAAAATTACGGCTACATTGAACTAATATGGATTGGTGGACCAATTCTTCTTGCTGTGTATTTATTTCTATCAGAGTAGTATGCATGAGAAAGTATTGCTCAAGGTCACATCTGTACTGCCAAAGACTACACTGGAAGTAACCGGTTACCTGTGCAGCTCTCGCTGTGTGGAAGAAGGGGCTGATATAACGCTTCGGAAATATTGAGGACTTTCAATGCAGCATTGAAACTGGCATAAAGTTTTACTTTGCGGCTATAACAATTTACATCCAAACATTTTAAGCCTTGCGCATTCACGTGTGCGGAAGTTAATTGCTTTTTAACTGTTAAAAACTTTCAGAAACTTGAAATGAATCCAGGAAGAAAATCAAATTGGATAGTAACCATGAAACAAAACCTGAAGAACCATCCTTAACTATAGCAGGACTAACGGTCGTAAACTACAGCTGTGCAACACGCGGTGGAGCTGGTAGCAACATGTAATTTCACTGCGAGCCCACTCGGAGCTCGCGCTACACTAGTTCTTTCGCAAGTCCTGATGTGAACAGCTGGAGAAGTTAACACATTTCCTAAAGATAGCTGTCAAAATTGGGATGCATCTGAAAACATGACCCGCTGTTAAGAAGTCATAACACTGCACAATTCCATACACAGCGAACAATCGAAAATATCACAAACGTCGACAGACTACGCTACGTCTTGTATCGTTTAGAAATCGATGTAAATGCCGCACTATTCTAGTTACAGGAAGAAAACCTTCAGTGGACACATGGTAAAGTGATAACAGTTCGGTAGAACTTTGAAGATTACGCAGCTACACAAAACGTCGGGCGCCAATTCGGGCTAAGAAAGAACTGCATAGATAAATCAGCGGATAGTGCAACAGCGATAGACCGACACATCCTTCGGAGGAGTAAATAATAAGACGTCTGCTCTCCTGCGAGGGGATTTGAGGGGAGGCGAGGGCAGGCCTCTGGCCGCTGGTTTATCCCCGAGTCGCCATCCAATCCGCTCTGATCCCCAGGTCCGACAAGATAAAGCAGCCTCCACTGCGAGCGACAGCTAAAAGGAGACAGTGTTAAGAGCTTCTGAATGCCGAAATGACTCATTATCTGACTGCGGTGTTGGGAATGATCTAATAACGGCTGTATACTGCAAAGGGGACTGGAGAGGTCAACAGCTTTCAGATTTTTACTCCTGTTTCCAATACGATATAAAATATGTTTTAGATTTTGCACAACCATAATTTTCATCTCATTGACGAATACTATTACAACCGTTCATGTAAGGTATGACAGAAATAAAACTACGGACGTTTCTCATACTTGATTCCACAATAATTGGGAGGATGAACAGTACAAGCATTTCCCGGTGCTAACGTTCTGAGTTGCGTACATAAAAAGAAAACAATTGCGCTGATCTGAAAGATATTCTATTCAGCCTCCCGGTCACTTGAATTGGCACGTTTCTGTAGACATAATGTAATATAGGCGCATCGGAAAAACTATTGCAGCTGTGACCGTCTGAGGTGTGGGCTCCTTTGGCTCATCAACGGTGCAATGGACTTCGGGTGACAACAATGCCCAGGGGATTGCGGCTGGAGCGCATTACCAATGTTGACTGTCTGTCACGTGCTGGAAAGCACGTCAACACGATATCACTAAAAGGAGAGACACGCCTGAATTATGCGGCAATGCGGCGGAACCAGAAACATCGTCGCTGCTGGTGGCTTGTGGTGCCCACTCCATGGGTAGGACGTTGAAGGGGAGAGACAGCTGGGTAAGCCCCCTATGCTGTGAAAGGCTCATATACACCCTACTGCAGGCAGGTGCAGAGAGGATTGTTTAACAACAACGTGTTGTGATCCAGTCAAATTACCTAAATCTAGTAGGAAATTTACTAGATTAACGCCGTTTGGTTCACAGAAACACTAGCCACCGTTTTGTGTAAGAAAGTGAAGAGTAATTTGACGCAGCCTAACGACCCAGGTAACATCACATGCATCGTCGTTCACACTGGATCTGATGGAAATTAGTGTCAGTGTTCATTTCCTCGAAGAAATCAGCAAATGAAAGTCAGAAGGAGCGCTTTTACGAGTTCTACTGATCAGGTTGAACTTCATAAAACCATGTCAAATACTAAGGGATGGATCACAGTAAGGGATCACATGTCGAAAGCTCGGTGCATTGACAGCCTAAAGCCAACAGAAGGATGGTGAATGAAGAAGTTAACATCAGGCGCATTTCCCATACAGACGGTCGGAAAGAAGCGACCTTATTGCCACGAACGTACTGGACAAGCTAGCAGTGCTTTCACCTTACGGCAACGAGGGTCACCCGCAGTAAATCTGTGCCGCTCTACAAACTCACTGTCTAGAAGTACATAATTGTTCACGGCACGGCCTCTGGCAAACGAGGCGGCTGACATTCGAATAATTTCGTGAGAAAAGCCAAAGATGAGTTGCAAGCCACCCAGTTTCATGTATGTTCGGGGGGTGGGCGTGGAGTGAGCACTTCTCGCCGCGAAAATTCGCCCTGAGGGGCCTCCAGCTGCGTTCCACCCGCGTACTGACGTGAGAGAGACTTTCATCTGAGAAGATACTGTGTGCTCAAACAAGTATCTAAATGTTCCCAAAGTTTGGTACAAAGTTGGTATTCGTAAGAACGACCGTTACGCATTATGAAGCGTTAAGAATATGTCGTTAAATTAATAGTGATTGGCCTCCTCCACCTGGACGACAGAACATCGTTTTGGAAGAATCTAGGAAGAGAAAACCCGAACATGTCTCCGTGAAGAAAAACTCATCGATGGGTCGTCATGGAAAGTGAGACCAGATATGCATGAGACGTACTAAGTGGTGAATGAACTAGTGCGCTCAGGAGGTTGACACTACGGGGTGCCAAAGACTACACCTGGTCCACCAAGCCTGTCAGCCCCACAGGGGGTCAACAATTGTGGATACGTGCATAGCGAGCACAGGACCCCGAGCTAATGTGGCCCTCCTTCCTTTCCCGTATCCATCCCTATCCCCCATCTTTGCCCTCCCCTCACGTCCGGCTCTTTGCTTCCCTTTCTCCCCCTCTGAGAGTATGGTTTGAGCCTACGTCCAGAGACGGACGCTCGAAAATGTAACACAATCTTCGCTTTCTCTGCTTGCACGTCTTCATCCTTCGTTTGTCCTTTTCCTTACCTCTTTTCTTCACCCTTTTCTCCGCTGCGGTGTTTGAGACCTCTGCTTTCCTTTCCCTTTCTTTGTTTTTCCCTTTCTCTTTTTTCCTTCATGTGCGAGTCTGAAGGCCGAACCACGTATTTTCATGCGTAGCTGGTGACTGGGTAACGCGTAATTCCCCGCCCCCGGTAGACAGGTGGGACATGTACGTACCCCCTGGTAACGGCAAGTCCCAGGGAGGGGTGTTTATCTGAACTGATACCTTCCAAAAGTGCAGACTGGTCCCTCTGTCCATTTGTCGGGAGGTGTGACCTGCGGTGTGAACAATCACCTAAGGCGGGAGTGGCCTCAGAGGGCCCACACAAGGGAGGAGCGCGCCATAGGAGACGCCGGTAATCATGGGGGATACTTTCGCAATGGCTCCATCTTCCATTATGTCTGCCCACAAGTGTAAGTTCACGGAGTCTCAGCGACACAGTTATTCCATCGTTGCCACAATTCCTTGTTGTTTCTCGGTCTGACGAAGGTCAGGCCTTCTCCACAGTCAACCCTTTCATTATTCAGAAAGGTGTCGACGTAATTGCAGGTCCTGTAAGGTCTTGTTCCAGATTACGGAATGGCACCTTGTTGTTAGAAACAGTCAGTGCCCTCCAGGCACAACAATTGCTGCGTACTTGACTGCTGCACACCTTCTCTGTATGGGTTGAAGCACACCGCACTTCAAATTCCTCACGTGGAGTCGTTTATACACGCTCCCTCGACGGATTGTGCGCCGAGGAAATTCAACACTGCCTGTCTGGCCAGATCGTAACCCCTGTTCATAGCGTTATGAAAAGGGTTGACATGAACATCGTTCCAACCCGTACTGTCTTCTTGACATTTGACAGAGTTCAACTCCCATCGAACATAAAAGCGGGCTATGAGATCATTTCTGTTCGCCCCTACGTCCCAAACCCTACGCTTCGCTATCAGTGTCAGCAGTTCAATCACACCAGCCAGTCCTGTTCCAACCCGGCCATGAGTCTGCTTCTCGACCTCCATCCCCTCGTTGCGTCAACTGTATGGGTGACCACGCTGCTTCCTCTAGAGATTGCCCCATTTTTAAAGACGAGAAGCTCATTCAGGAAATCAGAGTGAAGGAAAAGGTGTCGCCTTTGCTGCTATAAAAATTATTCGCCAGTCGAAAGCCGACTGTGCCTCAGACAGGAAAATACAGCTCTGTCCTTGCCTCTCCTTGGCCCACAAAGGAGGTGGCCACGCAGACTTGTGATCTCGCCTTTAGTGCCACAGTCGTCAGATCAGCCAGCGTAAAGATCGCCCGCTCAACCTCCCCACTTTCGCCTGCTCACCCTAGGGCTCACCCTTCATCGGGTTCTGCTCAATCTCGAGCCCAAAAGTCAGACACCCGGACTTCCAAAAAAGAGCATACTTGTGAAGATTTTTTAAGCACCCCAACTTCACAACCATCGGTTCCTCCTTCATCTAAACATCATGTTTCCAAGAAGGCTGGTGGCAGGAGCTGCTCTTGAACAACTTGTGAATCAGGATCTTCTGCCTTCGGCCGAGTGCCGATCCACGCTGTCGGTCGCAAGCTCTGAGCAGTCGTTGAGTTGATGGCAACCTTGGTCACATTCTTCCATTTTCTGTCCACCCTATGTCCATTATCCATTGTAATATCCGCGGCATTCGAGCCAATCGGGATGGATTGTCGATCCTCTTACGATCCTACTCGCCGGTCATTTTCTGTCTTCAGGAAACAAAGCTGCGTCACCATGACCGCTTTGTTATCCCCCATTTTCAGTCCATCCGATTTGATCTCCGCTCTGTTGAAGGCACTCCAGCCCATGGAGGACTCATGATTCTTCTCCATGATACTCTGCATTATCACCCAATCCACTTAAACACTTCCTTCCAAGCAGTCACTGTCCGTCTTTCCCTTTTTGGTTTGCACAAGCCGATTGGACACACTTTCCGTCTCTAGCGACATTCTATGACCGTCACTTTCCTAGCGTCGACGATGAGATCACTCATATTAGACATTATTCTTACAGCCGCGGAACGCTCAATACCTCGCACCTCCGAATTGCCCCGGCGCCCCCCCCCCCCCCCCCCCTCGCCCACCACACCAGTTCCTTGGTAGAACGAGGCGTGCCGTGACGCAGTACGTGAGCGGCGACGTGCTCTTCGCGTTTTCAGACACCATCCTATTTTGGCCAACTGTATCCGCTATAAGCAGTTCCGTGCGCGATGCCATCGCGTCATCCGCGATAGCAAGAAGGCAAGCTGGGACGTCTTCACTCCCTCCTCGGAAGTTAGGAGTCGGAGTAGGCGGTTATCTGCAGCGCCTTGTTTTGCCCCGGTCTTTGGGCTCACTGTCACGCATGATACATTAGTGGACCCCGTCGCAATTTCTAAGTCACTGAGATTTCGAGCTCTTCAAATTACCCGCCAGTGTATCTCCCAAAGAAACGTGCAGCGGAAGTGCAACCTCTTGCTTTCTCCTCTCAAAATCGCGAATACTACACGTGCACACGGGGGTTTTTTAGGTTAGAGGGACCCCCCCCCCCCCCTTGGGCGAAACCATAAAATACCTCACGGCTTACCAGAGAGAACATCAGCATCGTTGATAACGAACGTCCGTCCTCAGAGACCAAAAACAGGAAAAGTTAACGTAATATTGGTAAACTGCAGGAGTATCCAGGGCAAGGTTCCTGAATTAGTATCGCTTATTGAAGGAAATAGTGCGCATATAGTATTAGGAACGGAAAGTTGGTTAAAACCGGAAGTGAACAGTAACGAAATCCTAGACACAGAATGGAATATATACCGCAAGGATAGGATAAACGCCAATGGTGGAGGAGTATTTATAGCAGTAAAGAATTCAATAATATCCAGTGAAGTTATTAGCGAATGCGAATGTGAAATAATCTGGGTTAAGTTAAGTATCAAAGGTGTGTCAGATATGATAGTCGGATGCTTCTATAGACCACCTGCATCAGCAACCGTAGTAGTTGAGCGCCTCAGAGAGAACCTGCAGAACGTCGTGAAGAAGTTTCGTGATCATACTATTGTAATAGCGGGAGACTTCAATCTACCAGGTATAGAATGGGATAGTCACACAATCAGAACTGGAGCCAGGGACAGAGACACTTGTGACATTATCCTGACTGCCTTGTCCGAGAATTACTTCGAGCAGATAGTTAGAGAACCAACTCGTGAAGCTAACGTTTTAGACCTCATAGCAACAAATAGACCGGAACTTTTCGACTCCGTGAATGTAGAAGAGGGTATCAGTGATCATAAGTCAGTGGTTGCATCAATGACTACAAGTGTAATAAGAAATGCCAAGAAAGGAAGGAAAATATATTTGCTTAACAAGAGTGATAGGGCACAAATCGCAGAATATCTGAGTGACCACCATCAAACGTTCATTTCTGAGGAAGAGGATGTGGAACAAAAATGGAAAAAATTCAGAAACATCGTCCAGTACGCCTTAGATAAGTTCGTACCGACTAAGGTCCAAAGCGAGGGGAAAGATCCACCGTGGTATAACAATCATGTACGAAAGGTACTACGGAAACAAAGAAAGCTTCATCATAGGTTTAAGAGTAGTCGAATCATAGCTGATAAGGAAAAGCTGAACGAAGCGAAAAAGAGCGTAAAGAGAGCAATGAGAGAAGCATTCAACGAATTCGAACATAAAACATTGGCAAACAATCTAAACAAGAACCCTAAAAAGTTTTGGTCATATGTAAAATCGGTAAGCGGATCTAAATCCCCTATTCAGTCACTCGTTGACCACGATGGCACCGAAACAGAGGACGACCGAAGAAAGGCAGAAATACTGAATTCAGTGTTCCGAAACTGTTTCACTGCGGAAAATCGTAACACGGTCCCTGACTTCAGCCGTCGCACGGACGCCAAAATGGAAAATATTGAAATAAACGATATCGGAATTGAAAAACAACTGCTATCACTTAGTAGCGGAAAAGCAGCCGGACCAGACGAGATACCCGTAAGATTCTACAGTGATTATGCTAAAGAACTTGCCCCCTTTCTATCAGCAATTTATCGTAGATCTCTGGAAGAACGTAAAGTACCTAGCGACTGGAAGAAAGCGCAGGTCGTTCCCATTTTCAAGAAGGGTCATAAATCAGATGCGAATAATTATAGGCCTATTTCGCTTACGTCAATCTGTTGTAGAATAATGGAACATGTTTTGTGTTCTCGTATTATGACGTTCTTAGATAATACAAATCTCCATCATAACCAACATGGATTCCGCAAACAGAGATCATGTGAAACTCAGCTCGCCCTATTTGTCCAAGAAATTCACAGTGCCGTAGACACTGGCGAGCAGATTGATGCCGTATTCCTGGACTTCAGGAAGGCATTTGATACGGTTCCGCACTTACGTTTAGTGAAAAAAATACGAGCTTACGGAATATCGGACCAGGTTTGTGATTGGATTCACGATTTCCTAGAAGAAAGAACACAACATGTCATTCTTAACGGTTCAAAATCTGCAGATGTAGAGGTAATTTCGGGAGTACCGCAAGGAAGCGTGATAGGACCTTTATTGTTTACAATATACATAAATGACTTAGTTGACAACATCGGTAGCTCCGTGAGGCTATTTGCAGATGACACGGTTGTCTGCAAGAAAGTAGCAACATCAGAAGACTCGTACGTACTCCAGGAAGACCTGCAGAGGATTAATGAATGGTGCGACAGCTGGCAGCTTTCCCTAAACGTAGATAAATGTAATATAATGCGCATACATAGGGGGCAGAAATCCATTCCAGTACGATTATGCCATAGAAGGTAAATCATTGGAAGCGGTAACGACCGTAAAATACTTACGAGTTACTATCCGGAGCGATCTGAAGTGGAATGATCACATAAAACAAATAGTGGGAAAAGCAGGCGCCAGGTTGAGATTCATAGGAAGAATTCTAAGAAAATGTGACTCATCGACGAAAGAAGTAGCTTACAAAACGCTTGTTCGTCCGATTCTTGAGTATTGCTCACCAGTATGGGACCCTTACCAGGTTGGATTAATAGAAGAGATAGACATGATCCAGCGAAAAGCAGCGCGATTCGGCATGGGGACATTTAGTCAGCGCGAGAGCGTTACGGAGATGCTGAACAAGCTCCAGTGGCGGACACTTCAAGAAAGGCGTTACGCAATACGGAGAGGTTTATTATCGAAATTACGAGAGAGCACATTCTGGGAAGAGATGGGCAACATATTACTACCGCCCACATATATCTCGCGTAATGATCACAACGAAAAGATCCGAGAAATTAGAGCAAATACGGAGACTTACAAGCAGTCGTTCTTCCCACGCACAATTCGTGAATGGAACAGGGAAGGGGGGGGGGATCAGATAGTGGTACAATAAGTACCCTCCGCCACACACCGTAAGGTGGCTCGCGGAGTATAGATGTCGATGTAGATACTGTTTTCTCCATGCGGGAACTCCAATATGCACTCCCTTCCCGCTCTTCCGCCCCAGGACCAGATGGTATCCACATCCAAATGCTGCTGCATTTATCATACCATAGTCTGCGTTAACTCCTTCGCCTTTATAATCGACAGTACTTTTCCCAGACGATGGCGGGAAGCTATCGTCGTTCCTGTTCCGAAACCTGGAAAGGACAAACATCTCCCCTCTAGCTATCGTCCCATTTCTCTCACGAGTAGTGTCTGTAAGGTTTTGGAGCGTATGGTGAATTACCGTTTAGCTTGGTGGCTGGAATCCCGCAGTCTTTTAACACCTGTCCAATGCGGTTTCAGAAAGCATCGTCCTGCAGTTGACCATCTTGTTGCTCTCTCCACTTATATCATGAACAATTTTCTCCGGAAACGCCAAACAGTAGCAATATTTTTTGATCTGGAGAGAGCATACGATACCTATTGGAGGACAGGCATCCTCCGCACACTGTTCTCTTGGGGCTGACGCGGTCGGTTGCCCCTTTTTCTTCGCGAATTTATGGCAGAGCGCACATATAGGGTGCGGGTGAACACTACGCTCTCCCGTACTTTCTCCCAAGAAAACGGGGTACCCCAGGGCTCCGGGCTGAGTGTTGTACTGTTTGCCATTGCCATAAATGGCTTGTCTCCTTCCTGATTTCTCGGGCTCCCTTTTTGTGGACGATTTTGCGATCTGCTACAGCTGTCAGTGGACCAGCCTTCTTGAACGACGCCTTCAAGGATATCTCGGTCGCCTCCACTGTTGGAGCATCGAAACCGGCATCCGCTTTTCTCACAGTAAGACCATTTGTATTAATTTTTGGGCGTCGTACTGAGTTTCTTCCACCCTCCTTACATCTAGGCCCTGTCAACCTTCCGTTCGCGGACGTCGCTAAATTCTTGGGTCTTACGTTTGACAGAAAACTGTGCTGGTCCTCCCACGTTTCCTATCTTTCAACTCGCTGTCTGCGATCCCTCAAAACCCTCCGTGTCCTGAATGGTACCTCCTGGGGAGCGGACCGAGTGGTCCTTCTCCGCCTCTATCGCGCCTTAGTGCGCTCGAAATTGGACTATGGCAGCATAGTTTACTCCTCTACTCGACCGCCTATTCTTCGGCGTCTCGACTCTATCCACCACTGTGGAGTACGTTTAGTGTCTGGAGCTTTTTACACGAGCCCTGTGGAAAGCCTTTATGCCGAGACTGCTGAACCTCCGCTGTCCAGCCGCTGAGCTGTCCTTCGTAGTAGTTATGCTAGCCATCTGCCTTCCATGCCTGCATATCGGGCCCATGACAATTTTTACGACGCCTCCTTGGATTTAGGGTATGCTGGCCGCCCTTCCTCCCTAATACCACCGGGAGTCCACTTCCGTCAACTGCTCCATTCTCTTTCCTTCCACGTTCCTAAAACTTCCTTGATAACTTGGTGTACAACACCGCCTTGGCTCCGGCCCCGGACCTGGACCTGCCTGCTCCCTGACCTTTGTCAGTTTCCCAAGGAAGGTACTCCTTCTCTTGTTTATCGTCGCGCATTTGCTGCTCTCCGCGCACAAATGAAGGATGCCACATTTATTTACACTGATGGCTCAAAAACATGGTTTGGTGTTGGGAGTGCCTATGTTGTTGGCGACGCCCCAAATCGATTTCGGCTTCCCGACCAAGGATCGGTTTATACTGAGCAGCTTTACGCTGTTCTCCAGGCTGTCCACTACATCCGCCGCCATCAGCGGATACAGTATGTTATCTGCTCACACACTCCTAGCTCTCTACCCTGTCCACCCTCTAGTCCACCGGATTCAGGACTGCCTCCGCTTGCTCCAGTTGGGTGGCGTCTCGGTGCTGTTCCTCTGGATCCCAGGACACGTTGGTGTCTGTGGAAATGAGGCGGCCAATATAGCAGCCAAGGCTGCAGTCTCTCTTCGGCCAGCTATTCGCACGAATCCCTTCGCCGATCTACGGAGTGTTTTATGTCGTCGTGTTGCTCTTTTATGGCACGCACATTGGTCGACACTTCCCAACAATAAATTGCGGGACATGGAAGCTCTTCCCTGTGCTTGGACCTCTTTCTCCCGAACGCGTCGTCGGGAGGAGGTAATTGTAACTAGACTCCGGATAGGGCCCTGTCTATCTAGCCATCGACATCTTTTAAGCGGCGATCCTCCCCCACTCTGTCCCCACTGCTCTCAACTGTGGACGGTGAGACTCCTTTTACTTGAGTGCCCCTATTTTACTTCGTTACGCGCCCGTCTACAGCTGTCGCCTGATATATCTTCCATTTTAGCAGATGACACGCCATGAGTCGATCGCGTTCTCGAGTTCATTAGTGCCAGTGAGATGACGTCAGTAATTTGAAGCTCTTTTTGGGGACAAACAACCCCCTTCTATAGTGGTTTTTTAAGCTTTCCTTCTGTTTTTGGTTTCCCCACTTTTTGAATTTTGCTCCCATTGCTGCTGGTTTCCAGTTTCGTTTTTTAGCTTTTCCTCAGTCACAGACCGGGCGCTAATGACTATAGCAGTTTTGCGCCCCAAAACCATAACAAAAATAAATGAAATACCACAGGGAGAAATGGCAGGACAATACATTAATGCAATTTAGTATCCACTAAATTCATTGTTCCCTGTTACATGCGGGGCACTTCAGGTACAGAAAGAAGTGAGTGTTTTTAAATGTATGAAGTTTATCGCATTCGTGAAAACCACCCAAGCATTCTGAAAAGTGGGGAAAGTGTTTAAACGATCAAGCTACGCTACTATCGAAGAACGAATCAAACGCGTTTCTCGCAGTTAAACTTCCCAAGTTATTCAGAGGTTCAAATAATGCGCAGACAGGACAAGGTGGTGAAAAATTTCACACGTCGCAGTACTTCGAGTTACGTACAACTAAATTTATTGCTTTCTCTCCAGCACTGAAACAGAAAAGTTTAAGCACTGACCTTGATAACCGGAGAGAATACATGAAACTGCCTCGGTACATTCCTGAGCTGTCGAGAATGCTGTATAACTATAACAGACTCACTACTTCTAACGGGTGATCATTTAACTTCAGTGAAGTTGTTCTTTAAATGACCACTTCCTGAGCGAGGGAAACCCTAGAGGTAAACCGTAGGTCGCTGCCCTGTGCCCCTCAGGAAAGTCTCACTTGGTCGAGGACCAGCACGAGCCCTGTCTCAGGAGCCGGGTTGCGAAGTACTACGCTGAAAGTGTACAGGCAAATCAACAGTTCTCGGTCAACAACGCAATTTCTTTACGTCGCCTAAGTTACCTTCCAGTTCGCATTTTTGGAATCTCCATAACTAAGATATCCGCTGAAATACCTTAGCAATTGTCTAACGAAAAACATGTGGTTTTTACGGCCTAAAAGACCTACCGTTAGCAAGAAGTCTACGACTAATTACTGCAATCGAATCTTTATCAAACACTGTACAGCACTACTCACAGTACCGAGTGAGGTGGCGCAGTTGTTAGTACACTCGACTCGCATTCGAGAGGACGACGATTCAATCCCGGGTTTGGCCATCCTGACTTAGGTTTTCCGTGATTTCCCTAAATCGCTTCATGCAAACGCCGGGATGGTTCCTTTGAAAGGGCATGTCAGACTTCCTTCCCAAATGCGGCGCAACCGATAACCTCGCGGTTTGGTCTCCTCCCCAAAATCAACCCCCCAATCAACTACTCACAGCACATACGACACCCGCTCCTCACTAGTGTCCGCTTGCTACACGCGTAAAATTTCATCTGACCACGACTGACTGGAAGTTCTATCAGTAACGTTGCCGCCATGGCTATGAAAGGCGCTGCACTTCTGATCAAGTGGTAGAAAACGATGTTCACAAATAGTATTCTGATTACTGAGATTCAGATCAGATTTTTACATTAACGTATTGGTCTTTTTGACATTTAAGAAATTCTTGTTTTACAATAGAGCTCCTGTACGCATACGAGGCACGACACAACAGAATCTCTGTAGATATTTGCTTTGTACAAGTCATAAGCAACATACTTAAAAATAAGAACGAAAAAGCAAGAAATAATAAATTTACGACTAAAAGTAGTGTGTTCGCTGTATATATCTACGGACTTAAGTAACACAAGATTATTTTGGCTAGCTTTTCAGCATAGGTGAAGAACGCTATAATTCCACTATAGATCGCTCCTGATGGTGTGTTAGGAAAATACCCCAGTCGTCGTAGTGCACAGCCTACACACCCTTGAGTGATTTGAGATAAATCCAGTTGAATGGCAAATTCCAGAGTACTAGAATGCAACTTCTACCGCAGTATGATCAGCGTCATGCATCTTCATCCAGTAGATGTATTCCGACCGTCTTGCAGTGAACTACACCTTACTACAGCTACGGGTAAGGCGTTTAATGTCTCGCTGAATGTCGTGTCCAGTTTCCTAAGGTACGAAACGCTGTACTGAAAGGAAGAGATGTCTTTTGTAAAGTCTGCTTTTTACAAAGTGGTTGTGACTTGCGTGCATCATTACTCGCTTCTTAAGTAATGAACTTCCATTATTGGGAATACCTTTAAATCGTGAGTATTATACGTACTGCAATGTTCTCACACAGCAATTCTCCAGTGGCTCAGTCACCAAGGCGCTGATCAAAGTCAAACTGGAAGATTTTAGTTCCTCGTTACTTCACTTGGTCGTATTTAAATTCAAATAAAACGATAGAATTCTCTCGAGCTTCCACCGTGTCAAAGTAACAAGTGTCTCTAATGTATCAAACGTATGAAACTTCCGTTTCAGATACTTCAAAATGGCCTAAGGCCGAAATTCTACCATCGTACAGAAAATAAAGAAAATGGTAGCTGAAGGCTTCAAGAAGTAATTCAAAAAATATCAGACCGCTGCTCGTAATCTAAAGGTGCGGCTATGGCTGGCTGTTAAGGCTATAAAAACTTAACAGATGCTTTGCCCTTACCGATACCTGGCGACAAATAATATATACGTGGAAACACTGGCCATTCCAAACGTCGGCATTGAAGCAAAAATGCTTCTAGATGAGTTCCACACGAGCAAGACATCGCTGCTACAGGATAACGGGCTCGTCAGTAGAAACTACTTAGAGACAAGCTGGAGTGCGACTACCAGTAATAAATATCCCACGGCAGCATCTGTTCCATGAGGTGATTACGACTGTCTGGATGATAAATCTCAACTGTTGTTCCACTCCGTTGAATAACAGGTCACATCCTATAAATCTCCATATAAAAGTTATAAAATTGTCCCATGAAAGGCTACATACAGGGATCATTCTCCATCCTCCTGCTCCACCTGCATGTGGCTGGTTTCCGATACTTTGGTGCTGACAGACCGGGTCTGGAGCCCTTGTTAACACCCGTCTCTAAGTTTCCACACATAACGTCTGTTCATGGCGAATACTCTGAGAAGGAACCAAATTCCAGATTAATAGTTAGCAGCGATATAGGTGAGATCCTAAAAGAGCCGCATCATGTTAATTTTACTTCTACACAGTCACTGCATGACCTTCGCCTCGAAGGGAAGTTACGAATCCATTAGATGTACTCCCAACTTGTGTAACTTAGATACGCGTAAGGTGTCAATGGAAAGATTCTTAGACTCCTCACAGCTTTCTGGAGCTGTGCCTATGCAACACAAACGTAGTAGTGACTCGAGCAGTGGTGTATCTTCATCATACGTATGCGCATCCACGTCATTAGAAACCGCAGCATTCTTAAGGTGTAAATTTCCTATATGTGGACTCAGTGCTGGGGCCTACAAGTAGCTAACATAGTCATAGCGACCCAGTAGCGATGCACTGTGGAGTGCTGTCATCCGCTAATGATCTGAGCAAATGTACGCCTCCACGCACTGAGTGTGCCGTAACCTCCTACAGGGTCCCAGAACACATTCACCACCTCCGTAGTGCACTCGTTAGTTAAAACTACGCGCTGAAGGAAGCTCCGACCAGCCACTGGCAATGACGTCTGTGTTTGCTTCCTGTACACAGTTCATCGCATTAGATCTTCGTAAGGTATACTAATGTTTTAAAGGTGCAGATATTTCCCAATGCACCAGAGCTCTACGGAATGCCAACAGACGCTGAGAAATTTCGTAGTACGTGATTAGTAATATCCAGTGCAACAGTTAGGCGTAAAACAACAAACCAGCCGCAACAAACATCTGTTGGTGGCAGGATTTTAGCCGTTCTTTTGACGCCTCTTCCTTGGCGGTCAGAACCACCACACCCAGCGTTGAAATCAGGCGGTTTTTTTAAGAGCGGGCGAGGAAAACGTTTGACACCATTGCACAGCATTCAAACGAAAAAGCCTCAGTGGGTGGTATGAAGCGGATCATTGAAACCAATTGACGTTGATTCCTACACATTTCGCGCTAGACAAACGACAGTGCGCAGTTAGGCAGATGGACGTCATTTCCAACATTCGGCATCCTTCACGTTTCATGTCATGGCCGGGGTCAATCGTTCCCGACGGACATCGTAGGGATACAGCCCCACTTACCCTGATTTCACCCCTCTGGAGTGAAGTGCGACGGCTCTGGGGTATAGCTTAGAAGTACTAGGGATGGCTAAGAATCATTCGAGGAAGTCTGAACGTAATGTGAAGTAGCAAAGAGTCCTTCGCCTGTTCCAGTAGTGCTGATTAACTACCTCGTGTAGATAAATACCGGAAGATAGGATTCATACTTCAGCGAATAAAACGGCAAAGGACATCTCTGACAGCCGCCCCCCCCCCCCCAGCGATTAGTACATAAATGGATCACGTTTTTGTCATAGCTATGCTACTATGTGAGGACCAATCAATCGCATTTCTCGCAGTCGCACTCCAAAAGTTAGTAACAGAACATCAAATAATATGCAGACAGCACTTAGTGGCGAAAAATTTATCAACTCAATGTACTTAGTTCCATGAAACTAAGTTTATTACTGTGTCTCCAGCACTGAACCAGGAAGGTGGTTCAGCACTGACCTAGACAACATACATGCAGCTGTCTCAGTATGTTCCTGAGCTGTCGAGAAAGCTGTATTCCAGTGACAGGCACATAGCTTGTAACAGATGATCATTTAATTTCACTTCAGTGAAACTGTTCTTTAAATGGAACTCCACTTCTTGAGCGAAGAAAACCCCAGAGGTAAACCGTACGTAACTTCCCTGTGCCTCTGGGGGAAGTCTCACTTAAGACGGAAGGCCTCACTAAGGCTGCTCCTGGACTATCAGCTAGGTTGCGAAGTGTTAGGCAGAAAATCTACAGGCAAATGACCAGTTCTCGATCAACAATGAAATTTATTCTCGTTGTTTAACAGTTAACTTCCAGTTTGCACTTCCGCATCTCCGTAAGAAAGATATCCGCTAATGTAACTTGGAAATTCTATAGTGTTAACCATGTTTCTAAAGCTTAAAATATCTTGAACCGTTTGCAACAATTCGACTACTAATCTGCACACTCAGACTTTCCTCAAACACTGTACAGCACTACTCACGGCACACATGACGCCTGCTCGTCACTATTGTCGGCTCGCCACAACTTTCAACTTGCAGGTGACCACGACCGACTAAAAGTTTTACCAGTAATATTGCTGCTCTGACTATAAAGGGCTCCGTACTACTCACTGTACTTCTATGTAAGGCGTGGAAGACGATGTTCAGAAATAGTATTCTAATCAGATACAGATCCAAATCACATTTCTGCATTGACACACATTTGACAGTTAAGAAATCATTTTTATAACCACTATTGGCTTTACTATGGACTTACTGCACGCATCATCAGCGGATTTTGGTTTCGTTCGACGCTGGGTTGCGATTTTCCATGTCTTGCGCAGACGTTTAAACAGCTGTGGCAGTTAAGATCTATTTGCAACTATAGCGATCGACAGTTGCGACAGATGTCATAGGATCGGCAACACTTATTTCCAGGCAATGAATTAGAACCGCTCATTGACTGAAACTATACTACTAATCATTCACATGATAAATCAAACTAAAGTCCCTGCCTTCTTAATTAAAGGCCATTTTAGCGATAGCTATTTCCACTCTCCAAACTTTATTGAGAAAAACGTAGGATTATTTTCCGTAATAAAATCTTACCTAAAACAGCTTTCATTCAAAAATGGTCATAGGTTTCGACCCGATGTTACCTTCGAACCATACTCCGGTGATGTGTGGGGGCGATGAAATGTAGCAGGAACTGTAGATACCACCCACTGATTTAGACCACTGCTGTTGCGATCAGTGCATTACACGCGTTGACAATGATTAACAATTTTCCGTTATATCCCTTGCAATTTCAAAATCTTCGAAAAATCCTGAATTTTCCTTCAATAAGAATTAGGCATTGCAAAAACATTATGAAGATCCTTAATTTTATTGAAAACTCATTTTAACAGAAAATCTACAGTAGAGATTTTCTACTTCCTGAAACGACATTAATTGTTCCAAACAGATATAGTCGCTGGGGGTACTGGTTCGTGGCTTCCTTGGAGTTCACTTCCCCGACTGAAGAATCCCCTCATGTTATGGGGCTAAGCCGTTACTGATCGGTATTCAATTTCCTTGCGTTTAAGTATTTTTAAAGAACATAAATTTTCCTTTGACTTCTGTATACTAACTTTCGTATTGAATATTACCGAATGGAATTTAGATATAAAAGCACATGGGTTGTGTGGAAGGTTTAAAAGAATTGTAGAAATGTTGCGTTTATTATGGCAGTGATTAACTAAAACGACGGAATACTCACATTGATTTCGTCGGTGAGGAAGACTGAGACATCTCTTAAACGTCTGCAGAAGAATAATTGGTTGATTATTCCTGATACAGTTCGAAGTACGACTGGATTCATGAACTTTACGTCTGTTCTCTTTCGAGGAGCCAGAACAGGAAGTTACGTACTGGCAGTAACGGCATGTCCATTTTGTAGCAGACGGTATAAAATACCATACGTATCTTGAAACTCTTCTAGGCAGAGATAACGTGACTGAATTATGGCCTGCAGCACTCAAATATTATGTGGATAAATTAAAATCCTTAACTTTAAGATGCACTTTTTAAACAGAAAAAAGGACAAATGTACACGCAGTGTATTTAATGATATTAAATAATGCGCTGATACATACGTAAAATTTAATGTGATAAACATGCTGTTACAAAAGGAACAAAATCCACGAAGAGCCGATCTCAGAGCGCTGATTTCAGAAAAAGAAAATAGAGCTGCGAACTGCTTTTTCAAACAAGAGTGGAAATAAAAGGCGAGGCCTTAATTTCCCATTTTCATTGTTCACAGAAGCTGCTCGTGACAGTAAGGTATATAAAAAGTCGATGTCGTATTTTTCTGCAGCATGGACTGCTACACCAATTAAGCATGTTACATGGGGTGCTGCTGAAGAAACCTATAACACAGAAATCCAGCTCCGCTCTTTGAAGTCACTATAGACATTTCGTGTACGAAGATCGCTAGTTTCTGTCGCCAGTCAATCTAAAACGATCTAGCTGTTTCAACCAGTTCAGGAGCGGATCGCTTATCTCCAGTGGACAGTGATACGCGCTTTTCAGCTGTCTGATATCCCTGCGGGTGCAAGTTGACCACGCACGTAACTAGAAGCTTGACAAGCATGCACGACGTAGCACTTCCCGCAAGCATACGCCTACGTAAGTGCCGTAATTTTGCTGTTTGATACAGGCTTAATTGATACTCACTGAAGCATAATTGAGCGTCTGTACAGGCGAAAAGCACGCTTGTACAAGCAAAACTAAATTGTGAGGGTATCTTCGTAGCGGGATTATATCGAGCGATGTGACGTAAATTAATTGTAAATCCTTCGAAAAGGTATTACTGTATGAAAGAATTAAATAGAAAATCTATTGTCAGAGGTGTTGGTTACTCTACACATTTAACGTAATATATAAATGACCCACTCACAAATATCTAGTAATTAAAAAGAGTAATTCACCTAGAACTACAGGAGAGAAAAGGTATTTAATGTTCTGGGCTGCAAAAAGTTACACTTAAATTCGCTATTACGTGTACATAAGTGTATGGATTCGTATTGTCAGCCACTTCTCCTAGCGAGAAATATATGCCGTCAATCGTTAATTCCCGTTATGTGGGTATCCTGCTTTTTATGAAAGTGTTTCGTAACAGGAGAAAGTATTTTAACTGATCTAAAAATTCTTGCAGTCGTTCAGCCATACCAGCTCACAAACTTTGGGGAAACATTTTTAGTTTAATAAGCCAGTCGTTGCATTCTTTCTTCTGTTTCCTAGCGTCAAAAGTGCAACACTGGAGAAAACAAGCATATCGGAACTCAAGAGACAGGAATTGTGTAAGGGGCAGTGAAAAAGACGGAAAACACTAAGAGATACATTAAAAAGTTCTCGCCATAGCTGTTAGTGAATTTATCCCACTGAGACGAAACGGTCAATGCATTCATGGAAAACTGTTTGTGGTTGCTTAGGGAACCATGATTGTACCTAGGCATGTGCCTCTTTGTCCAAAGCAAATGGACGGCCATGAGTCTTCAGTCAGGGCTCCTGACATAGGGAACAATCAAACAAACTGGTACAATTGATAAGTGTAGGGCTCTCGCAAGCACGCAAAGTGCCGCAATACGACGTGGCATGGACTCTACTAACGTCTGAAGTAGTGCTGGAGGGAACTGACACCATGAATCCTGCAGGGCTGTCCATAAATCCGTTACAGTAAGAGGGGATGTAGATATCTTCTGAACAGCACGTTGCAAGACATCCCAGATATGTTCAATGTTAATGTCTGGGAGTTAGGTGACCAGCGGAAGTGTTTAAACTCCGAAGAGTGTGCCTGGAGCCACTCTGTAGCAGTTCTGGACGTGTGGTGTCGCATTGTCCTGCTGAAATTGACAAAGTATGTCGGAATGCACGATGGACAGCAATGTATGCAGGTGATAAGACAGGATGCTTTCGTACGTGTCGCCTGTCAGTCCTTACTGGATGTATCAGCAGTCCCGTATCACTCCTACTGCACACGCACCACACCAGTAGAGCGCCTCCATCAGCTTGAACAGTCCCTTGCTGACATGCGGGGTCCATGGATTCATGAGGTTGTCTCCATATCCGTACACGTCCATCCTCTCCACACAATATGAAGAGTCGTCCGACCAGGCCACATGTTTCCAGCCATCAACAGTCTAATATTGATGGGCCCAGGTGAGGTATAAAAGCTTTGTCACGCAGTCATGAAAGGTACTCCAGTATAGATTTTTTTCGTTGAACGGTTCACATGCTGGCACTTTTCGATGGCCCAACATTGAAATCTACAGCAATTTGTGGAAGGGTTGCACTTCAGTCACGTAGACAGATTGTCTTCAGTCACCATTGGTCCACTTCTTGGAGGATTTTCCGGCCGCAGCGATGTATGATAGGTGATGTTTTGCTGGATTTGTAATATTGACGGTAAACTCATGAAATAGTCGTTCTACCTCTGAGATGTCCCATCGCTCGTGCGCAGACTACAACATTACGTTTACTCAAATCTTGATAACCTGTCATTGTAGCAGCAGTAACAGATCTAACTGCGCCATGCACTTCTTTGTTATACGTGGTGCGACAATAAAGTAATGAGACTGATGTGAAAAAATGTTGCTTACCGTTTTAGTCCAGTTCAATGTTGTCTCCTTCAAAGTAGTTCCCTTCTGATTCCACACACTTTTTCCATCGCCTCTGCCATTGATTGTAACATTTCTGGAACTCATCTTCTGTAATATCCTTGTCACAGCGTTTTTGACATCTTGTCTTTGCAAACGGTGTACCTTGACCGCCGCTTTGACTCCTGGAAATATAAAAGTAGCACGGAGCGATATCTTGTGAATAAGGTGGCTGTTTTAGTACTGAAATTAGTTTTGAGGTTACAAATGCTGTACTGACAGCAGTATGGGATGGCACATTATAGCGATGCAAAATCCAATTATCAGCAATGTTGAGACCGACACGAAGAACTGTTTCACGAAGTCTTTCTAAAATTTCTTTGTAGTAATCTTAACTGTTAGTCCAGGAGGCACCCACTCTATGAAAAATTCCCTTGTAACCAAAGCACACGAGCATGCATTTCACTTTTGACTTTGACAGACAGACCTTTTTTGGTCTGCCTTCACTAAACATTTTATGCCAATGAAAACATGAGCTCATGACACTACCTCCTCTCCAAAAGCCTTCTGAAGTCTACCGTAAATTGTCATTGCGTTTTCACCCAATTTAACGCAAAAAGAAATGGAATACCGTTGCGCAATATTATGCAGTTAGATTTCCGTGACAAGACACACATGTTAACTTACTACAGCCCAACTCACGACTGAGCAGTTGCATCGATGTGCCGCCTGGACTAGAAGCAGCTTATAGACAAAGGTCAAAGATATTGTGCCTACGCAGGCCTGCGGTGTTGCCACATCCTGCAAAGAAAATTAATCTCATTGTCGCACCTCGTATAGGCATTGCAGCCTGCAGAGCCGTATTCTGCCCGTTTGCGTCTTTTTCCTAATGTGGAGTAACGAGAATTAGCTTTTTATTGGTTCCCTTGCATCTCCTTATTCAGTGCTCGCTTGCGAACGGTCTACCCTCTTCCGCCAATAACGACAAAGTTAAAACGTTCTTCTCGTTTACGTTTTTACTTCAGTTACTGACTTCGTGAAATTACTGTTAACCTAGCAGTGCAACCAATGCTGACGGTGTGGAGGAACATAGCAGTGTTGAAATAAGGAAGGTCAACATTGTACTGCTTCGCGGGTCGCTCGGTACGCGATTTCCTGCTGGCTATACGGTACTGCAGCGTGGTAGTCACCGCGAACAGGCGCGTTTCTTTGCTCGTAAACCATGTGCCTCACAACTAAATACAAAGCACTCTCACCCTACCTTCCTCCTACTGAAAGTTCTTGTGAGACTGATAGCAAACAGAAGTAGAATAAAAATGTGGGCAAAATTGTGGCAGGAACCACAATATGCTTCACTATTTCTTGCCGTGGATGTCTTTCTTAAGTGTAAATACCAGAAGCACTTACTCAGCTGCCGGTGTCCCTCTATAAGCTGCTGAAATACATAGCTCGAGTGCGTTGTTTCTTTCCGCGGCATTAATCCACAATATTAAATTCCTACTGTTGTTGTTGTCAGTACCGTCACCATTACCTTCTTGATTTTCGTGGTACGTACAATTTTGGGTACCTCCGATTACCACAATCTTTGTCGCCCGCGTTTAGTGGATTCCTGTACATCAAGTCATCCCGAATGCTATTTTCCTGATCAGTGTTGCACGGTCCCAGAGGCTTAAACAAGACACAACAGAGTATCAGCAGGGGTTTCATAGGGACATCTCGTTTCTCCCGTTCGTTTCCTTCATAGAGGATACTTCTGTGGTTATGGATGCAAAAACAGTTATCGAAGATTGATTTTGGATTTTCCAACTGAGCAGATAAGCAAAAAACTCCCACACTTTTTCAACATTGCTTTCCTCTTGCAGCAATATTCCCTCAACATACATCTGACGCTTTCAATCTTCCGTTGCCTTGTCTCGTGTTAGACCTACTGTCCGTAGGTCCTCGAAACTTAAATGCATGCTGTTGCTTCTGCTTCCTCCACGGCCCTTCAACCAGAGATGCGTGCTAGTAACTATAACACCTTCTGACACAAATGAGTGCCGTTGCTTGTTGGCATACGTTTTTCATAAATCATACCTGATTGCTCAAAGTTTGTGTCAAGAGGGCTCATTTCCCAGTTCCTCCAAGCACTACTTCTCCTACCTTCCGAATGGCACGACATTTTGCCCACTACTTTGTGCCTACGTACCCCTGATACCTTGACTACAGCCTGTACCACGATATAAAGCCAAATCGTTGAAGTTAGCAGTAGAAGCAATTCCTTGTTTTCAGTGTTCTCCATTCCATAGGTACTCACTGGTTCAGGCACTGAAAACTGCATTAAAAACATACTCCAGTGATAAGATGGCTGCTGACTCTTACGAATAATTTGAGTGTCAAAACATGCCAATATTCTAAACGGTACGCAGGTAGCAACAAAGTCTGTCATTTTGATTCTCGGTAAATAGTGACATTAACATAGTCTCTAACAAGCAGTCTTATTTAGACTATTGATAATAAACCAATTTTGCATTTCATAACCTTCAGTCTGTATAATGTGAATGGTTTCTTCTGACGCTGTAAACGGCAATAGCATCAGTTTTATAAATGGACAGTGAAAACTGGGATTAAGTCTAACAAAGCTTTCTACTGGTTCTATATGTATTGAATAAATTCAATTGTACTAGGCTTCTTGATACAGCAAAATGCATTGAATACAGTGTGCCAGAAATCCTTCACACCTAAAATATTGAAATACAGAATAAAATATATACATTGCTTGATTATTATGTTGTAGAAATATTTTCAAAACAATATTTTAAATTAAGGGAAATGGAGTATCAAACACAATGAACCTGACGTGCCAAAATTGTTTCAGCATGTGTATGGTAAAATATCTGAACAGTAAAACAGCTTGCACAATCCTATCACGAAATTTCTGAATGCTGGGTTTGGTGTCCATACATAATTTAGCGACACTTCTACGAAGATAAATAACCCTTTGAGCAACACCACAGAGCAGCTGAATCTCACTGGCTGTTGCCATGTTAGTGCATGTGTCTACTCTCGTTCTGTAGAAGCCAAAGAATAATTTGCACAATGATTGGTACTAACAAATTCTAGATACATGTTGTCCATAGGTCCTCCAAACTTGAATGCATGCTCTTGCTTTCTCCACGGCCCTTCAAACAGGGATGTGTGCCTGTAACTGTAACACCTTCTGACCCAAATGAGTGCCGCTGCTTGTTAGCACATGTTTTTCATAAATACCTTACACCTCATTGCTCCACCTTTCTGTCAAGAGCGCTCATTTCCCAGAAGTTCTTTCGAGCACTACTTCCCCTCCCTTACGAATGGCACCACAAGTTGCCCACTACTTGGTATTCTGCGCACCCCTAATACCTCCGTTAAAAGCTATACCTTGAACTCATTTCCTAGGTCCGGGTCATTAGGTAACCACCATTTGATTTTTGGGCTTCTTTCTCTATTTGTGAAATTGTTTCTACATACTCCCCGTTGGCATAGCAATTCTTTCTGCAGGTCAGGAAACCAAATTTCCTGTAAAACGTTTTGTTTGCATATACCTCCGTTCTTTTTGTTGGAGAAAACGTGTTGGATGTTAAATATAGTTACAAATGAAACTTTTCTCCGTCCTCCTTAATTTTCTACGCTAACGAGGTATTCTACTTAACTCATTCCCTTTCGGTTTACCGATATGACCATTCAGATAAAGTGCGTGATGGATTGCCTGTCAGGTATGTTCAATTCCGTCCCGAAGAGCACATCAAATTTGCGGAGCATAGACAAGATGCTATCCCTTCCAGACAAAATACCTAAAGAGTTGACGCAACTGAAGCTATATTCAGCTAAAACTATGATGATCCGAATTGTAATTTGCGGAGTAAGGATTCTGCTTGACCCTGAAAACTTGCACGAGTCGGCGATACGTGTCAGGAAGTGTTACTATCTAGCAGTCATGGAGTCAACACGAAAACTGGATATTGTTAAGCTCGCAAACATCGTCAACGCCACAATAGTTCGGTTTCGTACTGTCAGCGTTACTCAGTTCATGAGTTACACAGTTGAAACAAAACATAACTTAGATAGTACAGATCCAATACATTACACGCACTAAAAGTATACTTAATAATGAAATATCCGCGGCTCCAAGTATTTAACATAGGAATTCCAAACTGTTCGTACGCAAGCAAAAAGTTCAAAATCGACAGTATAAATCGAAATCTTACAATTTTATTAAATCTTGACAAATAAAATGGATTTAAACGTCCTACGCTTACAAAATCTTCCGAAAAACGCACTTACCGGACTTCGAAAATTGTCTGGAAAATCTACAGCATACAAATATTTCTATCAAATTGAAATAAAATAGCTTTATGATAAGAACGGACGAAGTAACGTTTTATGTTTTTATGCACTTCGCAAAAATGTTCAGTATGTTCGGGTGTACCGGTTTGTATTTAAATCAGATTTCGGTAAAACTGAAGACTTGTTCGGCTGCACCTGACGACACATGAAGACGAGAGATCGCTCAACTTCCGTTCACCGATCCGCAGAAATCGCTGATAATCCTGTTGTATGTCGCAGGGCTATAGCCGCCTTTCCCTAGATCGATTCTGGATAAAAGGTTACATTCGTCCAAATGTACCTCCAGTACACTTCATGGTGTCGTCCTAAGACAGCAATTTTCCGCACTATATTCTTCTTACCCTTGTTGTTGCTGGTGTCGTACAACCACTGTTCCCTCGGCACCACTTTATTCTCTTATATTGAGTCCTGATTCATTTCCTTAACTGCTTGTCGCTTGCCCTCGATTTAACACACAATTCACCTACTGATCCTGAACGCACAATGCCTGGTTCTTATTTGGATCATGACGTGCATTCTCGAAGTTCCAAGGTCGTCCATGGTGTCGGCTGTGCCTTTGTACTTCACTTCTCAATTTTTTTACTGCGGAGCTATACGCCATTTAACAGGCCACCCGGTACATAGAGCGAATGGGCTTCCAAATTGTCATATGCTCACATCCTCAGGGCTTACCAGAGCCTTAGTGTGCTGTAGTCAGTTAGCCCTCTAGTACAAATGATGAAAGAATGCTTCCACGGGATCACTATGGGGAGCCAACGTGGTTATCTGTAGGCTGGTCACGTCGGCGTGCCAGGGGACAAGGCTGCTGATGCTGCTGCTGCGAAGGCTGCGTCTCCCTTCGCTCGGCCTGCAAGACATTCTCTTCCCTCGGATCTTCGTCTGTCGACATGTAGTATCGCTCTGGAATCCGCAATAGTCTTCTCACCAGGGGAACACTCAGATACTTCAAACACCTACCAACAGCGTGGTAGAGTTCATCTCGGCCCTCACGTTGCGTGGCAGTCATTTTAGCCCGACTGGTGTCCCTGCCCCATTCTGTCGCTTCTGCTCTCTCACTTGACGGTGCGACACATCGTGGCTCGGAGCCCATTTTTAACTTTTCACGTTTGTTCGCCGTATACTTACGTGTTTTAGCGGATGTCACACGTATTATCGATCGCGTCGTTTTCGCCGCAGTGGCATGGTGAAGCAAATTAGATCCTACACCCCCTGAGAAGCCTTGGAATCTCAAAGTTTTGGGGAATTTTCTCCAGGGGTCACCTCGTCCTCTGCTGTCCCTCTTTCAAAGCTGCTTCATTAGGTTTTTGCCTTTTTCGCCTCGTTCTTATTTAGTACGTTCTCCTACGTTACGGTATGGGCGCCTACGGCCTTAGCAGTTCGGCGCTTTACGGCACCAACCACTTGAATCTAGGTGAAATGGTAAAGTAATACTGCACTGGCGAAGGGTTGTTAAATGATAGCCATAGCTCCCTGGTCTCAGGTGAACCATAGTTCCTGGTATACTTAATCACAGTTGATCCCATTGGATTAGTTTAGAACCACAGGGGAGTCACGTAAACATTCGGATTGCGTTGTAGAAGACAAATTCTGGGAAAATTAGTATAGATCACACGCTCAATGTATGCTTTGCCTATCGAACACAATTCCTTAACTTGTCATTTTTGTCGGCTGTTTCTCGGGAAAGTTGTCGCTTCTGAAGGTTTAATAAGACTTCTCGTTTCTCAAACTTCACAACGCCACTGTTCTCATACTCCCTCTGCTATTCATTGTGTTAGACTACTGGTAAATCGGCATACCAACAATTTAATGGCAAGTTTCAACAAATTCATTAAATTAGGATTCTGGAAGTGATTAGTCATAGAACAAGTGTAATCAGTAAACCACTGTATCATATATAAAAACTAAGGTTTAGCACATATGTTGATTACTGCAAAAATATTATTTTTCTTGTGAAAGGCAACATGCCGCTTCCCTCATATTTGTGATTAAAGCAGGTGACAGCTCGAAGTGGGTTACAATTTTTGGGTTGTACTGAGAAGAGGTCCTCGCTCCATCAGTCAACACGGATTTGGGAATACACTACAGGTCTCCTAGCAGCATCCAGACGTCTCTTTCATGGTTTCTCTAAATTGTGTAACACGTATATTGGCACAGTCTCTTCGGGATGAATTTAGCCAGTTTCCTCCCTTATTCTTTCGTAAATAGTCACTCCATGCTGGGATATGATGATTTAACTTTCCTTCTTTCAGCATGAGTACGTATAGAACAGCGTGGATTTGGCAGTGGGACGCTTGCAATGTGATTGGTGTCAAATAGCGTCCCTGTGGGCTTCATAATCCTTACGTTCCCTTACGAACATACACATTTGATAAAAAGTCATTTCCAGTTTTTCCTACAACTATAGTGTGTGATGTAACCAAGCTTACACTGAGCTTGGCTCAGTTTCCACATCTTTGACTTAATTTCTTTGGACTAATGCAAGAGATCGTTGGTTGACTTGGCTTGTACATTTCTCAGCTACGAGCCATACAGTGTCTGTTCCACATCTTGATGTGGTAGTGACCAGTCAGTCCACTACACTGGTGATCCTCCGGTCAAATGGTAGAGAGCAGTCGCGTAATGCGATTTAAAGATAATGAAACATTCGAGAAATTATGGACAATATACACTATATGAAAAATATCGCAATATCGTGGAATCTTGTCACATTTGCCAAAGAGCTTGTTGGCTGTAACCATTGTTCGAAAATGTTTCCACTCTTTTCTCTCCAGAACCTGAATAATAGATTTAATCAGCAATATACGGCTACAAAAAAGAGATAATAAACTAAGAACATCCCATTTGGAGCTTCACTAGCAACATGGGAGCGACGCTAGTCTCCAGTTAATACAGTCACAGTACACCAGTTCTTCCAACGCCCACGCTCTTATGGGTGAAGTAGTCCACGCCCAACGAGATACTGACAGTCCGATAGACCAAGTCGCAATAGCAAGTTTGTTCAGAGTATGACGCTTACGTGTGCTCAAGACTACGAAAAACAAAAGCTTCATAACCGAACATCCACTCCTGTAAAAAAAAAAACGTCAACCCTTCCTCTCGGTGGCCGTAACACGACCGCTCCTCTTGGATTTCAGCGGCTCGCAATGGCACATTACCCACTACCACGTCCACTGACGTCACCAAACACCAGCCAATGGGATCTCAAGCAGCTCCCCCAGCACATAAAGCAGCCTGAGGCTTCCTCTCCAGGCTTGTGACAAGTGCCGCGAAGTTTTTATGGGGCTACCATTTGCCTATTTTTAACGACCATTCGACCTAACAACAGTTTCTGACAGTTAGCGAAATTTGAGATACATGTGATGAACCACCTAAGAATTCCTTCTGTACGCTTAAGACGAGCTGCTTTGCCTCGCTGTACAAGTGTAAGTGATCTAGCACATCTTCTTGCTTCAATGAAAGCATAACAGTAATTTGCACAGTTGATGTAATTGTAAACAGGGTTTACTAAGAGGTCGGTAGTAGGGGGCATTTTGCAATAGAACAAAGACAATTTCAGATGACAAATGCTTTGGAGGTCCTAATTGAGTGCGCATCCGGTGTACATAAGACTGTTCCTGAATAAAATCTTTGCAGAAAAAAGGAGTGTGCCACTTCTGTTGACACTGTACTGGGTTATCTTGATACACGAGCTTCATATTGTAGGAATAACAGATCTATTGCTCGCACTCAACTAGGGGCTGTGTACAGTCACACAGTGGGTGGAACAGACAACAGCAAGGCCTCAAATGACAGGTAGCAGCTCAGTGGTATGCGTCGTACATACTACTAGTAGTAGTCTGGTTTCTCTACTAACTACATACCATACCTGGTCATCACTACCGTCTGCCTGACAACTTTTCACCGGCATTTAAAACTGGCATCGACTTAGTTGCCGCCATTGCTGAAAACTGTGCCATAGTTTCGTCATGCACTTAACCTACTTCCATGGTCGAACACCCTGTCGATAAAACTGAAACAGGTTAGCTATTAATATCTCTGTATTCATTGGTATGACAAAATTAACAAAGCATTTCTATAAGGATGTATACTTTTAAAATTCATTACCATTACACAGACAAGACATCTAATACCAGTTTCGTACCTGCTATTCAGTATGTTCTTATACAGCGCACGAGAAATATGAAACAGTTGACAAATTCGATGGAGAAGAAAAAGAGTAGGTAATAAGTTGGAACTGGACGTAATGCTTCGAATCTGTTAACGTTAGGTATGAAAAATAATTTGCCTCCTTGATTGGATTAGGTGAAGGCACTCTCCCTACCTCTAGATGACTTACTGTTAATAAAGGGATGAGTTCCCCTGTTACGCAGTTACGTATCCTTCCATACCCTCAAAGTAATTAACACAGCAATGTTAGCAACTTCAGGTGTACTGGGATGCAACTGCTGCAGTTACAGATAGATAAAGAAAATTACTGTATGCGTTATGGGCTTACTTGGTGCAGATACACATTTCAACAATAATGGGTAAGTTGCATCATGCCACCTTAATTCAGTGTGTTGTTTCCCGAAGTGCGGTAGTACATACTGAAAAGAAGAGATGTCTTTTGTAAAGTCTGCCTTCTACAGTGTGGTTGTCGGTTGACTGTATACCTGTTTGCTTCTAGGGTAGTGAATTACTACTACTTGCAGCAGCTTTCTATCGTGGATAAGTGAGACATTTCGCTATCCCATTATTTAACTTCATACTGAGGTTCGATCCTACGTTAACAAAACTATGGACCTCAGGGTACCACAACTCGTGTTCACAGGACACGGCAGCTTGTGGTCATACCCAGTGTCACAGCACGGCAGCGGCATTGATGAATTTCAGGACCCATGCTCACTATAATGTATTCCTGTTTCCGTACACTATATGAAGGCGACTGTTTCATCAACCTAATTTAAATGCCAACGAATGCAATGTACTTAATTTTTAAAGTTTCCTAACCAGTACCAAAAAATGGTCAAGGCTCTGAAATTGTCCAACACAGTTCACTTTCATTAGCTCCTTATTCATACCAAACTGAAAGCGCTGTCTAGCAAAGTTAACAATTTCTGATTTGATGCTTTGCTGGCGTACCTTCCGCTTCCAAGAAACGCGGGTGTACTGCTGGATCCAATAGTAGATGGTCCTCGATATTTCGGCGAACACGGTTACGCCATCAGATCGTGCTGGTGGAATGAAGTATCGGTTTTTTAAGTGGAGCCATCCATTGTTGCGGTGTTCTCTCAGCGTGGATCGTATGTGTTATAGAATAAGAAAATATAAACAGAACACTTAGCCTTAAATAACGCGTTTCGTACAGTTTTTGGACTGTTCATGGAGCTGCAACTTGGTGAGTTAAATGCCGCTTAGCTGTTAGTGGTTAGTGGTTTGTGGTTTTTCGTGTTGTACCGAGAAGAGGACCCTGCTGAAACAGCTTGCACTCGGGAGAACCCTACTTGCATACCCTGGCGGTCATGCAGATTTACTTTCATAATGGTTTCCTTAATTGGCATGATGCAGATGGCGGGACAGTTTCTTCGAAATGGATTTAGCTAGTTTCCTTCCTTATTCCCCAAGTATACCTGCACTGTCTCTAATAACTTACTCGTTATTAGAACAAAGTTTTAACATTCCTCCCTCCCTCCCTCCCTCCCTCCCTCCCTCCTGTGTTCGTATAACTGGGACTTACTCGTCAGTGAGAGATCTCCAGAATGTCTGAAATAGCTTTTCCTGTAAGTTTTGTAATCTTCATGTTACGAGCGTACACAATGGCTGACAAGGCAGTTCAATGTTTTACCAACAAATGTCTGATGCTACCCAGCTTACATTTAATTTAGTTGGATTGCAAACTGTAAAGGTTTTATCACATTCTTTCCTTATTGGGCGTCTTAACTTTCTTGGGCTAATGTAAGAGTCCGTTCGTTGCAGAGTTGACTCGTAGCTGTCTCAGGTTCGAGCTGTACAGTGTCAGCTCTACCTGCTGACATCGTAGTGACGAATCAACCCACTACAGTGGTGACTCTGCTGTGAGATGGTTCAGAGCAACCATGTAACGCGATTTAGAGGTTATTAAACATGTAAGATGAGGGAAGTAGCAGTAATAAAGTACTCTATATTCCAGATTAGCTATAAAGATGGATATCGCAGTATCATGGAAATCTTGCACCACATTTGCGCAATAGCTTGTTGGCGAACACCGGGCATTTGCCACGCCCGCCCCTTCGCCAGGTAGCTTGAGTAGCGATCCCTCAGGTAAGGGACGCCCTTCCCCGCACTACCTCTGTCCGCTTTAAAACCGCCGTCTCCACATCTTACTCCATAAAACCAGTACGTAAGGACCGTCTTTTTCGACATCGTGGCCAAATACAGAGCTTCTTTTCCGAAATCGAAATTGTGGTGTCACCGCCAGACACCACACTTGCTAGGTGGTAGCTTAAATCGGCCGCGGTCCATTAGTACATGTCGGACCCGCGTGTCGCCACTGGCAGTGATCGCAGACCGAGCGCCACCACACGGCCGGTCTCGAGAGACGTACTAGCACTCGCCCCAGTTGTACGACTACTTTGCTAGCGACTACACTGACGAAGCCTTTCTCTCATTTGCCGAGAGACAGTTAGAATAGCCTTCAGCTAAGTCCATGTCTACGACCTAGCAAGGCGCCATTAGCTTTAGATAGCTTGTATCTAAAGAGTCTCACTTGTATCGCCACAATCTCCAGATGTCCCATCAAGAACGATGTATACAAAGGATGGATTAAAAGTTAAGTAGTCCAGAAGCTACGTAATTTTCTTTATAGCATTCATTACGAATCCTGTTTCAGACCTCACTCCATCCTTCGTGAGTTAGCGCGTGCATCTTGGCCGCCTCTTTAAATTAGTGTGCGTAGTGTTGGCACGTCTGCCGACACTACAGAAATATTTATAACTTTTGGGAAACGAAAGCAATACCGACGTTTGTCAGTATGTAATTAGTTCTGCCAAGTATAAATAGAGATTCCTCTGTACGGTAGCTTCCTTTCACGGTTACTGATTGCGATAGAAACAGTCCATCGGCATGGGAGCAACAAGAAAGGAACGATGAAACGAGAATGCAAATGTACGCTAATCATTTCTTTTTTATCACTGCATTTGTGCCTACTTTAATTAAAACTGCATACGCAAAAGACAATAGGGAAAGAATAAATGAGTCTGTGAATGTTCGAAAAGAACGACATACTCCATATTAATTTACTCTAAAAACATTAGTTAATAAAGTGTAGCGGGGCAATGTTCAAAACATGACTGAAAATACGTTCACTAAATAGAGATAAGATCGTCTATGATATGTCATCTAAAGTCGACATGCAATTTTAAAATGTTAGAAATAAGGAAATGAGGTAATACAGAATGCTACGCTTGTAACGTACGTTGTTGTTCCACATTGTTTAGCTCTGGTATTTACAGGGTCACAGAGAAAGCATCTTAGGTTCTGGAGAGAAAAATAATGTAAGCTCAGAATCGACTTTGAAGCAGATAGTTCCTGTGACTTAGTATGGGCAGAGGTTACATTCGACAACCTGAATAAATTAATAACTGGCTCCTTTTACCGACCCCCTGTGTCAGATGAAACAGTTGCTGAACAGTTCAAAGAAAAGAAAACTTCAGTCTCATCACAAATAGGTACCCTAATCATACGATTATAGTTGGCAGTTACTTCAATCTGCCTTCCGCATGTTGACAAAAATACATTTTGATACCCTATTGTAAATAGAAAACATCTTCGGTTATTGTTCTAAATGCTTTTATAAAAAATTATTTTTAACAATTAGTTGACAAGGCCATTCAAATTGTACGTGGTTACGAAAACACACTTGACCTCTTCGCCGCAAATAATCCTGAGCATCACGACGGATACAGGGATTACTGAACACGCAGTCGTAGAGAGGCTCACTTCCGTAACAAAAAAATTTACCAAAACTAAACGCGAAATATATCTATTTATAAAAGCAGCTAAATATTCGGGTGACGTCTAAGAGTGTCTCCAATCCTTCCAAACTATGTAAATGAAGACCATATGTGGCTTAAGTTCAAAGAAATAGTGTCAACAGCACTAGAGATATTCGTACCAAATAAATTAATAAGAGACGGAACTGATCCCCCATGGTACACAAAACACGACAGAAAGCTGTTGCAGGAGTATAATTTAGACGAACGCAAAATCTCCAAGATTGATGAAGTTTTACTGAGGATCGAAATTTGGTGCGGATTTCAATGCGAGATTCATTTAAACTCGCTCTAGAAATGTGGCGGAAAATCCAAAGAGATACTGGTCCCATGTTAAGTAAACCAGCGGAAAGGCTCAGTAAGTACCTTTACTGTGCGACAGCGACGGTAATGTTACTGATGACAGTGCCACTAAAGCGGAGTTAGTAAAGGAATTTTCCGAAATTCCTCCAAAAAAGTAGTAAATATTCCAAGATTCGAAATGAGAACAGCTGCAAACATAATTTAGAAGCAGATAACCCTGGTGTTGCAAAGCAACTGAAAATAAACTGTCAGTGACGGAGGAAACGATCAAATATCTTTTCAAAAAGTCTCTAATGTATAAGAGAAGTAGGTCCAATACATGTGTTTCCGATTTCTTTAGTAACAATTTTCAGTAGCAAGCTCCCTGCTTTTACTGACCTTTTTAAAGATAATCAACAATTTGGTAAGAAATTTTAAATTTTAAAGGACTATATCTATGTACCTAAGTAAATTTACATCTACTATAAATGTTTGGAGCTAAACTTAAATAAAAAATATTTGAGGTGCCAAAATTGTCAACCTTAGCATCAGATCAGTTTTGGGATGTCTATTTTAGGTGCAATAAAAAAGTACAGTTCCCATTTTCTTTTACGAAAGCGTATACTATCAATTTAACAAACCATGATATTTTAGGTGATAGTTGAGATTCTGAAGCTTCATAAAATTATTTTAGAACTCACAATTACTTAATAGTATGGCCATAACATTGGAAGGTAGAAAAATGTTATCTAAACGTGACATTTGGGATTCTATTGTGAGGGTTGAAACACTTTTTAATTTTTACATTAAAGGCTGATTCGCATCACACTTTGCACAGGCTTTGGACCGTGAAAATGACCATCTAACATTCTGGCGTATGTAAAATCAGCCTAAACACGCTGAACTAATGTACACTCTATTTACAATTACAGCTTAATGTTAGCTCCGATAATGCTGCTTATATGTTTTAATAATTGTATCTCGGTAACCTGCGAGGACTCAGTGGTCTTCATAATTTTTAATACAGTGTTTATTTTTAACGTATTTTAGTCCAGTTTCTGAATATGGGCAGTGGTTTTCAAGCAAGGCCTAATGTTGCCAGTCTCTTTACGATTCTCTCTATCTGTCGTCCAGCTTAAAGTACTTCTTCCTCTTCTTACCTTCAAGATTCATTTCCAATTTCATGTACATGCAGTTTGTGAGCTCTGCTTCCTATTTCAAGCATTCCACCAAATAGTTGATTTTAGGGTGAGGGTTTCCAATAATACTATTTATTTTGTTGTGCCACCCTTCAACAGCATTCGTCGTTCGGTGTCTTTTTCCGTAACAGTCCCACATTTCTATTGTGATATCCTCATTCTCTAGCCAGTTATCCACAAAGTAGTCAAAAAATTGAGAGAAACTTCCGTTATCAGGAGCTTCTGCATGAATCTCAATCCATCCATTGCTTACGTCCTCCAGTTTTACAACTGCCAGCGCTGCACACATGCTGACGGGAAGTCTTAAATCCTCGTTCTAGCGGTACTCCTCAGACCGAGAACTCGATTTCTCCATAAACTCTTCTTCATATGGAAATAGAATCCATTTATTTCAGTTGTGGGAAAAACTTGACGAATGGCAGATATCGCAGCTGCCTCAAAGTCCACTTTTACTTGTTCAGGACACCACTGACACTGCCTGTTTTATCAGACGAAACAGACGAACATACGTATCTTTCTTATTAGGGAGCAGTGCAAATACAGTAGGAAGAATGTTTCTTTAATCGGGCCTCCTAAGTCTACTTGTATGGTGTAGATCTGTGCAAACTGCTTCTGCATCTCTTAAATGTTCCAACCATACAAAAATGGGAACATGTTTTTAAAATTCCTTTTCCTTTGCTTCCACTAAAAATCATTATTCTCACCTCTAATCTACAGTCTTCCAGAAGCAAATTACTGCCATTTTTAATAGATCTTTATGAAGATCAATTTCATAAGAGTTCTTAGTCTCTTGTTGGTTCCCCCACTCTTGACTCCATCGACGACGCATGGTTCTCTTCATAGATTCTGAATTAGGCGTCACTGTAACAGTCATAAACTTTATTATGTAGATTTCCCGTTTCATCCGCGTATATCTACGATAACTGTGTAGTTTCTTCTCGAGACCTTCTCTTCGCTCTTTCCACTTGCTTTCTCACTTTCAGATCTGCATCGTCTGGTGGTCCACGGAGATGTTCTAATACGCTCAACACTTCCCGTTCCTCGAAAGCAGCTTTCCCTTGCAATGATCCGCTTTTTGGCGGAAGCACATCCATGTAACACTACCTTCTTTAGATTCCATCTGTTTCAGATACGCATAACCTTTCTAATGAGGAGGCCTGCCCTTGTTCGTTGTAATAACTTCCATACTGATGGTCACGTTAGGAACTTCGAAAGCAAACTGGTTGGGCGGGCGGGTGAGGAGGCGGGGGGAGACAAGGGACCGAACCCTTCGGAGCAGGTGAAACCGTGGCAAATGTGCGGCGTGTTAACTGTCCGGACACCTTTGTTGGCTGTAACCATTGTTCGAAACTGTTTCCACTCCTCTCTCTCTCTCCAGAATCTGATTGGATCAGAAACATAGGGCAACTGAATGCTGGTCCTTGATCCTTCGGCTGCTGTAGCTGTGCGCCCTTGAGGTCGCCTAAGCCGTTTCCCTGCGCAGTAGCCACCCCTGCCAACTGCTGTCTCTGCTTGAGACCTTCGCTCAGCTGACCGCGTCCTGAGCTGGGTATTTCTGGAGCCAGGGCGGTCACGACTGCCTGGCAGTCAGGCTGTGATCACTGACGTTAAGACTAAACGCTGTATCTGGATACTAACTTTACAGCTTCTTAGGCTTTCATTTACAATTACCTCCTTCGAATCCTGACACGGTTTCTGTATACATCAGAGTTTTGAGATACTGATACTTACCAGGTTTTTGTATGTAATTTACGAAGTAAACACTGGAGAATGCGTAACGATCAAACGTTGACGTCCGTATGTGCCAGCACAATAATTTGCCTGAAAATAACATTAGAGGGAAAAGACGGGATGCCGAGACACACTTCATAAGCTAATCTCTGTTTCGACCTCGTTAGCTCGATAAATTATCCTCAGGGAAACTTTAAAACCAGAAAGTAAAAATTACTGAATTCCTTTTATGTGGGACGCAGTTGTTAGACGGTAGAAATATCTTGTACGTGACAGCTCTATATACGTAAATAACATGTTTCGTACGTGTCCGCCTCGATAGCTGAATGCAACCTCGTTGATAGCGTGCCTCGTTGTTACACATGTGGAGATCGAATTGTCAACTGCAGGTGGACTAGGGAGAAAGTGGCTCAAATAACAAGAACTTAAGCAAACAATGTACCGACTACCATTTTATTCAGACCGGAAGTAAGTTACTACCCTCAGGCAAAAAATAACGCAGTGATTTGGTTAATGGGAAAATATAAATGTTCTTGGAAACATTGGGAGCGATGAACGTAAGGAGTGAAAGATGTATATGGAAAATGAATTCGAGGAAACACTTAAGTATCAGAATCACAATATGAAAAATAGTAACATAGACCATAACATAGATGAACTCCAGTGGAAGACTCTGCAGGAGAGACGCTCACTAGATCGGTACCAGCTTTTGTTGAAATTTCGATAACGTACGTTCACCGAGGATTCAAGCAGTACATTGCTCCCTCCTACGTATATCTCGCGAAGAGACCATGAGGATAAGAGATTAGAGCCCCCACAGAGGCATACCGACAATCTTTCCACGAAGAATACGAGACTGGAATAGAAGGGAGAACCGATAGAGGTATTAAAGGTACCCTCCGCCACACACCGTCATGTGGCTTACGGAGTGTGGATGTAGCTGTAGAACATGCTCCGAACTGTCTTCAACAGAATGGGTATAGGTTAGGAAATGTATTCTTTGTAGAGAGGGGATGGGTCACGTTCCCGGCCCTAACCTCATCTGCATGCCTCACATGAACAATAAATCAGTAGTACAGCAGATAAAAATGTGACGGCAAACATATGGTGTCTGATACAAAGGAAGATCTTAAACTCCCTAACGATGCGTTTAGAAGGCTGGAGCTGACAAAAACAAGGCAGGGGAAGATTCTGCGATGTCGCTGTTCGGTACTGCTCTCCTGTCCACGTAATTTACCCTGGAAGGAACACACATTAAGGATTTACTGAATGATTAATTTGGGTCTGGGAAATGATGAGGAATCTGACTGCAGAAGAAGAAAATGTGCATGCTGATCTGCCACCAGTTGAAGGTGACAGTGAAGGTGCTAAATGTGTGCTACTGCTAAAGACTGAATATCATTCCTCATTCTTTAAATGCTGTAACTGACTGCAATTATGCCACTGTCATTTCATTGTAAGCTAGCCATATTTGTTACTGTGTTTTTGGATTTAAAAAAAGTCAGTGTGACTGACTGCCGTTCTAAGGGGCCTAGGTTCGATTCCCGGCTGAGTCGGGATTTCCTCCGCTAAGGAATCGGTGTTGCCTTCATCATTTCATCCCCCATCTGGCGCGCAGCTCGCCCAATGTGGCGTCGAATGTGACAAGATGTGCACCAAGGCGGACGGACTTGCCCCGTAAGGGACCTCTCGGCCAATGACGCCAAACGCTCGTTTCCTTTCTCGTACGTAACATCCTACATATACGTAACATCTCTGTATATAAAAATGAACTGATGTGCGTTGCTCACTGAAACTCAGAAATGGCTTAACCGATTTGGATGAGTCTCCTTGTTGCTCTCATTGTAAGGCAAATATTGTGGAAAGTTTTGGGAATACTGAAAGGGATAATTTCCATGGGATTTTCCTCAATTTTCCTTAAGATTGGAAAGATGGATAGGAATAACTTCCAGAATGAGGTTTTCACTCTCCAGCGGAGTATGCGCTGATATGAAACTTCCTGGCAGATTAAAACTGTGTTCCGGACCGAGACTCGAACTCGGGACCTTTGCCTTTAGCGGGCAAGTGCTCTACCAACTGAGCTACCCAAGTACGACTCACGCCCCGTCCTTAGAGCTTTACTGCCGCCAGTACCTCGCCTCCTACTCTCCAAACTTTACAGAAGCTCTCCTGCGAACCTTGCAGAACTAGCACGCCTGAAAGGAAGGATTTTGCGGAGACATGGCTTAGCCACAGCCTGGGGTATGTTTCCAGAATGAGCCATGTCTCCGCAATAGCCTTCCTTTCAGGAGTGCTAGTTCAGCAAGGTTCGCAGGAGAGCTTCTGTAAAGTTTGGAGGGTACGAGGTGAGGTACTGGCAGAAGTAAAGCTGTGAGGACGGGGCGTGAGTCGTGCTTGGGTAGCTCAGTTGGTAGAGCACTTGCCCGCGGAAGGCAAAGGTCCCGAGTTCGAGTCTCGGTCCGACATAGTTTTAATCTGCCAGGAAGTTTCAGGAATAACTTTGTTTTGTTTATTATGGTCTTGGAGTACAAGCAGTCTCTCTCCGTTTGTCAGCACAGACTGCATGTTTAACATGTTAGTACAACAGGTGTTTGTGAGCTAAGTAAGTTTTTGAAAGCCTCTTAAAGCTCGGTTAATTCTGGGTTTTTATTTATTTACTTTCATATCCATTTATTTGTTCGTGTTTTCGCACTCTCCCATCCTTTCGCATCCCTTACCATCCGGGCTTTGGACCAGCAATACAAAAATTTCTATTTTTGTACTTAAAATTGAATTAAAACCTTTTTCAGAAGTACGGTCTTCATTTCCTCTTTACGATGTACAAACGTAGCTAAAAGTTCTTCCCTGTGTGGTATATTTCAAAACATGGCACAACACACAAGCGTACGTTGCATGTTTTCCATTCATATTTCGTTTCTTGGGGCACATTATGTATCGAACAGGCTGCACATATGTTCCATAGTCAGCGTTTCTAAGCCTGGTCACTTGGAATGGCATTCGGAAAGTGCCTTCCAGTAAAGAGCAGAGGATTCTCATCGGAGCGTCTTCGTTCCCTCCCTTTTCCATTCTGCAGCTAATTTTTCCAAGTTCTTGTACGGGACATCAATGGATAATTTGTTAGTGGTATTTTTCTCAATGTCACCGACATGTGAAAACTGTAAGAATTCAAAAAACAACGGTCCGCTACATGAAAAAACCTTTTTGTACCATTTAACAGATTTATGAAAAAGGTCAAACTGAGCATAATAATGCGTCAGAGCAGTGTATTGTGCCCATACTCGCATAGTAGTAAAGACACTGCAGCCTCATTACTTTCTCAAGAATCATTATCACTACAATTATTCAAAATGCCAATTTCACGGTCACCCCTTGCAACTCTAGTATCTATTCGTCAGTGCAACCACACCGACGTGCAATTTTTGTGTGGAACTCCAAAGTGATAGCCCTATAAAAATCCTGACGAAAAAGCCAGAAAGAAGAACATCAAAAAAGCAGAATGCAGACGATCACAAGAACCTGCTAGCGTGAATGTTGAGCAGAAATAGTGAAATCTGACTGGGACAACTGAATCTAAAGGTCACAGCCGAAGTCGAAATAGCAAGTTTGTGCAGAATCTGTCACTTGGTTGCACCCGCAGTCGCGAAAATCCGAAGTCCCGTAACAGAACATCCACTCTCATACAAATCCAGTCAGCATCCCTATCCACTGACCAAACATAACCTCCACCCTTGCATTTCAACAGCTGACAATGTCTCCTAGCACGATATCCACTGATGTCACCAAACATGAGCTGATGATCAATTACCTCCCCAGTACATAAAAGTAACACTTTCTCCAACACTTCCACATGTCTAGTGTAATTGAAATGTGGTAAAAAACTGAAAATGAAAGTCACTGGAACTGAACCATCATTCCCACACTACTTACTACTCCTTCAAACCGGGAATGAGTGAAACACAGTAATGTTCGTTTTTCGCACTTCAAAATACCGTCAACAAGGTTAATATCAATCAATCTGATCATTATAAATATATCTGTGTGGAGTTCTTTCTGGTAAATCACGCTCGACGTAGCGTTACTACAGCATAACGATTTGTAAGGCATCCGGATTTTACGGACCTTAAATTAGCTTGATCCATAACAACAGTATGAGATCAGAAAATATCAACAACTGAATTGCAGTAATCTTATGTACCGAAAACTAACAAAACATCTACGAATATATGGACAGGGCATGAATAAAGTTACTGAAACTCATTTTGGAGACGAACTGAGCAGGTGGTTAATAGCATCGGTAAACCCCACTTAAAAAGAGAACAGCAAGCTTCAGCACAGATTGGGATCGGGCCAGAACAGCACATTATTCCTTTTAACGTAATTACGGCTTTAACAGGGCTAGGCTGCGATTGGTTGAAGCCATACTGGGTGATACAGATGTAACACAGTGGGGAGATCACCATTATATTGAAACTTGACGATAGAGATAGATTCAAGGAATGTTGTACACAATGAAAGGCTACCTGTTAACATTGTATGCAGTGAAAATCAACACTCGGTTACTATACTAAAGTGATGATTCAGTTGAGAAGGCAAACATTTAGTTTACTGACATTTTTTACAAACACACAAGACAGGTCTAGTTAAACCTAAACAGATTATTTTCTAGTAATGTAAACAGGTGGTTTAAGACCACAATGGACAAGGATCGTGGGTGGCAAAGGTGAGTCGTATACACTGGCCCTCAAAATGTGTACAACGCTCCCCGTGTTAATCTGACGCTGAGCAGACTTTGACTTGTCCAGTCTACCTTCGGCTATGTGGGTGCAGCTGAGAGCAAGTGGCGACTGGGGTTTGTACGCCTAGACAAGGCCGGAGGAGCAGTACTTTACCCTGTTCGCTTCGTGCAGCGATGTAACTTGGAGCTGGCGAGTCATTGTGAGGCATGGCAAGACGTAAGGCGGCACCTGAGAGTCGGTCGCGCCCACAAAAGAAATGAAAAACCCCACGATCTAGCGATCAGGCCGATGGATGGCAATTTACTCCCTACTAGAGCCCTGAAATCATGAAAGATTTCAGTGTGTGACACACCAATTCGCTGGTCATACCAAGGACCAATGCGGCTGACTTACACAGCAGAGTGCACAAAGATCCAAACGTCAAGATTGGTAAACCAAATCGAATAAGTCTGCACACGGCAAACGAGTAGTCAGACGTCTGAAGTCATACTGTCGGTACAGTGAAAACTTCACCACAGGCTCTCCAGTCTAACTCCTCACAAGTTGAGTCAGTCTTAGGACTTGTCCCAAGTACCAAGCACACATGTAAGAACTTCGACCAGAAATTGCTTAGATACCGAAGTCCAGAGCCAGATAAAAACAATTCCCCTTTTTCGGCACGGTATACAAACTACTTCACTGAACGTACAAGGGTCATTCAAAAGTTGATGTAACTCTAGACAAGGAGTACTAACGGATTGGTGGTAGGGGACAGTAAGTAACAGAACGAAGAAAATTACAGGAGGCAGGTGCATTGGTGGTCCTAATTTTTCTGTGCATTAGTGTACATAACTGTTCCTGAAGAAAATTTAAACTTTCTCTAAAAAAAATAATTCTTCCAGCAAATATTCCCACTAGTCTTCTGCCTCCTTAGATTCCTTACCATGCAGCCATGTCAACCGAGCTATAATTTCTGAATGAGTAAATGATTCTGTAGTAAATGTTGGTTACACGATCTTAGAATGTGATGAATAAATAACTAAAATTTTTAGTGGCTTTGTCTTCACAAAAAGAACGGCTTCAGGTGGTTCGACCATGGCAGATACAGACAGTCTCATTCAGCTTCTGTTAACACTGTATCGTTGACTGGGTTGTTAATGTCTGGTGCGTATCTTGTGGAGTGATGGGCAACGAACGATCGACCACGTGGAACGACAGTGCATCTAACTATTAAGGGAGTGGAAACAATTTGACTATGCCGTGATCTGGCAAATTACGATGTGACCGTTCTATGTTATAATTTGGCTACCCAATGATCAACCACGGTCACTATTACTAGCATGGCGCCGACCACGTGTTCTAAGACCCCATTCAGACACACATTTCTGCAGTTTTTCGACCAAAGTAAATCACACGCATTTGAATATACTTCGTTGCAGTTTATTTGCGCCATAGAATTTGTACATTGGAACTATTGATGATACTTCGTAGGTTACGACACCACGTGCCTTTGTACAAAGGATGGGAGCCTACTGTTTCCACATCAAATTTCCGAAATAAACGAGAAAGCAATCAGTACGTCCATTCATTTCCCTACATAATCTGAAGCTGGAAATAAAATACAGTTAGTTCAAATATTCAAATACCTTTCTCCCTGTGAACAGACGCGCTGAGGGCACTTCCGCTCACCCGTCCTAGAATATAGCGGGCACCCGGAGGATTTCCTAGGCCTCGGTGGAGAAGATGGTCGAACCACTTTTGTGCACTATAGCAACGTCATACTCAAGACGTAGTGCCCACCTGGCGAGTTGTCCTGTTGGATCCTCGTCACATTTTCTTCCTGTAGTTGAGTAGTTTCCCTCGGCTTGTGTTCTGGAAGCATAGGCTATGACGTATTTCATCCGCAATTTGCACCAGAACAGCACCGATCCCGTACCCGCTGGCATCTGTGTGCAATTATGTAGGTGCTCTCTCATCATACAAAGTACAGGGTCAGTGGTCAGAGCTTTTCGCAGCACATAGAAAGAACCTTGTTCAGCACCACCCCAGATAAATTTCGCATCAGCTTTTAACAAGTCTTGGAGTGGCCTGACTTTGACACAAGTCTTCGATAAAATGACAGTAATAAGAACGTAATCCGAGGAAGCTTCTCACATCTCTAATACTTTAAGGAATAGGCAATTCCGTTATAGACATAACCTTATCTGGGTCTTGCCGCATGCCTTCGTTTGACCCAAGGAGTAAAGGTATTTTGATTTCTTTTGCTCCAAAGAGACTCATTGGTTGAAGTTCGTCTGCCGTGTTTGAGAAACTTCAGAACGGTCGTCAGTCTTTATACATGTTCATCAAATGTCTCTGGGAAGACGGTCAACTAAACACGCACACGCACATCGTCCACTTCAGGCGACTTAGATTATCCACCATCCGCTCACAAGGTGCTGGTGCATTACACACACCAAATAGCATTACCTTAAACTCGTACAGGCCCCCAAGGGTGATGAAGGCAATTTTTTTCACGATCCCCTCATGTACTTCGACCTGCCAGTATCCCGAGTACATGTCCATGGTTGAGAAAAACTGTGTGAAGGTGGCTGTCTAGTGTATCGTCAATTCCTGGAAGATGGTAAACGTCCTTTGTAGTTATCTTACTAAGTTTCCTGCAATAAACACAAAAGCGCCAACTGCCATCCTTCACTCTGACGAGAACCACTGGTTACGACCAAGGGCTCAGCGAACGCTGAATGATGTCATTCATAATTTTCTCTACCTCGCAGCTAATTATTCGACGTTCCGTTGCTGACACACGGTATGCTCTCTGGCTTATTGATTGATGGTTTCCAGTGCTAACCGGTGCTTCACCGTAGATTTGTCTAATTAGCTCCTCACCTGTGGATTGAAGCATTCAGAGGACTCTTGAAGAATGGCAAGTAGCTTCTTCTGTTGTTCCTTAGTGAGACCTGGTGATTGTCTGACATGTCTCTAGTGGTAGCGCCAATTTAGCCCACAGACTCGGCATGAGAGGTTTCTATGACGCTCAGCTGTTCGACAATTGACGACACAGCGTTTGCTACGCACATGCGTCTTAGAAGGATCTGCCATTCTCGGCGACGGTGAATTATCCACAATTCACCGAATCGGTTCTTAAGAGACGACAGAGGGGGATGACTAGGTTTTTCTTCAGTGGTATGCTTCTTAAATTCCACTGAAAGATGCATGGGTTGATGCATGGCACCTTTCTAGCGCTGACTGCAGGAATGACCACTTAATCCAGCACACAGTCTCCACACACTCGCATGCGCATCCTCCTGTCCACGGTATCTCATCTCGTCCAGCACAATCTTAGAGCGATCACAATCTATAACTGCCACAGAAGCTTTCAAAAAGTCCCATCCGAGAATGTCATTGATACAATCTTGTAAGACTATGAATGCTAAGGGCTGTGTTTGGCCAGTTACACCCACACGAATGACACATCTTCCTATAGGTTTCACACATTTCCCATTAGCCACCTTCAGCAGAGACGTTTTGTTGTCGATGAATAAGGTTTCCTGTAACTGGCGACTGTACTGCTCCGAAATGACTGAATATGATGCTCCAGAGTCCACAACAGCTTGGGCTGGCCGGCCATCCATGAGTAGTTTCCTATCATTTTTGTAGTGATAAATAGCGGAGGATTTTTCTCTTCGGCGGTCTAACCTCCTAGGAAGGTCGCACACTTCAGTATTATTGGTTGCGGTGGGTCGGGGATCGGCTGGAGCTTCCAAACGATGATTGAGGCCTTGATCGGCGTGTTGGGGAGTGTCTTGTCCAGCGGCTAGCTTGCGACGATGGTGACGTACGTCGTCCTGCACCCACATCTTCGTGTTCATCTTCGGCGTCCCGGAGTTGGCGTCGGCTAAGATGGGTCTGCTGTGTTCTGGCGCGGGCGTCATCAAATATCCGCCGACTTTCTCGACAACAGCGCGCAACACTTCCCGGTCGTCCTCAGTGGAAACAGTGTTCGGTTATCCTGGGTCCTCCAGACGTCAGTCCTCCTTGGTACTCAAACAGGTTCCTCATGCGGCATTGTAGGAACGTAACTTCGCCCGGGTCTCGACTTTTTCACAGTTTTAAGGGGAAATGGACGAGAGATGGGGTTCTTATGACCTCTTGAAGCGTCTCGGTTTCTTGCTCGCGGTGCAATCCAAGTGCCTTCTGAACTTCCTCCCTAACTATCTGATGAACACTTGTGAAATCAGTTGCTCCCTCCATTCTTTTTTGATGCATTGTTTCGATATACTGGTACCATTTTATCAAGTCTGCTGTCGAAACCTCCTTCAGGAGTAGGGCTTGATAAGTCCTCAGCAACCACCTTCATCAGATGTGCAACCTTATCATCCTCCATTTTAGGATCCACTGTTTTATACAGCTCTAAGACGTCTTGAATGTAGAATGCTGTAGTTTCTTCTGGATGCTGTGCCCTGCACTTCTGTTCGGTCTTGCAGTTCTGTCGAGATGTCGCCGAAATACTTGAGCAGTTCCACCTGGAATACTTCCCAGGGTATGACCTTCTCCTCGTTGTTCTCATACCATTGCTTAGCAGTGCCCTCAAAGTCGAAAAAATACGTTAGCCAAACACACGGTGTCATCACATTTTTTAAATTTAGCTATACGCTCATATACCTTCAGCCACTTGTTTGGATCTTGGCCATCGTCACCAGAGAACCCGGCAGGATCTCATGTGATGGCACACAGTTACTGTCATCGTGGCGTCCTCTTCTGTCTCAGATTGCGACCTGTTAAATAAGGCTCGAACTCTGGTTTCTCGCCACGTAAACGGCGGCTCTGTCGTGGCCTGATTGGAGCCCCTGTGTCATCGATGTGAGCTATCACAAGTTCCAATACCCAGCGTCTTCATTAGAACGTCACACAGAAGGTGTAATTAGATGAATGACTAACTTAACCAGGGTTTATTCAGCAATTGCACATACAACAGCGCGGAGCGAACTGCCTCCGGCCAGAACACATACGGTATATATATAATTACAGAACATTACAATACAATGATTCTTGAAATTTGTGGGTACTTCTAGAATGTACTCGAACCCAATATAGAGATTAAAATTTTACAATTCAGGTGAGTTCTGAACTCAGGACAATCCATGCAACAGTCTAGCATCATAACCACTACACCACAGAGATTGTGGTACTCAGCTTCTTCGGCGACAATATTGCAGGGAGTAGCTTCCATTTTAATGGAGATAATTCTGTCTCAAACGGGGTCATATCCCATGCCAGAATTATAGTTCCTTAGGAATCACTACAGCAACGCCATGTCTATTCACATCCTCACATTTGGAAAAATGTACTGTATTATTTGCCTGAGTCATGGAGTGGCAACATGCTCTTCAATGTGTGCAGCTTATGGAAGATCCATTTATCTTCCCCCGCCAGCCCCGACTGGGGAGTTACTCTGGAATCTAATTTGAGATTGAGGTTGTCTTGGCAAAATAGCAGTGGTGGTTTCCCGTTGCCTTCCACTGTTCAAATGAGCCCGCCCCTAAAATGGAGTCAGACGCCTCCCGCAGTTCCTCTGGGGGTACAGAAGTTACAATTTGGCCTCTTCCGCCATCGACGCCGTTCTGAAGTGCATCTTCTCCGCCGCAGAGGCCATTCAGGTATTCGCCGTTAACCTGGCAAGGGGCACTATGACAGGGTGCTACCTTCCAGGGCCAGGAGGTTGGTACTCCTCCTACTCCTGCATCATTTGAGAAGGCAATAGGATGAAGTTGAATCCAACTTTCCCTTCTGTGGTGTGAGAGACCCTTTGCATTTCCTCTTAGTGACACCTTGCTTCACTGTCACTACTCTTTCCTAACCTAGTACTTGATGATCGTTATGGTTTAACTTTCTCTCTCTTTCCTTGGTGCTTTACAGGATGCTACCGCACTACTTCGCTTTATTTCACTTTTCTTTGGTTTCTCGCTCTTTGCTTTGTTTGAACTATCTGATTTTTCTTGGTCTTTTGAGACCACTTTATTAACCTTCAGTGCAGCAGTCTTAATCCTGAAGCCACCCTAATCAAAATTGTTTTCTCATAGAGAAAGTCTGGTGGGTATTGGAAGAACTGGCTCGACCATGCGAACTGCATGATGTACTGCCTGAATCTCACTCCAACGGCCGGAATCACTCCAACGGCCGGAATCACTCCAACGGCCGGAATCACTGTCAGAGCCCTCACTCACTGCCAGAGCTGTCAACAGATTCAGAATCACCAGAATCGCCATTATCGCCATTATCTCCATTATCAACACAATCACCAGTTTGTCATTAGTATTAAGTCGTAATCGCGTTTTTTATTTAGTGCCAACGGGTTTCAGCCCATCGCAGGAGCCATCTTCAGGGCGAACATACCGCTGGTCGACTGCTGGTGGCGTCACGTCTACCAACGAGTGGCAGGAGACTGGTCAGAATCCTAATTAATAAATGAATTTGATCAGACTTGACATTAAATTGTTGGTATTCCGATGTACCACTGCAGTCAGATAGTGAACTGTGGAGTACGAATGAGAATAGTGGCTATTGAAGTTCTAAAAAGGTTTTATTAAGTCTTCAGAACTACGACTTTGTCATTATCTGCATCAGTTTAACTCCCGCACCCAGCAGCATCAGCATCCATCGTAATCATCTTCGGGCTCCTTACTTCCATCTCGTTTTCCTATGTACACTTCTGTTCGACCCCATGACGTCCCTCCTTTTGCCATGCTATTAGAAGCTTCTGATGTAGTTGTCGGAGACCCATTGATGGCAACCATACCCACAGTTCATGGAAGTTAATCAGCTTATGAATCATCTGCAGGCGCTTTTATTATAAGGGAGTTTAAACATGCACTCCTTTCGTACCGCTGACCTGCTCTGACTGGACGGCGTTAACATCCTGATGTCGAAACACCTATCTCCTGAGGGCCTGCGCTTCCTCCTCCACATATATTGGCATTTTGACAGGTGGCACATTTCCCGGTCGCAGGTGTTAGGCCATTGTTCCTCTCCTACTTAAGCTTGAGGAGGACACATTCCACGTACCGCCCAAATTCCATCACCAGTAGCATCTGCAGGGCGATGGACTGTGTGATTAATGGTTAGCTAGTGTGGTGGTCCACGTCTCGGAATCTAACGCCCAATTGGGATTCCGTAAGCACTGCTGTCCAGCTCTTTGTATTGTAAATTCACATAAAGAAAATTTTTTGCTGAATGACAAACTGTGACTTTTCGTTTGTGTTCGGGAGAAGGCGTATGACACCTGTTGGAGGACGGGTGTCCTCCGTATTGCAGCTTCCAGGATCGCCTGCCCCTTTTTCTCTGCGAATTTTTAGGGTCTTGTTTCTAAATTTTTTTAAAAATACGGAAGCTAGCAGTATGGCAATAAATTACCTTTTAAAACACGCTGCTAACGCCAGTCAAAATAATTTGTAGCAAATATAAAAATTTTAAAAAATTTAAGGAACATTTGTAAACAGGCTACTAAAGTAAATACAGAAGTTTGTTAATAAAGTACAGGGTTATTACAAACTACAATAACTTTATTATTTGAGATATTTTCACAATGCTTTGCACACACATACAAGAACTCAGTTGATTTAGGCATTCACAAGTGTTCGATATGTGCCCCTTTAGTGATTCAGCAGACATCAAGCCGATAATAAAGTTCCTCCCACACTCGGCTCAGCATGTCCCCATCAATGAGTTCGAAAGCATCGTTGATGCGAGCTCGCAGTTCTGGCACGTTTCTTGGTAGAGGTGGTTTAAACACTGAATCTTTTACATAACCCCATGCGATTTATTTCTGTGGGGCTAAGTTGGGAGAGCGTGAAGGCCATCACATGAATTGCTGATCATCATCTCCACCACGACCGATCCATCGATTTTCCAATCTCCTGTTTAAGAAATGCCGAACATCATGATAGAAGTGCGGTGGAGCACCATCCTGTTGAAGTCGGCGCTGTCGGTCTCCAGTTGTGGCATGAGCCAATTTTCCAGCATGTCCAGATACACGTGTCCTGCAACGTTTTTTTCGCAGAAGAAAAAGGGGCCGTAAACTTTAAACCGTGAGATTGCACAAAACACGTTAACTTTTGGTGAATTGCGAATTTGCTGCACGAATGCGTGAGGATTCTCTACTGCCCAGATTCGCACATTGTGTCTGTTCACTTCATCATTAAGAAAAAATGTTGCTTCATCACTGAAAACAAGTTTCGCACTGAACGCATCCTCTTCCATGAGCTGTTGCAACCGCGCCGAAAATTCAAAGCGTTTGACTTTGTCATCGAGTGTCAGGGCTTGTAGCAATTGTAAACGGTAAGGCTTCTGCTTTAGCCTTCTCCGTAAGATTTTCCAAACCGTCGGCTGTGGTACGTTTAGCTCCCTGCTTGCTTTATTCGTCGACTTCCGCGGGCTACGCGTGAAACTTGCCCGCACGCGTTAAACCGTTTCTTCGCTCACTGCAGGCCGACCCGTTGATTTCCCCTTACAGAGGCATCCAGAAGCTTTAAACTGCGCATACCATCGCCGAATGGAGTTAGCAGTTGGTGGACCTTTGTTGAACTTCGTCCTGAAGTGTCGTTGCACTGTTATGACTGACTGATGTGAGTGCATTTCAAGCACGACATACGCTTTCTCAGCTCCTGTCGCCATTTAGTCTCACTGCGCTCTCGAGTGCTCTGGCGGCAGAAACCTGAAGTGCGACTTCAGCCAAACAAAACTTTGAGTTTTTCTACGTATCTGTAGTGAGTCGTGACCATATGTCAATGAATGGAGCTACAGTGAATTTATGAAATGGCTTCAATCATTTGTAATAGCCCTGTATGGTGAGGTAGTGATGCTACCAACACCGCCTTAAAAAAATACAGGTATCAGCGAACACACGATTAATGCCAATAAAAGGAATTTACAAACTTGGAGGAATTTAAAAAAATTTTAAAGAAGTGTTCTGGAATATCATTAGAACAAAAGATATGGCGGACCCGTGTAAGGCTAAGGCTAGACAGAATACTGACGAAATTAAATACGCCCGTAAACACAATTGCCACCCTCAGGCTGGTCACTGCACCTACTTTTAGCAAGCTAAAACCTGTTATAAGATGGCTTAACTTGCTGACAGAATTAGAGCCAACCTCGTGCAAGGAAACATTACACCACACAGTGCTGAATGAGCGACCACATAATCAACAAGAAGCATGAATTTGCTCATAACCCACGACAGAATAGCGAAACAAACTGCCAAAACTACACCTCCCATCGGACAGTAACGAGAGGAGGAAAGATCACGGTCTTCAATTACACCGGTGCCAGGGACAGGAAACCCGGTCGCCGGAGGCAACAAGGCAGAAGAGACGCTGGTTACTTAATGATTAAACGTTCCACAAACTTAACTTTCAATTACGCTCGAACAGGCAGTACAAGTCCTCGGATAGAAAGGATCCACACAACCGACCGCGCACGCGCCGCCAGCGTACCCAACACGCCAGTCACGCGACAACACGCTGTCACCGGAGTTCACGTCTTCTCTGCAACGTTGACGGGTAGTGACCGCTCCTTCATGTTAGGTGTCTCCTTTTAAACTCCAGTGTTGAAACAGGTTTTAAGGAAGCTTGTTAACGTCCCACCAATGCCAAATTAACAGTAACTACCGGTGGGGCGATTTTGTATACAACCAACCCGCGGGGAGCACTTCCGTCAACTCGACCCGCTCGTTACACACAATCGACATACATCACGTGGCGACTCGGTACAACCGACCACGCCTGCTTCGCGCTGGAGAGCCACATTGCGCTCCCGTGTCCCAGACTCTCTGCGCGCCACTGCCCTACTTTCGCGGCACCACACGAGGCTACAACCGGTCAAAGATCTCACTTCCTCCATAGCAGTTTCCCGGAAGCAAAAACGCAGATATCGATAGCAGAGGGAAAAGACAACCAAGCAGCCACTTAATGACAGACAACATATCAAACATGTAAGGGGAAGAAAAGGAAAACCAATGCAATCTAAACACAAGGTGTAGCACTAGTCGATGCACTGCTCAAATTCCTAACGATTTTCCCTGTTCATGTTACATTTCAATGAGTTTCGTATTGTTTCTTGAACTGTTAGACGAGCTGCAACATGTTAAATTCGATGATTCTTAGCTGTTAGTGGTTTATGGTTTATCTTGTTGTACCGACAAGCAGAAACTGCTCATTGACCTTGGATTCGGTAGGACACTACTTAGACCTTGTGGCAGTCATGTACATTTATATTTTGTTTCCTTGTATGCCGTAAGGCAGATGGCGGGACGGTTTCTTGGAAATAGATTTAGCCAGTTTCCTTTCTTACTATTAAAAGTATACCTGCACTGTCTGCAATAATCTACTCGTTATTGGAACATGAAGTTTTAACCTTCCTTCCTCCAACCCTCCAGTGAGAGTTCGAATAACCGGCACTTACTAGTGAGAGAGAGTGTTTGAAATAGCTTTCCCTGTACGTTTGTACTCGTGTTAAGGTCTTAAGACCTTACACGAAGAATAACCAGCCAGTTAAATGTTTTACCAAAAACTGTCGTCTGATGCTACCTAGCTTATATTGAGCTTGGTTGGCTTGCAAACTGTACAGGTTGCATCACCGTTATCTTATTGTGCGTCTTAGTTTTCTAGGGCTAATGTAAGTCTGTTCATTCAAGAGTTGACTTGAAACTGTCTCTGGTTAGAACTGTACAGTGTCGGCTCTACCTCCTGACATGGTCACCAGCCAATGCACTACACTGGCGATCCTGGGGTCAGATGGTTGAGAGCAGCCATGTAATGCGATTTAGAGGTTGTTAAACATCTAAGATGAGGAAAGTTGGGGTAATAACGTACTCAGCATTCCAGATTTGTTAGGGAGATTGATACTGCAGTATCACGGAAATCTTTCACCACATTTCCGCAAGAGCTTGTTGGCTGTAGCCGTTGTTCACAACTGTTTCCACTCCTTTCTGTCCAGAACGTTTTACGTACTGCTTACTGGACTTCAGGAAAACGTGGGAGAACCAACCAGTACAATTTTTTCACTCGCTTTGTTTATTTAATGATACATATAAACTGTTTTGCAGATAATCGAAGGATTTAACCACAAAATTTTCTTTAACAAAATGAGCAAATTTGCAAAATTCTTTTGACCTTAACATTAACCTAAAGTGGAATAAGCTATTTCAAAAAAAATCTGAAGTGCTGTATTGCAAAACAGCAAACAGTAAAAGGATCACACGACGCGCCATATGAAAACTATATAAGCACCATTGATAAGATTAATTCAGTTACTCAAAACGTCTTAAATTTTAATTTTAAAGCTCTATATCTAAAGGTTAGGGGTTAGGATGTGAGCACCTGTGCTTAAAGTTGAAACAGATTAGCAGACAATGAGATTGATATGGTTTACATCAAAGCAACCAACCTCTTAGTTTCAGTCGGCAACCAAGGTGCGACTGGACCCCAACCTTTCCATTCTGACAATTGAGTAAAGCCCTGTTGACAGTTGGCTATTAATATTTTCAATGTTAAACTGATAGTTATTAAGACCGCTCGGAAGGTATGTCTTGAAACATCAGTTGGGAACACTTATTACAAGAGAACTAAATCGACTGAACCACAAGATGAAGCTAAAATACACCAACATTGTTGCGGTCTTTCAAACACGAAAACGAAGAGCTTAGCACAGCAGGTTGTTCAAATTTCAACTGACAGATAAATGCAATTATAATCAAAGAATCTAACCGGTTAACAGCTAAATCTGACCACAAGGTCCCTCTTTTAACGACAATATGTGCCGTAGTAAAATTGTTCCGGCTTTACTAACAACCAAGAGCTGATCAATTAGAACACCGATGAATCCTCTAACTTCGTGCCTACCTGTCGGGAGCGAACCCCGTACGTATATAATCTCGGTAAGCAAAGATCGTCTAAGGACACAACCCACACATACCAAATTTTCCTCGTAGATAATGGCAACGGGGCCTCATGTGGGATAGCAGATACTACACCTGAGCCACTGGCACCAGACAGAAGTCCACTGATGCCATGGCATCATGGCTCACTGAGTAACGGGTTTATCAGCTAGATACGACAAATGACTGCTGGTTATTAACCCTTTGGTTGCTGCAGCTGCGCGACCGGCTGGCCGTGTCGAGCGCGCCCTTGAGGTCGCCTAAGCGGTTTACCTGCGCTACTGGCCACCTCCGCCTACTGCTGTCTGTGCCTGACCTCTTTGCACGGCTGACGGCGCTCTGCGCCAGTATTTCTGAAGCCAGGGCGGTCGCGACTGCCTGGCAGTCTGTGAGAGATCACTCACGTTATGACAAAAGTGTATCTGGATACTTGCTCCATAGCTTCGAGTACGGAGGAGAATTGTTCGACAGACGTAATGTACACTCAAACTTCATATGCTGCTAACATGAAACTCCCCATCAAAAGTTTTCTTTCATTTACAGTTAGTTCATGCGAATCATCATAATGTCTCTGTATACATATAAGTTTCATTTGACATGATACTTCATGGTCAGGTTTCTGTACGTAACTTAACTCTGAAGAATGGGTTACGATCAAAGGTCGACGTTCGTCTGCACTACCACAATTAGCACGCAAGAAGCTTTAGAGGGTAGTGTCGATGCACACACACTTACGAAGCTAATAACTGTGTTTTATAGTCATCAACTCAATAAATTATCCTCAGGGAAACCTAAAAACAAAAAAATCAACATCACTGAGGTCTCATACGGGACGCAGTTGCTAGATAGTAGAAACCCATTGTACGTGACATCTGAGTAACTTACATGTATGTAGGATGTTTCGTACAGAAATATATTTAACATCCCTATATATAAAAATTAACTGCTGTGTTACTAAAACTCAAATGGCTTAACCTATTGGAAGATTATTCTTTTTTTGTTGCATTCATAATTAAGGCAAGGTTTGTGTGAAACAAGTGTTAGGAACAGTTGCCTGGAAGATTGGGAAGTTCTGGAAATAGTGAAAGGGCTACCTATTTTCTAGTGGATTTTCCACGATTTTCGTTATTAACGATTGATAGGAATAATTTTGCTCCATTAGGTTTCGGGAATGCAGCCGCATAAATTCTGCTTCTTCTTCTAATATTTCGGCTGTATACCTTTCAGCCATCTTCAGAGAGCCGTACGACTGACGCTCCAGCGCTCGCTCCATCCTTTTAAACTCGCGGACCGCGCCACTGCGCATGCGGCCACAGATAAACAAGGCGCCAGTGGTGTTAATCGGCGGCAAAGACGTACAATATGTATGAGTTACGTCTGTTGCTGCGCATTCGATCCATGCTGGGAGGTCGATGTATTACTGGGAGCTGAACTGTAGCGATGTCTTTGTAAGTTCAATATTGAAAGTGCCGGATTCCATGATTTATCTAATGTGAAACCGCTGTCTCTATTGATTAAATTCTTCGTCAAGCGGATTTCAATGGCCTCTTTTACTACGGAGTCCCAGAAAGCTGAAACAGAAGTCAGAATTTCGACATTTTCATATACCATAGAGTGACCAGAATCAATACAATGCTCTGCCACAGCCGATTTACTGGATTGTAAGAGCCGAGTGTACCTGCGATGTTCCGTACACCTCTCTTGGACTGTACGATTCGTTTGTCCGATATATGAAAGGCCACATTCACATGGTATCTTGTAAACTCCAGGCTTGCGGAGTAGTAAGTCATCTTTAACGGCACCCAGGAGTGCAGCCGTCTTCGCCGGTGGACGAAAAATCACTTTTACTTTGTTTAGTGAGGATCCGTCCTATTTTGGATGAAAGGCTTCCCACATACGGCAGGAAAGCCATGGATTTAAATGTTTCCTCGTCATCTTCTGCATTCCTTACGGACACCTTAGGTTTTATTTGTAGTGCCTTACGTAACTGTTGTGGAGAATACCCGTTGTCCTCAAAAACTCTCTTCAGATGTAAAAGTTCATCTTTTAAACTACTTTCATCAGATATGACGTGTGCTCGGTGTACCAAAGTTCTTAGAACACTACTCGTCTGCGAAGGATGGTGACAACTATTTGCATGTAAATATAAGTCCGTATGGGTCGGTTTCCGATATACTGCATGACCCAAAGTGCCATCTTCTTTGCGCCGAACCAAGACATCCAAAATGGAAGACATCCCTCCTTTTCCACTAACATTTTAAACTGAATTTGTCCATGGATGGAATTCAGATGGTTTAAGAAGTCCTGCAGTTTGTCCTCGCCATGGGGCCACACTACAAAGGTATCATCAACGTACCTCCAAAAAACTGTAGGCTTCAAACTAGCAGACTCCAGGGCCTTCTCCTCGAAGTCCTCCATAAATAAATTGGCCACCAAGGGTGACAAAGGACTACCCATGGCAACACCGTCAGTCTGTTCCAAAAAGTCGTTATTAAATAAAAAGTATGTGGAGGTCATCACATGGTGAAACAAAGCTAAAATCTCCTTATCAAAACTTTTTCCAATGAGATCTAAAGATTCAGAGAGAGGTGCCTTAGGAAATAGCGACACTACATCAAAGCTAACTAACAGATCGGAGGTGTTCAGTTTAAAAGATTTTAATTTGCCAATAAAATCTGCAGAGTTCCTTATAGATCACATTTTCCCACAAGCGGCCTCAATAGTGACGCCAGGTGCTTGGCACAATCATAGTTGGGAGAACCAATATTGCTCACAATAGGACGTAGAGGAACGTCTTTCTTATGGATCTTTGGGAGTCCATAAAGCCTTGGAGGCACTGCACCACTTGGTTTCAGTCTTCGTATGACTTCCGGTGGAAATGGGGAGGCATTCAAAAGCGACGCCGTCTTCCTTACCACCTTGTTGGTGGGGTCCTTACTGATCTTCCGGTACATACTATCATCCAGTAAGCTGTATATCTTATCATGATAGACGTCACGTGGCATTAAAACAGTGGCATTACCTTTATCAGCAGGGAGAACCACCGTTTCAGTATCTTGGCGGAGCATACGTAGTGCAGTCCTCTCTGCCACAGATATATTGCTTCTTTGTGGGCGAGCCTTCATAACAGCTCGACAAGTTTCGCGTCTTATTTCATCTGCAGAATCCGTAGAGAGTGGTCGAACAGCGCCTTGTTTATCTGTGGCCGCATGCGCAGTGGCGCGGTCCGCGAGTTTAAAAGGATGGAGCGAGCGCTGGAGCGTCAGTCGTACGGCTCTCTGAAGATGGCTGAAAGGTATACAGCCGAAATATTAGAAGAAGCAGAATTTATGCGGCTGCATTCCCGAAACCTAATGGAGCAGTCTTTGCGCCGCGAAAACCTGAAGATTCACAGGAATAATTTTGTTTCGTTCATTATGGTTTTGAACTCAAAGCATTCAGGCAGCGTCTTTTAATACAGACAGGATGTTTCGCATGTTCGTATATCAGGTGTTTGCCAGCAAAGTAATTCATTTGCACAAGTTCTTCAAGCTCACATAATTCTGGGTTTTTATTTATTTACTTTCATTTCAACTTACTTGTTTGCGCAGTTATTTTTCCCGTTTTCCTAAGTCATCTTGGGGTTTCGACCAGCAATGGCGAAGTTGTTTTTGTGCTTATTTTCATTTCTTGTTACTTAATTTTTTCAGGAGTAAGGGCTTAATTTCATGTTTCAGGCTTGGATACGTTGCTAAAAGTTCTTCCTCGTGTATTCCAAAACATGGCACAACACACGAAGGTACGTTGCATGTTTTGCATTCATATTTCGTTTCTCGGGGTACATTCTGTATCGAACAGGCTGCACATATGTCTCATAGAAAGCGTTTCTTGACCTGGTCAACCACATTCGGAAAGTGCCTTCCAGCGCAGAGGATTCTCATCAGAGCGTCTTCCTTCCGTCTCTCTCCACCGTTCTGTAGCAATTTTTTTCCAAGTTCCTGTACCAGACATCAATGGAAAATTTGCTAGTGGCATTTTTCTCAACGTCAGCTATTTGTAAAGAATTTGAATTCAAAACAACGATTCACTGCATGAAAAAAAAGCTTTTGTACCATTCAACAGATTTGCGCAAAAATCTGACTGAGCTTAATATCATGTCTGAGCGGTATACTGCGCCCATACTTGCACTGTATTCAACACACGGCGGATTCATTACTTCCTAGGGAATCACCATTATCACTAGTGTCACTGAAAAGGCCAAACTCACTGCCACCCCTTGTACCTTCAGTATCTTAGTGCAACCACGCCGACGTCCAATTTGCTTGTGAAACTCAAAACTGATAGCACGCTTAAAATCCTGCTAAAAAGGCAGAAAGCTGAAAATCACAAAAGCAGAATGCAGATGATGACAACAACCTGCTAGCATGAAATTCTAGTACTTCAACATACATTAATGAAAAGTGCTTAGAACTGTTGACATCTGGCCTCGAGGCTGTGACTGGAAATGGCAGTTAGCTGTACTTGGTAGAGGCCTGACGGCACGCCTTCTGAACAGAATGCTCTTAGGGGCCTTAGGGTGTTCGACTCCCATGAGATGGTTCATTCCCATTTAGTATAAGAAATGGAACTGAGTGGCTGAAACTTAGCGATCGAATACCGATCTCCGTGCATTTCTATTACGCTTCAGTGTGTTACTAATGGACCTTTACTAATGATAACGTTTCCGATAAGAAAAAATCAGGGTAAAGTGAAGAACTTTCGATAATTACCTCCACAGTCTTCGTCACGCAGGGGGAACTAATAAAAATGTGTAATAGATGTTACTTAACTGTGTAAATGAATATGTCTACAGTTACATGTTTTAACGGGAAGTTGCCTTACCTGTGGATGCAGTCCTACAATGCCATGGTTTAGTTCCCAATCGCATCGTAATTCAACAGGCTTCCTACAATACCTTGTCTCTGTCTGAGAGGCGATGACGTATGAATTTTTCGTCGGATCCTGTGTAAGAATTCGGCCACGGTTCAGATATGTGAACTTCATTTCCTTTCTGCAGAATTCTTTCACTGGAAGGCTCTTTTGCGACACCACTTAAAACGATTTCCGATGCGTATTTTTCTTCTTCTGTAACTCGCCACTGAACTTCATGAAAATTCATACTTCAAACACAAACTCACAATTGCAGTTACACCAGGTGGCATTGCCTCCCATCTCCTTACTGCACCTCTAACTTACGACACTCAGTGCGTGACGTCTACCTGGGCTCCACATCCACAGAGCAACTCGCCTCAGAGATCTATGTGTCTAATTCCAAGACTACTCGTAAAACGTAATCTGTGACAGTAGGTTTTCTTCTGGCACCCTCACGCTGAAGTTCACTATGTACTGTTTCAGGTTATTTTACTTTCTCAGTGAAATATAATTATTGTAAAACAAGAACGATGTAACTAATTGCCCTTCAGGTCCAGACAATTCCCGCCGTAGCGTAAACATTTCAGCCAATAACTCTGGCTATTCTCTGTATCGAGATCTCCTTCCCAGGCACCGCAAAGATTTTTCACGAAAGAGCCGAGGAAACCACGCGAAAATGGTCCAGTTGCTGGCATTAGAAAGCGGATGTTTCAGAGTGCATTGTGCCGGAGTTGGAATTAGTCTTGCGGTGTACTGTGTTTACAAAAAAAAAACGATTGTTACCAGATCTTTTGGGCTGAAATTTGGAAAACAAGCTTAGAAACGGATTACTGAATCTTCCAAATTTCAGCAGAATGGACAGAGACTAGTGGGCAGCGGGGAAGGGGAAATACGATGATTAGATATAAAGACAAGTAAAACGTGCATCGAAGGGTGATGAGGAGCGATTCACTTGTTGTGAGTACCTATTTAGCCTACCAAATGATAAACTTCAAATATATGGTAGCATGTTTTTAGAGACGCATTTTCTGATACTTCCGCTCAACAAACTGTATCAAAGACAAATTTGAGATCATTAACATAGTATTATCACTTTAACTACATATTTTCATAATACACAGGTATACATACAAACACTTCATTCGTAGACAAGGTGGCTTCACGGTTTGCTTCTGGTCAGACAATCACAGCACAAGAAAGTGATTTCGCGGAGACGGCACTGTTCTTTCTCTGCGACTTGAGTACCTAAGATTCGATACGCACAAAACGCTGAACATCTCAGTTCATGCAATGCGTTTGCTTCGGTGCATTCTCGATATATTTCGCGCCTCGAAATCAGAACTTTCTATAGCAATATATTATACTGAAGGACTATTTGTAAAGTGTGGAAATGTGATGTCTCCAGTTCAGATACATTTAAAGGGTGGTCGTGAACTGCCGTTACGAACGTGCAGGTCTCGTAGAGGGATGTCAGTACATAACGTTACACAAAGGAACCCATGTCATGTGAAAACATGGTTGCTACGTAGTTGTGCAAAACGGCAGCTTTCGTTGGAGGTACTCTAGTATTGACAGATGTCAGTTGAAGTTCATCCCACCTCTCTGACCTAGATCGTGGGTCATTCTCATGTCGCCTTCATCAGCATAGTTTACCACGTCAGACTCCACTGCATACACTTTACGGTATAGCAATGCACCGACTTCGTCAAATGGTACCTTCACCATCAGCAGGTGTGACAGGTTCAACAAGGTGCACACCGGAATGGCATCACGTTGAAGAGAAGCCATCGAAGAGTACACGAGTCATTTATTTCATCAGGCGTGACCCAGTAAGTCACTTATTCTAAAATTCCACTCATAACTTGAGGTAATGGTAGACTTCACAAACGATTAACCGGACATGGGTTGGAGTTCAAACTATCGCCTACTCAATTGCCTCTACAAACCCTAAAAGTTTACAACGGGAACTTCAGAACATCCTGTAGATCTTGTGATGCAGTTGGGTCTTTGGGTTAACCAGCAGTTGATTTTGACTAGAGAGGAATGTTAGTTGTGGAGAGATTTGTGTGTACAGTAGCCAGAAGTCAAGGTTCGTCCAGTGGTAAATGTTTTCCCATTTACGGAAACCGCGAAGAGCGTAGAGTCAAGTTGGAGAACCTTGGTAAGAGAAATGACGTAGCTGAGGACTATGCTAACTATCGTCTCGGCAAATGAGAGCGTATTTTGTCAGTGAACCATCGCTAGCAAAGTCGGTTGTACAACTGGGCGAGTGCTAGGAAGTCTCTCTAGACCTGCCGTGTGGCGGCGCTCGGTCTGCAATCACTGATAGTGGCGACACGCGGGTCCGACGTATACTAACGGACCGCGGCCGATTTAAAGGCTACCACGTAGCAAGAGTGGTGTCTGGCGGTGACACCACATATTCCTATCTCAAACACTTGACAATTACACAGTGGATATTTTGTATATAGAAAGCCGCTGTACCTTGAAAGTAAGCTTATGTCGTCAGTATATCGGCAGTACATATTTTGACATGCTTAATGTGAATGTGAACATCGAAAAATCTACAGCCAAATATCGAATTAGTCGGCAGAATCACCATTCGTGGCTCCGTAAACGTGCCTGGCGTATGTATTCATGTCGGGTCTCCAGCCGGAACATAGTCATCTGCACTCGTTATTACGCCGGTGCACTTGACCGCCATCTTCAGGTGAGTAGGCCGTCGCACTATCTCACCGCAATTGGAATCAAACACCCCGCGGCGGCTCTTCTATATACAGACCGTGGGTCCACCGAGCAGCGCGAACGCTACGGCCGTCCAGCGACCGGCACAACAGCGCAGCAGCGGTGACAGCTCGCGTGAACTGTAAATCGTTATCAAACACTCTTGGCAGTTCCTGATACAAACATGGACCGTTGTTTCATACTGTCAAACAGAATACGGTTCAACTCTTACTTACAGGATACCTCTTACCTCTGTTCAGAATATTGTCAGCGAGCCACATCCCAATGGCTTCTTTCACTGCACACTCCCAATACCGCGACGCAGGGGCAACCACTTGACCCATCGTACAACATTTTATGACCTTCAGTAAAACAATGATCCGCCACTCAGATTTTCTGGCTGAAATAAACGCGTGTGAGATGGTGCTCCACGCCACTAACCTGGAGCGAACGAATCGTTCCTCCAATATAGGCTTTCCCGAAATGGCAGGGAATCCTCTAGACCCCGGGCTTCCTCAAACCCAAATCATCCTTCACTGCTCCCAGCAGAATTCTGGTCTTAGCTCGTAGACGGAATACACATTTAATATCAAATTTCTTTAACCTTTCCATGTCTTACGGATACGCTCCCCGCAAAAGGTAGGAATGCCACCGATTTGCTTGTATCTTCAGTTGGTTCCTCCCAATCTCCACTTCTTGTGTCAAATTGTCTGCATCTCAGATGGCGTAAGTTCATTCCATCAATGTACGTAGGACCCCACTGATCTGGTCCGATCGATGACAACCTGATGCATAAAGATATTGTATGCGTGGGCTTACGATAAGCACTGTCCTCATGTCCTGTCATCCATCCTGTGGACAAAGACATCTAAAAAGATAAGTGTTTAATCCTTTCCAACTTCCATCGTGAACTTAATATTGGGATGCAGACAGCTGAAATGATTATGGAAATGATGGAGAGCATCCCTCCCAAGTGGCCATACCATAAAGGTATGGTCGACGTATCTCCAGAAACAAGTTGATTTTAAGAACGGTGTTGCCACGTTCTCCATCTTCCACAAACAAATTGGCGACCACGGGGATAATGGACTCCTCATAGGCACTCAGTTTGTTAAAAGTATTTCTCATTAAGTAAAAAGTACGTCCGCGTCAACACATGGCGGAAAAGCTTATTTCTTCATCAATTTTTCACAAATAAACTGCAAAAAATCTTAAAGAGAAACTCTGGTAAAGAGAGCCGCAACATCAAACCTGAGGAGAGAATTCTTGGGACTGAGCCAATGTCTTACGCTGAATAATATCATGATCGCATTCTCCGATGGGGGGGGGGGGGGGGGAGGGGGACTGAAAATGGACGCTAGATACTTACCAAACTTGCAAGTAGGAGCGCCAAAATTGCTAAAACAAAAAAACGCCGAAGAGAAAGTCCTTGATCCTGTACGTTAGGGAAACGGTATAATCTCGGCGGGACTGCAGCCTCAGTTCGAAATTTTTCTAAGAACTTACTCAGATAACTAACTCCCCTTCAAAACAGTAAGTGGTGCGTTTTATACCTTTAGTTTGATAGTTCTGCAATCTTCGGTATGGCGAGTGTACAAGAGATAAATTTTACGCACATAAAAGTCCCGTGAAAGAACCGTTGCATGAACCTTGCCCACTAGAAAAATTACTAAATCCTACTCTTCTCTGATGGACAAGATCGCGGCTCTTCCAAGCGAGGTGTTACGTCGCGGGGGTGGCACCCGACACAACTGAGACACGTCACCTAACCTCATCAGCTAGATGGTAGGGAAACCTTGACACGGCTTCTTCAACGGCGGAAATGAATTCCGTAATGGCAACATGTTGTAAGGGAAAAATTGAATGCCTTCTCCAATACTGCCAGCGTAGCATCGTCCAGATCTTATGTTGAGAGACTGATCCCATGTCGACGAGTATCACCACATACTGTAGAGAGAGAAGAAGACCGTTGAAACTTCGAAGACTAACTACTGACTGCGTTGCCCAGGACGAACTGTCAACACAATCCCAGGATGCGGCAGACAGCAACGCTGAAACTGCCAAATGCAAATACAATAAATCTTTGGATATGAAGTCCAGTTGCCTGCATGTAAAATTAATGCGGTTCCTTACTAAGGCAAAACCAGCACGCTTCTTAATGATGCTGGCCGTTCTTGTCCCGATGTAATAAAAAAATTTTGGCAAATTTAGGTATTAATCCTTCATTTCGACATCTCAGCAGAAAAGCGAGGGCGCTCAGCAATTTCCCTTCTTGCGAAGTTCATGAAACAACCTTGAAAGCTACAACAACCCCTCCCCGTTGAGGCTCTTCATGTGATGCCGTTATCTTTCCCGGCGTAATAATTGGTTGTATTTCTGTCGGGGCTCCATTCGGAACACATTCGATCCGGCTGGAAAGCCGACATGAATAAACAGAATCACCTGTTACTGGCCAATGATCGAAAAAGTCTTCGTGTCTTCGGTTTGGAGTGATGTGTACATACGGCAACTCGATTACACCAGTATGTGACTAGAAGTGACATAGGGTCATATACCGTATCGATTCTCAACCATATAGTTCAGAGGTCCAAACACAAATTCAACCTCAAATTTCACAATTTCCCATCGCGTTCAGCCTAGGATTATTGTTCGACCTCAGATGAAGTAAAAGTGAAGTAACCTACAGTAAATGATGTCGTTTTGTCCATACTGCTGTATAATTGCTCTGCTGTTAAACTTGTCTCAGCAAGCCTTTACAGGTAAATTGCAGACATATTGTTAAGGTTACGATGTCCACAAACGATAGGGCTGTTCTTCTGAAAATATCGGACCGGTGTCAGGCTGGTATGCACGGTGCTGTCCATTTCTGCAACTTTCAGCTATATATGAAGACAGTAACTGTTCTCCAAAGAACAGATACCATTGATGACCCTGCAGCTTCGCTGTCCACAATCTACATTCGTGATGTTCCTAATAGATATTTTCCCATCTACTCATTATTGGCGGCAACTAAGGTGACGATTCCCGTAAGAGTTCGAGCAACCAGGGCGCATTCGCACAGACGAAGGTGAATGGCCGTGTTTTGGACAGTTGGGAATGTGGGTCTCACGGGAAGCGTGCAAGGGGTAAGTCCCTGCAGTCACGCAATTCACCTGTGTCCTCGGTGGCTCATATGGATAGGGAGTCTGCCATGTAAGCAGGAGATCCCGGGTCCTAGTCCCGGTCGGGGCACACATTTCCAGCTGTCTCCATAGAGGTATATCAAAAACACCTGTCGGCAGCTGAGGGTTTCAAATTAATTACCATTAATTTCCAACTGTATGACGAAGCGAAAGAGGCAAGACGAGGTACTTGGTTTCAGCAGTGTTCCGAAAGGACAGGCAAACGATGTCGTATTTATTATAACGAATGAAATGTTACACACAGAACTTACAGGACACTACATAACGATGTGTAGTATACACTGTTACGTGTTGCATGCGGGACACTACACTTAAGGAAAAAGTAATAATTCTTAAATAAAGTAAGTTTATCGCAGACGCCGATGGTGGGGAGGGGGGGTTCGCGGCAAGTGCAACTCCTTGCTGTCGGTCCCCTCACTTCCCCACTGCCCCCTGCCATCACTGTAACTATAGATCTACAAAGTGCGACACTATGAATTACATTTCAAAATAAGATATAAAAATGTTTGTTGTCGAGCTAACATGCGATTACACACGTTAATGGAATTCCTGAAAACCAGGGAAAGTGCTTAAACTGCACAGCTATGCTACTATCTGGGGACCAATCAAAAGCATTTCTCGCAGTTATAGTTACGTAGACAGGACTGTGTGGTGAAAAATTTCACAACGCACACAGTACTTACTTACATGAAACTAAGTTTACTACTGTCTCCAGCACTGAATCAGAAAAAAAGATGGTTCAGCACTGATCTTGATAACGGCAGAGAGTACATGCAGCTGTCTAAATACATTCATGAGCTGTCGAGAATGCTGTATTCAAATAACAGGCACATAGCTTGTAACGGGTGTTCTTTTAACTTCACTCCAATAAAGCTTCTTGAGCGAAGAAAATCTAAGAGGTAAACCGTACATCACTTCCCTGTGCTCTCGGGAAAGTCTCACTTTGTCCAGGAGCAGCTCAAGTGAGGCCTTCCGTCCCATGAGCTGGGTTGCGAAGTACTACGCTGACAATCCACAGGCAAATGACCAGTTCTCGATTGACAATGAAATTTCTTCACGTTGCTTATCAGTCAACATACAGTTTGCATTTGTGAATTTCTGTAAGAAAGATGACCGCTAACGTACCTTGGATATTGTTTAATGTTAAACATGGTTTTTACAGCTTTACAATACCTTGAACCGTTGGTAATGAGTAGACTACTAATTTGGGCACTCAGCCCTTTCTCAAACACTGTACAGCACTAGTCAGTGCACACGACATACGCGCTCGTCACTAGTGTGGGCTTGCTCCACCTTTCAACTTCGTCACCACTACCGACAAAAAGTTCTACCAGTAACGTTGATGCCTTGGTTACAAAAGGCGCCGTACTGGTCACTGTACTTCCACTTCAGGAGTCGAAAACGATGTTCAGGAATAGTATTCTAATTACTGAGATGCAGATCACATTCCTGACACTTGTAAAATGCTTCTTATAACCACTATAGGCTTTACAGCTAACCATTACTGCGCACACACACACACACACACACACACACACACACATCACATATGCAACACAAGTTACGTAGATACTCGCTTCGTACAGGTCATAAGCAACATACCACAAAATACGAAGGAAAAAGCAAAGGGGTAACAAAGTTAGAACTAAAAGTAACATGTTGAATGTACATATGTACAGAGTTCAGTAGCCCAAAATTGATGTTCAGGGAAGCTTTCCAGCATAGGTAAAGACTACTATAATTCCACTACAGATGACTTCTGGTGGTGATATTAAAATACCCCAGTCCTCTTAGTGCATATTTATGTATCCCTACAGACCATCGGTGGCTTCAGACACAGCAGTCTGAAAGGCAGTCAAAAGGACTAGAACACTTCCATCACGGTACGATCAGTATCATGAAAGTTCATCTAGTAGATGAATACTGACCTTCCTGCAGTGCAAATACACCTTACTACAGCAGTGGGTAAGTCATTTTATGTCCCCTTAACGCAGTGTTCAGTTTGCTGGACACTGCATGGTAATGCCATACTGAAAGGAAGAAGAGATGTCTTTTTTAAAGTCTGCCTTTTACAAAGTGATCGCGGCTTGCCTGCATCAGTATTCCCTTAATAGGTAATTAATTTCCATTATTGGCAATACCTTTGAATCGTTCGTATGGCAAGTACTACAGATAATGATTTTAGTTCCTCGTTACTTCACTTGTTGGTATTTAAACTATATAAACTTCAAATCAAACGATAAAATTCTCTCTAGCCTCCACCGTGTTAAGATGCTTAAAATGTGCGAGCTTTCAGCCAATTACGCATTTCAAAATACTTGATTCGGCTGGGATGTGGAGAGAATTTTATCAGCGTATTACGCCGCGAATCCATGCGTTTGTGTGTCCATATAAAATATTTGCCTCTGGGATACAACAACGTGTTTCCATGCGTAGGACAACCACTTCATGCTACTGTCGTGCGTGACTTTTCACATTCATTAGTTCCCTTAGAAACAGCTAATTCAAAGCACTGTTCAGGGTTGCATGTCGCCTCAGGATTTACGTACATAACGGATATAGTTGCGAAACAGACGGTATGTCAGAACTGACACCGCCAGGAGGAGAGTGCTGCTCAGATTCGACCGCAGAAAGTAAGAATCCGGTTGCCCGTTGCCAAGTAGTTGCTGTTGGGCTGGACAAATGCTGCTGGGCTTTACTCACACTGCCAGTAAGAAAACACACGATTCCATTTCTAGCACCAACAGCAGTCTGTTCGTTGCTATAGAATGAATGCTTGACTCCAAAATCACAGGTGAGCCTCAGAAACTGTTCATGTGATACAAATAATTCCTTGTTACTACTTACTACATGTTACAATATTCCACTCGTTAAAATCATTTCATTCCCTCCTCTGTATTCGTAACTGTTAGCTGCTGCCGTCGCTTTGTGCTGAAGAGGTTTTCATTCGTTTTTGCATTGTTCTTTAGAGAATCTTGACACGAGACGAATATCTCTTACATGCAAGACCCTCCGCTGCTGCTTCAGCCAGAAACGTCTCCGTAGAGTCTTGGCTCCAATTTTCTGCTTCTGATAATATAAACGAAGTGGTAAAAGTACAAATTATGGTATCTGCAGTAATAAAGTAAAACTTCCAAATAAGTCAATTAGTTGTACTGAAGACATACTCTACCTTTACTGCTTCACTTTATTAGTAAATGTCCACTACATTGCAGGCACATATTTGCGCCTACCTGCTGCATAGTGGTGGATCGTTAAATACAATATTTTTTTAGAGGTGATGGTTGTTGGGTATTACATTCTTTAGAACGGCTTACTCGGTTTCTCTCTAACCACGCACTAATGAATATCACTATGCTCAACATCTCTAATATTTGTTTTTGAGCAGTGAAGATTGATTGCTAACGAAACTATTTCGATCTGAAAACCCACTAGACTGATGAGCCTGCAGTCAAATGGTAGAGCGCAACCTCGTAGTCCGAATTAAAGGCAGGAATATCACGGTAACAACGTACGCTGCACTCCAGATGTCCTGTCCTGATTGATACCGCTGTATCGTGGAAATCTTCTACCACACTCACGCAGGAGCTTGTTGGCTGTAACCATTGTTCGAAAAATATTCCACTCCTTTCTCTCCAGAATCTGACTAACGGGTTTAATCAGCAATATAAGGCTACTGAATGGAGGTCCTCAATCGCGTCAAATTAGTTCGTTTCGAAAGAAGACCCCATTTACGATGCACATACCAGGGCAAGAGTGACGCTAGTCCCCACTAACGTGCTCAGATTTCCAAGTGTCTTCGTACTCCATTCCCTCTAACCCCACGCTCTGTTGCGTTTGCTAGTCCACTTGCGACGAAAGTGCCTCACTATCAGACAGCCGAAGTCGCAGTTGCAAGTTCATGTTCACAACTCTTCGCTTGGCTTCGCTCCCGATCACGAAAAGCACCAGCCTCTTAATCGAAAATCCTCCTCCATAAAATCAGTCAGCGCTCCCTCCACAATGACCATAACATGAACACTTGCATTTCAGCAGATCCCAATTGCCCTACTCCCAGCACCACGACACCGAACATCAGCCAGTGGAACTCAAGTAGCTCCCCAGCACGCAACACACTTCATCGACATCTTGTGCAATGGGAATGGGGCGAAATGTCAATGAAAAAGTAAATGGAATCGAACGAGCATTCCTACTCTAATCATTCTAAAACTAATTAACGTATGTTACACGAAACGTTGATTCCATGTCCACCTACAGTCACTGCTATTCCTTTAGACATACATGCATGATTTACACATACGGCTGTATGTTTCTCCCATTTCCAATTAAACGCCGTTGACAGCGTTATTGTATTCAATAAATATGAAATTTAGAAATGAATTCCTACACAATTTTTAGAAAATGCATGGAGTACTTGCTGCTAAGAGACATTTCATGTACATACCTATTGTTACAGCATATTTCATAGTGCAGTTAGTTGCAAATGCCATTATTAGATACTACGTCTACGCTTACGTCCAAATAAACTAAAATGGTACTGTCATTTGTGGTTCCTTTGGTTTCTCTGAAGTTACACGAATATTCATGTTGCAGTTCCTATCAGCCCTCTACCAATTTATTGCCCACAAGAGTCGAATATTTTCAACCATCTTTGAACAGTAAAGCATCATTTGATGCATACAGTAACAAACGTTCCTCTTTAAATGTTAACATTTACAAAAGTAAAGTTCTGAGATTTGACAGGCGCTTGTCATTACGTTGCCCGCTTCACTGCAAGTCCTGAGGTAGGGTAAGGGAGTCCATGCTCTGCTCAATATGGAACTCATTGTGATGGCTGACAGACAGTGCGTGTCAAGAGATACTCGCATTCATCGTTGCGGACTGCACCGAGGCATGGCAAATGTCTGTGGTAACAACGCATGTCGTCCCTTTGGACGATATCATATCTACCTTGTAAGACAGCTTTGTTTGCGATTTATAGCCTGTAAAAGCTGACACTAAGAATTAGTTCCGCGCGTAATTACAGTTAGTGCTTCTGTAAATGATTGTATTGTTGGGACTCGGATATTACCTTTAAGGTTACTGCAGCAATATTCTTTGTCTCACTGTTACCAGTGTGGGTTTTTTCAGTGTCTTCATAATTCCAGCCAGCACTTGGCTCCAGCTACTTGCACATGTTACCAACCCTTTTCGCTTTTACTTCTAGGTAGGTGCCTACTACTTAAGGCCAGATACTTACCACCATTAACCCCTCATATGTCCATACAAGGGCTTCATGGCTGTCTTGTTTGAACCTATTACCGTTTATCGTGCCTCCGCTGATATGCACACATAGCACAGTGAAGTTGTGTACAGCAATTGTTGCAAGCGTTCAATGAAAGGGAACTATCCACGGCATTCAGCATTAACTTGATGTTAAGCTTCTCCGCCACTCTGGTCTTCCCACAAAACTGACTGGACCGTCAGCTACTGTTAACGCTTTTGGGGATTGCGGTAGCTGTTGAACGTGACCTCTCATTACACAAATCGAAGTACTCTCATAAGTAACGAGTCTTTCTCTCAAACCTTGTCACATGACAAGTCGGGAAGTCCTTTCATTGGGATTCCATATACGCCGCATTTTTAACCACCATAAGACCTAATAATTGTTTCTAACAGTTCACTGCGCTAAACAGCAAATACATGAAAAACACAACCTCAAACTTTAGATGCAGTGGTCTGCGTCATTGTAGAGGTGGAAATGACGAAGCAGAAGAGATTTTGCTTCAATGAAAGCGTAAGGGTAATTCTACAGATGATGAAACTGTAGGATATACTAACAGGTTGGTGGTTGGGGGACGTGTTGCAATAGAACGAAGAAGCAAATTCCCGGTGACTGGCCCTAATTTACTGCGCATGCAATGTACACAAGACTCACGGAATAAAATCCATACTTAATTAAAAAATAATTATTGCGCGTAATGTTTCCACTCGACTTTTGCGTAGTAAGGTTTCGTAACACGCAACCATGTCAACAGAGCTAAAATTTCTAAAAGGGTAAATGCTTCTCCAGTAAATGTTGGTTGCACATTCTCAGAATGTGATTAAATATTCATCAAAAATAACTTACTCGCCTTTAGCCTTGACGACAAGAAGCGCTTGAGGTTGGACGGCCATAGCAGATATCCACTGTGTCGTTCTACATGGGTTTACACAATAGTTAAAGCGCCTCGTTCGCTAGGTTCTTCGTGCTACATGCATTACTGCACCAGGTATGTACTGACACTGTCAAGATCCTAAACAATTCTTTTTTGTTAGGAGATAACTACCGTGAAAGTACTAATAGCAATACTGAGACCTCAGTGTGAAGGACATAGCTGCACACTTTAGCTAAACGTTGCGTTGGAATCATAACTAATATGTCGCTCAACAAAATCATCGATCTTGTGGTCAGTTTTGTCTCAAAAACCGCAGTTAGATGTGTAATTTTGGTTGTAAGCGAACAATGAGCTATTGATGCAAAACTCGTAAGTGGCTGACAGGTTTTCACAGGCGTGACAGCCCTGATGTTGGTGTATATGCCAAAGCTGTTAACAGATACTGGTGTCGAATGCGTGAGGAGTGTGTAAGGCGAAGTTCAGGAATCGGTAACGTAAGGTCGGCTAGGAACGCTGTAACGAACAACCTGTGACTACGAAAGGACCTATAAAGGCTGCGACGGGGCTTTCACCGGGCAACTAATAGGCTCCAGCTGGGTAAGGTTGATTTGTGACTTTTTAGAGAAATATTTAGCTCGTCCTCTATCCCCAGCTTAAACAACATTAGCCTCGTCCTTGAGCTCTTAACGACGTTGAAAGAAAGTTTGAAATTGGTCTATCAACGCAAATTCGTGCACATAAACAGTACCAAGCCAGAAAGTAAAACTCCTTTAATGCCTCCCCGAAAGAGATTCCACAATCCAATAAACTCTGTGCGTGTGTGCGGGCGCACCCATTGGAATAAATTAAATTCCGTGCTGAGAACCAAATGTTCGTAACCCTTTGTCTTCCGTCAGACGAAAGACTGAAATCAGTCTGTAGCTGTGGTAGAGCCTTCTCCAATGAATTTCTCTATCCCACACGCACCCTTACTAGTGTCAATCACGAACGTCTCACCTTTCACCCCTAAAACAGCAGATACTGAATAAAAAGACTGTGTACGGCTAAATGAAAGACACTCCGAATCGCTCTTTCCCTCACGATAACACCAGTCCTTCAGTAATAAGCTTTTCAACTTACTACCTGCTTGTTAGGTTCGCAGGCTTGGTTCGGATGATATTACCCAAAGTGCATATCACTTATGATACCTCATTTTCAATGAGAGTCCGCAGCTGCGATGAAGTTTTTGCATGATTTCTTGAAGCCTTCAGCTGCCATTTGCTTTATTTCCTGTGAGATGGTACAATTTCGGCCTTATGCCATTTTAAAGTATCTAAAACGGAAGATTCATACATTGGGTACGTTAGTGACACTTCTGATTTTGATGTAAAAACAGATAATACCTGCATATAGGCCCTATACTAGGCGAATTGTAATTTCCTTTACGGATGATTTTTTTCCGTGTCAGATTGTCATATACATTGTTGCTCTATCATATGATGCTCATAAATGAGTTCGAGTTGTTCACGCTATTTTAGGAGTACGTTACTTTCGAACAATTGTTGCAAAGCTCTGAAATTTAACGTACTTAACACGAGGAAGATTGCAATCATTTTAGAGAGTTTTGCTACTTAACTTGCATATACTTTCGATCTGTTATATTTGTCGTTCATCTTTGGTGTGAAAATGACTACGTAATTTCTTTAAAATAACTTGTAAATACTTGTTCTGTTACTGTAGGAGCACGTCATTTTTTGAATAGTTGGTACAACGATCATACCCTTCACATTTATCACAGTATTCTAATGAGATAGTACTGAGAACCACGAGAGTCTAGTAAAATTTGCTTCATGTTTCACACTAGTCATATTTATTAATTAGTGTGGCGATAATTTCACATTTATGCTTCTGTAACTCTTAGCCCTGGAACTGGTGGAAAGTTGTCTAGGAATTTCACATTTCGCAGGTCTTCCTGCTCATTTAGAACTTCGAAATCAAAACACACCTAAAATATCCATTTCTTCAATTTCTTCAATTTCTTCAATTTCTTCAGTTTCTTCAATTTCTTCAATTTCTTCAATTTCTTCAATTTCTTCAATTTCTTCAATTTCTTCAATTTCTTCAATTTCTTCAATTTCTTCAATTTCTTCAATTTCTTCAATTTCTTCAATTTCTTCAATTTCTTCAATTTCTTCAATTTCTTCAATTTCTTCAATTACATCCATGACATTTCCTTTATGTACCTTACGTAATATTCGAAGTGATACATCTATATTAGCTATGTTGGTGTCTTCTAAGCGTGCAACAAATGTGGATGGGCTATTGTCGCTTTTTGTCGTGTGTTCTTTAAATCGTGTGCTAAATTTCCTTCCTGTTTGCCCAAAATTTTGTATTAGATATTTTTCAGTTACAATGCGTCTAGTACATCTATAGATGTGGCTTGTTCCTACGTAAAAATCAAAAGTTTCACTCCTGTAAAAAACGTATGAAACTTCAGTTTCAGATACTTTAAAATGGAATAAGGCCGAAATTCTACCATCGAACAGAAAATAAAGAAAACGGCAGCTAAAGCCTTCAAAAAATATCCCAGTTACTCGTAGTCTTATGGTGCGGCTATGGCTAGCTGTTCAGGCTATAAAAACTTAACAAATGCGTTGCCCTTACCGATACCTGGCGACAAATATACGTGGAACACTGGCGATTTCAAACGTCGGCATTAAAGCAAACATGCTTCTAGATGAGTGGCACCATACGTTCCACACGAGTAACCCATCACTGATGTGTGATAACGGGCTCCACAGTAGAAACGACTTGGAGACAAGCAGCAATACACATTCCGGTAATAGAGATGACACGGCAGCATCTGTTCCATAAGAATGTGATAACGACGGTTGAATGATAAATCTCAACTGTTGTTCCACTCCATTGAACAAATGTTCACTTCCTATCATGAAAGGTTACATACACTCAGTCAGTTCATGGTGAATACTTGTAGAAGGAACCCAGTTCCTGATTAATACTGAATTACTAGCATAAAAGGTGAATTCTTTGTTAGAGTCGCACCATCTTAATTAACCTTCTACACAGTCATAGCATGACCCTCGTGTTGAAAGAAAGTTACGAATCCGGTAAATGTCCTCCGAACTTGTTTAACGTAGATAGGCCGAAGATGTCAATCCAAAATTCTTTCGGACTCTCCAAAGCTGCTTGCAGCTGTGCTTAGGCAACACATAGTGACTTCAGCACTGGTGTATACTTTTCATTGCTATGCGCATCCACATCATTATAAAAGCAGCAGCGTTCAAAAGCTGTCAAATTTCCTATTAGTGGATACAGTGCAGATGACACGTGCTGGGGCCTCCAAGTAGCTAACATAGTCACAGCGGCCCAGTCGCGATGCCCTGTGGAGTGCTGTCATAAGATAATCATCTGAGCAAATGTACGCCTCCACGCACTGAGTGTGCCCTAACCTCCTACAGGGTCCCAGAACACATTCACCTCCTCCGTAGTGCACTCCTTAGTTAAAACTACGCGCTGAAGGAAGCTCCGACCAGCCATTGGCAATGATGTTCGTGTTTGCTTCCTGTACACAGTTCATCGCATTAGGTCTTCGTAAGGTATACTAACGTTTTAAAGGTTCAGATATTTCCCAATGCGCCAGAGAGTTCTACGGAATGCCAACAGATGCTGAGAAATTTCGTCGTACGTGATTAGTAATTTCTAGTGCAACAGTTAGGCGTAAAACAACAAACCAGCCGCAACAAACATCTGTTAGTGGCAGGAATTAATAAAATTTCCTGCTGAATTCAAATGATGTCTCTACTGTTAAAGCATACTGACTCCCGCAGTACAAACTCAAAATGAGTGTGCTGCAGCACGATTCGTTGATTCCGTTCCATGCAGAACGGAATATACATGCTTTTAATGTAGCAGTTAGTAATACTTCAACCGAACTTCACACAGATTTCAAATAACACTGTTTCAACATTTGATATCCAAATCCTTCACGTACAGCGTTATTACTTGGTATGCCCTGTGTTACGCGAGGCCTCCCATATTTCTTGCGCTCACTTTCTGCAATAACAATAAATCCACTTAGTCAAAATGATCTTCAAACACGCAAAGTACTTCAGTGTCAAGTTCCTAACAAGGGAGACAGTTTTTGCGAAGGGAGGTAGCTGAGGTGATTGCTAAGTCAGAAATATGTGGAAATAGGATCGACAAGATATTCGTTGAATACTGGTGCTATGAAAAACTCGGCAGCAAAAGTTTTTTCAGTTCCAGATGTAGACGATTTTCTTCAAATACCTGGGAAGTGGTCTACCAAAACGTAAATGGCAGGCTAGATGCGGCTTCTTAATTCATAGTTCTACAATGTTGGATTGGATATTTTGAGTTTGTAGATTGACGTTTTCACCTTTGTTAGCGTTACCCCCGTCACCATTACAATGTAAACTGCATCATTCAAGAGACACATACTGTGCTTACATATTTGAAATGTCATAAATATGCTGAGTAAATTTTAGGTGAAGCCACTGATACTGAAAACGTAGTGTATTGAATTGTGAGAAGTTCGCATTTCTGTGAAAAGATACGTAAATGAAAAATGAGATCGCCCCACGCTGGGCAACATAAATACGTTGAGCAGAGAACGCCTCGTGCTGTCCGGCGTAAATTGACGCGAGTATCTCTTTGCCGCACATAAAGAGAAAATAATAGGTCGAAATTAAAAAGCAAAATGTGAAGACAAAATATCCACGGGTGTGCTGCCTGTCTATAGTGCCCAATGGGCACAATATTTCGGCGCTCATACATGTCGCCATCATCAGGTGAACTGACGTACTGAGCTCCTATGAACGTGCCGGCACGGAGATCCGTACGCTATGGCTGCTCAGAGGGAACTGGGTTCGGTCGCGGCGGCGGCCGATTTACATACCCTCCGCCCGCGGCGCACTCCCTCCGCCGTCCGCGCCCCGCGCCACGGTCGCGCGGTGGAACAGATTGCGACGGCGTCTGAGATGCCGTCGGTGTGATGGCTCTGTCCGCCGTGGTCGTCACAACTATACGTTTGCTCGATTTGCTTTTGATTAACCCGATCGCTGGTTCCCAAGCCTTGTTAAGATAATAGCCACAGTCACGGTTTATGAGGTCGTCATTGGTGCGAATTTCGATGGCCTCTCTAACAACGCTGTCCCAGTATCTCGACGTCTGTACTAGAATCCTCGTGCGGTCATACTCCATGGCGTGATTTTCCGACAATGTTCAGCGACCGCCCACTTGCTCGGATACATCAGTCGAGTGTGCCTCTGGTGTTCACGGCATCGATCCTCGACGGTACGCATCGCCTGACCAATATACGACTTGCCACATTGACACGGAATCTGGTACACGCCGGCCTTCCTCAGACCGAGGTCATCTTTGGCGCTCCCCACCAGTGCACGAGTTTTATTCGGAGGACAAAACACAGTTCCGACCCGGTGTTTTTTCAGAATGCGGGCGATTTTCCCCGAGTGCGCGCCTGTGTATGGAATAAATGCAGTGTTTAGCTCCTCCCTCGTGACTTCGTCCATCTCCACAGGTTGTGCTGTAGTGGTTAGGCGGAGGGCACGTTGAATCTGCCACTCCGAGTACCCATTTTCTCGAAATACATTTCTCAGATGTTCCAATTCCTGGGGTAATCTCTCTGCGTCAGAGATAGTGCGCGCCCTATGTACTAGTTTTAAGTACCCCATTCCTCTGTGAGGGGTGGTGGTAGGTGTCTCCGTGCAAATACAGATCAGTGTGCGTTGTCTTCCGATACACCCCATGAGCTAGGGTGCCGTCAGCCCTTCTCTTGACCAAGACGTCATGGATAGGTAATTTACCCTCCGTTTCAGTCTCCATAGTGAATTTGATGTTGGGGTGTATGGAGTTTAGATGTGTAAGGAAGTCAAGGAGTTTATCCATACCATGTGGCCAGATGACGAACGTGTCGTCCATGTAACTGAAAAAGCAAGTAGGTTTCCATACGGATGACGACAGGGCTTCCTCCTCGAAGTTCTCCATGTACAAATTCGCTACCACTGGTGAGAGTAGGCTACCCATGGCGACTCCATCCATTTGTTCGTAGTATTCTCCATTAAAAAGAAAATACGTGGAAGTAAAGACATGCCTAAAAATTCAGTGGTCTTCTCGTCAATCTTCTGACTAATCAATTCTAGTGACTCTCGCAGGGGTACCCTCGTAAACAAGGAAACATCAAAACTCGCCATGATATGACTCATCCAGCCTGAAGCTATCAAGGCGTTTAACAAAATCCACGGAATTGCGGATGTGATGAGGGCATTTACCCACATAAAGACTTAATATTCCCGTCAGGTATTTGGCCAACAAATATGTAGGTGCCCTGATGTTGCTGACAATGGGGCGTAATGGTACCCCCTCTTCGTGCACCTTTGGGAGTCCATATAGTCTAGGCGGTACCGGACCTTGGGGTAACAATTTCTTAGCGTCACCCTCCGGTAAATCTGCGTCCTTGAGAAGCGCCCTCGTCTTGTTCTCCACCTTCTTTGTAGGGTCAACGCTGATCTTCCGGTAGGAATCGTCATTTAGCAGGCTCTGCATCTTATCAGTGTAGTCCTTATGGGAGACAACAACTGTCGCATTGCCTTTGTCAGTCGGTAAAACAATAATTTCAGAGCGCTCCCTCAGATCACGAATGGCCGCCCTCTCGTTACTGGAGGTATTTAACTTCATCGGCTTGGATTTCGTCAACGCACGGAAAGTTTCACGACTTATTTCCTCGGCTGATTCTGGCGGAAGTCGAGCTGCAACCTGTTCAACAGCACTAACGATTTCTGCGACCGGAGTGAACTTGGGGGTGGGAGCGAGAGACCCTTCTGCAAAACCGAGACCGCATCATCACTCAACACCATGCCACTCAAATTAATTACAGTCTTGCACGGAACCTGCAGGGTCGGAACTGTGTTTTGTCCTCCGAATAAAACTCGTGCACTGGTGGGGAGCGCCAAAGATGACCTCGGTCTGAGGAAGGCCGGCGTGTACCAGATTCCGTGTCAATGTGGCAAGTCGTATATTGGTCAGACGATGCGTACCGTCGAGGATCGATGCCGTGAACACCAGAGGCACACTCGACTGATGTATCCGAGCAAGTGGGCGGTCGCAGAACATTGTCGGAAAATCACGCTATGGAGTATGACCGCACGAGGATTCTGGTACAGACGTCGAGATACTGGGACAGCGTTCTTAGAGAGACCATCGAAATTCGCACCAATGACGACCTCATAAACCATGACTGTGACTATTATCTTAGCAAGGCTTGGGAACCAGCGATCGAGTTAATCAAGAGTAAATCGAGCAAACGTATAGTTATGACGACCACGGCGGACAGAGAGGAGGCTAGGCCATCTAACTTCCGCTCCTCGAATCGTGAAAGTTAAAATGCCCCATTCACCATGCGGGAAGTCGAAAACGCACTTGGCCGATCACGGTCCTCCGCTCCAGGGCCTGATTCTATTCATATTCAGATGCTGAAGAACCTTTCTCCTGCGGGTAAAGGTTTTCTTCTTCGTACTTACAATCGCATCTGGATTGAGGGACATGTTCCCGCATGCTGGCGCGAGTCTATTGTTGTCCCGATTCCTAAACCAGGGAAGGACAAGCACTTGCCTTACAGTTATCGACCCATCTCGCTTACCAGCTGTGTCTGTAAAGTGATGGAGCGAATGGTTAACTCTAGATTGGTTTGGCTTCTCGAGTCTCGACGCCTCCTTACCAATGTACAATGTGGATTTCGTAGGCGCCGGTCTGCTGTTGACCATCTGGTTACCTTGTCGACCTTCATTATGAATAACTTCTTGCGGAAGCGCCCGACCGCGGCTGTGTTCTTTGATTTGGAGAAGGCTTACGACACCTGTTGGAGGGCGGGCATTCTCCGCACCATGCATACGTGGGGCTTTCGCGGTCGCCTCCCTCTTTTTATTCGTTCCTTTTTAATGGATCGACAGTTTCGGGTACGTGTGGGTTCTGTCCTGTCCGACACCTTTCGCCAGGAGAATGGGGTGCCACAGGGCTCAGTTTTGAGCGTCGCTCTCTTCGCCATCGCGATCAATCCAATAATGGATTGCCTCCCAGCTGATGTATCAGGCTCCCTTTTCGTGGACGATTTTACCATCTATTGCAGCGCGCAGCGTACGTGTTTCGTGGAGCGCTGTCTTCAGCGTTCTCTTGACCGTCTTTACTCGTGGAGTGTCGCCAATGGCTTCCGTTTTTCTGCCGAGAAGACGGTCTGTATTAACTTCTGGCGCTACAAAGAATTTCTCCCACCGTCTTTACGACTCGGTCCCGTTGCTCTCCCATTCATGGAGACAACAAAATTTTTAGGTCTTACATTTGACAGGAAACTTCGGTGGTCTCCACATGTGTCATATTTGGCCGCCCGTTGTACCCGTTCTTTAAATGTCCTCCGTGTTCTCAGTGGTATGTCGTGGGGAGCGGATCGAACCGTCCTATTTCGCCTATATCGGTCGATCGTCCGCTCCAAGCTGGATTATGGGAGCTTCGTATACTCCTCTGCACGGCCATCCATCTTACGCCGCCTCAACTCCATACAACATCGGGGTTTACGACTTGCGAGCGGAGCGTTTTATACTAGTCCCGTCGAGAGTCTTCATGCTGACGCTGGTGAGTTGCCACTCACCTACCGGCGCGATATACTGCTTTGTCGGTATGCCTGTCGGCTACTGGCAATGCCCGACCACCCATCTTATCGTTCCTTTTTTGATGACTCTCTCGACAGTCAATACGGGTTGTATGTCTTCGCCCTGCTACCCCCTGGAGTTCGCTTTCGTCGCCTCCTTCAACACCTTCATTTTTCACTCCCTGCCACCTTTCGAGTGGGCGAGAGCCACACGCCACCTTGGCTCCAGGCTCAGGTTCGCGTCCACCTTGACCTCTGCTCGCTCCCGAAGGAGGTTACCCCCGATTCAGTCTACCACTCCCGTTTTGTCGAACTTCGTTCGAAGTTCATTAGTATGACCTTCATTTATACAGATGGCTCTAAGACCAATGACGGGGTCGGGTGTTCTTTTATTGTCGGGGCACAAAGTTTCAAATACCGGCTCCATGGCCATTGTTCGGCCTTCACAGCTGAGCTCTTTGCCCTCTACCAGACTGTCCTTTACATCTGCCGCCACCGACATTCTGCATATGTCATTTGCTCCGATTCCCTGAGCGCTATCCAGAGCCTCGGTGATCCGTACCCGGTTCACCCTTTCGTGCACCGGATCCAACGCTCTCTTCAGCAGCCGGTGGACGTCGGTTCTCCGGTTAGCTTTATGTGGGTTCCTGGCCATGTCGGTATCCCTGGGAACGAAGCTGCAGATGCCGCGGCCAAGGCTGCGGTCCTCCAGCCTCGGACAGCTTCTTGTTGTGTCCCTTCGTCAGATTGTAGCAGGGTAATTTGTCGGCGCATTGTCTCGCTGTGGCATGCCGATTGGGCTGCACTTCCAGACAACAAACTTTGGGCCTTGAAAGCTCTACCCGTGGCTTGGACGTCCTCCTCACGCCCTTCTCGGCGGGAGGAGGTCGTTTTGGCCCGGTTGCGAATTGGCCACTGCCGGTTCAGCCATCGCCATCTGCTGACGGCTTCGCCGACGCCGTTCTGCCCATGTGGGCAATTGCTGACGGTCCGCCACATTTTAACGTCGTGTCCGAATTTTAAAACCCTGCGTCTCGATATTGGCCTGCCATGTACTGTAGAAGCCATTTTAGCGGATGACCCACGAGCAGCTGCTCGCGTTCTTCATTTTATCAATTTGACAACCCTCTCAAAGGACATTTGATTATGCTGTTGTCTTTTTTAATCCTATGCCTGTCAGTATGTCTTTCATCGTGTTTTCCGTTTCGTTGCTGTTTTAAACTTGACTCGCGGTGCATTCCTAAAATAGTCGGGGCGCTAATGACCGTTGACGTTGTGCGCCCTAAAACCACAAAAAAAAAAAAAACGGCGGACAGTGCCATCACACCGACGTCATCTCAGACGCCGTCGCAATCTGTTCCACCGCGCGACCGTGGCGCGGGGCGCGGTCGGCGGAGGGAGCGCGCCGCGGGTGGAGGGTATTTAAATCGGCCGCCGCCGCGACCGAACCCAGTTCCCTCTGAGCAGCCATAGCGTACGGATCTCCGTGCCGGCACGTTCACAGGAGCTCCGTCCGCCAGTTCACTTTATGATGGCGACATGTATGATCGCCGAAATATGGTGCCCGTTGGACACTGTAGACCGACAGTACACCCGTGGATATTTTGATTATCGAATACGCCGGGAGAAACTCAAGAATAACAAAATGTGAAGAGCTTAGGGAATTTATACGCAATTGGAACAGATTGTTTAGGTGAATAAGACGAAACGACATAATTTAAGTAAGTTTCACACATAACTAGTTTAAAAAAATGAAATCCAATGGTCAGTTACAGGGCACACCGCAATTGATTATAAAGCTTCTTAGCGTGATGCCTGAACAGTCTAGGTTCGTGCTTCGTCTACGAATCTGCTGGCGTTCGTTATTTAAATGCCACTTCCTTGCTGTCCAAATATTTCTTTAAGCAGGCTAACTTTTCCGGCAGTCCTTCAGTTTCACACGCCTCTTTGTGCGAGATGTTGGCGCTTAGTGTTCAGACCCCATTAGTGAACTCAGGGTCTTCAAATTCTCGACACGTTCCTGCTTCTTAAAGCAGGTAAAACAGCTGCGCGTGCCACAAAATATTCGCCTCCACAGGCGCCTTCTTCACGCTTTTGTCTATTCAGCAGTCGCCCATCAGTTCCGTTCCGTTCTGGGCTGCAAAACAACTGCCATGCGCGCCCGTTTCAGAACCGAAGAGCACGAATACGAAAAGGGAACTAAAAGCGACTCCACGTTAAGCCCAATCGCAGGAAGGAAAGACAACTAAAAAATGGGACTCCTTCTTAAATGAATGACCATAAAATACGCGATGAAGACAACGTAGGTCCTGATCAAAAGAATAAATGTCCTTCGGCATCTTTCTACGACGGCTAAAAAACTGGGCCGACAGCCCGCGCGTCGGTAGCTAAAACGGCCGATAACTCAGACTGCAAACATAAATTGGAACGTAAGTGGTTAAAAAAGAGCATTGCGTCAGGAAATGGTGAGCCGTAGAAGGTTGAGGAAAACGAGCAAAGTGGTGGGATCACCAGTTAACAAACGACGACGAATAATGACGGTACCCAATACGCAAACGAGCTAAATTGATCTGCTCGCTGCGAGAGGGGGCGAGAGGTGGTCGGCGAAGCCGCTGGGAGGTGTTTAATTCACCGAAGCTTGCTCTCATGAAGGGAAGACACATTGTGATGCCAAAGGGACACCGCCTGCTGACAAAGCAACACAGAGATCATTGGGAGATGCCGGGGTGTAAGGACTGCAGCCTCTGCATCGGCGTCAGCGACCTCGTTTCCCGTCAGACCGGCGTGACCAGGAATCTACATAAACATTCCAGTGGCTTCATAAAGAGTGAACAAGTGACAGCTTTCCTGGACCCACTGCAGTAAAGGATTGAACCTCTAGCGCACAAAGGCTCCGAAAGGCACAGAGAGACTCGGAGCAGATGACGCCGATTAGACCTGTGTCGCGGATGTACAGCGTGACCTGATAGAGGGTGACTAGATGCGCTGTAAATGCCGAGCAGTGTTCTGGAAGCCGATACTGAAAAATACCTGTGCCAATCACGAAGGTGCACCCGACACCAATGTCAGTCGCTCAGAGCTATCCGTGTACATAAAGGTACCATTTCATAGTTCTGTGCGAAGGTCGTGGAACTTAGAGCGATAGAGCAAGACTGGAATATGTCCTTATGAAGCGAATCAAGTCGATGGGGAACACGGGCCGTGACATGAACCCAACGTGGTGAAGGGTTCACACCCACGGCATCAGTTCTCTGCACGATTCTTTGTCCGCCAGTCTCTTTCAAAGGTTACCTTAAGCGAGGATATGGAGTCCTCCAGCCAGCCCCTAGCGTCTTCTGCGCTCGCCGTATGACGTCAGACTTATCCCTTTCTCTTGTCTGATAGCGCAGAAGTACCGAAAGTTACTTCAGCAAACCACGTAGCTAATGAAAAAAAGTACAGGCGCTAACTATGTGGCTGGAAAGGTCACAAGGCTGAATTCCTACCGGTGAACAAACTCAGGCTCAGCTTAAATGATCATGCTCCACAATACTGTCTAAAATACCTAGGTCCAGCGAGAAAGCGAGGTAATGGCTGCAAAACTACGGCTAGACTGAATTAATATGGATTGGTGGACCAATTCTTCTTGCTGGGTATTTATTTCTATCAGAGTAGTATGCATGAGAAAGTATTGCGCACGGTCACATCTGTACTGCCGAAGACTACACTGGAAGTAAACGGTTACCTGTGCAGCTCTCGCTGTGTGGAAGAAGGGACTGATATAACGCTTCCGAAATAATTACTTTGAATGCAGCGCTGAAACTGGCATAAAGTTTTACTTGGTGGCTGTAACAATTTACATCCAAACATTTTGAGCCTTGCACATTCAGGTGTGTGGAAGTTAATAGCTTTTTAACTGTTAAAAACGTTCAGAAACTTGAAATGAATCCAGGAAGAAAAACAAATTGGATAGTAACCATGAAACAAAACCTGAAGAACCATCCTTAACTATAGCAGAACTAACGGTCGTAAACTACAGTTGTGCAACACACGGTGGAGCTGGTAGCAACATGTAATTTCACTGCGAGCCCACTCTGAGCTCGCGCTACACTAGTTCTTTCGCAAGTCCTGACGTGAACAGCTGGAGAAGTTAACCCTTTTCCTAAAGATAGCTGTCAGAACTGGGATGCATCTGAAAACCTGACCCGTTGCTAAGCAGTCATAACACTGCACAATTCCATACACAGCGAACAATCGAAAACACCACAAACGTCGACAGACTACGCTACGGCTTGTATCGTTTTGAAATCGATGTAAACACCGTACAATTCTGGATACGGGAAGAAAACCTTCAGTGGACACATGGTAAAGTGACATCAGTTCGGCAGAACTTTGAAGACTACGCAGCTACACAAAACGTCCGACGCAAATTCGGGCTAAGAAAGAACTGCATAGATATATCAGCGGATGGTGCAACAGCGATAGGCTGACACATCCTTCGGAGGAGTAGATAATAAGACGTCTGCTCTGCTGCGAGGGGATTTGAGGGGAGGCGAGGGCAGGCCTCTGGCCGCCGGTTTATCCCCGAGTCTCCATCCAATCCGCTCTGATCACCAGGTCCGACAAGATAAAGCAGCCTCCACTGCGAGCGACAGCTAAAAGCAGACATAGTGTTAAGAGATTCTGAATGCCGAAATGACTCATTATGTGATTGCGGTGTTGGGAATGATCTAATAACGGCTATACATTGCAAAGGGGACTGGAGAGGTAAACACCTTTCAGACTTTTACTCCTGTTTCCAATACGATATAAAATATGTTTTAGATTTTGCACAACCATAATTTTCATCTCATTGACGAATACTATTACAACCGTTCATGTAAGGTATGACAGAAATAAAACTACGGACGTTTCTCATACTTGATTCCACAATCATTGGGAGGATGAACAGTACAAGCATTTCCCGGTGCTAACGTCTCTGAGTTGCGTACATCTAAAAGAAAACAATTGCGCTGATATGAAATATGTTCTATTCAGCCTCCCGGTCGCTTGAATTGGCGCATTTCTGTAGACATAATGTAACATAGGCGCATCGGAAAAGCTATTGCAGCTGTGACCGTCTCAGAGGTGTGGGCTCCTTTGGCTCATCAACGGTGCAATGGACTTCGGGTGACAACAATGCCCAGGGGATTGCGGCTGGAGCGCATTCCCAATGTTGACTGTCTGTCACGTGCTGGAAAGCACGTCAACACGATATCACTAAAAGGAGAGACACGCCTGCATTCTGCGGCAATGCGGCGGAACCAGAAACATAGTCGCTGCTGGTGGCTTGTAGTGCCCATTCCATGGGTAGAACGTTGAAGGGGATACACAGCTGGGTAAGCCCCCTATGCTGTGAAACGCTCATATACACCCTACTGCAGGCAGGTGCAGAGAGGACTGTTTCAGAACGACGTGTTGTGATCCAGTCAAATTACCTAAATCTAGTAGTAAATTTACTAGATTAATGCCGTTTGGTTCACAGAAACACTAGCCAACGTTTTGTGTAAGAAAGCGAAGAGTAATTTGACGCAGCCTAACGACCCAGGTAATATCACATGCATCGTCGTTAACTCTGGATCTGATGGAAATTGGTTTCAGTGTTTGTTTTCGGGAAAAACTGAGAAAATTATGGAGAAGTTTTATGAGTTCGGCAGTTAGAATTACCTTCATAAAACCATGTCGAATACAAAGGCATATAAAGGGATGGATTACAGTCGAGGATCAAATTTCGAAAACATGGTACATTGACAAAATGGCCGGAAGCCATCAGAAGGTAGGTGAATGAAGATCTTAACATAAGGTGCACTTCCAATACAGATGGTCCGAAAGAAGCCACCTTTTTCCCACCTACGTATTGGACAAGTCGGCAACGCTTTTAACCTTACGGGAACAAGGGTCACCCTTAGTAAATCTGTGTCGCTCCACACGCTCAATGTCGAGAAGTAAATATTTGTTCACGGCCTCTGGCAAACGAGGTGGCTGAAGTTGGAATAATTTCGTGAGGAAAGCCAAAGATGAGTTGCAAGCCACCCAGTTTCATGGCTGTTTCGGGGGTGGGTGTGGAGGGAGCGCTTCTCGCCGCAAAACTCGCCCTGAGGGGCCTCCAGCTGCGTTCTACCCGCGTACTGACGTGTGAGAGAAACTCGTATCAGAGTCGATACCGTATGCTCAAACAAGTATCTAATTCATCCCAAAGTTTGTTACGAAGTTTTTGTTGGTAAGGAGGAGCGTTACGCGTTATGGAGCGTTAATAATATCTCGTTAAATTACTAATGATGGTCCTCCTCCACCTGGACAACGGAACGTGGTTTTGGAAGAATCTATGAAGAGGGGACGCGAACATCGTGAACTGGCTCATCGGCGGGTCGTTATCGAAAATCTTAGCATATATGTAAGAGACTTACTAGGTGGTCAAGGAACTAGTGCGCTCAGGCGGTTGACACCATGGGGTGTCAAATACTGCGCCATGGTGCACCAATCCCGTCAAGAGAAATGACAAAATTTATGGAATAAACATGTCACCACGGAATGCATTGGACAATAGCGGAGCTGGGAGGTGGGAGAACTGGCGAGTAGCTCCAACCAGAGCGATGGCGGCCACTGTGCCTACTTCTGTATCAGGTGACGGTCCTGAGAAAAAGTGGATTTCTGGAGTCAGTGACACGAGCTGGTGGTTTGCGTGGAACGAAATGAAATTTGGATAATCCCATCTGTCACCGTTGGGAGTAGGTCGAACTACGTACCTACCAACAGAAGTAGACAGAATATCCCATGTATGGGGACTTAGTTGTGAAACAGGCCTAGCAACGTGTCAGGTTGTTGTGTGTGGCAGCAAAACCGATAAATATGAGTAGCTAAAGTGCTACTGATAAAATTCATGTTTATGGAACAATTCTAACTCATCAGAACATAACATAAAAGAGGTTGTACTATCAAATGGGCTTTTTGACGACACGTGTGATCAACAAAGGTCAATTAGGGAAAATAAACATTAATGCTTACACTGAATTTTGAAGATTGGCAAATTGTTTGCGGAATGCGGTCAATTGTTAAGCCATAGGTTCACTGTGAGAAGGTGCCTCAGATTTAGGCCCAACAGAAAACAGCGCTAAAGTTAATATATACTAGATGTTGAGCATCACAAACTGTAGTAGTAATGGGCTTCCTCAGATCAATGGGCTTCCACAGATCAATCAGCCGAAAGTAATGGCCACCATTTCGTACTGGAATAGCCCATGCATCAACTATAATGCATCAGTGGCTCGCCAATTCAGCTTTATTCACAAGTAGCTCGTTGGATTACGTGCCTTACTCGGATTTCAGTACATAATCCAGGGAAGTTGTTCTAGATATCTCGGTTTGGCTGTCATAATTCACAAGACATCTAGGATTCGGCTTCTGGACTCTACACCGGAGACACCGCACCCAGCGGAAGGCACTAAACGCCATTGTTTGTGACGTCAGAGGGGCTCCTTTAGAACAGAATGAGCGAATGTGGTGGATGGACGGCAGAGGATACCACCACGGCGGCAGAACACACAGCAACGAGGTTGGTGCGTACGAAATAATGTAGATAGTCAGACGGTATGGGAGAGGATCATCAGAGTGGTGAGAAGTGCAATTAGAGAGCTGAGGCCTATGCTTGTAACTTGTCAGTTGCACCTAGATAGCAAACGACCGTTTTAGCAGCTTGTCTAAAAAACATCGCCAAAGGAGGCCATGGGGCCCAACCTCACGGGCCAGCCGCCGTGTCATCAACAGAAGTCACCGGATGCGGATATGAAGTGAGCATGGTCAGCACAGGGCTCTCTCAGCCATATGAGAGTTCACGAGACCGGAGTTGCTGCTTCTCGATCAAGTAGCTCCCCAGTTTGCCTCACAAGGGCTGAGTGCATCCCACTTGCCAACAGCGCTCGGCGGACCTGATGGTATCCTAATCAGACACCGCACGAATTCGGTGATCCGACGGGAATCGGTGTTACCACTGCGACAAAGCCGTTTGCGTTGACAGGTTGTCAGTACGACGAATAATTCAATGAACATAAACGCCCGAAGTCAGTTTTCTCACTAGAGCAGACAAATATAGGTCCCATAAAACAAAAGATCAACCAATGGAAAAATGTCGGACTATGCTGTGCTAGCAAGAAATCTCTTAAAACAAAATTGGTTAAATTAGTGAAGCATCAGATAACGCCACTTCATACATTGTGAAAAAAGGAGTCAAGTAGAAATTGGAAGCCTGCTAAAATATATACGGCAATATTACCTGAAAATTGTATGTTGCCTAAGTTTCGTGGAATTACAAAATCGCTTCAAATGTCGTGGTCAGGAGGCCGATGCTGTCGCTCTTCTTCTAGTAATACTAAATAAGCTAGGAACGGTAAGTTACAGTAACTCCCACTATGGGACGCGGGTGTCATCCAAGCTGCTTAGCTGATGGTGTAGCAGTCTCTATCTCTCTCTCTCTCTCTCTCTCTCTCTCTCTCTCTCTCTCTCTCTCTCTCTCTCTCTCTCTCTCTCTCTCTCTCGTTATGGTGTTAGATTCGGAAGTCTGAAGGATAACGGAAGGTGAAAAGATGGTTGCGTTGTCAGCACTTGTATTATTTCGCCTCCTCCAGTCCAGGTCACTGCGAGGAATGTCACCGAATATCTAGAACAGGTGTAAAGGGAAATCATTGACCGCTCCAGATCGCAAGAAGTATGACGGGTTTATGGCCGCGTTCGGTAATTTACTTCTACAAACATTCCATGGAGAAAAAAGCCAAGCAGTAAAAAGGCTAATACATTTTTAAGGCGGAACTCCTCATTACTGCATGATCAGGATTGAAACAGAGGAAGGGGAACACAACGAAAATGTACTTAAAATTCATCATAGGCTATAGAGCTAGGTCAGACAATGAAAAAGTTAAGCCTTGAAATCGTGTGCATATACTATGCTGAGCTAACACAGCGGACGTGTGTTAGGAACAAAAATGTCAAGAGCTGGACAAAGGACTTGATACTGAAGGCAGCGGCAGTAATAGATGATAAGCAGTATTAGATTTGGCGATGAAGAATCGCTTTCTATACGGCAATTTAGTGAGCGAACTACAGTGGGATGTCAAGTTAACCTGCGGCATTTATCTAACGTATCACATCATCGGCCACGCATCATCCCTCAAACGAGCCCACGGCATCACTCACTAAGATTTGGGTCATGGAAGGCATTTTGCCCATATTGAAGCAATCAGTAGCTCTGTCGGATCTCATGGGACTGTTGAGCTAAACTCTAGCTCTAGCAAAAGTTTCGAAGTGATTCTTAAAACAATATTGAAGCGTAGTTGGTACAGTTACTGCCGAAGACGGATAATTTTTTCAGAGAAAAGGAAAGCGGTGGTTCGTCCAAAGCACCATCTTCTGTTCGATACTATGCACGGTTCTTCCGGCACATGTGATTCATATTCTACGAATACTAAATCTATTGCTCACTTCTAACGTGGGGTCTTAAACGAACCGTTAGTCATACAGTAGGTTGAGCACAGATGTTTCATCCCTGCAGATGACAAGGCCTCGAACGACCAGTAGCAGCTGAGTGTTAAGCATCATACGTACTACTAGTGATCTGGTTTCTCTACCACAGTCAAATGTGCAGTTTCGCGGTTGTGTATGCATTTACTAGAATGCCAAATTATCTAAGATAGTCATAGATGACAGTGTGTTCCCTGCTAAACTGACCGTTGGCCTCTAAATCGCAACGTGCAGTGTTCGGTTGCTAACCCGTGCTGCATTCAATGAGAAGGTGGTTTACGAAGGCCATACTAAATTCACACCTTCCACTAAGTATGGCGCTGTGGAACAGGATTACGGTTAGACATACGGAGGCCAAGAAAAGCAATACACGGTCACTGCATGGGCCATTTGGATTACGGCGCAACATTCTTCCATCTTCTGCATCGAGTAAGCATTTCGCAAATTTGGCTAAATACTGTACCACTGCGTTCGAATTTGCATTACCCTCATCGTCGACCAACGCTCTGCTGTTAGATCCACTCTACTTCCTGGCCTGAAAATTGGTTTCTTGAAATCGCAATTTTGTAGCCAAAATAGATGGGAGATCAGTTGAGCTTCTCTAGAAGCAAAAATCGCAATAATTACCAGGCACACTTCCTTGCTACTCAGTCGAAGCAGCTGGAAAAATGTTGAGCTGTTACTACCATGCAACATCGATCTGATGGGCAAAACGGAAGCGTCAAAGTACCCAGTCAAGATAACCGTGACAATTCAACAGCACATGAAATTACACTGACCGCTCGAAAATGACTCTCAGCATGTGGTTAGTATCTTCTTTCGTCTTGATATAAGAGCGCTACAGGCACGATGTTTGCTAAAGGAGAGGCGGTGGTGAACACGAAGACTCCGCCGGTCTAACCGTCCGAACTGAATGTGTTCAGAAGAAACGAAGTGGAACAAGAATCATCGTGTTAAGCTAATTGTGGTCTCAGACCCAGCTACACGAAACAACGATGGTCTTGCTCTGAATACCAGCGCAAAGCTTCCAAATAGATATGTGCATCGTCATCAATGACTCCTTAGTGGAAGCAGCTGTCATTCTTGCGTCCCGATTTCGACGCAACAGAAACAATGCCTGACCGTAAACAGATACAATAATGCAATGAACTGCGAGAAAGAAGAGGGCACATGTCAAGCGCGCGCCCACCCCTTCCTCCAACCCTCCTTCCTCCTACCCCCCACCCCCAACCAACTTATGTATAAAACTATTACTCCAGAGCTCAAGGTTCGCGGATTAGACATCGAGCAGAACATAGCGAACGAACATTATGTGACGTTCCCATCACCTCAGAAACTTAATAGAAGACAGATGTACAATATGAAGAATTAATAGAACCGATGTAATTTAAGGACTTCCTTTGTGTGTGCGCTGTCACCTTCAGCAGGTCATTTCATGTGCAAGTGTCTGCGAATTGCGGTTGTTCGCTGGCACCAGTCAGAGAGTGAAAATAATTACTAGCAAGCATCGGGGTCATGAACTGTGTCCAAAAGAAACGTCAGCTACTGAGATAGTCTGCACTATTCCATGGGCTATATAGCGACAGGGTAATGCCTTTATTCTAATTCTTCACCTTCCAGAACAGCTCCGTAACAGAAACGGTGTTATTTGCTGTAAGGATAAAAAAAATGGAGGCTCTCTTGCCGTGTTAACGGACTCCTTCAGACAAACAAGATATTAGACAACACAGTGAAAGCTTTCCACTAAAACGAAGTCATTATGCTGGCAAGGCTATAAAATTCTGGTGACGTAATCATTTTAAACGAAATATAATTTCAAACTGGCTTTTCAGACGCCGTCTAATAGACGACTGCTGCACATGGGAAAAGCTGCACGAAGAATTAAGGCTTCACATTAACGGTGTGGCAAACCAACGTCCAACTAGAAAGCTAATGGCTCATAGGACTGTAAAATTTTATAAGCTTGCAAAATGACATTCATGCTCAGGACATAGCTTCCCTGCGACAGTTGACAGCTAATGTTTTGTACACATGACAAAAACGAACGCAAATGAGTCTATACATCATGAAGGCAAAGCAGAACAATACCCCCCAGTTTATGCGATTTCCTGTATAAGCTTCTGGAGAGCGTTTTACATCGGTAACAGGATTACATTTCTATTCCGAAAATTGAGAAGGACAGACGAAAAGCGCTAAATCGGGACTGCTACTCGCTTAGATTGGCTGGAACTGGTTTGAGAAAAAAGAACACTAGCCTCTGTCAGCGGACGTTGCTTTCTCCCTCGACAGAGACTTCAGCATAATCAGAAGGGAATTACGAAAGCAAGTCACGTATAACACATACGAACTAATGAAGCTCATAATACATTCCAGCAAAGGCCAAGCATTTCTTTCAAAAACTGATGTCATAGGTACACTGGATTTCGTGGCAGCGGTTTTACGAGACTACTTGCTCACTTGAAACTCGACAGGAAATACTATACATCAGAAAATCTAATTTCGTATCAGTAATATGCTGCATATTACATACAGCGCTAGTGTGTTTTTCTAATGCATTACTTGTTTATTAAGGCCAGTCTTGAACGCTTTTGTTAAGAGAATCAGTAACTACTGTAGGCAGCCCTGAAACGTGGTACAAGGAAGCACCGAAGTTCACACTTAATGTGAACAATTTGCTCCTTTACAATCTGAAAGGAACCGTGACATTAACACAAGTGCCTTGCATTAGTGATACTTTTTAAGTAGCAAAGAAAGAACAGCGTTTTTTATTAGTTCCCTCGAAACTACGTTGAAATGACGAAGGCCCTTCTAGCATGACGAGATTCAGTTCCCGTGTATCCAGCTTCGTTCCCCAGGGTTAGGTGGAATAATATACTCCCCTGGGAAGGTGCTCAACAAGCACCTGCCTGGCATAAAGCATGAAGTAAAATTAATGCACCTCGCAGGCCTCTCTCTACAAATGACCAGTATGTCTACACCCAGGGACTGGAAAAAATGTTGCTAACTACATACCAATTAGAAATTTGTTTCAAAGCTGTATAAGAAGTAATATTGTACTGCAAATAGAAATGAGTATACGTACTGTTAATATTTTTTAAAAGCATTAACTAAACGCGATGCTACTGAAAGCGCATAACCAGTAGCTATATAGTAAAACTGAGGAAGCTGTGGCTACAGCTCCGTTACGAAGTTACTCGGTTATATTTATATGGCAAGAGCGTGAATAGCAGCAAACAGTAAAATACTAGCTTATTGTTAATTATTCATAAGGTTTAATACGAACCACACATAACTGAATCTTAGTGTGGGCTATACCTTGAATAGTTGAACGTCCATGAACGTTGTCCTTCATGGGCCCCAAGGATTGAATAAATGTAATTTATTACCCTTCACATGAGTTCGACCAATTATGAGCTAGTCCATACTCAACCACTACTAATTAATTTTACCGGATGAATAGTATTCTAGTGGAGGGATAGCGTAGTACGTTCACTGAAAGCCAATAAAATGGCACACACAGTAGAATGTATTCATGACGAAGGGCGTCTGGACCATCAATCTTAACGCACTCTGTCATTTACGACAGATACTAGAATCGACGTCTAGACGAGGGACCCTACGATCTAGGGCCAATTGTTGTATCCTGAAATTCGTATTGTTGGGTGCAACTAAATGTTAAGTCAGTTCACATCCGGGACGGCAGAACTGTCGGAAAAAGTAGTTACACCTTCATAAGATATAAACAGGTAGATGTTATTCAGTTGCTGAGAGGCATCTAGCGGCCGCCGAGAGTGTGGGGGATCCGTGTGACGACCAACTAACGGGTGTGGTCCGCTATGTTAACATCTACGGCCTACTGTGCAGTTGGTAGGCGTTCAGGACAACAAACAATGCGGACAGCAATGACTAATATTGCATGCCTAACGAAGCATGCGTGTGCTGGGCAAACGGTGCATGTGTTCCACTTCATATCTACTGGTTAAGGATGTCACCTAGTTCATGCTGCGGGTGATCACTCAATTAACAGGTCACGTCCTCCACCGTACCTAAAATTCGGAAGATTACGTAAAACTTCGTGGGTGGTCGGTGAAGTAATAAGTTATCCGCGAAACGCTCTATGGATTCTGTGGAGCGCGAGGAACGTAATCTGGTTATAAAACGGTGTAGAATGAACCTTTGATGTTCACACGTGACTGATGCTTCTGCGATGCTGTTGTTGCACAAGACACAACAGCCGATCACATGCTAAGAAAAGTAGGATAGAATGTCGTGATATACGATGCTCTTCGCAATATACTTTACGACTTTGTCGAATATTTGGACTGTTTTGTTCAGTTACGAGGTATTAGTAGAAAACTGCTGCTGACATTATTTGCAATTGGATACAGTTGTCATTGGCTGACATCATACTAACGATTTAACTTTATCAATTGGTTCGTTGTGATTCTTGTCTGGCTTTGTTTCGAATATGATTCGATTTACGAGGAATTATTTATTTGAAATGTTCGCTATTTCAGAGTATAATATGAGCTACTGTTATTCTGGAAGCAATTATTATTTCCGATAATCATGGGAGCCATTTCAACAGTAGCAGACTTCGGAGAAGTAAGAGCCTGTAAGTGTATTTTGTTTCCTTTTTTGTATGATAGTTTTGACTCTTTCGTTTAGCAGCATGGTTTTTTCAGTTACATGGGCTGTATTTTGCGAAAATTAGTGTGTATTTCTTACTTTGGTAGTTTCTGGCGTCTTTAGCAAATACAGGTAGTTACCATTTTCGTTTATGATTCGATTTGATGTCCAAGAGTTCATCTACAGTGTTCGTAAGTTCGTAATGAAATGAAATACATATCAAATCATTTTAATTTTTTTTCCAATTCATATTTTACGTTCTGACATCATTTATAGGGGTAGTGTGTGGTTGTGCGATAGTGTTCACTGGATTCCTTTTTCGTTGTAAAAACTATTTCTTTCACTACAGTATTTGTAATCCAAAGTGTGTGTTTTCTGACGTTGTTAATTTTTTCTAACTCATTGTTTCTGTCTATTAAGTTGAAGAAATCCACATTGATATGACATCACATTGGGCATGTTAATTTTCCTTTTACGCAGTCATAGCATGATATTAGTGTCGAACCAAGCGAGGTGGCGCAGTGGTTAGACACTGGACTCGCATTCGGGAGGACGACGGTTCAATCTCGCGTCCGGCCAACCTGATTTAGGTTTTCCGTGATTTCCCTAAATCGCTCCAGGCAAATGCCGGGATGGTTCCTTTCAAAGGGCACGGCCGACTTCCTTCCCCATCCTTCCCTAATCCGACGAGACCGATAACCTCGCTGTCTGGTCTCCTTCCCCAAAACAACCAACCAACCAATCTCGACCTACTGACGGAACTGTTGTCCTATTTCTTTATGGGGTTTTTATGGTGGTTAACAGCGGATGTTGCAAGGAACCAGCTGTATGTGGTGTATTGTCTAAAATGTGTGAAAGATTAGAAGTGTGTTCTTGTGCACGGGCATGGGATTCTGATTACTCATTTTCAGTTTTACAGACGAGTATCGTTACTTAGTGGTTGCGCGCTCGATTGATAGAACAGCTTTCGTACCAAATAATGTAGCGTTTATCTAGCTGGACGTGATGGTTAAGGAAAGAGATGGCTTGAAACGTTTTTTTCACCGTCTTTGAACCTACTGATTTTGAACTGTTGTCCTATTTTGTTTTTACTATGACTGATAGCGCAAGTTGTAAGGAACCATCCCGAGATGGTGTATTGTCTGAAAAGTGTTCGTTTCGCAGTCGTAGAGGTCTTACTTCTAAATGCAGTCAGATAGCTATAAGACATCCATCATTTGTTTTGGACCAGCGAAAAATGTGTCCCGCGGGTCAAAGCGGGACTGGCGAATATTATTGAGACTACTTGGTAAGAGTAGCAGTGTAGTAAATAGTTCCAAGCTGGCCTATAAACGTTACGTAGTTAATCTTCGGAGTGCAGCGTCACCTCTCAGACGGCGGGGCGGAGGAACTCTTCAGTCTGTCCGTAAATTTGAAAATAATTAGTTCTGCAGGATCATACAAGGAACGAAGCATGTATGTGGCCGTATTTCACAACAGAGGCTATGATCTAATTGTCTCCATTTATTAAAAGTAATAAACACGTTCAATAATCTGTCCCCACGAATGAATATCGCACTCACGAACGCTGTCACCACCAAAACAACATGAGAAGGAATTCCGAAACCCCTACTCAATGATGTAAATTCCCATAACAGGGAAACTTCCACTGATGCCATAAAAGCTGGAATATGAAGCAATGGTGGAGTCATCATTTGGTCTTGCTTCACACTGTTTCCAACTTCTGGCAGAGTTTTCGTCCCACGAGTAAAACATGACTGGTATTTGGTTACGATTTGGATCGCACGGTTGCTTTGCAAGGTCACATTACTACCAAGGATTACTGACCATTTTGGCTTTGGTTGATCAGGTCCAACCCAAAGTACACTGTTTGTTCCCCACTGGCGAAGCTGTATTGCAAGAAGATTCGGTTGATGTTAACACAGCTCGCACCGTCCAGGATTGGTTTTGTAGCGGGAGGATGAATTGTCGCATCTCCCCTGACCACTACCGTCACCAGATCTCAATATTATCGAGCCTTTGTGCTCTACTTTTGAGAGGTTACGCGTTCGCTATTCGCATGCATCATAATTACCTGAAGTTGCTATTATTTTGCACGAAGAATGGTATAAGATACCCTTGAAAACCACGCAGGGCTTCTATTTATCCTTTCTGGGACGACTGGGATCTCTTTAGATTCCCAGTAGGTTTTTTCGCCGTATTTGGCATGGTAATACGTTGGGTTTTTTCGTTTCCTTATTTTTGTCCACCACCTCTAACTCGACAGTACGAACACTGTGCCTCAAGAAGTTATCAGGGCTATCTACAGTCACTGCCCAAATAGTCAAAGAGAACATTCTACAAGTTATATTAGTCATCAAAACTAGATCCTTGTTCAACGACTGATCAGTACAACACAACACTTAAGAACATTGCCGCACGTCATCTACACACTCAAATTAAGTACTGTGTAGTTTATACCAGGTAATTATTGTAAATTCTGTTAATACGTGTTGTTTTCCTTTCCACATAAATTTGCCTTGAACTATTTGGCCCTAAGACGAGGCTGTATAGTTGCTGCATCCAAATAAACCATCTCAATAATAGCAACTACTTTCGGTGGTAGAAGTTCTCCTCCTGCCAAATTTATGTTGTATGTAAACGTATATGGTGAGTGCAATGGATAATGTTCAACCATCAATGAAATGATAGAGCAGTAAGCTATATGTGATATAGCCGGTATACTCACGTTAAATGATATCTTTGTCATGACTACCTGGTCCTGAGACTATTACCTCGAAACATGTCTTGTAAACAAACATCTAGAGGTTGAAGCTCTTTTGTCTGTGCTTGCTTACAAATAGATTTATTTTTGGAGAGGGTTTGTTTTGAGCAAAACACAATTATTCCTTTCCTTCCATTTCCCAAACAAGCGTCGCCGAAGTATCACCATCAGCATTAGTGGACTTTGCATTTCAATATCTGTATACGTATAAATCTGAGTTTCTAACACAATATTTAACAAACTTGAAAAATCGACTGTCTTGTATACATACCTTGTTGCTGCATCTTCCTGGATTTTTACATTTTATTATTGCATTTGTATTTTTTCAAATTTTGTCATCTGGAACTGAATAGAACATAATGTGGTACAGTTACTTACTGCGAAATTTTACGATTAAATGTTACAGTTAGGCCTAACAATTATTCTATGTTGAAGATCGTGTTTGTGTCTTTACAATATTTTTGACTTACTTTTTCTGGTTTCCCCATTAACCTCCTTGTTAAAACTCAGGAACTTCACACAGTTTCACAGGAGAGCTTCTGTGAAGTGTGGAAGGTAGGAGACAAGGTACTGCCGGAATTAAAGCTGTGAGGACAAGGCCAGAGTCGTGCTTCGGTATCTCAGTTGGTAGAGACTTTGCCTGCAAAAGGCAAAGGTCCCGAGTTCGAGTCTCGGTCTGGCACACAGTTTTAATCTGCCGAGAAGTTTCATATCAGCGCACACTCCGCTGTAGAATGAAAATTTCATTCCAGAAACTTTCACGGTCACTGTTTTTCAGACTACGAAAACAAGATGGCGACAGTTGAATGTGTTGTGGGTGGATGTTTTGAAACTTTGTAAAGTGTGTGTGTGTGTGTGTGTGTGTGTGTTTGTGTGTGTGTGTGTGTGTGTGTAGGGGGGGTCGTGTTGTTTGAGTTGTTGTTGTTTGCTAGATACTTCGAGAGCATATTTCTGTTGCATGGGGCTGTGTGTTCATTTTTTATTTTCCTTCGACTATGCCTTTTTGTATTTGATAGTTCTCTTCAGTTATTAGTTGTGTGTAGAAATTTGCTTGTGTACAAGTAATAAAGAGCATTTTTCCTGTTTAATTGAAAGAAAATAGAAGCCCAATGATGATGCTGACACTTCATTGAAACATTTCTGGGAAATAGAAGATAAAATTGTTTTGCTCCAGGCAAAAACAAATCCACTCGTAAATAAAGTTTACATCTTGTCAACAAGTTGACTGCCAGTGCTACTGAATAAGGGTATTTTGTTAAAGGAGGAAGAGAAATGAACGTGCAGCTCTTGGAACGCTGAAATTTTATTTGCTGCAAGCATGTTACAAGCATGTTACAAGCATGTTACAAGCATGTTACAAGCATGTTACAAGCATGTTACAAGCATGTTACAAGCATGTTACAAGCATGTTACAAGCATGTTACAAGCATGTTACAAGCAGAAACAAGAAATGAGTCAATCGAGAACAGTGCACACGACGAGGGATATTGAGGGCGGCAGCGGTGAGTGGCGCCAAGTCGCAGGAGGCTGGGCAGCAGCTTGTCGCGCGGAACGCTGTAGTAGGTGACGTTGTTGACGTAGTACGTGGACAGCGTGTACTCCTGGTGGGGCGCATGCCGTACGTCAGGATGCCGTACGTGCCGTCGTCGCGATGCCCCACAGGCATAGACACCGTCAGCCGGTAGTCGCTCGAGTCCGAGATCTGCTTGTACACCAGCGGCTCTGTCTGCGCAAACACAAAACCTTTGCTTTAGCGACACTCGCGTTTACGAGAATCAGAACATCTAAAAACTCGTGGACCTACAGTATGGCCTTCATGCTACAGAGTGAGGCAGAGGGAAAAGTGTTTTTGAAAAGGTTGTAAAAAAACCAATCAATTTTTCCCTATTGCATTTTTACTATCTCAAATTACATAAAAAATCATTTAAGAAGATTAAGTAAATTGAACAACGTTTTAAAAATATCTCGAGTAAGATGACCTATGTTTAGGTGCAGACACGGGGAAACCTAGCCGTCAAAACCGATACCGGTATTTTAGTTATTCATAACGGATATTTTCGGTATTTTTTTGGTCTCGGTTATAGCAGGCGATTTTTATTCTTTCCTAGTAACTGGGAAAAAGAACAGAAATATCAATTAGCCCTAGCAGCGGTGCTAAAATTTTTGGTTTTTAAATAACCTTTTTTTTATTCGTAAAATTTCCGTTGCATTGGAATACTGCGTTATAATACAACATGGAAAAACCGATCAGTCCTGTTTTAACGGCAATGCCGACAGAAACGGGCAACGCACACATGGAATAAGAACTGCTACAACATCCCTGACACAATAATGTAGCTGTTACCATGTGCCGTGACATATTGGATAGTACGCGTGTACGTGCAGTGTGCAAGACTTTCCCCATCTCGTCTTATGGTAGGTTATCGCTGTCGTCGTCAACGTCAGCTGTTACACAATGGCACCATTCCCAGTCTCTCAATATTTGCCGAAGTGTGGTGTAAATGAACACTGTTCCATTTGCTTTAAAACTTCACAAAAGGGGGAACAAACTTGTGAGATCATACGAGGAAATAACTTAAAATTTAACGATTCGAACATACTTTGCAATACAAACAAAGTGGCTGATTTGCTACCTGTGTCTACTAATATGCCTTTATCTGCTTGTAGCACTCGAAAATGGACAAAATTGACTCCAAAAGTAGTTCCTCAATCTTAGTTTTCACTTTTATGCATTGACTATTCGTAATGCCCAAATAGTGATTACTACATGATATTTGAGTAGAGTTAAAAAAAATTTGAATCAACAGCAGAAGACAAGTCATTTTTTGTAACATTCAGTCACTTAATACTTTTCGAGTACAGCAGCAAACGGTGAAAGGACTAAGTTTTCTGTTAATTGCCTTTTTAATTTAATATTTGTATTCTATATATCTTCAAACTGAGTCAAAATTATCCAATTTTCGTTGGATTTCCACGTTTATTACTGGCAAATTATTTCAGAAATCGGTTATTCTGAGCGGTTTTAACAGCTGGGTTAAACTGGCGCTGAGAAGAGCCGATATAGCCGAAAACCGGTTGCAGCAATAACCGGCATCCCTAGTGGACATACTTCTGGGCGAGTCTTCACATTCCATAGTATGCTAGTGGGACTTCAGCCACCGCTTGTCGGATCCGTTATTTCAGTTCAACTGTTCGTCATGGGAGACAACGAGGTCATTAGAGACGGAGCACAAGCTCGGATTAGGGAAGGATGGAGATGTACAGCGGGCTTACTTTTTCGAAGGAACCATCCCGGCATCTGCCTTAAACGATTTTGGGGAACCCACAGGAACCCAAATGAGGATGGCCGGACGCGGGTTTGAACAGTCATCCTCCCGAGTGCGAGTCCAGTGTGATAAACTGCGCTACCCCACTCGGTCGTCACGGGTTATCCTGTTACTCTTCAGGTAACAAGAAAAATGCATATGCTGTTACATCCGGTGAACGTGTAGGTCCTGTAACGTCTCCGTGGTTTGTAAATAAGGCATTACCAACGTTCATGCTTACTCCTGTCGTGTGTGAGGTTGTTCCAACAAAATGTCTCCTCGTTTACAACCAGTTTCAGTATCTTTGTGCAGTCAGACTCGCAGCATTGTCTAGATCATTTTCGAAAACGTAGGTTTCTATGACCCCTAATGAAGGCACAGTAACACTTGTGGAATGGCGTTGGCTGATGCTGTTGTCTAGGATTTAGTCTCTCCAGAATCTAAAGTTCTCCTTGTTGACGTAACTGGACAAATGAAACTGAGCCTCATCATTACCCCATAAATTGCTTTTAATCTCTTCGTCTTAGTTAGTTAAATTCAAAATTTGTTCACAGAACCGTCTTCAACTTCATTTAATTTTTTTTAAGAGCCTGAACAATTTGTATCTTACAGAGACGATAGTGTGCATCAGTGTTCTGTTGCAAGTTTCAAGTGTGCTGGCGAGCTGAGCGTCGCGGGCTTCTTTCGACTGCAATCCGCAAACTGTCCTCACACGAGAAGTGTTTCTCATCACAAGGCACGCCAGACGTGTTGTCCGTCGTGGATGCTGCAAGCATTGAAACAACCTGCTAAATCTATCGGCCAGTGCCCCTCATCTTGTTCTGCGACCGTAGCGCTTACAGCGACAGTTCCCAGGTGCATCTGGCGCGTAAATCTCAGTTTCTTTCCGAAAATGGACGCGCTTAAAACAGCCGCGTTAACTCTGTTAATGATTGTCGAAGACGAGCAGAGAAAATCGCGAAGAAGATTCTGGACACGGCGATGGCTAGAATAGCAAACTGCTGGTAGAGGAATATTATATAATGCTGTAAAACGACCTGGGATATGTACTAGCGGAAGTTATTCGTTAATTCAGTTGAATCTCGATCCCAGTTTTCGGTTTTAAATTGAGTGTGGTTAAAGTATAGGATCTAAAGTTAGTTTAAGCATGCATAACACACACATTCTCGATTTTGTATTGACTTCCGTCACTCTGAAATAATGTACTTCATCGCACCGATTTCAGAACCGGAATTTGTTTCGTAATTTCTTTTAATGCAAGAGATCTTTTTATGCAAGAGATCTTTTTCGAAGCTGTTAACGATCATTGAATAAGATGTAAATAAAACTTCCGGGCAGATTAAAACTGTCAAACTGCCAGGAAGCTTCATATCAGCGCATTCTCCACTGCAGAGTGAAAATTTCATTCTGGATTATTGAACAAGATATTTACCAGACACGAAGCACTCCACAAAACAACGATGTAAGAATATATATATATATATTACGCGAAGTTTCGTAACATCAAAAACTCCCACTTTCTAACTTGTGTTTACTACCTGACATAGACTGGCAACCACGCTAAGATAATATGTCCACTGGGGAAACATTCCAGTCGTTGGCCTATGCAACAACAAAAGAGCAAATACGTTATTTACAATAAATAACACCGACTACTGCAGATAGTATTTCTATTAACTTAGAGACTCTAAATCTTTTAGAAAACAAAAGGTGAAAAAACGGTTTTGGAGCGAGCTAGACGTAAATCACCTTCCTTCCACTTACCAGCTCACAATGCTATCAGTTACGTTACAGGTGCAACGTTGCAGCTGTAGCTTCGTACATCGTATACACTTTCTAAAGGCTGAATCTATCATAGTTAAAAATTTTATAATACTTGTAAACAGTACCAAAATAATGCGCATTTCATAGATCATTGTGCCGTAGCATAGAAGCGGGATACTTTCGTAACACACAGGCTATAACACTACAAACATCAAACAACTGCCTTGAACTACCAATATGTAATGTGGGAACGGTTGATTCCACTTCACATACGGACGTGATTTATAAGTGATTAGAACACGTTTACCACAGAACACAAAGATAAAGACAAATCTGTACATCACAGATGAATCAATATTTTGTTTACATTAGACCTTTGTCAACTCTCCTTACTGATATCGCACTTCGGGCTCATATCCCCTCCCATTTTCGAAGAGCTGTGGCTCGGGAGATCTTGCAACACATCACAAATTTAGCTTATGCGGTTCATTCATTAACTTGACAAAGAAAACCAGAAGCTCCTCTAACCAGCGAGTATTTACAAGTTACCTGTCTGCCGGACCACGTGTATATTAACTGGTTTCCAGAAGGACCTGGAATAGGCTCTCGCATCCGATGCGTTGCGCATTACATTTTGTGACTGAGGTGCGGGTCTGATTGGATCGCTCGCTGCTGCATAAGCAAACTTGACATTCAACTGCTACAGTATCTCATTTCTCTTTTTTCTCAGTTATCAATGTTTTATCCCTGCGGTATATGACATTAAAGTAGTCTGTATATTGTGGAGTGTGCGATGTTTTCTTAAGTGTCATCTCTCTGCCACACAATATCTAAATACATCTTTGTGAAAGATGGGTGTGTCCTGATTCCCCAGCAGTGACTAGGCTCAGGTGTTGGTGAAAAAAATTCATCCGCAACCAATGATTGCTCACCACAGAGTAGCAACCCAAGTCCTATTTCAGGACAGTGTATAGGCTACCAATACTGAAGACAGTACGTCCGACCAGGCCTCTGTACCGCAGGCCAAGGCCTTATTCAATGTGCGGTGCACATGCTCAGGGATGGTAGCTCGTGGTTCGAATATGTTTGCAACCACACATTCTCATAAGCTTTTCTAATAATTGGCACTTGAAATGCCTAGCCCTGTCCGTGGTGACAACTTGTAGAATGCCAAGTGAAGCACCAGCACTTTCAGGGGCCTGGTGACATAAACTGCAGAAATATCAGGCACCGCTCCAGACCATACTCACCAAACAGCGAAATCGCTTGCAATGGGGAGGGGGAGGAAGGGGACCCGGAATACGAACATGTAAATGCGATAATCTTCCAAAACGTGATGACCTGGATTATAAATTTGTCACGTTCGAGCCATACAGTGTCTGCTCCACGTCTTGATATGGTAGTGACAAGACAATCAACTACATTGGTGATCTTGCGGCCAAATGGTAGAGAGCAGCCACGTAATGCGAACTAACGGTTATGAAACAAATTATTCCGGAAATTAGGGACTACATACACTACATGAAAAATATAGCAGTATTTTGGGAATTTTGTCACATATTCGCAAGAGCTTGTTGGCTGTAACCATTGTTTGAAAATGCTTCCACTCCTTTCTCTCTAGAACCTGAACAATGGGTTTAATCAGCAAGATACGGCTACAAAAAGAGTTCATAAACTAAGAACCTCCCATTTGCAGCGTAACTAGTAACATGAGAGCAACTCTAGTCTTATGCTCACATTATTGCGTTTGTAGACCAGTTTTTCTAACATCTCTCAGATGGGTCAGCTAGTACACGTCTAGTGAGATCCTGACGGTCCGATAGCCCATGTCGCAATAGAAAGTTTGTGTAGAATATGTCGCTTGGGTGCGCTCCAGATCGCGGAAAACAAAAGCTTCGTAAACGATAACCCACTTCTGTAAGAGGAAACACCAGTCAGTCCTTCCTCCATGCGGCCATAGCATGACCACTCCTCTTGGCTTTCAGCAGGTACCATTGACACACCACCCACAACCACGCCCACCGACGCCACCAGTGGGATCTCAAGCAGCTCCCCCTTAAAGGATAAAATACCCCTTCCAAATTTCGCTTCGTGTTCTGCAGTTCTATTGGAATGAAAATGAACTGGAAGTGAAACTGTAACTAGAACTGAACCACCATTCCTTCACCAATAATGCTAAAATTAATTTGCAGATGTTACATAAAACATTTGATAGCGTGTTTGACTCTCATTATTATTCCTTCAAAGATACATTTATGATTCACACACAGGGATGTTCGCTTATCGCAGTTCCAATCAGATACTGTCAACAAGGTTAATACCCTAAATAAATCTGATAATTCCAAATGAATCGATACATAACCAAATGCATGGAGTACTTCCTGGTAACACGCACACGCCGTAGATAGTTAATATCCCAGCATATTTAATAATATAATTCGGGTTGCAACTCCTAATAAACGCTACTTTGCTACGCCATTATCTGATAGTACGTCTAGTGTAGGGACCAGACCAAACTACAGTCATCCTGTCATAACTGTGGGTTCAGTTGCTCAGGAACTGCAACATACGAATCGTTGGCTGAATGCGTCAAAAGAATGATAGATCCACGTTACTAACTACAATATGTTGACACAGGAATGTCAAATTTTTTTTAGCCGTGTACTGTTACAACCTGTTCTCTAAAGTAAAAGTTCAACGTTTACAGAAGTACAGTTCCATCTGACACTTTCATGGCACTGGTGCTCTGACACACAACTTAGCCTACTTTCTCGGTGGTCATGAACTGGTGTAGGGGGAGTCGACTCCATATCGACCTCTGTCGGATGGCGCCCCAATTCCCAGGGGTAAGCCGTGTCTTCAAAAGAGCTGCTCCCATTCGCCATGGCGGATTGCAATGAGACATGGCTAATGCAAGTGGTATGATGGATGTTGGTAACTTACAGTGTGACACCACTATCTTAGGAATCACATGTCTCTTGTAAGACCGGCTAGTTTCTTAGTGTGTGAACGTTGACTGAGGAGTCGAGATATGCGTGTAGGTAGTTGGTGCTTCTGTAAATAGGACTACATTTTTTGTACTCGTAAATAGCCTTTAAGCTTATTGCATCAATATTTCTTGCCTCAAGTTACTAGCGTTATCTTCAATGTCCTGATAATTCCACACAGTTATTAGGTCCAGCTATCTGCAGATGTTAGCAGCTCCTCGGGATTGAAACCATAAATACGTGCTTACCACTTCAGGACAGACATCCTCCACCTAATACCTCATTTGTCAGTAGACCAACTTCATGCATGCGTCGTCGAAAGCCGTTACCGAGTGCCCAGTCTCCATTCATATAGATACAGAGTGGAGTTACGTTCCGTGTAGTAATTGTGTGAGAGACGCTTACGGAAAGTGAACAGTCACTGGCATTCAACAGCTTAAACTATTGGTTATCCTCCTCCGCCACTCTGATCTTCTCGCAACAACCACTGTGGACTGTGTTCCTGTTCATGCGTCTGGGGATTGCTGTAGGTGTCGAACCTTAAATGATTTCCCCAGCGTTAACTCCCATCACACAGCTCAAAGTACCATCAAAAGCAGGCTGAGGCTTCCTCTCCAGGCTTGCCCCATCACAAGTATCGCGAAGATTTTATGGGGATACCATTCTGGTCCTGTTTCTAACGACATTTCGACCTAACAAAAGCTTGACGGTTATCTACGCTAAATTGGAAAACATGTGCTTAGAATCACTGTTGTAAGCTTAGGACGAGCTGCTTTGCCTCACCTGTAAGTAGAAATGATGCACATACTTCTGCTTCAGTGAAAGCGTAAGTGTAATTGCGCAGTTGATGTAACTGTACACGGGGTGTATTAAGAGATTGGAGATTGGTGGTGGGGGGGCATTTTGCACAGAACTAAGATAATTGCAGCTGACAGGTGCATTGGTAGTCGTAATTTACTGCGCATACGGTGTGCATAAGACTGTTCCTGAACAAACGATTTGCGGAAAAAAGGAATGTGCTAGCTCTGCCGTAACAGCTTCCTCACCGAAAAAGATCAGTTTGTTGAGACGCTGTAGAAGATCCCCTTCTGATACGTAAGCTTCATTGTATGAATGCTAGATATATTGGTCGCCCTTAAGTAAGGGCTGTACACCAACAGTTGGTCATACAGTGGATTGAACACAAATGGTTCATCCATACAGACGACCACAAGACCTCAAACGACAGGTAGTAGCTGGATCTATAAACACACATTTCGCAACTAACCTCATAGACTGAAATTGGTCACTGATTTGATAAGCACGGTTGCAGCTGTGGATATTTTAGAGTACAGTTTTTCCACAAAGTGCACATCAGTTCATTATAGGGTGCTTCGCCATTAGGCATTATGACGGCAGGCCAAGTCACTACATTATTTCCGGGCTAGGTCACAGTCCCTCTTAACGGCCGGAATGAACTCCGTCAATGCGTTTCTTACTATGTGCTCCTTGTTGATGGAGCCATTAGAGAGCCGCTGTGTGAATGTTTTCACCCTCGGAAGACACGAGATCGCAGAAAATCTGAATGACTGAAGTCGCCTGTGACAGACCTTGATGACACTACTTCCCTAGCGGCATCACCCAGGTTTCTGCGCAGTTCACAATATGTACTAAGACTGGGTGTGACATTGCATCTGGTCCATCCACAGCCAGATTTTCAAGTTGAATCTGGTTGCTGTTTCGACGATTTGGCCAAAAGAATCGTACTGTTAAGCTCACTTCATCTTGTGAGTCCATCGCCAGTTACCACGCCATTTCACACTCACCCTGCGCTGCAACTGTTACATATACCGCATCAGAACTGTCGGCAGAAAATACATTGTTGCGCTGTGGTCTCAGCGTGGACGGTACGTGTTACAGAATATTGCAAAAATACAAACAGTTCCTAAAGTGTTGCCCTGTTCGTGTTACATTTAAATAATGCGTCGCCTATTGTTTCTTGAACTGTTTAACGAGCTGCATCACCTTGAATTAGATGCTTGTTAGCTGTTGGTGGTTTCTGGTATTTCGTGTTGTATCGAGAAGACACTCCTCAATTACCTTCGATTTGGTGGGACACTACGAATATGTCCTGGCACACACATACACTTACCTTCTCGATGGTATCCAGAAATGGCGTAATGCAGTGGCGGGACGGTTTCTTTGAAATGGATTTAGCCAGTTTCCTACCTTACTATTGTGAAAGTATACCTGCACTGTCTCTAATAACCTACTCGCCATGGGAACATAAGGTTTCAACCTTCCTCCCTTCCTCCAGTGAGAGTTTGTATAACCGGGACTTATTCGTCAGTGAGAGACCTGCAGAACATCTGAAATAGCTTTCCCTGTAAGCATCGAAATCTCCATGTTGTCGTCGTAAGACTGTACACACTGGATGACCACGTACTTGAAAGGTCTTCAAACTGTTGTCCATGCTACCTAGCTTACATTTAGCTTGGTTGGATTGCAAACTGTACAGGTTGTATCACATTGTTCCTTCATCGTGCGGCATAATTTTCTTGGGATAATTACAAGAGCTCCCTTGCAAACGTCTCCAGTTCGAGCAGTGCGGTGTCCACTCTAGGTCCTGACAAGGCAGTGACCACTCAATCCACTACACTGGCGGTCCTGCGGTCTGGTGGTTGAGAGGTTATTAAACATGAAAGATTAGGGAAGTCGCAGTAATAACGTACACTACATCCTAGATTTGCTATAAACATTGGTACCACAGTATCATGGAAATCTTCCGTCACATTTGCACAAGAACTTGTTGGCTGTAGCCATTGTTCGAAACTGTTTCCACTCCTTTCTCTCCAGAACCGTTGTAACACATTTAATCAGAGACATAAGGCAAATGAATTCTGGTCCTTAACGCGGTGTCATCACATTTGTTAAATTTAGCTATACGCTCATATACCTTCAGCCACTTCTTTCGATCTTGGCCATAGTCACCAGAGAACCCTTCAGGATCTCATGTGATGGCACACAGTTACTGTCATCGTGGCGTCCTCTTCTGTCTCCGATAGATTGCGACCTGTTAAATAAGGCACGAATTCTGGTTTCTCGCCACGTAAACGGCGGCTCTGTCGTGGCCTCATGGGAGCCACTGTGTCATCGATAATGTGAGCTATCACAAGTTCCAATACCCAGCGTCTTAACTAGAACGTCACGCAGAAGGAGGTGTAATTAGATGAATGAATAACTTAACAAGGGTTTATTCAGCAACTGCACATAAAAGAGCGCGGAGCGACCTGCCTCCGGCCAGAACACATACGGTATATATACAATTACAGAAAATTACAATACAATGATTCTTGAAATTTGTGGATACTTCCAGAATGTACTCGAACCGAGTACAGAAATTAAAATGTTACAATTCAGGTGAGTTCTGAACTCAGGACAATCCATGCAACAGTCCAGCATCATAACCACTACACCACAGAGATTGTGATACTCAACTTCTTCGGCGACAATATTGCAGGGAGTAGCTTCCTTTTTAATGGAGATAATTGTCTCAAACGGGGTCATATCCCATGCCAGAATTATAGTTTCTTAGGAATCACTACAGCAAAGCCATGTCTATCCACATCCTCACATTTGGAAAAATGTACTATATTATTTGCCTGAGTCATGGAGTGGCAACATGCTCTTCAATGTGTCCAGCTTATGGAAGATCCATTTATCTTCCCCCGCCAGCCCTGACAGGGGAATTACTCTGGAATCTAATTTGAGATTGAGTAAAGCCATGAGGTTGTCTTGGCAAAATAGCAGTGGTGGTTTCCCGTTGCCTTCCACTGTTCAAATGAGCCCGCCCCTAAAATGGAGTCAGACGCCTCCCGTAGTTCCTCTGGGGGTACAGACGCTACCATTTGGCCTCTTCCGCCATCGACGCCCTTCTGAAGTGCATCTTCTCCGCCGCAGAGGCCATTCAGGTCTTCTCCGTTACCCTGGCAAATGGCACTATGACAGGGTGCTACCTTCCAGGTCCAGGAGGTTGGTACTCCTCCTACTCCTGCATCATTTGAGAAGGCAATAGGATGAAGTTGAATCCAACTTTCCCTTCTGTGGTGTGAGAGACCCTCTGCATTTCCTCTTAGTGACACCTTGCTTCTTCACTGTCACTACTCTTTCCTAACGTAGCACGTGATGATCGTTATGGTTTAACTTGCTTTCTCTTTCATTGGTGCTTTACAGGATGCTACCGCACTACTTCGCTTTATTTCACTTTCCTTTGGTTTCTCGCTCTTCTCTGCTTTGTTTGAACTATCTGATTTTTCTTGGTCTTTTGAGACCACTTTATTAACCTTCAGTGCAGCAGTCTTAATCCTGAAGCCACCCTAATCAAAATTGTTTTCTCATAGAGAAAGTCTGGTGGGTATTGGAAGAACTGGAACGACCATGCGAACTGCATGATGTACTGCCTGAATCTAACACCAACGGCCGGAATCACTGTCAGAGCCCTCACTCACTGCCAGAGCTGTCAACAGATTCAGAATCACCAGAATCTCCATTATCATTATCAAAAGAATCACCAGTTTCTCATTCGTATTAAGAAAAGTCGTAATCGCGTTTTTTAAACTTGTTTAGTGCCAACCGGTTTCAGCCCATCGCAGGGGCCATCTTCAGGGCGAACATACCGCTGGTCGACTGCTGGTGGCGTCACGTCTACCAACGGGTGGCAGGAGACTCGACAGAATCCTAATTAATAAATGAATTTGATCAGACTTGACTTTAAATTGTTGGTATTCCGATGTACCACTGCAGTCAGATAGTGAACTGTGGCGTACGAATGAGAATAGTGGCTATTGAAGTTCAAAAATGGTTTTATTAAGTCTTCAGAACTACGACTTTGTCATTATCTGCATCAGTTTAACTCCCGCACCCAGCAGCATCAGCATCCATCGTAATCATCTTCGGGCTCCTTACTTCCATCTCGTTTTCCTATGTACACTTCTGTTCGACCACATGACGTCCCTCCTTTTTCCATGCTATTAGAAGCTTCTGATGCAGTTGCCGGAGACCCATTGATGGCAACCATACCCACTAGTTGATGGAAGTTAACCAGCTTATGAATGATCTGCAGGCGCTTTTATTATAAGGGAGCTTAAACATGCACTCCTTTCGTGCCGCTCACCTGCTCTGACTGGACGGTGTTAACATTCTGATGTCGAAACACCTATCTCCCGAGGGCCTGCGCTTCCTCCTCCACATATATTGGCATTTTGACAGGTGGCACATTCCCCGGTCGCAGGTGTGAGGCCATTGTTCCCCTCTTACTTAAGCTTGATGCGGACACATTCCACGTACCGCCCAAATTCCATCACCAGTAGCATCTGCAGGGTGATGGACTGTGTGATTAATGGTTAGCTAGTGTGGTGGTCCACGTCTCGGAATCTAACGCCCAATATGCATTCCGTAAGAACTGCTATCCTGCTCTTTGTATTGTAAATTCACATAAAGAAAATCTTTCGCTGAATGCCAAACTGTGACTGTTTTCGTTTGTGTTCGTGAGAAGGCGTATGACACCTGTTGGAGGACGGGTGTCCTCCGTATTGCAGCTTCCAGGGTCACCTGCCCCTTCTTATTTGCGAATTTTAAGGCCTTGTTTCTAAATTTTTTAAAAAACGGGGAAGCTAGCAGTATGGCAATAAATTACCTTTTAAAACACGCTGCTAACGCCAGTCAAAATAATTTATAGCAAATATAAAAATTAAAAAAACTTTAAAGAACATTTGTAAACAGGCTACTAAAGTAAATACAGAAATTTGTTAATAAATTATGGTGAGGTAGTGATGCTACCAACACCGCCATTAAAAAAATAAACAGGTATCGGCGAACACACGATTAATGCCAATAAAAGGAATTTACAAACTTGGAGGAATTTAAAAAAATTTTAAACAAAAGTGTTCTGGAATATCATTAGAACATAAGTTATGGCGGACCCGTGTAAGGCTCAGGCTAGACAGAATACTGACGAAATTAAACACGCCCGTAAACACAATTGCCATTCTCAGGCTGGTCACTGCACCGACTTTCAGCCAGCGAAATCTGTTATAAGATGGCTTAACTTGCTGACAGAATTAGAGCCAACCTCGTGCAAGGAAACATTACACCACACAGTGCTGAATGAGCGACCAAATATAATCAACAAGAAGCATGAATTTACTAATAACCCACGACAGAATAGCGAAACAAACTGCCAAAACTACACCTCCCATCGGACAGTAACGAGAGGAGGAAAGATCACTGTCTTCAATTACACCGGTGCCATGGACAGGAAACCCGGTCGCCGGAGGGCACAAGGCAGAAGAGACGCTGGTTACACAAAATTATTACTTAATGATTAAACGTTCCACAAACTTAACTTTAAATTACGCTCGAACAGGCAGTACACGTCCTCGGATGGCAAGGATCCACACATCCGACCGCTCACGCGTCGCCAGCGTACCCAACACGCCACAGTCACGCGACAACACGCTATGTCACAGGAGTTCGTCTTCTCTGCAACTACGGCTCGAAAACATCGTTAGGTGTAGGGAGTGCCTATATAGTTGGCGACACCCCAAATCACTTTCGGCTTCCCGACCATTGTTCGGTTTATACTGCGGAGCTTTACGCTGTTCTCCAGGCTGTCCACTACATCCGCCGCCATCAGCGGATACAGTACGTAATCTGCTCAGATTCTCTCAGCTCTCTCCTCAGTCTCCAAGCTCTTTACCCTGTGCACCCTCTGGTCCACCGGATTCAGGACTGTCTGCGCTTGCTCCACCTGGAGGGCGTCTCGGTGGCGTTCCTCTGGCTTCCGGGACACGCTGGTATCCGTGGGAATGAGGCGGCCGATACAGCGGCCAAGGCTGCAGTCTCTCTTCTTCGGCCAGCTATTCAGTCCATTCCCTTCACCGATGTACGGAGCGTTTTATGTCGTCGAGTTGTTCTTTAATGGTACGCACATTGGTCGACACTTCCCCATAATAAATTGCGGGACGTGAAAGCTCTTCCTTGTCCTTGGACCCCTTCCTCCCGAACGCGTCGTCGGGAGGAGGTAATTTTAACTAGACTCCGGATAGGGCACTGTCTTTTTAGCCATCGTCATCTTTTAAGCGGCGATCCTCCCCCTCTCTGTCCCCACTGCTCTCAGCTGTGGACGGTAAGACACCTTTTAATTGAGTGCCCCTATTTTAATCCGTTACGCTCCCGTCTACAGCTACCGCCTGATATATCGTCGATTTTAGCAGATGACACGCGCTCAGCCGACCGCGTTCTCAAGTTTATTAGTGCCAGTGAAATGACGTCAGTCATTTGAAGCTTTTTTGGGGACAACCAACCCCTTTCTGTAGTGGATTTTTAAGCCTTCCTTCTGCTTTTAGTTTCTCCAATTTTATGACTTTGTTCCCATTGCTGCTGGTTTTCAATTTCGGTTTTTTACTGTTTCCTAAGTCACGGACCGGGCGCTAATGACCATAGCAGTTTTGCGCCCTAAAACCAAAACAAGAAAAAGCCTCCACATTGACCCTACGTCTCGAGCGACGCGAACGCGCTGCAGTGCGCCACTCACCCTGATAAGGGCGGCCCCAACGCGCCGGGTACACTAGAAGGTGCCTCGGCGGCTTTGTCAGCGGACGCAGCAAGCGACACCTGGGGTGTGTCAAGCGACGCGCAGACCCTCCGCCGTCGCTGCACCTATAGGCAGCAACCTGGAGGCGGCTGACGGACAACAGGACGCTCAGCTGCTCGCGACCCGCGGCCAGTTTCTCCTGCGCCCGCACACACCCTATCCGTCCTCCTGCTAATATCTGGACGTATAGAGTTGCGACAAATAAAACGGCAATATGCGACTGCACAGTTGCGTCACCATAGCCAGGTTGAGCTGCGATATATATCAACAATTACTTACGAACTATCAAATGACTACGACAACGCCACAATACAGATATTACAATGCAATCGTACCACTGTCTTAGGACAAATGACAACCGCCTGTGCGATGTTACAATATACCGTTATTAAAATTTGATACTGCCCTTTTCTAATTCGTAAATACGCAAAGATCCGAAAAATTTCACCATGCAAGAACGCACACAAAGTAATTTGAATTAAACCTGCGGAACTAATACGAAAAACTGAATATACGACTAGTTTCTGTTACTGCTGTTCGCACACGTCACTTCACAAGCACAGATGAAACTGCACTGGCCTCTGTCTGCTGCTAGCTGACTCTTCGAAATAAACAGCACTGGCTATCCAAAACAACTAATGACTCCACGAATTTATACTTTACAGCTATCAATAAGCAATATTACTCCACTCAAATATGAGAATACTCAAGGATTTTATGTGATTAAATATGCATGAGCACAAACACTTGGAAAGAAATTAAGAATCAAACTACAAGACAAATAAGAAAGCTAAATATGCGACTCGCTGCTGCACTACCGGTGCATTGATACTTCACCAGCGGCTGCTCAAGGGTCACTCACACCTTTCAACTTGCGTGTCACCAAGACCGACTAAAAGTTCTACCAGTAATGTTGATGCCATGGTTATAAAATGCGCCGCCCTGGTCACTGTACGTCCACTTCAGGGGTGGAACACGATGTTCAGAAATAGTATTCTAATTACTAAGATGCAGATCCAATTTCTAAATTTATATATTTGACAGTTCTAAAATCCTTTCTATAACCACTATTGGCTTTAGAATTGACCGTTATTGCACACATCACACATGCAACACAAGTAGATACTCTCTTTGTACAGGTCATAAGCAACATACCGCAAAATACGAAGGAAAAAGCAAGGGGTAACAAAGTTAGAACTAAAAGTAACGTGTTGAATGTAAACATGTACAGAGTTCAGCAGCCCAAAATTAATGTTCAGGGTAGCTTTTCTGCATAGGTGAAGAATCCTAGAATTCCGCTACAGATGAATTCTGGTGGTGGTACGAAAATAGCCCAGTCCTCTTAGTGCACGGTTACGAATCCGTACAGACCATCGGTGGCTTTAGACACAGCAGTCTGAAAGGCAGTCCAGAGTACTAGAACACTCCCATCACGGTACGATCAGTATCATGAAAGTTCATCTAGTAGATGAATACTGACCTTCCTGCAGTGCAAATATACCTTACTACAGCAATGGGTAAGTCATCTTATGTCCTCTAAATGCAGTGCCCAGTCTGTTGGAATCTGCATGGTAATGCGATACTGATATGAAGAGATGTCTTTTGTAAAGTCTGCTTTTTACAAAGTGATTGTGGCTTGCCTGCATTACTATTTCCTTCTTAGGTAATTCATTTCCATTGTTGGCAATACTTTTGGATTGTGCCTATTGCAAGTACTGCAGGTAAAACAGGATTTTAGTTCTTCGTCACTTCAATTGCTCGTATTGAAGCTCTTAACTACAAATCAAACGATCAAATTCTCTCGAGTTTCCACCGTGTTAAGATGCTTAAAATGTACAAGCTTTCAGCATATTACGCCACGAATCCATGCGTTCGTGTGTCCATATAAAATGTTTGCCCCTGGTATACGTGTTTCTATGATCTGTGAAGGAGAGGGCTCTTCAGATTCGACCGCAAAATGTGCGGATCCAGTTGACAGCTCCCAAGTAGTTGCTGTTGGGCTGGAAAACTGTTACCGCTTCAGTTGCGCTTTACTCACACTGCCAGAATCAGAAAACACATGCTCGTATATATCAGAACGATTCCATTTGTAGCACCAACAGAAGTCTGTTCGTTGCTACACAATGAATGGTTAACTCCAAAATCACAGGTGTGCCTCAGAAACTGGTTCATGTGATATAAATAATTGCTGGTTCCTACTTACATGTTACAATATTCCAATCGTTAAAAGTATTTCATTCCCCCCTGTGTATTAGCAACTGCTAGCTGGTGCCATCACTGAAGTCGTTTTCATCTGTCTTTGCATTGGTCTTTAGAGAATCTTGACATGAGCCGAATATATCTTACATGGAAGGCCCTCCGCTGCTGCTGCTGCTTCAGTCAAAACAGTCTCCGTAGAGTCATCGCTCCAATTTTCTGCTTCTGACAAATATAAACGAAGGCGTGAAAGTACAAATTATATCTGCAGTAATAGAGTAAAACTTCCTAATAAATCAATTACTTGTAGTACTAAAGATTCATTCCACCTTCACTGCTTCACTTCATTAGTATAGGTCCACTACATTGCAGGCACATTTTTGTGCCTGCCTGCTGCATAGTGGTGGATCGTTATACAATACTTCTTTAGAGGTGATGGTTATTGGGTATTACATTTTTAGAACGGCATACTCGGTTTCTCTCTACACATGTACTAATGTATATCACCATGCGTCACATATCTAATATTTGGTTTTGAGCAGAAAAGACTGATTACTAACGCAACTATTCAGATCTGAAAATCCACTAGGTTGATGAGCCTGCAGTCAAATGGTAGTGTGAATTAAAGGTTATTGCATATAAAACACCAGGGACATTACAGTAACTACGTACGCTGCACTCCAGATGTCCTGTCATGATTGATACCGCTGTGTCGTGGAAATCTTTTGCCACACTTGAGCAGGAGCTTGTTGGCTGTAACCATTGTTCGAAAAAGATTGCACTCCTTTCTCTCCAGAATCTGAATAATGGGTTTCACCAGCTAGATACGGCTACTGAATGGAGGTCCTTAATCGCGTAAAATAAGTTCATTTGGAAAGAAGACCCCCACTTACGGTGCACATACCAGCGCAAGAGTGACGGTACTCCCCATTAACTTGCCCATATTTACAAGTGTCTTCGTACACCATTCCCTCTAAATCAACGCTCAGTTGCGTTTACTAGTCCTCGTGTAACGAAAGTGCCTCGCGATCAGACAGCCTAAGTCGCAGTTGCAAGTTCATGTGAACAATCGGTCGCTTGGCTTCACTCCCGATCGGGAAAAGCACCAGCCCCGTAACCGAACTTGCTCCTTCTCCATTGACCATAACATGAACCCTTGCATTTCATCAGCTCCCAATTTCCCTACCCCCAGCACCACGTCACCGAACTTCAGCCGGTGGACCTCGAGTAGCTCCCCAGTACGTCACACACATCTTAGAACACAGACATCTTGTGACATGAAAATACGGTGAAAAAGAAATGTAAATAAACAAGTAAATAGAATTGAACCACCATTCCTCTACTAATAATTCTAAAACTAATTAATGTAAGTTACCCGAAACAATGTCATGTCTACCTACCCTGACTACTATTCCTTTTGACATATGTGCATGATTTACACACACGGATGTATGTTTCTCGCATTTCCACTTGAATGCCGTCGACAACGTTAATATATTATATAAATCTGAGATTTAGAAATGAATTGCTACACAATTTTTAGAAAATGCATGGAGTACTTCCTGCGAAGACCCATTTCATGTACATACCTATTGTTACAGCATATTTCGCAATGCAATTAGTTGCAACAGCTGATAAAGGCTTCTCTGAAATGCCATTATCAGATACTATGTCTACACTTACGTCCTGAAAAACTAATATCATCCGGTCATTTGTGGTTCCTTTGCTTTCTCTGAGAGACGGCTGATCGGGACTGCAACATGAATATTCGCGTAACTTCACACAGTTCATTGCCCAAAGTGTGTCGAACAGTTTCAACCATCTTTGAACACTAAAGCATCATTAGATGCATACAGTTACAAACTATCCTCTTGAAATTAAATGTTAACATTTACAAAAGTAAAGTTGGGGACTTGACTGGCGCTTGTCATAGCTAGATTACGTTGCCCGCTTCACTGCAAGTCCTGAGGTAGGTAGAGGGAGTAGGTAGATGGCTGAGAGACAATGCGTATCGAGAGATCCTGCCGTTAATCGTCGCGGACTGCAGCGAGACATTGCAAATGTGTGGCATCAATGCATGTCGTCCTTTTGGACGATATCATATCTACCTTGTAACAGAGCTTTGTTTACGATTTATAGCTTGTAAAAGCTGGCATTATGAATTAGTTCCGCTTGTAATTACAGTTGGTGCTTCTGTAAATGACTGAATTGTTTGGACTTCCATATCACCTTCAATCTTACTTAATCAATGTTCCTTGTCTGATTTTATTAGTGTTAGTCTTTTCTGTGTCCTCATAGCTCCAGACAGCACTTTGCTCCAGCTAGGTATAGGTTATACCAGCCCTTTCCGCTTTTACGTGTACGTAATGCTTACTACTTAAAGGCAGACACTTACCCTACTAGTCCGTCAGATGTCCATACATGAGCTTCATGCCTGTCTTGTTGGAACCTATTATCGTTTGTTCTCCCTCCGTTGATACGCACACACAGCACAGTGAAGTTTTGTACAGCAATTGTTGCAAGCGTTCACCGAAAGGGAACAATCCATGGCGTTCAACAGCATAAACTTGCTGTTAAGCTCCTTCGCCACTTTGGTCTTCCCACAGCACTGTGGACTGTCGGCTACTGTTCACGCTTCTGGGGATTGTTGTGGCCGTTGAACGTGAACTCCCATTAGACAAAGCGAAGTACTCTCGTAAGTAACGAGTCTTCCTCTCAAATCTTGCGACATGGCAAGAGTCGGGTGGTCCCTTCATTGGGGTTCCATATACGCCGTATTTTTAATTACCATTTGACCTAACCATTGTTTCTTACAGTTCACTGCGCTGAATAGTAAACACATGAAAAAGACCACGTCAAACTTAAGACGCAGTGGTCTGCGTCATTATAGAGGTGTAAATGACAAAGCAGAAGAGATTTTGCTGCAATGAAAGCGTAAGGGTAATCCTACAGTTGATGTAACTGTACACGTGGTATACTAACAGGTTGGTGGTTGGGGACATTTGGAGTACAACGAAGCAGCAAATTCCCGGTGATTGGAGTATTAGTGGTCCTAATTTACTGCGCATACGATGTACATAAGACGGTTACTGAATAAAGTTCATACGTCATTAAAAAATAATTCTTGCAACTAGTACTTCCACTCGGCTTTCGCGTGGTAAGATTCCCTAACACGCATCCATGTCAACAGAGCTAAAATTTCTAGTTGGGTAAATGCTTCTGCAATAAATGTTTGTTCCGCAGTCTCAGAATGTGATTAAATATACATCAAAACTAAACTTACTTGCTTTTACTCTCGACAAGAAGCGCTTGAGGTGGGACGACCGTGGCAGATATCAACAGCCTTGTTCTTCTTCGGTTTACACAGTAGTTCAAGCGCCTCGTTCGCTGGGTTCTTCGTCCTACATGCCTTAATGCACCATGTATGTACTGACATCGTCAAGATCCTTAACAATTTCCTTTTTGTTAGGAGATAACTACCGTGAAAGTACTACTAGCAATACCGAGACAGTGTGAATGCCATAGCTGCACACTTTAGCTAAACGTTGCGTTTGTATCATAACTAATATGTCGCTCAACAAAATCATAGATCTTGTGCTCAGTTTTGTCTCAAAAACCGAAGCCAGAGGTGTAATTTTGGTTGTAAGCGAACAATGAGCTATTCATGCGGAACTCATAAGCGGCTGACAGGTTGCCACAGCCCTGATGTTGTTGTATGTGCCAAAGCTATTTAACGATACTAGTGTCCAATGCGTGAAGAGCGTGTAAGGCGAAGTTCAGGAATCGGTAATGTGTGGAAGGTCGGCTAGGAACGCTGTAACGAACAACCTGTGACTACGAAGGGATCTATAAACGCTGCAACCGGGGTTTCACCGGGCAAGTAATAAGCTCCAGATGGGTAAGATCGATTTGTCACTTTTTAGAGAAATATTTATCCCGTCCACTATCCCCAGCTTAAACATCATTAGCCCCGTCCTTAAGCTCTTAACGACGTTGAAAGAAACTTTGAAATGGGTTCCATTAAGGCAAATCGTGCACATAAACCGTACCAAGCCACAAAGTAAAACTCCTTTAATCCCTCCCCGAAAGGGATTCCACAATCCAATAAGAAACTCTGTGCGTGTGTGCGGGCGCACCCATTGGAATAAATTAAATTCTGTGCTGAGAACCAAATGTTCGTAACCCTTTGTCTCCAGTCAGACGAAAGACTAAAATCAATCTGTAGCTGTGGTAGAGCCTTCTGCTATAAATTTGTCTACCCCACACGCGCCCTTACTAGTGTCACGAAGGGCTCACCTTTCACCCCCCAAAACAGCAGATACTAACAAAACAGTGTACGGCTGAATAAAACACACTCCGAAACGCTCTTTCCACACGATAACTTCAGTCGTTCTGTAATAAGTTTTTCATCTTATTAACTGCTTGCTAGGTTCACGTGCTTGGGTCGGATGGTATTGCCCAAACTGCAAAACAATTCGGAGGCCTTAACTTTTCAATGCGATATGGCCCGCAGCTGCGGTGTATTTTTTGAATGATTACTTAAAGCCTTCAGCTGCCATTTTCATTATTTCCTGTACGATTGTCCAATTTCGGCCTTATTCTATTTTCAAGTATCTAAAACGGAAGTTTGATACATTGGATACATTAGTGACACTTGTGATTTTCACGTAGGGACAACTCGTGCCTGTAGATTTACTAGGCGGATTGTAACTTACTTCAGGGATGATTATTTTGGTAACAGATTGTCATACATCGTTGCTCCATCATACGATGCTCATAAATTAGTTCGAGGTTTTAAAGCTATTTTAGGAGCACGTTACTGTCGAGGTGCTCCTGCAAAGCACTGAAATTTAACGTATTTAACAAGAGGAAGATTGCAGTCATTTTACAGAATTTTGCTACTTGACTTGCATATACTCCGTTCTCACTTACATTTGTCGTTCATCATTGGTGTGAATATGATTATTGGTCAGAGGACGGGGCTTAAAACCCGAACCACACGCCACTGTTACGCACTAATGAAGGACTGGGTCCCTTACTTAGATTGCACATAACTCATTAAGGTCAATCCAACACATTTATTTCAAATAACATAAATAAAGTTACATTTCAATCTGTCTGACATTAAACAGGAATAAGAAACAATTTCAATATCAGCTGATTTAGTGCATGAAGCGCGAAATAAGCCAGTAACCTGATAAACTAAACAGTTCTCCGTAATTCGAAAGGAGAAAAACAAAATTGAATCAATACACCCCACTGACAAATATCCAAAAAACCTTATAATACTACTCAAAAGAATACACCGAAGTGGAGAGCAGTCATTCACCCGACAGACCACTTTAAAATAAGTTCACTAACACAGCTATGTGCTCCAGAAAACTGCAAGACATTAAATACACTTCATCTGACGAATACAAATACTCATTAACATTACGCCACTCCTGTTTGAACTGCAGTGTCCAAAAGAAACAGGCGCTTATTCTGAAAGAACAATTATTTTTACATGTCTAAATTACTGCATTAAGGAATTCCAAATGATGTCCAATCGAAACCCCCCCCCCCCCCCTTTCAGTTGAGGCACTAATATTTCACGTTTCTAGGCGGAGGCTCAGCCAGAAATACAGAATGGCATAAAAACAGTTTTGCTGTGAAATCTTACAGGACACCAGGAAGCAGTAACAGACGAGGGGTCATCACCCACAAATAGCACAGGCTGGGAGCACATCCTACGAGAACTTGTTCACACTATGCTCACTACAAACTGTAGACATTCCGGCCGAACATCCGCTTGCGGTGGCTGCGAGAAGGACGAAGCAACCAACAGGCCCACGCCGTGCTTCTCAGACAGACACCTCAATTTGTACAAACACCTAGGCTAACACTAACTCCGGACTCCCCTCTCACTGCGACGCTTGGCAGAGTTTATATGAAATGCCTTCCAGGCAACCAGTAACCGCCGCAGGAGTTTCACGATTAGCAAACGGCCCCAGCGTAACAGGCATCACACACGTGCTTACGCCCGAGCCCCCACTCCGCCAGCCTCACCCGCCGCCCCAGACACTGCCTCTCGCCGTCCCGCGCTCCCCAGCCGAAAACGCAAAGATGCTCATGCCCGGGGACGCGCCAAAGATAACAAGCCGATCGCTGATGATCGACCAGCGATCTGGTTCAGCTATGTAATTTCTTTAAAATAACTTGTAAATACTTGTTCTGTTACTGTAGGAGCACTTCAGTTTTGAATAGTTGGTAGAACGATCTTACGCATCACATTTACCACAGTATTCCAATGAGAGAGTATTGATAACGACCTGAGTCTGGTAAAATTTGCTTTATGGTTGCTTCGTGTTTGACACCAGTGACACTAATTAATTAGTGTGGCGATGATTTCACTTTTATGCTTCTGTAACTCTTATCCCTATAACTGGTAGAAAGTTGTTTGGGAATTTCTCATTCCGCAGGTCTTTCTGCTCATTTAAAACATCGAAATCAACACACACCTAAAAGATAAATTTCTTCAATTACATCTATGACTTTTCCTGTCTGTACCTTAAGTACTATTCGAAGTGATGTTCATGTTAGGTATGTTGGTGTCTAAGTGTGCGGCAAATGTGGATGGGCTATTGTCGCTTATTGTCGTGTGTTCTTCAAATTTTGTGCTAAATTTCCTTCCTATTTGCCCAAAATTTTATATTGGACATTTTTCAGTTATAATGCGCCTAGTATATCTACATATGTGACTTGTTCCTACATAAAAATCACAAGGTTCACTCATGTATCAAACGTATGAAACTTCCGTTTCAGATACTTGAAAATGGCCTAAGGCCGAAATTCTACCATCGAACAGAAAATAATGAAAATGGCAGCTAAAGGCTTGAAGAAATAATTCAAAAAATTTCAGACAGTTGCTCGTAACCTTAAGGTGCGGCTATGGCTGGCTGTTAAGGCTATAAACACTTAACAGATGCGTTGCCCTTACCGATACCTGGCGACAAATAAATATACGTGGAACACTGGCCATTTCAAACGTCGGCATTGAAGCAAAAATGCTTCTAGATGAGTTCCACACGTTCCACACGAGCAACACATCACTGATGCGTGATAACGGGCTCCACAGTAGAGACGACTTGGAGGCAAGCAAGAATGCGCATACCAGTAATGCAGACCACACCGCAACGTCTGTTCCATAAGAATGTGATAAAGACTGTTGAATGATAAATCTCAACTGTTGTACCACTAAGTTAAATAACAGTTCACTTGCTATAAAAGGTAAAAAAAATTGTATCATGGAAGGCTATATGCAGTGATAATCCCCCATTCTCTTCCTCCACCTGCAGGTCTGGTTTCCAATATAGTTCGGTGTTGACAGACCTGATCTGGAGCCCTATCTAACACCCATCTCTGATTCCACACACTCCGTCGGTTCATGGTGAATACTCGTAGAAGGAACCCAATTCCTGATAGATACAGAATTACTAGTGATAAAGGTAAAATTTTTGTTGGAGGCGCACCATGTTAATTTTCCTTCTACACAGTGCATGATACTTGCTTTCCGCACCCTCCGCTGGCATCCTCAATTTTATAAATGGGACCTGTACTATAGAAGACGCCGGCGGCCATTTGCAGCAACAAGCATCAATACTCAAACTAAGGTTTCATTCGGTGGTTTTTATCAAGTTAGAATTAGAATAGTATTATAATGAAGTTTTAATACCACCTTACAGAGTTTATTAAATGAAATATGCCCATGAGTGGGACATAGACAGGTGATTAACTGAAATACGCGTACCAAATACTCTGTGAAACAAGGGAATATGGTGTGGCTGGGAGAAGTCACTGTAACATATTTATATAATAACACAATCACATTTATTCAATAAACAATACCATCTCAAATATTCCCTCTCACTTATCACGGAATGCTGGCGTGATACAAATAGTATCATATCTAAGTAAACTTAGTTAAACATACGGCTAACATGTGCCGTGAATCGACAATGACTACCGCTTGCACATTTCTATCGTCATTTAGACACTCACACACTCCCCCTGCGGGTCCGTGGGTTAGAATAGGCCGCGGTATTCCTGCCTGCCATAAGAGGCGACTAAAAGGAGTCCATCCCCCTCAACGGGGTAGATAGCGCCTGCGTCCGGAGACGGACGGTACCACGACCTATATTTGTGGTCTTTTTGGTTTTTCACTTCTCGTTTCTTCCTTCCTTTGGTTGGTTCCTTTCTTTGTTCTTCTCCATCTCACTGTCTTCCTTGCCGTCTTTTCCTTGCCGTCTTTTCCTTGCCGTCTTTTCCTTGCCGTCTTTTCCTTGCCGTCTTTTCCTTGCCGTCTTTTCCTTGCCGTCTTTTCCTTGCCGTCTTTTCCTTGCCGTCTTTTCCTTGCCGTCTTTTCCTTGCCGTCTTTTCCTTGCCGTCTTTTCCTTGCCGTCTTTTCCTTGCCGTCTTTTCCTTGCCGTCTTTTCCTTGCCGTCTTTTCCTTGCCGTCTTTTCCTTGCCGTCTTTTCCTTGCCGTCTTTTCCTTGCCGTCTTTTCCTTGCCGTCTTTTCCTTGCCGTCTTTTCCTTGCCGTCTTTTCCTTGCCGTCTTTTCCTTGCCGTCTTTTCCTTGCCGTCTTTTCCTTGCCGTCTTTTCCTTGCCGTCTTTTCCTTGCCGTCTTTTCCTTGCCGTCTTTTCCTTGCCGTCTTTTCCTTGCCGTCTTTTCCTTGCCGTCTTTTCCTTGCCGTCTTTTCCTTGCCGTCTTTTCCTTGCCGTCTTTTCCTTGCCGTCTTTTCCTTGCCGCCTTTTCCTTGCCGCCTTTTCCTTGCCGCCTTTTCCTTGCCGCCTTTTCCTTGCCGCCTTTTCCTTGCCGCCTTTTCCTTGCCGCCTTTTCCTTGCCGCCTTTTCCTTGCCGCCTTTTCCTTGCCGCCTTTTCCTTGCCGCCTTTTCCTTGCCGCCTCGGCGTTTGAGACAGTCTCTCCCCTCTCTTCCTTTTCCTCTTCTTCCTTCTTGCCTGTGCGCGCCTGAAGGCCGACCCACGCGTTCGCACGCGTAGCTGGTGACGGGGTAACGCGTAATTCCCCGCCCTGGGTAGACAAGTATGGCACGCACGTACCCCCTGCTAAAGGCCAGGCCCGGGGAGGGGTGATTGCCTGAGCTGATACCTTCTGACCATGCCGATTGGTCCCTCCGTCTTTTTCTCGGGAGGTGTGACCTGAGGTGTAAACATTCACCTAAGGCGGGAGTGCCCTCTGAGAGGGTCCCTATAAGGAAGGAGCGCGCCATCGGAGACGCTGGCAATCATGGGGGATTCCTCCGCAATGGATTCTTCTTCTCTCTCGACTTCTGCCCACAAACGGAAACATGACCAGTCACCAGTGACAAAAGTACTACCGCCTGCCCCACAGTTCGTCGTCGTTTCTCGATCTGAGGACGGAAAGGATTTCTCCTCTGTCAACCGTTTCGTTATCCAGAAGGGCGTAGATGCCATAGCCAGATCTGTCAAGTCGTGTACCAGGTTCCGTAATGGTACCTTGTTACTAGAAACTGAGAGCGCCTTTCAGGCACAGAAACTGCTTCGAGATTCGTCTCGTGGTGTGGTCTATACTAGATCCCTCGACGGATTGACTGACGAGGAGATTCAGTCTTTCCTCGCTGAGCAGGGCATGACGGCTGTCCATAGGGTCATGAAAAAGGTCAACAATGACCTTGTACCGACCCGGACACTTTCCTTGGCCTTCGATAGTGTTCAGCTGCCATCGCGCATCAAAGCGGGCTACGAGGTTATTTCTGTTGGCCCCTATGTCCCGACACCTACGCGCTGCTACCAGTGTCAGCGTTTCAATCACACTCGCCAGTCTTGTTCCAATGCGGCTAAATGTCACTTTTGGCAGGGATGCCCATGAGGGTGACTGTCCACCTCCGTCTCCTCGTTGTGTAAACTGTCAGGGTGACCATGCCGCATCCTCCCGCGACTGTCCTGTCTATAAGGAAGAACGCTGTATCCAAGAAATTCGGGTCAAAGAGAAAGTGTCCACCTCGGCTGCTCGCAAGCTATTGGCTAGTAGGAAGCCCACGCTGCTCCCAGCGGGGAAATACAGTACTGTCCTCGCCTCTCCTCGGACTACCAGGGAGGTGGCAACCCAGACATGCGATCTGACCTTCAGCACTACGGTCGTCCATTCGGCCAGTGCTAAGATCGCGATCGACGTCCCCTCCTCCTCCCATCACCCCACAGACACAAGCCCCTTCATCAGCTTCTGCTAAGACGAAGACCCAGAAGTCAGGTGCACGGGCCTTCAAGAAGGAACCGTCCCGTGCAGACTTCCTACGTACCTCAACCTCCCAGCCATCGACCAGTACTTCCACCAAACGACCTTCCAAGAAGGCTCATAGGAAGCACAGTTCTCCTTCTCCGCCACGGCGCATTTCTTCTTCTGCGCCACCCAGCGGTTGCCGCCCCAGGCCGTCATCCGTTTCGCCTGGCCGCACCGCTGGTAGCCGAACATCGGGCCGTTCACCTGCAGAGGAAGCTCCCCCTCCCGGCCATCTTAACAAGATTGCCGATGAACCTATAAACCCAATGGACAATGACTGTCCGCCTATTGATAGCGGCGGCAGTGCTCGCTCGAAGCCAGGCCCTCAGCGGCCTTCGAGGTGACCCCTTCTCTCATCTTCCTTTTCTTCTTACGATGGCACTTATTCACTGGAATATTCGCAGCATTCGCTCCAACCGAGAGGACTTGAAGTTGCTGCTCCGCTTGCACCGTCCGCTCGTCGTAGCCCTCCAGGAAACGAAGCTACGCCCATGCGATCAAATTGCCTTGGAACACTAAACCTCTGTGCGTTTTGACCTACCCCCTGTGGTAGGTATTCCGGCCCATGTAGGGGTTATGTTGCTGGTCCGGGATGATATTTACTACGATCCCATCACATTGCACACCGGCCTGCAGGCAGTTGCCATCCGAATTACTCTCCCCACTTTTACATTTTCCATTTGTACCGTTTACACTCCCTCGTCATCTGCCGTTACCAGGGCAGACATGATGCAGCTTATTGCTCAGCTACCTTCACCATTTTTGTTAACTGGAGACTACAATGCCCACCATCCCCTTTAGGGCTCTCCAGCATCCTGCCCGAGGGGCTCCCTGTTAGCCGACCTTTTCAACCAGCTCAATCTTGTCTGCCTGAATACTGGCGCCCCCTACTTTTCTTTCGGACACGTCTCACACCTATTCCCATTTAGACCTCTCTATATGTACTACCCAACTTGCATGCCGGTTTGAGTGGTATGCACTTTCTGATACATATTCGAGCGACCACTTCCCGTGTGTTATCCATCTCCTCCATCATACCCTCTCTCCGTGCTCATCTAGTTGGAGCATCTCCAAAGCAGACTGGGGGCTCTTCTCTTCCAGGGCGACCTTTCAGGATCAAACCTTCACAAGCTGCGATCGTCAGGTCGCACACCTCACGGAAGTCATTATAACTGCTGCTGAATATTCCATCCCTCACACTACTTCTCCACGTCGCGTACCGGTCCCCTGGTGGACCGCAGCATGTAGAGACGCTTTACGTGCTCGTCGACGTGCTTTACGCACCTTTAAACGCCACCCTACAGTGGCGAATTGTATCACTTATAGACGGTTACGTGCACAGTGTCGTCGTATTATTAGAGAAAGCAAGAAAGCCAGCTGGGTTGCTTTCACAAGCACCTTCAACAGTTTTACTCCTTCTTCTGTTGTCTAGGGTAGCCTGCGCCGGCTATCTGGCACTAAGGTCCACTCACCAGATTCTGGCTTGATGGTCACGAATGACGTGCTTGTGGCCCCTGAGGATGTCTCCAATGCCTTCGGCCGCTTTTTCGCAGAGGTTTCGAGCTCCGCTCATTACCACCCTGCATTCCTCCCCCGCAAACAGGCAGAGGAGGCTAGGCCACCTAACTTCCGCTCCTCGAATCTTGAGAGTTATAATGCCCCATTCACCATGCGGGAACTCGAAAACGCACTTGCCCGGTCACGGTCCTCCGCTCCAGGGCCTGATTCTATTCATATTCAGATGCTGAAGAACCTTTCTCCTGTGGGTAAAGGTTTTCTTCTTCGTACTTATAATCGCATCTGGATTGAGGGACATGTTCCCGCATGCTGGCGCGAGTCTATTGTTGTCCCGATTCCTAAACCGGGGAAGGACAAACACTTGCCTTCCAGTTATCAACCCATCTCGCTTACCAGCTGTGTCTGTAAAGTGATGGAGCGAATGGTTAACTCCCGCTTGGTTTGGCTGCTCGAGTCTCGACGCCTACTTACCAATGTACAATGTGGATTTCGTAGGCGCCGCTCTGCTGTTGACCATCTGGTTACCTTGTCGAACTTCATTATGAATAACTTTTTGCGGAAGCGCCCGACCGCGGCTGTGTTCTTTGATTTGGAGAAGGCTTACGACACCTGTTGGAGGGCGGGCATTTTCCGCACCATGCATACGTGGGGCCTTCGCGGTCGCCTCCCTCTTTTTATTCGTTCCTTTTTATTCGTTCCTTTTTATTCGTTCCTTTTTATTCGTTCCTTTTTAATGGATCGACAGTTCAGGGTACATGTGGGTTCTGTCCTGTCCCACCTTTCGCCAGGAGAATGGGGTGCCACAGGGCTCAGTTTTGAGCGTCGCTCTCTTCGCCATAGCGATCAATTCAATAATGGATTGCCTCCCAGCTGATGTATCCGGCTCCCTTTTCGTGGACGATTTTACCATCTATTGCAGCGCGCAGCGTACGTGTTTCCTGGAGCGCTGTCTTCAGCGTTCTCTTGACCGTCTTTACTCCTGGGGTGTCGCCAATGGCTTCCGTTTTTCTGCCGAGAAGACGGTCTGTATTAAGTTCTGGCGCTACAAAGAGTTTCTCCCACCGTCCTTACGACTCGGTCCCGTTGCTCTCCCATTCGTGGAGACAACAAAATTTTTAGGTCTTACATTTGACAGGAAACTTAGCTGGTCTCCACATGTGTCATATTTGGCTGCCCGTTGTACCCGTTTTTTAAACGTCCTCCGTGTTCTCAGTGGTATGTCGTGGGGAGCGGATCGAACCGTCCTACTTCGTCTATATCGGTCGATCGTCCGCTCCAAGCTGGACTATGGGAGCTTCGTATACTCCTCTGCACGGCCATCCATCTTACGCCGCCTCAACTCCATACAACATCGGGGTTTACGACTTGCGATCGGAGCGTTTTATACTAGTCCCGTCGAGAGTCTTCATGCTGACGCTGGCGAATTGCCACTCACCTACCGGCGCGATATACTGCTTTGTCGGTATGCCTGTCGGCTACTGTCAATGCCCGACCACCCGTATTATCGTTCCTTTTTTGACGACTCTCTCGACCGTCAATATGGATTGTATGTCTCTGCCCTGCTACCCCCAGGAGTTCGCTGTCGTCGCCTCCTTCAACACCTTAATTTTTCACTCCCTGCCACCTTTTGAGTGGGCGAGAGCCACACGCCACCTTGGCTCCAGGCTCAGGTTCGCGTTCATCTTGACCTCAGCTCGCTCCCAAAGGAGGTTACCCCCGGTTCGGTCTACCACTCCCGCTTTGTCGAACTTCGTTCGAAGTTCATTAATATGACCTTCATTTATACAGATGGCTCTAAGACCAATGACGGGGTCGGGTGTTCTTTTATTGTTGGGGCACAAAGTTTCAAATATCGGCTGCATGGCCATTGTTCAGTCTTCACAGCTGAGCTCTTTGCCCTCTACCAGGCTGTCCTTTACATCTGCCGCCACCGACATTCTGCATATGTCATCTGCTCCGATTTCCTGAGCGCTATCCAGAGCCTCGGTGATCCGTACCCGGTTCACCCTTTCGTACACCGGATCCAACGCTCTCTTCAGCAGCTGGTGGACGTCGGTTCTCCGGTTCGCTTTATGTGGGTTCCTGGCCATGTCGGTATCCCTGGGAACGAAGCTGCAGATGCCGCGGCCAAGGCTGCGGTCCTCCAGCCTCGGACAGCTTCTTGTTGTGTCCCTTCGTCGGATTGTAGCAGGGTAATTTGTCGGCGCATTTTTTCGCTGTGGCATGCCGATTGGGCCGCACTTACGGACAAGCAGCTTCGGGCCTTGAAACGTCTTCCCGCGGCTTGGACGTCCTCCTCCCGCCCTTCTCGGCGGGAGGAGGTCGTTTTGGCCCGGTTACGAATTGAACACTGCCGGTTCAGCCATCGCCATCTGCTGACGGCTGCGCCGGCGCCGTCGCCGTTTTGCCCATGTGGGCAATTGCTGACGGTCCGCCACATTTTGACGTCCTGTCCGGAATTTTAACACACTGCGTCTTGATCTTGGACTGCCATGTACTCTAGATGCCATTTTAGCGGATGACCCACGAGCAGCTGCTCGCGTTCTTCGTTTTATCAACTTGACACACCTCTCTAAGGACATTTGATTATGCTGTTTTTTTTTAATCCTATGCCTGTCAGTCTGTCTTTTATCGTGTTTTTCCTTTTAGTTGTTGTTTTACACTTGTACCTCGCGGTGCATTCTTAACGTAGTCTGGGCGCTAATGACCATTGAAGTTGTGCGCCCTAAAACCACAAAAAAAACGCTCACACACTAACGTTCACTCTATTTATTTTATCTAACAGATAAAAGAGGAAGGTTCCCATACACCAATTGGGACTACATTGGGAGAGAGCACATGGTTCCAACTAACTTAAATTCGGAGAAGTCCCGTCTTCACGTTTAACTAACACCTCGAGTTTTACTGGATATTATGAAGGAACAATTAAATCACACGCGTGAATTTACGTAGAAGATCCAGCTCGATCACGAAAAGTGATTACGTCGAGCTGAAGCTTCTCACCAAGAAATGCACGGGGTCTGCGGACCACGTGTTGCCAATCTCTCGACAATCAGTAGTAAATAAACACATTTAAATAAAATACACTTTACATATATACTTCACACTCTCACTGAAATTCAAATTGAGCAATTCTGAGTATTACTCAGCAATGAGCGCCTGTTCACTCCCAAGTGGAGTGAACACAAATTTCCATGAAATTACTTTGCAAATAAATCATCTCCCTCTCTCTCCTAACCGAGATGATTCTAGGAAATACCATTGTGGCTTTCCTCAGCAGGGAAGCTGCTTCCAAGTTCAAAGTGAACATGGAATTCAAAATCTTCGCTAACTATCGGAGCGATAGAGCAGAGCGTGCTTACTCACCCAGGTCTTCCCAGCAACAACCCGGATACGGTCTCCCTCGTCCGGGTCCACACATCGTGGCCGCATGGACTCAGAGATACCGCACACGGTTATTTGCCAACCTAACGATCGCTAATGACGCGCGTGGAGCTAATGCCTCTCTGGTCGAGTGCAGTCGCCCTCTACTAGATTCGAGGTTGGCTACACTTCCACTATGCCTATAGCACACCCACAGCCGACATCTCACGCATACCTCATCATACGTTCGCATTCACACTCTGCAGACAATTACCATATCTAATATTAAAATGATCGTCTATATTTAAATAACCCTATCTTACTAATTACCATCAGGCTCTTCCCTGAGTGTCAGAAGGGCACTGAGGTGTCTTCAGTTGTGGGGTCGAGCCACGTAGCGGCTTGCATGGAGCCGTTACAACAGTCATAGCATGATGTTGGTGTCGAAGGAAAGTTTCGAATCCACTAAATGTACTCTCAACTTCTTTAGATAGGCGTAAGGTGTCAATCCAAAATTCTTAGAGACTCCACACAGCTGCCTGGACACATTGACTCTGGCACTGGTGTATCCTCTTCATTGCTATGTGCATCCACGTCATTATAAGAAACAGCAGCCTCCATAAGCTGTCAGGTTTCTTATTAGTGGATACAGTGCAGATGTCGCGTGCTGGGGCCTACAAGTAGCTAACATAGTCACAGCGGCCCAGTCACGATGCCCTGTGGAGTGCCTTCATCCGCTAATCATCTGAGCAAATGTACGCCTCCACGCACTGAGTGTGCCCTAACCTCCTACAGGGTCCCAGACCACATTCACCTCCTCCGTAGTGCACTCGTTAGTTAAAACTACGCGCTGAAGGAAGCTCCGACCAGCCATTGGCAATGATGTTTGTGTTTGCTTCCTGTACACAGTTCATCGCATTAGGTCTTCGTAAGGTATACTAACGCTTTAAAGGTTCAGATACTTCCCAATGCACCAGAGCTCTACGGAATGCCAACAGACGCTGAGAAATTTCGTAGTACGTGATTAGTAATTTCCAGTGCAACAGTTAGGCGTAAAACAACAAACCAGCCGCAACAAACATCTGTTAGTGGCAGGATTTAATAACATTTCCTGCTGAATTCAAATGACGTCTCAATTGTTAAAGCATACTGACTCCCGCAGTACAAACTCAAAATGAGTGTGCTGCAGCACGGTTCGTTGATTCCGTTCTATGCAAAACGGAAAAGTCATGCTTTTGACGTAGCAGTTAGTAATACTTAACCGAACTTACAGCAGATTTCCAATAACACTGTTTCAACATTTCATATCCAACCTCAAATTGATCTTCAAAAACGCAAAGTACTTCAGTGTTGAGTTCCGAACAAGGGAGACAATTTTTTTGCGAAGGGAGTTAGCTGAGGTGATCGCTAAGACAGAAATATGTAGAAATAGTACCGACAAGAGATATTACTTAAATACTGGTGCTACGAAAAGCTTGGCAGCAAAAATTATTTTCAGTTACAGATGTAGACGATTTTCTTCAAATTTCTGCGAAGCGATGTACCAAAACATAAGTGGCAGGCTGGATGCGGCTTCTTAATTCATAGTTCTAAGATGTTGGATTGAAATTTTTGAGTGTCCACACTGACGTTTTCACCTTTGTTAGCGTTACCCCCGACACCATTATAATGCAAACTGCATCATTCGAGAGACACATACTGCGCTTTCACAGGTTACAAATGTCATAAATGGGCTGAGGAAATTTTAGGTTAAGCCACTGAAACTGAAAACGTAATTTATTAAATTGCGAGAAGTTTACCTTTCTATGAAAGATACATAAATGAAAAATGAGATCGCCCCACGCTGGGCAACAAAAATACGTTGAGCAGAGAACGCCTTGTGCTGTCCGGCATAAATTGATGCGAGTATCTTTCTGCCCCACATAGGGAGGAAATAAATGACATCAATAAGAAGTTGAAATTAAAAATCAAAATGTGCAGAGCTTACGGAATTTATACGCCAATGGAACGTTGTTTAGGTGAATAAAAGACGAAACGACTTCATTTAAGTAAGTTTCACACAAAAATAGTTAAAAAATGAAATCCCATGGTCAATTACACGGAACACCGCAATTCATTATAAAGCTTCTTAGCGTGATGCCTGAAGCACCTTTGGTTCGTGCTTCGTCTATGAACCTGCTGGCGTTCGTTATTAAAAAACTTCTTCGCTGTGCACCAAATATTTCTTCAAGCAGGCTAACTTTTCCGGCAGTTCTTCATATTCACACGCCTCCTTGTGCGAGATCTTGGTGCTTTGTGTTAAGACACCGTTAGTGAAGTCAGGGTCTTCAAATTCTCGACACCTTCCTGCTGCTTAAAGCGGGTAAAATGGCTATAGCGTGCCACAGGGCATTCGCCTCCACTGGCGCTTTCTTCACGCTTTTGTCTAGGCAGCAGTTGCCCATCAGTTACGTTCTGTTCTGGGCCGCAAAAACAACTGCCATGCGCGCCCATTTCAGAGCCGAAGAGGGAACTAAAAGCGACTCCACGTTAAGCCCAATCGCAGGAAGGAAAGACAACTAAAAAATGGGACTGCTTCTTCAAGAAACGGCAATAAAATAGGCGATGAAGGCAACGTAGGTCCTGATCAAAATAATAAATGTCTTTCGGCATTTTGCTACGACGGTTAAAAAACAACTGGGCCGACAGGCCGCGCGTCGGTAGCTAAAACGGCCGGTAACTGGGAGTGCAAACATAAATTGGAACGTAAGTGGTTAAAAAAGAGCATTGCGTCAGGAAATGGTGAGCCGTAGAAGGTTGTGCAAAATGAGCAAAGTGGTGGATCACCAGTTAACAAACGGCGACGACTCAAGACAGTACCCAATACGCAAACTAGCTAGATTGATCTGCTCGCTGCGAGAAGGGCGAGAGGTGGTCGGCGAAGACGCTGGGAGGTGTTTAATTCACCGAACCTTGTTCTCATGAAGGGAAGACACGTAGTGATGCCAAAGGGACACCACCTGCTGACAAAGCAACACAGAGATCATGGGGAGAACTTGAGATGCCGGGGTACGAGGCCTGCAGCCTCCACAGCGGTCTCGTTTCCCGCCAGACCGGCGTCACCAGGAATCCACATAAACATCAGTGGCTTCATAAAGTGTGAACGAGTGACATCTTTCCTGGACCTACCGCAGTAAGGGATAGGCGGTCTACTGCACACGGAGGCTCTGAAAGGCACTGAGAGACTCCGAGCAGATGACGGCGATTAGACCTGTGTCACCCGATGTACAGTGTGGCCTGATACAGGGTGAAGAGATCCGCTGTAAATACCGAGCAGTGTTCTGGAAGCCGATACTGAAAAATACCTGTGCCAATCACGAAGGCGCACCCGACACAAACGTCAGTCGGTCAGAGCCATCCGTGTACATAAAGGTACTATCTCGAAGTTCCGTGTGAAGGTCATGGAACTTAGTGATAGAGCATGGCTGGAATATGTTCTTATGTAGCGAATGAAGTCAAAAGGGAACACGGGCGGCCACATCCAGCCAACGTGGTGAAGGATTCAGACCCACTGCATCAGTTCTCGGTACGCTTCTTTGTCCGCCAGCCTCTTCATAAGGTTACCTTACGCGAGGCTATGGAGTCCTCCAGCCGACCCCCAGCGTCTTCAACGCTCGGCGTATGACGTCATATTTCAACCTTGCTCTGGACTGCTAGCGCACAAGTACCGGAAGTTACTGTAGCAAACCACGTAGCTAATTGAAACAAATTTAGACGCTAAGCATGTGGCTAGAAAGGTAACAATGCAACAGGGCTGAAATCCTACCGATGAACAAAATCAGGCTGAGCTTTCATGATCATGCTCCACAATACTGTCTAAAATACCTAGGCCCAGCGAGAAAGCGAGGTAATGGCTGCAAAACTAAGACTACACTGAATTAATATGGATTGGTGGACCCATTATTCTTGCTGGGTATTTATTTCTATCAGAGGAGTATGGATCAGAAAGTACTGATCACTCACATCTGTGCTGCCAAAGACTACACTGGAAGTAATTGGTTACCTGTGCAGCTCTCGCTGTGTGGAAGAAGGGCCTGATATAACGCTTTGGAAATATTGAGTTTAAATGCCGCTCTGAAACTGGCATAAAGTTTCACTTGGCGGCTATAACAATTTACACCAGAAAGTTCTGAACCTGGTACATTCAGGTGTGTGAAAGTTAAGCTTTTTAACAGTTAAAAACGTGCAGGAACTTTAAATGAACCCAGGGAGAAAAACAAATTGGATAGTAACAATGAAACAAAACCGGCAGAACCACACTTAACTATAGCAGGAATAGAGATCGTAAATTACAGCTGTACAACGCACGGTGGAGCTGGTACCAACAAGTCATTTCACTGCGAGCCCGCTCGAAGTTCGTGCTACCCTATTTCTTTCGCGCGTCCTGACGTGAACAGCTGGCGAAGTTAACCCTTTTCCTAAAGATAGCTGTCAAAACTGGAATGCATCTGAAAACATAACCCTCTGCTAACAAATGTCAAAACACTGCACAATTCCGTACACAGCGAACAATCGAAAACACCACAAACGTCGACAGACTACGGTACGCCTTACATTGGTCCGAAATCTATGTAAATACCACACAATTCTAGCTACGGGAAGAAAACCTTCAGTGGGCACATAGTAAAGTGATAACAGTTCGGCAGAACTTGGAGGATGGCGCAGGTACACAAAACGTCGGACACGAATTCGGGCTAAGAAATAACTGCATAGATACATCAGCGTATGGTGCAACAGCGATAGGCCCACACTTCGTTCGGAGGGGTAGATAATAAAAGCTACAAGGTCGGCGCCGTCAGACGTCGGCTCTGCGGTGAGGTAAGAGCATGGGAGGCCTCTCGCCGCCGGTTTATCGTCGAGTCGCCATCCAATCCGCTCTGATCCCCAAGTCCGACAAGATAAATCAGCCTCCACTGCGAGCGACAGCTGAAAGGAGACACCGTGTTACGATCTTATGAACGCCGAAATGACGCATTATGTGATTGCGGTGTTGGGAATGAACTAATAACGGCTGTATACCGCAAAGGGGACTGGAGAGGTCAACAGCTTTCAGATTTTTACTCCTGTTTATAACAATAGATAAAATGTTTTAAGTTATTTTGCACAACCATCATTTTCATCTCCTTGACAAATACTATTTCACCCATGTAAGGTATGACAGAAATAAAACTACGGGCATTTCACATACTTGATTCCACGATCATTGAGAAGATGAACAGACAATGTGGTAGTTGTCTCCTGCAGCTGGGACCGTCTGAGGTGTGGGCTCCTTTGGCTCATCAACGGTGCAGTGGACTTCCGGTGACAATGCTCAGGGGATTGTGGCTGGAGCGCATTACCAGCGTTGACGGGCTGTCACGTGCTGGAAAGCACGTCAACACGATATCACTAAACGAAAAGACACTCCTACATTCGGCGGCAATGCGACGGAACCAGAAACATCGCCGCTGCTGGTGGCTTGTAGTGCTGACTCTACGGGCGAACGACGACGAGGATACGCAACTGGGTAAGCCCCTCTGCTATGAAAGGCTCATGTAGACCCTACTGCAGGCAGGTGCAGAGAGGACTGTTTCCCACCTACATGTTGTTACCCAGTCAAATTACCCAACTCGGTAGTAAATTTACTAGATTAATGCCGATTGGTCCACACAAACTGTCCACCGTTTTCTGTAAGAAAGTGAAGAGGAATTTGACGTGGCCTAACGACCAAGGTAATATCACATGCATCGTCATTCACTCTGGATCTGTTGGAAATTGGTTTCAGTGATTTTTTTTTTTGGGAAAATCTGAGAAAATAAAATTACGGAGGAAGAAGCAGTTTTGCGACGTCTACTGTTAGAATGACCTTCATAAAACCATGTCGAATACAAAGGCATATACTGGGATGGATTACAGTCGAGGGATCAAATTTCGAAAACATGGTGCATTGACAAGACGGCCGGAAGTCATCAGAAGGTAGGTGAAAGAAGACCTTAACATAAGGTGCACTTCCCATACAGATGGTCCGAAAGAAGCCACCTTATTCCCACCTACGTATTGCACAACTCAGCAATGCTTTTAAACTTACGGGAATAAGGGTCACCCTTAGTAAATCTGTGCCGCTCCACACACTCTGTGTCTAGAAGTACATATTTGTTCACGGCCTCTGGCAAACGAGGCGGCTGACGTTGGAATAATTTTGTGAGAAAGGCCAAAGGTGAGTTGCAAGCCACCCACAGTTTAATGTCTGTTTCGGGGGTGGGCGTGGAGGGTGTACTTCTCGCCGCAAAACTCGCCCCCCGAGGGGCCTCCAGCTGCGTTCTTCCACCCGCGTACTGACGTGTGAGAGAAACTCGTATCAGTCGATACTGTGTGCTCAAACAAGTATCTAATTGATCCCAGAGTTTGTTACAAAGTCTTTTTGGTAAGGAGGACCGTTGCGCATAATGGAGCGTTAAGAAAATGTCCTTGATTTCCTAGTGATTTCCTAGTGATTGGCCTACTCCACCTGGACGACAGAACAGTATTTTGGAAGAATCTATGAAGAGACGACGCGAACAAGTATACCGTCAACTAAAACTCATCGGCGGGTCGTCATCGAAAATCTTAGCATATATGCAAGAGACGTACTAGGTGGTAAACAAACTACTGCGCTCAGGAGGTTGACACCATGGGGTGTCAAATACTACATCATGGTCCACCAAGCCTGTCAAGAGAAGTGACAAAATTTATAGAATGAACATATCACCACGGAATGCATCGGACAATCGCAGAGCTTGGGGATGGGAGAGCTGGCGAGTAGCTCCAGGCAGTGAGGTGGCAACCAGTGTTACTACTTTCGTACCAAGCCAGTGTCGAGAGCTGCTGGTTTGCGTGGAACGAAATGAAATTTGGATAATCCCACCTGTCACCGTTGTGAGTAGGTTGAACTACATACCTACCAACATAAGTAGACAGCATATCTCGTGTATGGGGACTGAGTTGTCGAAAAGTCCTAGCAAAGTGTCACGCTGTTGTGTGTGGCAGCAAAACCGATAAATATGAGTAGCTAAAGTGCTACTGATAAAATTCATGTTTATGGAACAATTCTAACTCATCAAAACATAACATAAAAGAGGTTGTACTATCGAATGGGCTTTTTGACGACACGTATGATCAACAAAGGTCAATTAGGGAAAATAAACATTAATGCTTACACTGAATTTTGAAGATGATTTGCAAATTGTTAGCGGAATGCGGTCAATTGTTAAGCCATAGGCTCACTGTGAGAAGGTGCCTCAGATTTCGGCCCAACAGAAAACAGCGCTGAATATATACCAGATGTTGAGCATCACAAACTGTAGTAGTAATGGGCTTCTTCAGATCAATGAGCCGAAAGTAATGGCCACCATTTCGCACTGGAATAGCCCATGCATCAACTATAATACATCAGTGGCTCGCAAATTCAGCTTTATTCACAAGTAGCTCGTTCGATGACGTGCCTTACTCGGATTCCAGAACATAATCCAGGGAAGTTGTTCTAGATATCTCGGTTTGGCTGTCATAATTCAAAAGACACCTAGGATTCGGCTTCTGGACTCTACACCGGAGACACCGCACCCAGCGGAAGGCACTAAACGCCATTGTTTGTGACGTCAGAGGGGCTCCTTTAGGAACAGTATGAGCGAATGTGGTGGATGGGCTACAGAGGATACCACCATGGCGGCAGAACACACAGAAATAAGGTTGGTGCTTACGAAATAATGTAGATAGGCAGACGGTATGGGAGAGGATCATCAGTGGTGAGAAGTGCAATTAGAGAGCTGAGGCCTATGCTTGTAACTTGTCAGCTGCACCTAGATAGTCAGCAAACGACCGTTTTAGCAGCTTGCCTAAAAAACATCGCCAAAGGAGGCCATGGGGGCCCAACCTCGCGGACCAGCCGCCGTGTCAAAAACAGACGTCACCGGATGCGGCTATGAAGGGGAGCATGGTCAGCACAGGGCTCTCCCAGCCGTATGAGAGTTCACGAGACCGGAGTTACTGCTTCTCGATCAAGTAGCTGCTCAGTTTGCCTCACAAGGGCTGAGTGCATCCCACTTGCCAACAGCGCTCGGCGGACCTGATGGTATCTTAATCCGACACCGCACGAATTCGGTGATCCGACGGGAATCGGTGTTACCACTGCGTCAAAGCCGTTTGCGTTGACAGGTTGTCAGTACGACGAATAAACGCCCGATGTCAGTTTTCTCACTAGAGCAGACGAATATAGGACCCATATAAACAAAATATAGACCAATGGAAAAATGTCGGACTACGCTGTGCTAGCAAGAAATCTCTTAAAACAAAATTGGTTAAATTAGTGAAGCATCAGATAATGCCACTTCATACATTGTGAAAAGAGGAGTCGAGTAGAAATTGGAAGCCTGCTAAAATATATACGGCAATATTACCTGAAAATTGTATCTTGCCTGAGTGTCGTGGAATTACAAAATCGCTTCAAATGTCGTGGTCAGGAGGCCGATGCTGTCGCTCTTCTTCTAGTAATACTAAAGAAGCTAGGAACGGTAAGTTACAGTAACTCTCACTATGGGACGCGGGTGTCATCCAAGCTGCTTAGCTGATGATGTAGCAGTCTCTCTCTCTCTCTCTCTCTCTCTCTCTCTTTATCGTGTTAGATTCGGAAGTCTGGAGTATAACGGAAGGTGAAAAGATGGTTGCGTTGTCAGCACTTGTATTATTTCGCCTCCTCCAGTCCAGGTCACTGCGAGGAATGTCACCGCATATCTAGCTTAGATGTAAAGGGAAATCATTAACCGCTCCAGATCGGAAGAAGTATGACGGGTTTATGGCCGCGTTCGGTAATTTACTTCTACAAACATTCCATGGAGAAAAAAGCCAAGCAGTAAAAAGGCTAATACATTTTTAAGGTGGAACTCCTGATCACTGTATGATCAGGATTGAAACAGAGGAAGGGGAACACAACGAAAATGTACTTAAAATTCATCATAGGCTATAGAGCTAGGTCAGACACTGAAAACGTTAAGCTTTGAAATCGTGTGCATATACTATGCTGAGCTAACACAGCGGACGTCTGCTAGGAACAAAAATGTCAAGAGCTGGACAAAGGACTTGATAATGAAGGCAGCGGGAGTAATAGATGATAAGTAGTATTAGATTTGGCGGTGAAGAATCGCTTTCTATACGGCAATTTAGTGAGCGAACTACAGTGGGATGTCAAGTTAACATGCGGAATTTATCTAACGTATCACATCATCGGCCACGCATCGTCCCTCAAATGAGCCCACGGCATCACTCACTAAGATTTGGGTCATGGAAGGCATTTTGCCCATATTCAAGCAATCAGTAGCTCTGTCGGATCTTCTGGGACTGTTGAGCTAAACTCTAGCTCTAGCAAAAGTTTCGAAGTGATTCTTAAAACAATATTGAAGCCTAGTTGGTACAGTTACTGCCGAAGACGGATAATTTTTTCAGAAAAAAGGAAAGCTGTAGTTCGTCCAAAGCACCATCGTCTGTTCGATACTATGCACGGTTCTTCTGTCACATGTGCTTCATATTCTACGAATACTAAATCTATTGCTCACCTCTAACGTGGGGTCTTAAACGAAACGTTAGTCATACAGTAGGTTGAGCACAGATGTTTCATCCCTGCAGATGACAAGGCCTCGAACGACCAGTAGCAGCTGAGTGTTAAGCATCATACGTACTACTAGTGATCTGGTTTCTCTACCACAGTCAAATGAGCAGTTTCGCGGTTGTGTACGCATTTACTAGAATGCCAAATTATCTAAGATAGTCATAGATGACAGTGTGTTCCCTGCTAAACTGATCGTTGGCCTCTAAATCGCAACGTGCAGTGTTCGGTTGCTAACCCGTGCTGCATTCAATGAGAAGAAGATGGTGTACGAAGGCCATACTGAATTCACACATTCCACTAAGTATGGCGCTGTGGAACAGGATTACGGTTAGACATACGGAGGCCAAGAAAAGCAATACATGGTCAGTGCATGGGCCATTTGGATTACGGCGCAACATTCTTCCATCTTCTGCATCGAGTAAGCATTTCGCAAATTTGGCTAAATACTGTACCACTGCGTTCGAATTTGCATTACCCTCATCGTCGACCAACGCTCTGCTGTTAGATCCGCTCTACTTCCTGGCCTGAAAATTGGTTACTTGAAATAGCAATTTTGTAGTCAAAATAGATGGGAAATCAGTTGAGCTTCTCTAGAAGCAAAAATCGCAATAATTACCAGGCACACTTCCTTGCTACTCAGTCGAATCAGCTGGAAAAATGTTGAGCTGTTACTACCATGCAACATCGATCTGATGGGCAAAACGGAAGCGTCAAAGTATCCAGTCAAGATAACCGTGACAATTCGATAACACATAAAATTACACTGACCGCTCGAAAATGACTCTCAGCATGTGGTTAGTATATTTTTTGTCTTGATATAAGAGCGCTACAGGCACGATGTTTGCTAAAGGAGAGGCGGTGGTGAACACGAAGACTCCGCCGGTCTAACCGTCCGAACTGAATGTATTCAGAAGAAATGAAGTGGGACAAGAATCATCGTGTTAAGCTAATTGTGGTATCTGACCCAGCTACACGAATCAACGATGGTCTTGCTCTGAATACCAGCGCAAAGCTTCCAAAGAGATATGTGGATGGTCATCAACGGCCCCTTGGTGCAAGCAGCTGCATTCTTACGTCCAGATTTCGGCGCATCAGAAACAATGCCTGACCGTAAACAGATACAATAATGCAATGAGCTGCGAGAAAGAAGAGGGCACATGTCAAGCGCGCGCCCACCCCTTCCTCCACCACTCCTTCCTCCTACCCCCCCACCCCCAACCAACTTGTGTATAAAACTATTACTCCAGAGCTCAAGGTTCACGGATTAGACGTTGAGCAGAACATAGCGAACGAACATTATGTGACGTTCCCATCACGTCAGAAACTTTACAGAAGACAGATGTACAATATGAAGAATTAATAGAACCGATGTTATTTAAGGACTTCCTTCGTGTGTGCGCTGTCACCTTCAGCAAGTCATTTCGTGTGCAAGAGGCTGCGTATCGCAGTTTCCCCCTGGCACCATTCAGACAATGAAAAAAAATTACTAGCAAGCATCGGGGTCATGAGCTGTGTCCAAAAGAAACGTCAGCTACTGAGATAGTCTGCACTTTTCCATGGGATATATGGTGACAGTGTAACACCTTTATTCTAATAGTTCACCTTCCAGAACCGCTCCGTGCCAGAAACGGAGTTATTTGCTGTAAGGACAAAAAAAAAATTGAAGGTCTCCTGCCATGTTAACGGACACCTTCAAACAAGATATTAGACAACACAGTGAAAGCTTTCCACTAAAACGAAGTCATTAAGCTGGCAAGGCTATAAAATTCTGGTGACTTAATCGTTTTAAACGATATATAATTTTAAACTGGCTTTTCAGACGCCCTCTAATAGACGACTGTTGCACATGAGAAAAGCTGAACGAAAAATCAAGGCTTCACATTATCGGTGTGGCAAACCAACGTCCAACTACAAAGCTAATGGCTCATAGGACTGTAAAAAAATTTTATAAGCTTGCAGAATGACACATTCATGCTCAGGACATAGCTTACCTGCGACAGTTGACAGTTAATGTTTTGTACACATGACAAAAACGAACGCAAATGAGTATATACATCATGAAGGCAAAGCAAAACAATACCCCCCAGTTTATGCGATTTCTTGTATAAGCTTCTAGAGGGCGTTGTACGTCGGTAACAGGATTACATTTCTATACCGAAAATTGAGGACAGACGAAAAGCACTAAATCGGGACTGCTGCTCGCTTAGATTGGCTGGAACTGGTTTGAGAAAATAGAACACTAGCCTGTGTCAGCGGACGTTGCTTTCTCCCTCGACAGAGACTTCAGCATAATCAGAAGGGAATTACGAAAGCAAGTCACGTATAACATATACGAACTAATGAAGCTCATACATTCCAGCAAAGGCCAATCATTTCTTTCAAAAACTGATGTCATAGGTACACTGGATTTCGTGGCAGCGGTTTTACGAGACTACTTGCTCACTTGAAGATCTACAGGAAATACTATACATCAGAAAATCTAATTTCGTATCAGTAATATGCTGCATATTACATACAGCGCTAGTGTTTTTTTCTAATGCATTACTTGTTTATTAAGGCCAGTCTTGAACGCTTTTGTTAAGAGAAACAGTAACTACTATAGGCAGCGCTGAAACGTGCTACAAGGAAGCACCGAAGTTTACACTTAATGTGTACAATTTGCTCCTTTACAATCTGAAACGAACCGTGACATTAACACAAGTGCCTTGCATTAGTGATACTTTTTAAGTAGCAAAGAAAGAACAGCGTTTTTTATTAGTTCCCTCGAAACTACGTTGAAATCACGAAGGCCCTTCTAGCATGACGAGATTCAGTTCCCGTGTTTTCAGCTTCATTCCCCAGGGTTAGGTGGAATAATGTACTCCCCTGGGAAGGTACTCATCAAGCACCTGCCTGGCATAAAGCATGAAGTAAAATTAAAACCTCGCAGGCCTCCCTCTACAAATGACCAGTAGGTCTACACCAGGGAGTGAAAAAAATGTTGCTAACTACATACCAATTACAAATTTGTTTCAAAGCTGTATAAGAAGTAATATTGTACTGCAAATAGAAATGAGTATACGTACTGTTAATATTTTTTTAAAAGCATTAACTAAACGCGATGCTACTGAAAGCTCGTAACCAGTAGCTATATAGTAAAACTGAGGAAGCTGCGGCTGCAGCTCCGTAACGAAGTTACTCGGTTATATTTATATGGCAAAAGCGTGAATAGCAGCAAACAGTAAAATACTAGCTTATTGTTCATTATTCATAAGGTTCAATACGAACCACACATCACTGAATCTTAATGTGGGCTATACCTTGAATAGTTGAACGTCCATGAACGTTGTCCTTCATGGGCTCCATGGAATAAATAAATGTAATTTATTACCCTTCACATGAGTTTGACCAATTATGAGCTAGTCCATACTCAACCACTACTTGCCCTGTTCGCGTTACATTTCAATAATGCGTCGCCTATTGTTAATTGAACTATTTAACGAGCTGCATCACCTTTAATTACATGCTTGTTAGCTGTTGGTGGTTTCTGGTATTTCGTGTTGTATCGAGAAGACACTCCTCAATTACCTTGGATTTGGTGGGACACTACGAATACGTCCTGGCACACACATACATACACCTTCTCGATGGTCTCCAGAAATGGCGTAATGCAGTGGCGGGACGGTTTCTTTGCAGTGGATTTAGCCAGTTTCCTACCTTACTATTCTGAAAGTATACCTGCACTGTCTCTAATAACCTACTAGCCATGGGAACATAAGGTTTCAACCTTCCTCCCTTCCTCCAGTGAGAGTTCGTATAACCGGGACTTATTCGTCAGTGAGAGACCTGCAGAACATCTGAAATAGCTTTCCCTGTAAGCATCGAAATCTTCATGTTGGCGTCGTAAGACTGTACACACTGGATGACCACGTACTTCAAAGGTCTTTAAACTGTTGTCCATGCTACCTAGCTTACATTTAGCTAGGTTGGATTGCAAACTGTACAGGTTGTATCACATTGTTCCTTCATCGTGCGGCTTAATTTTCTTGAGATAATTACAAGAGCTCCCTTGCAAACGTCTCCAGTTCGAGCAGTGCGGTGTCAACTCTACGTCCTGACAAGGCAGTGACCACTCAATCCACTACACTGGCAGTCCTGCGGTCTGGTGGTTGAGAGGTTATTAAACATGAAAGATTAGGGAAGTCGCAGTAATAACGTACACTACATCCTAGATTTGCTATAAACATTGGTACCACAGTATCATGGAAATCTTCTGTCACATTTGCACAAAAGCTTGTTGGCTGTAGCCATTGTTCGAAACTGTTTCCACTCCTTTCTCTCCAGAACCGTTGTAACACATTTAATCAGAAACATCAGGCAAATGGATTCTGGTCCTTAACGCGGTGTCACCACATTTGTTAAATTTAGCTATACGCTAATATACCTTCAGCCACTTGTTTGGATCTTGGCCATCGTCACCAGAGAACCCTTCAGGATCTCATGTGATGGCACACAGTTACTGTCATCGTGGCGTCCTCTTCTGTCTCCGATAGATTGCGACCTGTTAAATAAGGCTCGAACTCTGGTTTCTCGCCACGTAAACGGCGGCTCTGTCGTGGCCTCAAGGGAGCCACTGTGTCATCGATAATATGAGCTATCACAAGTTCAGATACCCAGCGTCTTCACTAGAACGTCACGCAGAAGGTGTAATTAGATGAATGAATAACTTAACCAGGGTTTATTCAGCAACTGCACATAAAAGAGCGCGGAGCGAACTGCCTCCGGCCAGAACAAATACGGTATATATACAATTACAGAACATTACAATACAATGATTTTTGAAATTTGTGGATACTTCTAGAATGTAATCGAACCGAATATAGAAATTAAAATTTTACAATTCAGGTGAGTTCTGAACTCAGGACAATCCATGCAACAGTCTAGCATCATAACCACTACACCACAGATTGTGGTACTCAGCTTCTTCGGCGACAATATTGCAGGGAGTAGCTTCCATTTTAATGGAGATAATTGTCTCAAACGGGGTCATATTCCATGCCAGAATTACAGTTTCTTAGGAATCACTACAGCAACTCCATGTCCGTTCACATCCTCGCATTGGGAAAAACGTACTGTATTATTTGCGAGTCATGGAGTGGCAACATGATCTTCAATGTGTCTAGCTTATGGAAGATCCATTTATCTTCCCCCGCCAGCCCCGACTGGGGGATTACTCTGGAATCTAATTTGAGATTGGGTAAAGCCATGAGGTTGTCTTGGCAAAATAGCAGTGGTGGTTTCCCATTGCCTTCCACTGTCCAAATGAGCCCGCCCCTAAATGGAGTCAGACGCCTCCCGCAGTTCCTCTGGGGCTACAGACGCTACCATTTGGCCTCTTCCGCCATCGACGCCGTTCTGAAGTGCATCTTCTCCGCCGCAGATGCCATTCAGGACTTCGCCATTACCCTGGCAAGGGGAACTATGACACTGCTACCTTTCAGGGCCAGGAGGACACTGGTTCTTCTACGAGGTTGGTACTCTTCCTACTCCTGCATCATTTGAGAAGGCAATAGGATGAAGTTGAATCCAACTTTCTCTTCTGTGGTGTGAGAGACCCCTCTGCATTTCCTCTTAGTGACACCTTGCTTCTTCACTGTCACTACTCTTTGCTAACCTAGTACTTGATGATCGTTCTGGTTTAACTTTGTCTTTCTCTTTCCTTGCTGCTTTACAGGATGCTACCGCACTACTTCGCTTTATTTCACTTTCCTTTGGTTTCTCGTTCTCTGCTTTGTTTGAACTATCTGATTTTTATTGGTCTTTTGAGACCACTTTATTAACCTTCAGTGCAGCAGTCTTAATCCTGAAGCCACCCTAATCAAAATTGTTTTCTCATAGAGAAAGTCTGGTGGGTATTGGAAGAACTGGAACGACCATGCGAACTGCATGATGTACTGCCTGAATCTAACTCCAAGGGCCTGAATCACTGTCAGAGCCCTCACTCACTGCCAGAGCTGTCAACAGATTCAGAATCACCAGAATCTCCATTATCATTATCAAAACAATCACCAGTTTGTCATTTGTATTAAGAAAAGTCGTAATCGCGTTTTTTTATTTAGTGCCAACGGGTTTGAGCCCATCGCAGGAGCCATCTTCAGGGCGAACATACCGCTGGTCGACTGCTGGTGGCGTCACGTCTACCAACGAGTGGCAGGAGACTGGCCAGAATCCTAATTAATAAATGAATTTGATCAGACTTGACGTTAAATTGTTGGTATTCCGATGTACCACTGCAGTCAGATAGTGAACTGTGAAGAACGAATGAGAATAGTGGCTATTGAAGTTCAAAAAAGGTTTTATTAAGTCTTCAGAACTACGACTTTGTCATTATCTGCATCAGTTTAACTCCTGCACCCAGCAGCATCAGCATCCATCGTAATCATCTTCTGGCTCCTTACTTCCATCTCGTTTTCCTATGTACACTTCTGTTCGACCCCATGACGTCCCTCCTTTTGCCATGCTATTAGAAGCTTCTGATGTAGTTGCCGGAGACCCATTGATGGCAACCATACCCACAGTTCATGGAAGTTTATCAGCTTATGAATCATGTGCAGGCGCTTTTATTATAAGGGAGCTTAAACATGCACACCTTTCGTACCGCTCACCTGCTCTGACAGGACGGCGTTAATATTCTGATGTTGAAACACCTATCTCCTGAGGGCCTGCGCTTCCTCCTCCACATATATTGGCATTTTGACAGGTGGCACGTTTCCCGGTCGCAGGTGTGAGGCCATTGTTTCCTATTTACGCCCAATTGGGATTCCGTAAGCACTGCTGTCCTCCTCTTTGTCTTGTAAATTCACATAAAGAAAATTTTTTCGGAATGCCAAACTGTGGCTGTTTTCGTTTGTGTTCGGGAGAAGGCGTATGACACCTGTTGGAGGACGGGTGTCCTCCGTATTGCAGCTTCCAGGGTCGCCTGCCCCTTCTTATCTGCGAATTTTTAAGGCCTTGATTCTAAATTTTTTTAAAAACTCGGAAGTTAGCAGTATGGCAATAAATTACCTTTTAAAACACGCTGCTAACGCCAGTCAAAATAATTTATAGCAAATATAAAACTTTAAAAAAATTTAAAGAACATTTGTAAAACGGCTACTAAAGTAAATACAGAACTTTGTTAATAAAGTATGGTGAGGTATTGATGCTACCAACACCGCCATTAAAAAAATAAACAAGTATCAGCGAACACACGATTAATGCCAATAAAACGAATTTACAAACTTGGAGGAATTTAAAAAAAATTTTAAACAAGTGTTCTGGAATATCATTAGAACATAAGATACGGCAGACCCGTGTAAGGCTCAGGCTAGACAGAATACTGACGAAATTAAATACGCCCGTAAACACAATTGCCACTCTCAGGCTGGTCACTGCGCCGACTTTTAGCCAGCGAAAACCAGTTATACGATGGCTTAACTTGCTGACAGAATTAGAGCCAACCTCGTGCAAGGAAACATTACACCACACAGTGCTGAATGAGCGACCACATAATCAACAAGAAGCATGAATTTACTCACAAACCACGACAGAATAGCGAAACAAACTGCCAAAACTACACCTCCCATCGGACGGTAACGAGAGGAGAAAAGATCACTGTCTTCAATTACACCGGTGCCAGGGACAGGAAACCCGGTCGCCGGAGGCCACAAGGCAGAAGAGACGCTGGTTACACAAAATTATTGCTTAATGATTAAACGTTCCACAAACTTAACTTTCTATTACGCTCGAACAGGCAGTACACGTCCTCGGATGGCAAGGATCCACACATCCGACCGTGCACGCGTCGCCAGCGTACCCAACACGCCAGTCACGCGACAACACGCTCTGTCACCGGAGTCGTTGACGGGTAGTGACCGCTCCTTCATGTAAGGTGTCTCCTTTTAAATTCCAGTGTTGAAACAGGATTTAAATAAGCTTGTTAACGTCCCACCAATGCCAAATTAACAGTAACTACCGGTGGGGCGATTTTGTATACAACCAACCCGCGGGGAGCTCTTCCGTCAACTCGACCCGCTCGTTACACACAATCGACATACATCACGTGGCGACTCGGTATAACCGACCACGCCTGCTTCGCGCTGGAGAGCCACATTGCGCTCCCGTGTCCACCAGACTCTCTGTGCGCCACTGCCCTACTTTCGCGCCACCACACGAGGTTACAACCGGTCCAAGATCTCACTTCCTCCATAGCAGTTTCCCGGAAGCAAAAACGCAGATATCGATAGCAGAGGGAAAAGACAACCAAGCAGCCACTTAATGACAGACAACATATCAAACATGTCAGGGGAAGAAAAGGAAAAACCAGTGCAATCCAAACACAAGGTGTAGCACTAGTCGATACACTGCTCAAATTCCTAACGATTTTCCCTGTTCATGTTACATTTCAATAATGAGTTTCGTATTGTTTCTTGAACTGTTAGACGAGCTGCAACATGTTAAATTCGATGATTCTTAGCTGTTAGTGGTTTATGGTTTATCTTGTTGTACCGACAAGCAGACACTGCTCATTGACCTTGGATTCGGTAGGACACTACTTCGACCTCGTGGCATTCATCTACATTTATCTTTTATTTCCTTGTATGCCGTAAGGCAGATGGCGGGACGGTTTCTTTGAAATAGATTTAGCCAGTTTCCTTCCTTACTATTAAAAGTATACCTGCACTGTCTGCAATAATCTACTCGTTATTGGAACATGAAGTTTGAACCTTCCTTCCTCCAACCCTCCAGTGAGAGTTCGAATAACCGGCACTTGCTAGTGAGAGACTTAGAGAATGTTTGAAATAGCTTTCCCTGTACGTTTGTACTCGTGTTAAGGTCTTAAGACCTTACACGAAGAATAACCAGCCAGTTAAATGTTTTACCAAGAACTGTCGTCTGATGCTACTTAGCTTATATTGAGCTTGGTTGGCTTGCAAACTGTACAGGTTGGATCACAGTTCTCCTATTGTGCGTCTTAATTTGCTAGGGCTAATGTAAGTCAGTTCATTCAAGAGTTGACTTGTACCTGTCTCGGGTTGGACCTGTACAGTGTCGGCTCTACCTCCTGACATGGTCACCAGCCAATTCACTACACTGGCGATCCTGGGGTCAGATAGTTGAGAGCAACCATGTAATGCGATTTAGAGGTTGTTAAACATCTAAGATGAGGAAAGTTGGGGTGATAACGTACTCAGCATTCCAGATTTGTTAGGGAGGTTGATATCGCAGTATCACGGAAATCTTTCACCACATTTCCGCAAGAGCTTGTTGGCTGTAGCAGTTGTTCACAACTGTTTCCACTCCTTTCTGTCCAGAACGTTTTACGTACTGCTTACTGGACTTGAGGAAAACGTGGGAGAACCCACCAGTACAACTTTTTCACTCGCTCTGTTTGTTTAATGATACATATAAACTGTTTTGCAGATAATCGCAGGATTTAACCATAAAATTTTCTTTAACAAAATGAGCAAATTTGCAAAATTCTTTTGACCTTAACCTTAACCTAAAGTTGAATAAGCTATTCCAGAAGAAATCTGAAGTGCTGTATTGCAAAACAGCAAACAGTAAAAGGATCACACGACGACCGCGCTGGAGACAGTCTCTTATTAAATGCACTTCCGCGCCACATGAAAACTATATAAGCACCATTGATAAGACTAATTCAGTTACTCAAAACGTCTTAAATTTTAATTTGAAAGCTGTATGTCTAAAGGTTAGGGGTTAGGATGAGCACCTGTGCTTAAAGTTGAAACAGATTAGCAGACAATGACATTGATAAGGTTTACATCAAAGCAACCAACCTCTTAGTTTCAGTCGGCAACCAAGGTGCGACTGGACCCCAACCTTTCCATTCTGACAATTGAGTAAAGCCCTGTTGACAGTTGGCTATTAATATTTTCAATGTGAAACTGATAGTTATTAAGACCGCTTGGAAGGAATGTCTTGAAACATCACTTGGGAACACTTATTACAAAAGAACTAAATCGACTGAACCACAAGATGAAGCTAAAATACACTAACACTGATGCGGTCTTTCAAATACGGAAACGAAGAGCTTAGTACAGCAGGTTGTTCAAATCTCAACTGACAGAGAAATGCAATTAGAATCAAAGAATCTAACCGGTTAACAGGTAAATCTGACCACAAGGTCCATCTTTTAACGACAATATGTGCCGTAGTAAAATTGTTCCGGCTCTACTAACAACCAAGAGCTGATCAATTAGAACACCGATGGGGTACAAACGAGAAAATGAAGGCAGGTACACAATGAAACAAATCACCACGAGGCTTGCAGAATGTTACCCCCCTTCATCAGCAAGCAGTTCCATGGATCCACGTTGCGTCGCAGCGGTTACTGAGTGGTGCCGATGAAAGCCAGGTAGAAGAGGGCAGCCAGGCCACGAGCGTTCGTCGGACAAGAGTGTTGCCAACCAACCGACTATGTCGGCCTGCTGCTTGTAGTCGACGCTGGGCCAGGGGAAGTACTCCGGTATCTTCGCTCTGCGCAGGCCCTCCTTGCGCAGCTCGTGGCTTCGGCCGCTCGGACCTTGCGACCACTTCTCGTCGCGACGCTACCGCCAATCCTCAAACTTCGTGCCTACCTCTCGGGAGCAAACCCCGTACGTATATAATCTCGGTAAGCAAAGATCGTCTAAGGACACAACCCACACATACCAAATTTTCCTCGTAGATAATGGCAACGGGGCCTCATGAGGGATAGCAGATACTACACCTGAGCCACTGGCACCAGACAGAAGGCTACTGATGCAATGGCATCATGGCTCACTGAGTAACGGGTTTATCAGCAAGATACGATAAATGACTGCCGGTTATTAACCCTTCGGTTGCTGCAGCTGCGCGACCGGCTGGCCGTGTCGAGCGCGCCCTTGAGGTCGCCTAAGCGGTTTACCTGCGCTACTGGCCACCTCCGCGTACTGCTGTCTGTGCCTGACCTCTTTGCACGGCTGACGGCGCTCTGCGCCCAGTATTTCTGAAGGCAGAGCGGTCGCGACTGCCTGGCAGTCTGAGAGAGATCACTGACGTTATGACAAAAGTGTATCTGGATACTTGCTCCATAGCTTCGAATATGGAGGAGAATTGCTCGACAGACGTAATGTACACTGAAACTTCATACGCTGCTAACATGCAACTCCCCATCAAAAGTTTTCTTTCATTTACAGTTCATGTGAATCATCATAAGGTCTCTGTATACATAGAGTTTCATTTGACATGATACTTCATTGTCAGGTTTCTGTGCGTAACTTAACTCTGGAGAATGGGTTACGATCAAACGTCGACGTTCGTCTGCACTACCGCAATTCGCACGCAAGAAGCTTTCGAGGGTAGTGTCGATGCAGACACACTTACGAAGCTAGTAACTGTGTTTTATGGTCATTAACTCAATACATTATCCTCAGGGAAACCTGAAAACAAAAAAAAATCAACATCACCGAGGTCTCATACGGGACGCAGTTGCTATACAGTGGAAACGTATTGTACGTGACATCTAAGTAACTTAAATATATTTCTGTACGAAACATCCTACATACATGTAACATCTCTATATATAAAAATTAACTGCTGTTACTAAAACTCAAATGGCTTAACCTATTGGGAGATTCTTTTTTTGTTGCATTCATAATTAAGGCAAGGTTTGTGGGAAACAAAAGTTTGGAAGAGTTGCCTGGAAGATGGGGACGTTCTGGAAATAGTGAAAGGGCTACCTATTTTCTAGTGGGTTTTCCACGATTTTAGTTATTAACGATTGATAGGAATTTTGTTTCGTTCATTATGGTTTTGAACTTAAAGCATTCAGGCAGCGTCTGTTAATACAGACAGGATGTTTCGCATGTTCGTATATCAGGTGTTTGTCAGCAAAGTAATTCATTTGGACAAGTTCAAGTTCACATAATTCTGGGTTTTTATTTATTTACTTCCATTTCAACTTACTTGTTTGCGCAGTTATTTTTCCCGTTTTCCTAAGTCATCTTGGGGTTTCGACCAGCAATGGCGAAGTTGTTTTTGTGCTTATTTTCAGTTCTTGTTATTTAATTTTTTCAGGAGTAAGGGCTTAATTTCATGTTTCAGGCTTGGATACGTTGCTAAGTTCTTCCTCGTGTGTTCCAAAACATGGCACAACACACAAAGGTACGTTGCATGTTTTGCATTCATATATCGTTTCTCGGGGTACATTCTGTATCGAACAGGCTGCACATACGTTCCATAGACAGCGGTTGTTGACCTGGTCAACCACATTCGGAAAGTGCCTTCCAGCGCAGAGGATTCTCATCAGAGCGTCTTCCTTCCTTCCTTCAGTCTCTCCACCGTTCTGTAGGAATTTTTTCCAAGTTCCTGTACCAGACATTAATGGAAAATTGGCTAGTGGCATTTTTCTCAACGTCACCTATTTGTAAAGAATCTGAATTCAAAACACAACGATTCACTGTGTGAAAAAAGAAAGCTTTTGTACCATTCAACAGATTTACGCAAAAATCTGACTGAGCATAATGTCATGTCTGAGCGGTATACTGCGCACATACCGGGTGTTTCAAAAATGACCGGTATATTTGAAACGGCAATAAAATCTAAACGAGCAGCGATAGAAATATACAGTTTGTTGCAATATGCTTGGGACAACAGTACATTTTCAGGCAGACAAACTTTCGAAATTACAGTAGTTACAATTTTCAACAACAGATGGCGCTGTGGTCTGGGAAACTCTATAGTACGATATTTTCCACATATCCACCATGCGTAGCAATAATATGGCGTAGTCTCTGAATGAAATTACCCGAAACCTTTGACAACGTGTCTGGCGGAATGGCTTCACATGCTGATGAAATGTACTGCTTCAGCTGTTCAATTGTTTCTGGATTCTGGCGGTACACCTGGTCTTTCAAGTGTCCCCACAGAAAGAAGTCATAGGGGTTCATGTCTGGCGAATAGGGAGGCCTATCCACGCCGCCTCCTGTATGTTTCGGATAGCCCAAAGCAATCACACGATCTAAATATCCATTCAGGAAAGTAGACGTCGGCCGTGTGATGTGGCCGGGCACCATCTTGCATAAACCACGAGGTCTTCGCAGTGTCGTCTAAGGCAGTTTGTACCGCCACAAATTCACGAAGAATGTCCAGATAGCGTGATGCAGTAATCGTTTCGGATCTGAAAAATGGACCAATGATTCCTTTGGAAGAAATGGCGGCCCAGACCAGTACTTTTTGAGGATGCAGGGACGATGGGACTGCAACATGGGGCTTTTCGGTTCCCCATATGCGCCAGTTCCGTTTGACGAAGCCGTCCAGGTAAAAATAAGCTTCGTCAGTAAACCAAATGCTGCCCACATGCATATCGCCGTCATCAATCCTGTGCACTATATCGTTAGCGAATGTCTCTCGTGCAGCAATGGTAGCGGCGCTGAGGGGTTGCCGCGTTTGAATTTTGTATGGATAGAGGTGTAAACTCTGGCACATGAGACGATACGTGGACGTTGGCGTCATTTGGACCGCAGCTGCAACACGGCGAACGGAAACCCGAGGCCGCTGTTGGATCACCTGCTGCACTAGCTGCACGTTGCCCTCTGTGGTTGCCGTACGCGGTCGCCCTACCTTTCCAGCACGTTCATCCGTCACGTTCCCAGTCCGTTGAAATTTTTCAAACAGATCCTTTATTGTATCGCTTTTCGGTCCTTTGGTTACATTAAACCTCCGTTGAAAACTTCGTCTTGTTGCAACAACACTGTGTTCTAGGCGGTGGAATTCCAACACCAGAAAAATCCTATGTTCTAAGGAATAAACCGTGTTGTCTACAGCACACGTGCACGTTGTGAACAGCACACGCTTACAGCAGAAAGACGACGTACAGAATGGCGCACCCACAGACTGCGTTGTCTTCTATATCTTTCACATCACTTGCAGCGCCATCTGTTGTTGAAAATTGTAACTACCGTAATTTCGAAAGTTTGTCCGCCTGAAAATGTACTGTTGTCCCAAGGATATTGCAACAAACGGTGTATTTCTATCGCTGCTCGTTTAGGTTTTATTGCCGTTTCAAATATACCGGTCATTTTTGAAACACCCTGTACTTGCACTGTATTCGACACACGGCGGATTCATTACTTCCTACGGAATCACCATTATCGCTAGTGTCACTGAAAAGGCCAAACTCACTGCCACCCCTTGTACCTTCAGTATCTTAGTGCAATCACGCCGACGTCCAATTTGTTTGTGAAACTCAAAAGTGATAGCACGCTTAAAATCCTGCTAAAAAGGCAGAAAGCTGAACATCACAAAAGCAGAATGCAGATGATCACAACAACCTTCTAGCATGAAATTCTAGTACTTCAACATACATTAATGACAAGTGCTTAGAACTGTTGACATCTGGCCTCGAGGCTGTGACTGGAAATGGCAGTTAGCTGTACTTGGTAGAGGCCTGACGGCACGCCTTCTGAACAGAATGCTTTTACGGGCCTGAGGGTGTTCTAGACTCCCATGAGACGGTTCATTCCCATTTAGTATAAGAAATGGAACTGAGTGGCTGAAACTTAGCGATCGAATACCGATCTCCGTGCATTTCTATTACGCTTCAGTGTGTTACTAATGGACGTTTACTAATGATAACGTTTCCGATAATAAAAAATCAGGGTAAAGTAAAGAGCTTTCGATAATTACCTCCACATTCTTCGTTACTCCGGGGGGAACTAATAAAAATGTGTAATAGATGTTACTTAACTGTGTAAATGACTGTCTTCAGTTACATGTTTTGAACGGGAAGTTGCCTTACCTGTGGATGCAGTCCTACAATGTCATGGTTTAGTTCCCAATCGCATCGTAATTCAACAGGCTTCCTACAATACCTTGTCTCTCTGTCTGAGAGGCGATGACGTATGAATTTTTCTCGGGTACTTGTGTAAGAGTTCGGCCACGGTTCAGATATGTGAACTTCATTTCCTTTCTGCAGAATTCTTTCACTGGAAGGCTCTTTTGCGACACCACTTAAAACGATTTCCGATGCGTATTTTTCTTCTTCTGTAACTCGCCACTGAACCTCGTGGAAATTCATACTTCAAACACAAACTCACAATTGCAATCACACGAGGTGACATTGCCTCCCATCTCCTTACTGCACCGCTAACTTAAGACTCACAGTGCGTGACGTCTACCTGGGCTCCACAACCACAGAGCAACTCGGCTCAGAGATATACGTGTCTGATTCCAAGACTACTCGTAAAACGTTCTTAATCTGTGACAGTAGGTTTTCTTCTGGCACCCTCACGCTGATGTCGACTATGTACTATTTCAGGTTATTTTACTTTCTCAGTGAAATATAATTATTGTAAAACAAGAACGATGTAACTATTTGCCCTTCAGGTCCAGACAATTCCCGCCGTAGCGTAAACATTTCAGCCAATCACTCTGGCTATTCTCTGCATCGAGATCTCCTTTCCAGGCATTTTAAAACACTTACGGCGGGTGGAAGGTGCAGAGAATTTTGTCAGTACATTTCGCCGCGAAACCATTCGTTTGTGTATTCACATCAAACGTTTTGTGTTGGGGTACAACAAATAGTATTTCCATGGATATAACCGCTTCGGGCTACTGGCTTCCGTGACTATTAATTTTAATTAGCCACCTTAAAAACAGCAAATTGAAGGCACTGTTAACACAGTTTGCTTAAATAACGGATAAGAAAATTGCTAACCCGACGTTATGTCAAAGCTGACATCCTGTGGAGGACAGAGTTCAGATTCGACCCCAGGAAGTACGGATCCGGTTAGTCCTTCCCAAATAGTCGCTGTTGGGCTGCAAAAACGTTGCCGCTTCAGTTATGCTTTACTGATACTGCAAGAATCTGAAAACCTACTTGCCTTTATATCAGAACGATTCCATTTCTAGCACCGACAGAAGTCTGTTCGTTGCTATAAAAATAATGCTTAACGCCGAATGTAGTGGACTGACAAGGCAGCCAGTCCACAGTGACGGGTAGCCGAAAGGGCACACGTACACACACGCCGACTGGCGCGAAGTCTGGAACAGGATTCGTAATGAATGTGATAAAGAAAAGAACGTAGCTACTAGAACACTTAACTTTTATATCGTCCTTTGGTATACAGCATTCTTGATGATACAAGTGAGACTATCTTGAGGTACATGCAACGTTACAAATGGTTAATGGCGCCTTGCTAGGTCGTAGCCATTAACTTAGCTGAAGGCTATTCTAACTGTCTCTCGGCAAATGAGAGAAAGGCTTCGATCAGTGTAGTCGCTAGCAATGTCTTCGTACAACTGGGGCGAGTGCTAGTCCGTCTCTCCAGACCTGCCGTGTGGTGGCGCTCGGTCTACGATCACACAGTGGCGACACGCGGGTCCGACATGTACTAATGGACCGCGGCCGATTTAAACTACCACCTAGCAAGTGTGGTGTCTGGCGGTGACACCACACCGAAAATGCTACACGAAAAATTGCTTATTATTTCACTCGCTAAAACCATTTCCTTTGCATCTGTGTGTATGTAACAGTTTCAGCTGCCAACTCTTTCTGTAATTGCGCTGAAGGAGGTTCCATCTGTTTTTGCATTGGTCTTGAGGGAATGTCACTTTCATGCTTCTCATGAGAGCAATATCTCTTGCTTGCAAGACCTTTCCCTGCTGCTTCTGGCAAAAACGTAGATTCCTCGGTCCAATATTCTACTTCCGATAAATATGAAATGGTGTCAAAGTACAAATTACGGTATTTGCAGTAATAGAGTAAAACTTACTCAATATTGTACTACTGGTTTATTGTACCTTCACTGCTTCACTTTACTAGTAGTAAAGGTCCACTACATGTTGGCCAAACACAGTAAGGTTTGTTCCTACCTGTAGCATAGTAGCAGTAAGTCACAAAGAAAATGTATTTGGAGGTCATTGTTTCTGGGTATTACCTTCTGAGGAATGGCTTACTCGATTTCTCTGTGCACATACTCATACGTCACCATGCTCCACGTAATCTTTAATATCTGGTTTTCAGTAGAAAATATGGGTAACTGACGCAACGACTTCAGTCTGAAAAATGATCCAGTGACCGAAACGGATAGTCCAATAAAAATGTACAATTGAAGCGAAAGATAAGAGAATTGTCTATATACACAGATCAAATCGCATAAACACGAACCGCAAGTATTGCTTAAAAGCAAAGCGCCATTGATAGGCACTTTCACGGAATGGCATATAGTCATGGGTTCGTATTGTTAGCCAAGCAAAAGACTGCAGTAATTTAGAAACTGAATATTTCTGTGCAAACATGTTTCCTTAAATCGAACAATGTCTATTAACTGTTGCACATGAGCTAGCATTTCAGCGGAGATGGCAGAGGGGGCTGCAGTAATAGGCCATCGCATACTGTCGGGTCTAGTTTGTATGTCCTCGTAGGTAGCGTCTTCCAGGTTTCCTAACAGAAAAAGGCCGGCAGAAGTCCAATCCCGGGAAAGAGCCAGCTAAGTTACAGATCCTCTGCGTCCAAACCAACTCTGTAGAAAAAGCTGTGAACAAATCCATAGTACTCCATGCACTATGGGCTGGATAGCCATTCTGTTCGTGTACCGCAGAGTGCTCGAAGTCTGCAGAGGAACGTCGCCTAGCAGCCATAGAAGAGAAGAGAGGGAGGCTGCCATTTTTCAGTGCTTTCACTGTCCAGTCAATGAAAAAGGGTCTATCTGTGCTGTGTCCTAACACAGGACAGAGGGAAGACAGCGCGTTTAAAGGGAGCCGGAGGTAGTAAAATCAAAAAATTACAATTTTTTTTGCTACCGAAAATTAATTGGAACATTCCTCTTTAATGTAAACTTTGAATTATTGTTCTACTCGCCCTAGAAGTAGAGTTTTTGCCATTTTCCCCCACGCCTGCAGAGGAAATGGGCGGCCGCTGAATGCATCTAACACCCTCTCGTGACTTCTTGGCGAACTGCTTGGGATTTTCTCGGCCTGTTACGCATACATCGCCTTAAGTTACGCATACAGCGAGTGTGAAAGGGTTGGCTACATTGTTTTCTGTGACAAATGAAGAGCTAAGAGCGTGGAAATTCGTCTCTTGGCTGTTTTCCGTTTCGCCTTCGAAGGCTCAAACAAACTTTGGGTTCAAGTAAGCTCAGTGATGGAAAGACAATAGGAGGGAGAGGCAGGCTTTGATGAGGTGATTGAACGTCTAGAGATACTATGGGTATGCTATAAGGCAAAATACTAGTAATGTTAGTGACATGCGAAAAGCAGTGTGGGCATTGTTCCTTCATACTGCCTCTTCCAATGAATACCCTCAACACAGCCTGTGCCCAAAAGATTCCTGCTACAAATATAATGCAAACAAGGACTATGATCACAAACATGATTTGCCAGCAGCTGTGATAAATGCAATAAAACCAATTTTTCAGGACTTAGCACAGCCAGAATTGTTAAACAAATGTCTACACGGAAAGACGCAGAATCCTAATGAGAATGTAAACAATTTGATTTGGAAAGTGATTCCTAAAAGGGTGTTTGTAAGCATAAAAAGATTGCACTTTGGCATTTATGATGCAATAGCAACCTACAACCAAGGGAACAGTGTGAAGTGTGAAGTCCTGAAGGCATTAGGATTTACAGCTGGGGTGAACACTGTATGAGCACTAAGAAATACTACAGAAAAAGGATAAGAGGAGCAGAAAGAAGAGAAAGGCATATGAAGTATGATGGAACAACAGGCCAGAAAAGACAGAAGAGGAAGCTTTTGGAGGATGAAGAAGACAACCCTGATAATCCATCCTATAGTGCAGGAATGTATTGAGAAACTTTGATAGCCATTTCCCGTAAATTAGAATTTTTCGAATATAAGGAACATTCTCAAAATCCACTCAAGCTAGAGAGATGAAAGTTTTATACAGCACTGCTAGTGGTCGAACTTACATTGTAACACAGCCATTTGGCAATATGTTCAGTAGTTTCATTTCACTTTAATTATACAGCAATTATTTGTAAAAAAATTGGGTCATTAATAAAACAAATTATTGGAAGGAAACTAGAAAAGATACTCCAAAATCCCTCTGTCATAACTACAATACTAAACCACTGTATATGTAAACTTAATTCTGCTTCGGCTAATGAGCCAGTCCGTTGAAGACTGCTTGTAGAAGTCCCACTTTAGAGCCGAACAGTGTCTACGTCCTAACATGGTAGTGATCAGAAAATCCATCAGACTGGGGAGCCTGCAGTCAAATTGTAGAGGGCAGCCTCTTAGTGCGAATTAAAGGTTATTATATATAAAACATTAGGGACATCACAGTAACAACGTACGCTGCACTCCAGATGTCCTGTCAAGATTTATACCCCGCTGTATCATGGAAATGCTTTGCCACCCTTGCGCAAGAGCTTGTTGCTGTAACCGTTGTTCGAAAAAGATTACTCTTTCTCTCTCCAGAATCTGAATGTGTTCAATCAGCAAGATACGGCTACTGATGGGAGGCCCTTAATCGCATAAATTAGTTCATTTGGAAAGAAGGACCCATTTGCAACGTACATACCAGCACGAGAGTGACGGTAGTCCCCACTAACTGGCTCATATATCCAATTCTGTCTGTACTGCATTCCCTGTAACCCCATGCTCACATGCGTTACTAGTGCACGTGTTGAGTGCCTCATGATCAACCAGCCGAAGTCGCAGTGCGAAAAACGCCAGCTTCGTCACCGAACATGCTCCCCTATAAATTCAGTCAGCGCTCCCTCTACATTTCCCATAACATAACATGAACACTTGCATTTCAGCAGCTCCCAATTGCCCTACTCCCAGCACCACGTTACCGAACTTTCGCCGGTGGATCTCAAGTAGCTACCCAGCAAGTGACACACTTCTTAAAACACTTCATCTTGTGCAATGGAAATGGGATGAAAACGAAATGCAAATAAGAAAGTAAATGGAATTGAACCACCATTCCTCCACTATTCTAAAGCTAATTAACGTACGTTACACGAAACATAAATTCCATGTCTGCCTACACTAGTTGCTATTCCTTTAGACATATCTTCGAACAGTAAATATTCATATGATCACAATTACGAACTATTCTCTTGAAATAAAAGGTTAACATTTACAAAAGTAAAATTCCATCTGAGACTTGATTGGCGCTTGTCATAGCTAGATTGTTGCCCGCTTCACTGGAAGTCCTAAGGTAGGGTAGAGCGAGTCCATGCTCTGCTCTATATAGAGACAATCCGTATGAAGAGATCCTCCCATTCGTCGTTGCGGACTGCAGCGAGACGTTGCAAATGTCTGTGGTATCAATGCATGTCGTCCCTTTGTACGATGACATATCTACCTGGTAAGACAGCTTTGTTCACGAATTGTAGCCTGTAAAATCTGACACTATGAATTAGAGTTGCGGGTGTAATTACAATTGGTGCTTCTGTAAATGACTGCATTATTTGGACTTCGATATCACCTTGATACTTACTTCGATATTCCTTGTCTGAATTTATTAGTGTTGGTTTTTTCTGTGTCTTCGTAATTCCAGACAGCACTTGGCTCCTGCTACGTGTAGGTGTTATCTAAGTAGTAGGCACCTACGTACCCTAAATGCGTAAAGCCATACACTTATCCCCATTAACCCCTTAGATGTCCATACATGAGCTTCAAGCATGTCTTGGTGGAACCTATTACCGTTTGTTCTGCCTCCGTTATGCACGCACAGCACAGTGAAGTTTTGTACAGCAATTTTTCCAAACTATCGCTGAAAGGGAACAATGGTTGGCGTTCAGCAGCTTAAACTTGGTGATAAGCTCCTTCGCCAGTCTGGTCTTCACACTACACTGTGGACCGTCCGATACTGTTCACACTTCTGGGGATTCCTGTAGCTGTTGAACGTGGAGTCCCATTACACACAAATAACGTGTCTTTCTCTCAAACCTTGTCACATGACAAGAGTTAGGAAGTTCCTTAATCGGGATTTCATATACGCCATGTATTTAACCACCATTCGACCTAACCATCGTTTCTAAGCGTTCACTGCGGTAAATAGTAAACACACAAAACGGACCACCTCAAGCTTTAGACGCAGTGGTTTGCATCTTTGTAGAGGTGGAAATGACGAAGCAGAAGAGATTTTGCTTCAATGAAAGCGTAAGGGTAATCCTATACAGTTCATGTAGCTGTAGACATGGTATACTAACAGGTTGGTGGTTGGGGGACGTGTTGCAATAGAACGAAGAAGCAAATTCCCGGTGACTGGAGGATTAGTGGCCCTAATTTACTGCGCATGCGATGTACATTAGACTGTCACTGAATGAAATCCATACTTAATTAAAAAATAATTCTTGCGCGTAATGTTTCCACTCTGCTTTTGCGTAGTAAGATTCCCTAACACGCAACCATGTCAACAGAGCTAAAATTTCTAAAAGGGTAAATGCTTCTCCAGTAAATGTTGGTTGCACAGTCTCGGAATGTGATCAAATATTCATCAAAAATAACTTACTCGCCTTCAGCCTTGACGACAAGAAGCGCTTGAGGTGGGACGACCATGGCAGATATCAACAGTCTCGTTCTGTTTTGGTCCACACAGTAGTTCAAACGCCTCGTTCGCTGGTTTCTTCGTGCTACATGCATTACTGCACCAGATATGTACTGACATTGTGCCAAGATAGTAGAAAATTCTTTTGTTAGTTACCGACAACCGTAAAAGTACTACTAGCGATAGTAAGACCTCAGTGTGAATACTATAGCTGCGCACCTTGGCTAAACCTTTCGTTTGCATCGTAACTAATACGATCTCACTCAACGAAATCATAGATGTTGGAGGTTTCAGTTTTGTCTCCAAAAACTGAAGTTACAGATGTAATTTTGGTTGTAAGCGAACAAGGGGTATTGATACGGAACTCGTAAACGGCTGACAGTTTAACACGGGGCTTGCAGCCCTGATGCTGGTATGTGTGGCGAACGCTGTTTGCCGATATTGGCGTCCAATGCGCGAGGAGCGTGTAACGCTAAGTTCAGGAGTCGGTAATGTGTGAAAGATCGGCTTGGAAATCCGTACCAAACAATCTGTGCCTGCGAAGGGACCTGTAAAGGCTACCAGCGGGCTTTCACCGGGTAACTAATAAGCTCCGAGCTGGATCAGATTGATCTGTCACCATTTAGAGAAATATTCAGCCCATCCCCTATCCCCAGCTTAAATATCCTTAGCCCCGTCCTTGAGCTCTTACCGACGCTGAAAGGAACTTTGAAATGGGTTCAATTATGGCAAATGCTTGCACTTAAACAGCAGCAAGCCACAAAGTAAAACTCCTTTAATCCCTCCCCGAAAGAGATTCCACAATCCAATAAGAATCTCTGTGCGTGTGTGCGGGCGCACCCATTGGAATAAATTAAATTCAGTGCTGAGAACCAAATGTTCGTAACCCTTTGTCTCCAGTCAGACGAAAGACTGAAATCAATCTGTAGCTGTGGTAGAGCATTCTCCAATAAATTTATCTACCCAACACGCACCCTTACTAGTGTCAGTCACGAACGTCTCAACTTTCACCCCTAAAACAGCACATATTGAGTAAAGACAGTGAACGGCCAAATGAAACACACTCCGAAACGCTCCTTCGTCACGATAACTTCGGTAGTTTTGTAATAAGTTCTTCAACGCAATAAGTGCTTGCTAGGTACACGGGCTTCGGTCGGATGGTATTGCCCAAACTGCAAAACAATTCAGAGGCCTTGACGTTTCAGTGCAATATGGCCCACAGCTGCGGTGCATTTTTTGATTGATTTCTTAAAGCCATTTTCATTATTTCCTGTACGATTGTCCAATTTCGGCCTTAGGCAATTTTCAACGGAAGTTTGATACATGGGGTACATTAGTGACACATGTGATTTTGATGTAGGAACAACTGACGCCTGTAGATTTACTAGACGGACTAGAACTTACTTTAGGGATGATTTTTTTTGGTGACAGATTGTCATATATATTGCTCCTCCATCATACGATGCTCATAAATTAGAGGTGTTCACGCCATTTTTGGAGCACGTTACTTTCGAGCAGCTCTTGCAAAGCTCTCAAATCTAACGTACTTAACACGAGGGAGATTGCAATCATTTTACAGAATTTTGCCACTTAACTTGCATATACTTTTTTTCTCAGTTACATTTGTCGTTCATCATTGGTGTGAATGACTATTGGTCCGAGCACGGGGCTTAAAACCCGAACCACACGCCAGTGTTAAGCACTAATTAAGGACTGGGTCCCTTATTTAGATTGCACATAACTCATTAAGGTCAATCCAACACATTTCAAATAACATAAATGAAGTTACATTTCAATCTGACATTAAACAGGAATAAAAAAAACAATTTCAATGTCAGCTGAATTAGTGCGTGAAGCGCGAGTTAAGCCAATAACCAGATAAACTAAACAATTTTCCGTAATTCAAAAGGAGGAGAAAAACAATATTGAATCAATACACCCCACTGACAACTATACCAAATCAGCCTGGGTCCAAAAAGCCTTAAGATACTAAACAAAAGAATTCTCTTAAGTGGGGAGTAGTCATTGACCCGACAGAATACTTCAAAAAGAGTTAAATCACACAGCTGCATGCCCCAGAAAAACTGAAAGACATTACACTTCATCTGACGAATAACAAATACTCATTAACATTACGCCACTTCTTTCTCAACTGCAGTGTCGCAAAGAAACAGGCGCTTATTCTGAATAATTATTTTTGTGTGTTTAAATAACAGCATAAGGAACTCCAAAAGAGGTCCAATCGAACTCCCCCCTTTTCAGTTCAGGCACAAATCTTTGCCCTTTCTAGGCGGAGGCTGAGCCAGAAACACAGAATGCCACAAACACAATTCTGCTGTGGAATCTTAAGACACCCGGAAGCAGTAACAGACAAGGAGTCGGCAACCACAAATAACACAGGCTAAGAGTCAGGCTGGGAGCACATCCTACGACCCCCCTGCGGGTCCGGGGATTAGAATAGGCCCGAGGTATTCCTGCCTGTCGTAAGAGGCGACTAAAAGGAGTCCATCCCCCTCACGGGGGTAGTTAGCGCCTGCGTCCGGAGACGGACGGTTTCACGACCTATAATCGTGGTCTTTTTGGTTTTTCCTTCTCGTTTCTTCCTTCCTTTTGTTGGTTCCTTTCTTTGCTCTTCTCCACTTCACTGTCTTCCTTACTTTTTCCCTTGACTTCTCCTTGCCTTCTCCTTGCCTTCTTCTCCTTGCCTTCTCCTCCTTGCTTTCTCATTGCCTTCTTCTCCTTGCCTTCTCTGGTCTCCGCCTCAGCGTTTGAGACAGACTGTCCTCTTTCTCCCTCTCTTCTTTTTCCTCTCCTTCCTTCCTCCCTGTGCGTGTCTGAAGGCCGACCCACGCGTTCGCACGCGTAGCCGGTGACGGGGTAACGCGTAAGTCCCCGCCCTGGGTAGACATGTAAGGCACGCGCGTACCCCCTGGTAAAGGCCAGGCCCGGGGAGGGGTGATTGCCTGAGCTGATACCTTCTGACCATGCCGATTGGTCCCTCCGTCTGTTTCTCGGGAGGTGTGACCTGAGGTGTAAACATTCACCTAAGGCGGGAGTGCCCTCTGAGAGGGTCCCCACAAGGAAGGAGCGCGCCATCGGAGACGCTGGCAATCATGGGGGATTCCTCCGCAATGGATTCTACTCCATCGCTTTCGACTTCGACCCATAAACGGAAACGTGACCAGCCAACAGTGACAAAAATACTACCGCCTGCCCCACAGTTCCTCGTAGTTTCTCGATCTGAGGACGGAAAGGATTTGTCCTCTGTCAACCCTTTCGTTATCCAGAAGGGCGTAGATGCCATAGCCGGATCTGTCAAATCTTGTACCAGGTTGCGTAACGGTACCTTATTACTAGAAACTGAGAGCGCCTTTCAGGCACAAAAACTGCTTCGGGCCACACTCCTGTACACATTCCCTGTCCGGGTGGAGGCTCACCGAACTTTGAATTCGTCTCGTGGTGTGGTCTACACTAGATCCCTCGACGGTTTGACTGACGAGGAGATTCAATCTTTCCTCGCTGAGCAGGGCGTGACGGCTGTCCATCGGGTCATGAAAAAGGTCAACAATGACCTTGTACCGACCCGGACACTTTTCTTAACCTTCGATAGTGTTAAGCTGCCATCGCGCATCAAGGCGGGCTACGAGGTTATTTCTGTTCGCCCCTATGTCCCGACACCTACGCGCTGCTACCAGTGTCAGCGTTTCAATCACACTCGACAGTCTTGTTCCAATGCGGCTAAATGTGTCACTTGTGGCAGGGATGCCCATGAGGGTGACTGTCCACCTCCGTCTCCTCGTTGTGTGAACTGTCAGGGTGACCATGCCGCATCCTCCCGCGACTGTCCTGTCTATAAGGAAGAACGCTGTATCCAGGAAATTCGAGTCAAAGAGAAAGTGTCCACCTCGGCTGCTCGCAAGCTATTGGCTAGTAGGAAGCCCACGCTGCTCCCAGCGGGGAAATACAGCACTGTCCTCGCCTCTCCTCGGACTACCCGGGAGGTCGCAACCCAGACATGCGATCTGACCTTCAGCACCACGGTCGTCCGTTCGGCCAGTGCTAAGATCGCGCGGTCGACGTCTCCTCTTCGTCCCATCACCCCACAGACACCAGCCCCTTCATCAGCTTCTGCTAAGACGAAGACCCAGAAGTCAGATGCACGGGCCTTCAAGAAGGAACCGTCCCGTGCAGACTTCCTACGTACCTCGACCTCCCAGCCTTCGTCCGGTACTTCCACCAAACGACCATCCAAGAAGGCTAATAGGAAGCACAGTTCTCCTTCTCCGCCACGGCGCATTTCTTCTCCTGCGCCACCCAGCGGTTGCCGCCCCAGGCCGTCATCCCTTTCGCCTGGCCGCACCGCTGGTAGCCGAACATCTGGCCGTTCACCGGCGGAGGAAGCTCCCCCTCCCGGCCGTCTTCCCAAGATGGCCGATGAACCTATAGAACCAATGGACGATGACTGTCCGCCTACTGATAGCGGCGGCAGTGCTCGCTCGAAGCCAGGCCCTCAGCGGCCTTCGAGGTGACCCCTTCTCTCATCTTCCTTTTCTTACGATGGCACTTATTAACTGGAATATTCGCAGCGTTCGCTCCAACCGAGAGGACTTGAAGTTGCTGCTCCGCTCGCATCGTCCGCTCGTCGTAGCCCTCCAGGAAACGAAGCTACGCCCATGCGATCAAATTGCCTTGGCACACTACACCTCTGTGCGTTTTGACCTACCCCCTGTGGTAGGTATCCCAGCTCATGGAGGGGTTATGTTGCTGGTCCGGGATGATATTTACTACGATCCCATCACGTTGCACACCGGCCTGCAGGCAGTTGCCATCCGCATTACTCTCCCCACTTTTACGTTTTCCTTTTGTACCGTTTACGCTCCATCGTCATCTACCGTTACCAGGGCAGACATGACGCAACTTGTTGCTCAGCTACCTGCACCATTTTTGTTAACTGGAGACTTCAATGCCCACCATCCCCTTTGGGGCTCTCCAGCATCCTGCCCGAGGGGCTCCTTGTTAGCAGACCTTTTCAACCAGCTCAATCTTGTCAGCCTCAATACTGGCGCCCCTACTTTTCTTTCGGACACATCTCATACCTATTCCCATTTAGACCTCTCTATATGTACTCCCCAACTTGCACGCCGGTTTGAGTGGTATGCCCTTGCTGATACATATTCGAGCGACCACTTCCCGTGTATTATCCATCTCCTGCAGCATACTCCCTCTCCGTGCTCCTCTCGTTGGACCATCTCCAAGGCAGACTGGGGGCTCTTCTCTTCCAGGGCGACCTTTCAGGATCAAACCTTCACAAGCTGCGATCGTCAGGTCGCACACCTCACGGAAGTCATTCTCGCTGCTGCTGAATATTCCATCCCTCACCCTACCTCTTCTCCACGTCGCGTACCGGTCCCCTGGTGGACCGCAGCATGTAGGGACGCTATACGTGCTCGTCGACGTGCTTTACGCACCTTTCAACGCCACCCTACAGTGGCGAATTGTATTAATTATAAACGATTACGTGCTCAGTGTCGTCGTATTATTAAAGAAAGCAAGAAAGCCAGCTGGGCTGCTTTCACCAGCACCTTCAACAGTTCTACTCCTTCTTCTGTTGTCTGGGGTAGCCTGCGCCGGCTATCTGGCACTAAGGTCCACTCCCCAATTTCTGGCTTGAAGGTCGCGAATGAAGTCCTTGTGGCCCCTGAGGCTGTCTCCAATGCCTTCGGCCGCTTTTTCGCCGAGGTTTCGAGCCCCGCTCATTACCACCCTGCCTTCCTCCGCCGCAAACAGGCCGAGGAGGCTAGGCCACGTGACTTCCGCTCCTCGAATTGTGAAAGTTATAATGCCCCATTCACCATGCGGGAACTCGAAACCGCACTTGGCCGATCACGGTCCTCCGCTCCAGGGCCTGATTCTATTCATATTCAGATGCTGAAGAACCTTTCTCCTGCGGGTAAAGGTTTTCTTCTTCGTACATACAATCGCATCTGGATTGAGGGACATGTTCCCGCATGCTGGCGCGAGTCTATTGTTGTCCCGATTCCTAAGCCGGGGAAGGACAGGCACTTGCCTTCCAGTTATCGACCTATCTCGCTTACCAGCTGTGTCTGTAAAGTGATGGAGCGAATGGTTAACTCTCGATTGGTTTGGCTGCTCGAGTCTCGCCGCCTACTTACCAATGTACAATGTGGATTTCGAAGGCGCCGCTCTGCTGTCGACCATCTGGTTACCTTGTCGACCTTCATCATGAATAACTTCTTGCGGAAGCGCCCGACCGCGGCTGTGTTCTTTGATTTGGAGAAGGCTTACGACACCTGTTGGAGGGCGGGCATTCTCCGCACCATGCATACGTGGGGCTTTCGCGGTCGCCTCCCTCTTTTTATTCGTTCCTTTGTAATGGATCGACAGTTTCGGGTACGTGTGGGTTCTGTCCTGTCCGACACCTTTCGCCAGGAGAATGGGGTGCCACAGGGCTCAGTTTTGAGCGTCGCTCTCTTCGCCATCGCGATCAATCCAATAATGGATTGCCTCCCAGCTGATGTATCAGGCTCCCTTTTCGTGGACGATTTTACCATCTATTGCAGCGCGCAGTGTCCACGTGTCTTGGAGCGCTGTCTTCAGCGTTCTCTTGACCGTCTTTACTCCTGGAGTGTCGCCAATGGCTTCCGTTTTTCTGCCGAGAAGACGGTCTGTATTAACTTCTGGCGCTACAAAGAGTTTCTCCCACCGTCCTTACGACTCGGTCCCGTTGCTCTCCCACTCGTGGAGACAATCAAATTTTTAGGCCTTACCTTTGACAGGAAACTTAGCTGGTCTCCACATGTGTCATATTTGGCCGCCCGTTGTACCCGTTCTTTAAATGTCCTCCGTGTTCTCAGTGGTATGTCGTGGGGAGCGGATCGAACCGTCCTACTTCGTCTATATCGGTCGATCGTCCGCTCCAAGCTGGATTATGGGAGCTTCGTATACTCCTCTGCACGGCCATCCATCTTACGCCGCCTCAACTCCATACAACATCGGGGTTTACGACTTGCGATCGGAGCATTTTATACCAGTCCCGTAGAGAGTCTTCATGCTGACGCTGGCGAATTGCCACTCACCTACCGGCGCGATATACTGCTTTGTCGGTATGCCTGTCGGCTACTGTCAATGCCCGACCATCCTTCTTATCGTTCCTTTTTTGGCGACTCTCTTGACCTTCAATACGGGTTGTATGTCTCTGCATTGCTACCCCCTGGAGTTCGCTTTCGTCGCCTCCTTCAACACCTTCATTTTTCACTCCCTGCAACCTTTCGAGTGGGCGAGAGCCGCACGCCACCTTGGCTCCAGGCTCAGGTCTGCGTTCACCTCGACCTCAGCTCGCTCCCAAAAGAGGTCACCCCCGGTTCGGTCTGCCACTCCCGTTTTTTGGAACTTCGTTCGAAGTTCAACAACATGACTTTCATTTATACAGATGGCTCTAAGACCAATGACGGGGTCGGGTGTTCCTTTATTGTCGGGGCACAAAGTTTCCAATACCGGCTCCATGGCCATTGTTCGGTCTTCACAGCTGAGCTCTTTGCCCTCTACCAGGCTGTTCTGTACATCTGCCGCCACCGACATTCTGCTTATGTCATCTGCTCAGATTCCCTGAGCGCCATCCAGAGCCTCAGTGATCCGTACCCGGTTCACCCTTTCGTACACCGGTTCCAACGCTCTCTTCAGCAGCTGGTGGACGTCGGTACGCCGGTTAGCTTTATGTGGGTTCCTGGCCATGTCGGTATCCCTGGGAACGAAGCTGCAGATGCCGCGGCCAAGGCTGCGGTCCTCCAGCCTCGGACAGCTTCTTGTTGTGTCCCTTCGTCCGATTTTAGCAGGGTCATTTGTCGGCGCGTTGTGTCGCTGTGGCATGCCGATTGGGCTGCACTTACCGACAACAAGCTTCGGGCCTTAAAACCTCTTCCCGTGGCTTGGACGTCCTCCTCACGCCCTTCTCGGCGGGAGGAGGTCGTTTTAGCAAGGTTAAGAATTGGACACTGCCGGTTCAGCCATCGCCATCTGCTGACGGCTGCGCCGGCGCCGTTCTGCCCATGTGAGCACTTGGTGACAGTTAGTCACATTTTAATGTCCTGTCCCAATCTTAAAACACTGCGCCTCGATCTTAACCTGCCTACTACTTTAGATGCCATTTTAGCGGATGACCCACGAGCAGCTGCTCGTGTTCTTTGTTTTATCAATTTGACAAACCTCGCTAAGGACATTTGATGTTTTTTAATCCTATGCCTGTCAGTCTGTCTTTTATTGTGTTTTCCCTTTTAGTTGTTGTTGTCAACTTGTGCCTCGCGGTGCATTCTTAGAGTAGTCAGGGCGCTCATGACCATTGAAGTTGTGCGCCCGAAAACCACAAAAAAAAAAAAAAAAAAAAAAAAAAAAAAAAACATCCTACGAGGACTTGTTCACACTATGCTCACCACAAACTGTACACATTCCGGCCGAACATCCGCGTGCGGTGGCTGCCAGCAGGATGAAAAACCAACAGGCCCACGCCGTGCTTCTCACTCAGGCATCTCAGTTTGTACAAACATCTAGGCCAACACCGACTCCGGACTCCCCTCTCACTGCGAGGCTTGGCACAGTTTGTATGAAATGCCTTCCAGGCAACCAGTAACCGCCGCAGGAGTTTCACGATTAGCAAACGGCCCCAGCGTAACAGGCATCACACACGTGCTTACGCCCGAGCCACAACTCCGCCAGTCTCACCGGCCGCCCCAAACCTACTGCCTCTCGCCGTCCCGCGCGCCCCAGCCGAAAACGCAAAGATGCTCATGCCCGGGGACGCCCCAAAGATAACAACCCGATCGCTGATGATTGACCAGCGATCTGGCTCAGCTATGTAATTTATTCAAAATAACTTGTAAATACTTGTTCTGTTACTGTAGGAGCACGTCATTTTTGAGTAGTTGGTACAACGATGTTACGCATCACATTTATCACAGTATTCTAATGAGATAGTACTGAGAACCACGAGTCTAGTAAAACTTGCTTGACTGTTGCTTCATGTTTCACACTAGTCATATTTATTAATTAGTGTGGCGATAATTTCCCATTTATGCTTCTGTAACTCTTAGCCCTGGAACTGGTAGAAAGTTGTCCAGGAATTTCTCATTTCGCAGGTGTTTCCGCTCATTTCAAACTTCGAAATAAACACACACCTAAAATATGAGAATTTTTTCCATTACATCCATGACTTTTCTATTCTGTACCTTAATATTCGAAGTGATACATCTATATTAGGTATGTTGGTGTCTCCTAAGTGTGCAACATATGTCGATGGGTTATTGTCGTGTGTTCTTAAAATCGTGTACTACACTTCTTTCCCGTTTGTCTAAAATAGAATTTTGGGCATTCTTCAGTTAAAATGCGCCTAGTATATCTATAGACATGACTTGGTCCTACATCAAAGTCACAAGTGTCTCTAATGTATCAAACGTATGAAACTTCCGTTTTAGATACTTCAAAATGGCCTAAGGCCGAAATTCTACCATCGTACAGAAAATAAAGAAAATGGCAGCTAAAGGCTTCAAGAACTAATTCAAAAAATATCAGACCGCTGCTCGTAATCTTAAGGTGCGGCTATGGCTGGCTGTTAAGTCTATAACAACTTAAGATGCTTTGCCCTTACCGATACCTGGCGACAAATAATATATACGTGGAATATACGTGGAACACTGGCCATTCCAAACGTCGGCATTGAAGCAAAAATGCTTCTAGATGAGTTCCACACGAGCAACACATCGCTGATACGGGATAACGGGCTCCACAGTAGAAAATACTTGGAGACAAGCAGGAGTGCGCATACCAGTAATAAATATCCCACGGCAGCACCTGTTCCATGAGGTGATTACGACTGTCTAGATGATAAATCTCAACTGTTGTTCCACTCCGTTGAATAACAGGTCACATCCTATAAATATTCATATAAAAGTTATAAAATTGTCCCATGAAAGGCTACATACAGGGATCATTCTCCATCCTCCTGCTCCACCTCCACCTGGCTGGTTTCCGATACTTTGGTGCTGACAGACCGGGTCTGGAGCCCTTGTTAACACCCGTCTCTAAGTTTCCACACATAACGTCTGTTCATGGCGAATACTCGGAGAAGGAACCAAATTCCAGATTAATAGTTAGCAGCGATATAGGTGAGATCCTAAAGATAGAGCCGCATCATGTTAATTTTACTTCTACACAGTCACAGCATGACCTTCGCGTCGAAGGGAAGTTACGAATCCATTAGATGTACTCCCAACTTGTGTAACTTAGGCGTAAGGTGTCAATGGAAAGATTCTTAGACTCATCACAGCTTTCTGGAGCTGTGCCTATGCAACACAAACGTAGTAGTGACTCGAGCAGTGGTGTATCTTCATCACACGTATGCGCATCCACGTCATTAGAAACCGCAGCATTCTTAAGGTGTAAATTTCCTATATGTGGACTCAGTGCCGGTGCCTACAAGTACCTAACATAGTCATAGCGACCCAGTCGCGATGCCCTGTGGAGTGCTGTCATCCGCTAATCATCTGAGCAAATGTACGCCTCCACGCACTGAGTGTGCCCTAACCTCCTACAGGGTCCCAGACCACATTCACCTCCTCCGTAGTGCACTCCTTAGTTAAAACTACGCGCTGAAGGAAGCTCCGACCAGCCGTTGGCAATGATGTTTGTGTTTGCTTCCTGTACACAGTTCATCGCATTAGGTCTTCGTAAGGTATACTAACGTTTTAAAGGTTCAGATATTTCCCAATGCGCCAGAGAGCTCTACGGAATGCCAACAGACGTTGAGAAATTTCGTAGTACGTGATTAGTAATTTCTAGTGCAACAGTTAGGCGTAAAACAATAAACCAGCCGCAACAAACATCTGTCAGTGGCAGGATTTAATAACATTTCCTGCTGAATTCAAATGACGTCTCAACTGTTAAAGCATACTGACTCCCGCAGTACAAACTCAAAATGAGTGTGCTGCAGCACGATTCGTTGATTCCGTTCTATGCAGAACGGAATATACATGCTTTTAATGTAGCAGTTATCGATACTTCAACCGAACTTAACGCAGATTTCAAATAACACTGTTTCAACATTTGATATCCGATTCTTTCACGTACAGCGTTATTACGTTGTTCGCCCTGTTACTCGAGGCACTCCTATACTTGTTTCGCTCACTTTCTGCAATAACAATAAATCCACTTAGTCAAAATGATCTTCAAACACGCAAACTACTTCAGTGTCAAGTTCCTAACAAGGGAGACAGTTTCTGCGAAGGGAGGTAGCTGAGGTGATCGCTAAGTCAGAAATACGTGGAAATAAAATCGACAAGAGATTCCTCGAATACTGGTCCTATGAAAGGCTTGGCAGCAAAAGTTATTTTCAGTTACAGATGTCGATGATTTTCTTCAAATACCTGGGAAGTGGTCTACCAAAACGTAAATGTCCGGCTAGATGCGGCTTTTTAATTCATAGTTCTACAATGTTGGATTGATTTTTTTTGAGTTTCTAGATGGACGATTTCACCTTTGTTAGCGTTACCCCCGTCACCATTATAATGTAAACGGCATCATTCAAGATACACATACTGTGCTTACACAGATTTGAAATGTCATAAATATGCTGAGTAAATTTTAGGTGAATCCACTGATACTGAAAACGTAGTGCATTGAATTGTGAGAAGTTGGCATTTCTGTGAAAAGATACGTAAATGAAAAATGAGATCGCCCCACGCTGGGCAACATAAATACGTTGAGCAGAGAACGCCTCGTGCTGTCCGGCGTAAATTTACGCGAGTATCTCTTTGCCACACATAAAGAGAAAATAATAGGTCGAAATTAAAAAGCAAAATGTGAAGAGCTTACGGAATTTATACGCGAATGGAACAGATTGTTTAGGTGAATAAAAGACGAAACGACTTCATTTAAGTAAGTTTCACACAAAACTAGTAAAACGAAATCCCATGGTCAGTTACACGGCACACCGCAATTGATTATAAAGCTTTGTAGCGTGATGCCTGAAGCACCTCAGGTTCGTGCTTCGTCTATGAACCTGCTGGCGTTCGTTATTTAAATGCCACTTCCTTGCTGTCCACCAAATATTTCTTTAAGCAGGCTAAAGTTTCCGGCAGTTCTTCAGTTTCACACACCTCCTTGTGCGAGATCTGGGCGCTTTGTGTCCAGACACCGATAGTGAAGTCAGGGTCTTAAAATTCTCGACACCTTCCCGCTGCTTAAAGCAGGTAAAATGGCTGTAGCGTGCCACAAGCCATTCGCCTCCACAGGCACCTTCTTCACGCTTTTGTCTATGCTCCGTCCCAGTGGCTGCAGCCATCCATCAGTTACGTTGTGTTTTGGGGTTAAAAAACAACTGTCATGTGCGCCTATGTCAGAATCGCAGAGCACGAAGAGGGAAAAGGAACTAAAAGCGACTGCACGTTACGCCCAATCGACGAAAGACAGTTGAAAACAGGGACTACTTCCTGAAGAAACGGCCATAAAATAAGCCATGAAGACAACGTAGGTCCTGATTTAAAGATTAAATCTCCTTCGGCATCTTACTACGACGGTTAAAAAAAACTCGGTCGACAGTAAGCGCGTAGCTGCCTAAAACGGCCGATAACTCAGACTGCAAACATAAATTACAACGTAAATGGTTAAAAAAAAGAGCATTGCATCAGGAAATGACCGCTTAAATGTGAGGAAAATGGGCACAAAGGTGACATCACCACCTAACAAACCGCGATGACTAAGACAGTAACCAATAGGCAAACTAGATGGAATGATCTCGTGGTGAGAGGTGGTCGGCCAAGCCGCTGGCAGAGTTTTAATTCCCCAGAACTTCCTGCCATCAAGGGAAGACCAGTGGCGATGCCAAAGAGATACCACCTGCAGACCGAAAGCAACACAGAGATGATTGGAAGAACTTGAGGTCTCGGGGCAAAAGGACTGCTGCCTCCGCAACAGAATCAGCAGCCTCCTTTCCCGTCAGACCGACGTGACCAGGAATGCACATAAACATCAGTGTGGCTTCATCAACAGTGAACAATTGACAGCTTTCCTGGACCCACTGCAGTTAGGGATAGGCGGTCTACAGCACACGGAGGCTCCGAAAGGCACCTAGAGGCTCTGACCAGATGACGCCAGTGAGACGTGTCGCCGATGTAAAGCGTGGCTTGATACAGGGTGAAGAGCTCCGCTCTAAATACCGAGCAGTGTTCTGGAAGCCGATACTGGAAAATACCTGTGCCAATCACGAAGGTGCACCCGACACCAATGTCAGTCGGTCAGAGCTATCCGTGTACATAAAGGTACCATCTCATAGATCTGTGCGAAGGTCGTGGAACTTTGAGCGATAGAGCAAGGCTGGAATATGTCCTTATGAAGCGAATGAAGTCGAAGGGGAACACGGGCCGTGACATGAACCCAACGTGGTGAAGTGTTCATACCCACGGCATCTGTTCTCTGCACGCTTCTTTGTCCGCCAGTCTCTTCCAAAGGTTACCTTAAGCGAGGCTATGGAGTCCTCCAGCCAGCCCCTAGCGTCTACTGCGCTCGCCGTATGTCGTCCGACTTATCCCTTTCTCTGGTCTGATAGCGCAGAAGTACCGAAAGTTACTTAAGCAAACCACGTAGCTAATGAAAAAAGTACAGGCGCTAACTATGTGGCTGGAAAGGTCACAAGGCTGAATTCCTACCGGTGAACAAAATCAGGCTCAGCTTAAATGATCATGCTCCACAATACTGTCTAAAATACCTAGGTCCAGCGAGAAAGCGAGGTAATGGCTGCAAAATTACGGCTACACTGAACTAATATGGATTGGTGGACCAATTCTTCTTGCTGTGTATATTTATTTCTATCAGAGTAATATGGATCAGAAAGTACTGATCACTGTAACATCTGTGCTTCCGGTTGCCAAAGACTACACTGGAAGTAACCGGTTACCTGTGCAGCTCTCGCTGTGTGGAAGAAGGGGCTGATATAACGCTTCGGAAATATTGAGGACTTTCAATGCAGCATTGAAACTGGCATAAAGTTTTACTTTGCGGCTATAACAATTTACATCAGAACGTTCTGAACCTGGCACATTCAGGTGTGTGAAGTTAAAAACGTTCAGAAACTTCAAATGAATCCAGGAAGAAAAACAAATTGGATAGTAACAATGAAACAAAACGTGCAGAGCCATTCTTAACTATAGCGGAAATAGGGATTATAAATCACAGCTGTACAACGCATGGTGGAGCTGGTACCAACACGTCATTTCAGTGAGAGCCCTCGCGAAGCTCGTGCAACACTAGATGTTCCGCGAGTTCTGACGTGAACAGCTGGAGCAGTTAACCCCTTTCCTAAACATAGCTGCCACAGCTGGAATGCATCTGAAAACATTACCCGCTGCTAACAAATGCCAAAACAACGCACAGTTTCATATACAGCGAACAATCGAAAACACCACAAACGTCGACAGACTAGGCTACGCCTTGTATTTGTCCCAAATCTATGTAAATACCACACAATTCTTGCTACGGGAAGAAAACCCTCAGTGGACACATTGTGAAGTTTCATTAATTGGCGACGCCATGCCGTGTTTTGTGCACCACGACCAAATGGTGGATAGAACTGGAAGGAAAATCAGCATTGGCCGTATTATGTTGTTTTATTGTCAGCAAATTCCATTTTCGGTCACTTAGTGACGATCCTCAGTGCTGTAATGCACAATTAAAATTGGTAAGGACTGGTATCAAGCTATAACCACAAGCTTAGAGCGATCAGAGAAACATTATGAAGTGATACCGGTTCGGGAGGACTTTGAAGATAACGCAGCTGCACAAAACGTCGGACACCAATTCGGGCTAAGAAAGAACTGCCTTGGTACATCAGCGAATGGTGCAACAGCGACTGGCCCACACTCCCGTCGGAGGAGTAGATAATAAAAGCTACAAAGTCGGCGCCGTCAGACGTCGGCTCTGCGGTGAGGTAAGAGCATGGGAGGCCTCTCGCCGCCGGTTTATCGTCGAGTCGCCATCCAATCCGCTCTGATCCCCAAGTCCGACAAGATAAATCATCCTCCACTGCGAGCGACAGCTGAAAAGAGACACCGTGTTACGATCTTATGAATGCCGTAATGACTCATTATGTGATTGCGGTGTTGGGAATGATCTAATAACGGCTGTATACTGCAAAGGGGACTGGAGAGGTCAACACCTTTCAGATTTTTACTCCTGTTTCCAACACGATATAAAATATGTTCTAGATTTTGCACAACCATCATTTTCATCTCATTGACGAATACTATTACAACAGTTCATGTAAGGTATGACAGAAATAAAACTACGGACGTTTCTCATACTTGATTCCACAATCATTGGGAGGATGAACAGTAAAAGCGTTTCCCGGTGCTAACGTTCTGAGTTGCGTACATAGAAAAGAAAACAATTGCGCTGATCTGAAAGATGTTCTATTCAGCCTCCCGGTCACTTGAATTGGCGCGTTTCTGTAGACATAATGTAACATAGGCGCATCGGAAAAGCTATTGCAGCTGTGACCGTCTCAGAGGTGTGGGCTCCTTTGGCTCATCAATGGTGCAATGGACTTCGGGTGACAACAATGCCCAGGGGATTGCGGCTGGAGCGCATTACCAATGTTGACTGTCTGTCACGTGCTGGAAAGCACGTCAACACGATATCACTAAAAGGAGACACACGCCTGCATTCTGCGGCAATGCGGCGGAACCAGAAACATCGTCGCTGCTGGTGGCTTGTGGTTCCCACTCCATGGGTAGAACGTTGAAGGGGATACACAGCTGGGTAAGCCCCCTATGCTATGAAAGGCTCATATACAACCTACTGCAGGCAGGTGCAGAGAGGACTGTTTCAGAACGACGTGTTGTGATCGAGTCAAATTTCCTAAATCAGTAGTAAATTTACTAGATTAATGCCGTTTGGTTCACAGAAACACTAGCCACCGTTTTGTGTAAGAAAGTGAAGAGGAATTTGACGCAGCCTAACGACCCAGGTAATATCACATGCATCGTTGTTAACTCTGGATCTGATGGAAATTGGTTTCAGTGTTTGTTTTTGGGAAAAACTGAGAAAATAAAATTATGGAGAAGTTTTATGAGTTCGGCAGTTAGAATGACCTTCATAAAACCTTGTCGAATACAAAGGCATATAAAGGGATGGATTACAGTCGAGGATCAAATTTCGAAAACATGGTACATTGACAAAATGGCCGGAAGCCATCAGAAGGTAGGTGAATGAAGATCTTAACGTAAGGTGCACTTCCAATACAGATGGTCCGAAAGAAGCCACCTTTTTCCCACCTACGTATTGGACAAGTCGGCAACGCTTTTAACCTTACGGGAACAAGGGTCACCCTTAGTAAATCTGTGTCGCTCCACACGCTCAATGTCGAGAAGTAAATATTTGTTCACGGCCTCTGGCAAACGAGGCGGCTGACGTTGGAATAATTTCGTGAGGAAAGCCAAAGATGAGTTGCAAGCCACCCAGTTTCATGTCTGTTTCGGGGGTGGGGGTGGAGGGAGCGCTTCTCGCCGCAAAACTCGCCCCGAGGGGCCTCCAGCTGCGTTCTACCCGCGTACTGACTCGTATCAGAGTCGATACCGTATGCTCAAACAAGTATCTAATTCATCCCAAAGTTTGTTACGAAGTTTTTGTTGGTAAGGAGGAGCGTTACGCGTTATGGAGCGTTAATAATATCTCGTTAAATTACTAATCATGGTCCTCCTCCACCTGGACAACGGAACGTGGTTTTGGAAGAATCTATGAAGAGGGGACGCGAACATCGTGAACTGGCTCATCGGCGGGTCGTTATCGAAAATCTTAGCATATATGTAAGAGACTTATTAGGTGGTCAAGGGACTAGTGCGCTCAGGCGCACCATGGGGTGTCAAATACTGCACCATGGTCCACCAAGCCCGTCAAGAGAAATGACAAAATTTATGGAATAAACATGTCACCACGGAATGCATTGGACAATAGCGGAGGTGGGAGGTGGGAGAACTGGCGAGTAGCTCCAACCAGAGCGATGGCGGCCACTGTGCCTACTTCTGTATCAGGTGACGGTCCTGAGAAAATGTGGATTTCTGGAGTCAGTGACACGAGCTGGTGGTTTGCGTGGAACGAAATGAAATTTGGATAATCCCATCTGTCACCGTTGGGAGTAGGTCGAACTACGTACCTACCAACAGAAGTAGACAGCATATCCCATGTATGGGGACTTAGTTGTGAAACAGGCCTAGCAACGTGTCAGGTTGTTGTGTGTGGCAGTAAAACGAATAAATATGAGTAGCTACGCTGCTACTGATAAAGTTCATGTTTATGGAACAATTCTAACTCACCAAAACATAACATAAAAGAGGTTGTACTATCGAATGGGCTTTTTGACGACACGTATGATCAACAAAGGTCAATTAGGGAAAATAAACATTAATGCTTACACTGAATTTTGAAGATTGGCAAATTGTTTGCGGAATGCGGTCAATTGTTAAGCCATAGGCTCACTGTGAGAAGGTGCCTCAGATTTAGGCCCAACAGAAAACAGCGCTAAAGTTAATATATACTAGATGTTGAGCATCACAAACTGTAGTAGTAATGAGCTTCCTCAGATCAATGGGCTTCCACAGATCAATGAGCCGAAAGTAATGGCCACCATTTCGTACTGGAATAGCCCATGCATCAACTATAATACATCAGTGGCTCGCCAATTCAGCTTTATTCACAAGTAGCTCGTTCGATTACGTGCCTTACTCGGGTTCCAGAACATAATCCAGGGAAGTTGTTCTAGATATCTCGGTTTGGCTGTCATAATTCACATCTAGGATTCGGCTTCTGGACTCTACACCGGAGACACCGCACCCAGCGGAAGGCACTAAACGCCATTGTTTGTGACGTCAGAGGGGCTCCTTTAGGAACAGAATGAGCGAATGTGGTGGATGGACGGCAGAGGATAACACCACGGCGGCAGAACACACAGCAACGAGGTTGGTGCGAACGAAATAATGTAGATAGTCAGACGGTATGGGAGAGGATCATCAGAGTGGTGAGAAGTGCAATTAGAGAGCTGAGGCCTATGCTTGTAACTTGTAAGTTGCACCTAGATAGCAAACGACCGTTTTAGCAGCTTGTCTAAAAAACATCGCCAAAGGAGGCCATGGGGCCCAACCTCACGGGCCAGCCGCCGTGTCATCAACAGACGTCACCGGATGCGGATATGAAGGGGAGCATGGTCAGCACAGGGCTCTCTCAGCCGTATGAGAGTTCACGAGACCGGAGTTGCTGCTTCTCGATCAAGTAGCTCCCCAGTTTGCCTCACAAGGGCTGAGTGCATCCCACTTGCCAACAGCGCTCGGCGGACCTGATGGTATCCTAATCCGACACCGCACGAATTCGGTGATCCGACGGGAATCGGTGTTACCACTGCGACAAAGCCGTTTGCGTTGACAGGTTCAGTACGACGAATAATTCAATGAACATAAACGCCCGAAGTCAGTTTTCTCACTAGAGCAGACGAATATAGGTCCCATATAAACAAAAGATAAACCAATGGAAAAATGTCGGACTACGCTGCGCTAGCAAGAAATCTCTTAAAACAAAATTGGTTAAATTAGTGAAGCATCAGATAACGCCACTTCATACATTGTGAAAAAGAGGAGTCAAGTAGAAATTAGAAGCCTGCTAAAATATATACGGCAATATTACCTGAAAATTGTATGTTGCCTGAGTGTCGTGGAATTACAAAATCGCTTCAAATGTCGTGGTCAGGAGGCCGATGCTGTCGCTCTTCTTCTAGTAATATTAAAGAAGCTAGGAACGGTAAGTTACAGTAACTCTCACTATGGGACGCGGGTGTCATCCAAGCTGCTTAGCTGATGATGTAGCAGCCTCTCTCTCTCTCTCTCTCTCTCTCTCTCTCTCTCTCTCGTTATGGTGTTAGATTCGGAAGTCTGGAGGATAACGGAAGGTGAAAAGATGGTTGCGTTGTCAGCACTTGTATTATTTCGCCTCCTCCAGTCCAGGTCACTGCGAGGAATGTCACCGAATATCTAGAACAGGTGTAAAGGGAAATCATTGACCGCTCCAGATCGCAAGAAGTATGACGGGTTTATGGCCGCGTTCGGTAATTTACTTCTACAAACATTCCATGGAGAAAAAAGCCAAGCAGTAAAAAGGCTAATACATTTTTAAGGCGGAACTCTTCATTACTGCATGATCCGGATTGAAACAGAGGAAGGGGAACACAACGAAAATGTACTTAAAATTCATCATAGGCTATAGAGCTAGGTCAGACAATGAAAAAGTTAAGCCTTGAAATCGTGTGCATATACTATGCTGAGCTAACACAGCGGACGTCTGTTAGGAACAAAAATGTCAAGAGCTGGACAAAGGACTTGATACTGAAGGCAGCGGCAGTAATAGATGATGAGTAGTATTAGATTTGGCGATGAAGAATCGCTTTCTATACGGCAATTTAGTGAGCGAACTACAGTGGGATGTCAAGTTAACATGCGGACTTTATCTAACGTATCACATCATCGGCCACGCATCATCCCTCAAATGAGCCCACGGCATCACTCACTAAGATTTGGGTCATGGAAGGCATTTTGCCCATATTGAAGCAAACAATAGCTCTGTCGGATCTTCTGGGACTGTTGAGTTAAACTCTAGCTCTAGCAAAAGTTTCGAAGTGATTCTTAAAACAATATTGAAGCGTAGTTGGTACAGTTACTGCCGAAGACGGATAATTTTTTCAGAAAAAAGGAAAGCGGTGGTTCGTCCAAAGCACAATCTTCTGTTCGATACTATGCACGGTTCTTCCGGCACATGTGCTTCATATTCTACGAATACTAAATCTATTGCTCACCTCTAACGTGGAGTCTTAAACGAACCGTTAGTCATACAGTAGGTAGAGCACAGATGTTTCATCCCTGCAGATGACAAGGCCTCGAACGACCAGTAGCAGCTGAGTGTTAAGCATCACACGTACTACTAGTGATCTGGTTTCTCTACCACAGTCAAATGTGCAGTTTCGCGGTTGTGTATGCATTTACTAGAATGCCAAATTATCTAAGATAGTCATAGATGACAGTGTGTTCCCTGCTAAACTGACCGTTGGGCTCTAAATCGCAACGTGCAGTGTTCGGTTGCTAACCTGTGCTGCATTCAATGAGAAGGTGGTGTACGAAGGCCATACTAAATTCACACCTTCCACTAAGTATGGCGCTGTGGAACAGGTTTACGGTTAGACATACGGAGGCCAAGAACAGCAATACACCTTCAGTGCATGGGCCATTTGGATTACGGCGCAACATTCTTCCATCTTCTGCATCGAGTAAGCATTTCGCAAATTTGGCTAAATACTGTACCACTGCGTTCGAATTTGCATTACCCTCATCGTCGACCAACGCTCTGCTGTTAGATCCACTCTACTTCCTGGCCTGAAAATTGGTTTCTTGAAATCGCAATTTTGTAGCCAAAATAGATGGGAAATCAGTTGAGCTTCTCTAGAAGCAAAAATCGCAATAATTACCAGGCACACTTCCTTACTACTCAGTCGAAGCAGCTGGAAAAATGTTGAGCTGTTACTACCATGCAACATCGATCTGATGGGCAAAACGGAAGCGTCAAAGTACCCAGTCAAGATAACCGTGACAATTCAATAACACATTTAATTACACTGACCGCTCGAAAATGACTCTCAGCATGTGGTTAGTATCTTCTTTCGTCTTGATATAAGAGCGCTACAGGCACGATGTTTGCTAAAGGAGAGGCGGTGGTGAACACGAAGACTCCGCCGGTCTAACCGTCCGAACTGAATGTATTCAGAAGAAATGAAGTGGGACAAGAATCATCGTGTTAAGCTAATTGTGGGATCAGACCCAGCTACACGAAACAACGATGGTCTTGCTCTGAATACCAGCGCAAAGCTTCCAACGAGATATGTGCATCGTCATCAATGGCTCCTTAGTGGAAGCAGCTGTCATTCTTGCGTCCCGATTTCGACGTAACAGAAACAATGCCTGACCGTAAACAGATACAATAATGCAATGAGCTGCGAGAAAGAAGAGGGCACATGTCAAGCGCGCGCCCACCCCTTCCTCCACCACTCCTTCCTCCTACCCTCCTACCCCCCACCCCCAACCAACTTATGTATAAAACTATTACTCCAGAGCTCAAGGTTCGCGGATTAGACATCGAGCAGAACATAGCGAACGAACATTATGTGACGTTCCCATCACCTCAGAAACTTAATAGAAGACAGATGTACAATATGAAGAATTAATAGAACCGATGTAATTTAAGGACTTCCTTTGTGTGTGCGCTGTCACCTTCAGCAGGTCATTTCATGTGCAAGTGTCTGCGAATTGCGGTTGTCCGCTGGCACCAGTCAGACAGTGAAAATAATTACTAGCAAGCATCGGGGTCATGAATTGTGTCCAAAAGAAACGTCAGCTACTGAGATAGTCTGCACTATTCCATGGGCTATATAGCGACAGGGTAATGCCTTTATTCTAATTCTTCACCTTCCAGAACAGCTCCGTAACAGAAACGGTGTTATTTGCTGTAAGGACAAAAAAAATGGAGGCTCTCTTGCCATGTTAACGGACTCCTTCAGACAAACAAGATATTAGACAACACAGTGAAAGCTTTCCACTAAAACGAAGTCATTAAGCTGGCAAGGCTATAAAATTCTGGTGACGTAATCATTTTAAACGAAATATAATTTCAAACTGGCTTTTCAGACGCCGTCTAATAGACGACTGCTGCACATGGGAAAAGCTGCACGAAGAATTAAGGCTTCACATTAACGGTGTGGCAAACCAACGTCCAACTAGAAAGCTAGTGGCTCATAGGACTGTAAAGTTTTATAAGCTTGCAAAAAGACATTCATGCTCAGGACATAGCTTACCTGCGGCAGTTGACAGCTAATGTTTTGTACACATGACAAAAACGAACGCAAATGAGTATATACATCATGAAGGCAAAGCAAAACAATACCCCCCAGTTTATGCGATTTCCTGTATAAGCTTCTGGAGAGCGTTTTACATCGGTAACAGGATTACATTTCTATTCCGAAAATTGAGAAGGACAGACGAAAAGCGCTAAATCGGGACTGCTACTCGCTTAGATTGGCTGGAACTGGTTTGAGAAAAAAGAACACTAGCCTCTGTCAGCGGACGTTGCTTTCTCCCTCGACAGAGACTTCAGCATAATCAGAAGGGAATTACGAAAGCAAGTCACGTATAACACATACGAACTAATGAAGCTCATAATACATTCCAGCAAAGGCCAATCATTTCTTTCAAAAACTGATGTCATAGGTACACTGGATTTCGTGGCAGCGGTTTTACGAGACTACTTGCTCACTTGAAACTCGACAGGAAACACTATACATCAGAAAATCTAATTTCGTGTCAGTAATATGCTGCATATTACATACAGCGCTAGTGTGTTTTTCTAATGCATTACTTGTTTATTAAGGCCAGTCTTGAACGCTTTTGTTAAGAGAATCAGTAACTACTGTAGGCAGCCCTGAAACGTGGTACAAGGAAGCACCGAAGTTCACACTTAATGTGAACAATTTGCTCCTTTACAATCTGAAAGGAACCGTGACATTAACACAAGTGCCTTGCATTAGTGATACTTTTTAAGTAGCAAAGAAAGAACAGCGTTTTTTATTAGTTCCCTCGAAACTACGTTGAAATGACGAAGGCCCTTCTAGCATGACGAGATTCAGTTCCCGTGTATCCAGCTTCGTTCCCCAGGGTTAGGTGGAATAATATACTCCCCTGGGAAGGTACTCAACAAGCACCTGCCTGGCATAAAGCATGAAGTAAAATTAATGCACCTCGCAGGCCTCTCTCTACAAATGACCAGTATGTCTACATCCAGAGACTGGAAAAAATGTTGCTAACTACATACCATTTAGAAATTTGTTTCAAAGCTGTATAAGAAGTAATATTGTACTGCAAATAGAAATGAGTATACGTACTGTTAATATTTTTTTAAAAGCATTAACTAAACGCCATGGTACTGAAAGCGCATAACCCGTAGCTATATAGTAAAACTAAGGAAGCTGTGGCTACAGCTCCGTAACGAAGTTACTCGGTTATATTTATATGGCAAAAGCGTGAATAGCAGCAAACAGTAAAATACTAGCTTATTGTTCATTATTCATAAGGTTTAATACGAACCACACATCACTGAATCTTAGTGTGGGCTATACCTTGAATAGTTGAACGTCCATGTACGTTGTCCTTCATGGGCCCCGTGGATTGAAAAAATGTAATTTATTACCCTTCACATGAGTTTGACCAATTATGAGCTAGTCCATACTCAACCACTACTAATTAATTTTACCGGATGAATAGTATTCTAGTGGAGGGATAGCGTAGTACGTTCACTGAAAGCCAATAAAATGGCACACACAGTAGAATGTATTTATGACGAAGCGCGTCTGGACCATCAATCTTATCGAACTTCCCTTAACCTTAACGCACTGGTTCATAACGACAGATACTAGAATCGACGTCTAGACGAGGGACCCTACGATCTATGGCCAATTGTTGTATCCTGAAATTCGTATTGTTGGGTGCAACTACATGTTAAGTCAGTTCACATCCGGGACGGCAGAACGGTCGGAAAAAGTAGTTACACCTTCATAAGATATGAACAGGTAAATGTTATTGGGTTGCTGAGAGGCATCTAGCGGCCGCCGAGAGTGTGGGGGATCCGTGTGACGACCAACTAACGGGTGTGGCCCGCTATGTTACCACCTACGGCCTACTGTGCAGTTGGTAGGCGTTCAGGACAACAAACAATGCGAACAGCAATGACTAATATTGCATGCCTAACGAAGCATGCGTGTGCTGGGCAAACGGTGCATGTGCTCCACTTCATATCTACTGGTTAAGGATGTCACCTAGTTCATGCTGCGGGTGATCAAACTCAATTAACAGGTCACGTCCTCCACCGTACCTAAAATTCGGAAGTTTACGTAAAACTTCGTGGGTGGTCGGTGAAGTAATAAGTTATCCGCGAAACGCTCTATGGATTCTGTGGAGCGCGAGGAACGTAATCTGGTTATAAAACGGTGTAGAATGAACCTTTGATGTTCACACGTGACTGATGCTTCTGCGATGCTGTTGTTGCACAAGACACAACAGCCGATCACATGCTAAGAAAAGTAGGATAGAATGTCGTGATATACGATGCTCTTCGCAATATACTTTACGACTTTGTCGAATATTTGGACTGTTTTGTTCAGTTACGAGGTATTAGTAGAAAACTGCTGCTGACATTATTTGCAATTGGATACAGTTGTCATTGGCTGACATCATACTAACGATTTAACTTTATCAATTGGTTCGTTGTGATTCTTGTCTGGCTTTGTTTCGAATATGATTCGATTTACGAGGAATTATTTATTTGAAATGTTCGCTGTTTCAGAGTATAATATGAGCTACTGTTGTTCTGGAAGCAATTATTATTTCGGATAATCATGGGAGCCATTTCAACAGTAGCAGACTTTGGAGAAGTAAGAGCCTGTAAGTGTATTTTGTTTCCTTTTTTGTATGATAGTTTTGACTCTTTCGTTTAGCAGCATGGTTTTTTCAGTTACATGGACTGTATTTTGCGAAAATTAGTGTGTATTTCTTACTTTGGTAGTTTCTGGCGTCTTTAGCAAATACCGGTAGTTACCATTTTCGGTTATGATTCGATTTGATGTCCAAGAGTTCATCTACAGGGTTTGTAAGTTCGTAATGAGATGAAATATATATCAAATCATTTTTTTTCCACTTCATATTTTACGTTCTGATGTCCATTACAGGGGTAGTGTGTGGTTGTGCGATAGTGTTCACTGGATTCCTTTTTCGTTGTAAAAACTATTTCTTTCACTACAGTATTTGTAATCCAAACTGTTTGTTTTCTGACGTTGTTAATTTTTTCTAACTCATTGTTTCTGTCTATTAAGTTTAAGAAATCCACATTGATATGACATCACATTGGGCATTATATTTAAGAAGTTTATCGCATGTTTCCTACGACACTCTCCAAAGCCAACGAATCGTATCGAAGACTCGTCTTTCTCCGGTCGAACAGGTTTCGTACCAAATACTGGGCTCTTTAGGCAGCTGGACATGACGGTTAATGAAAGAGATGGACTAGACGGGATCTAACTGACGCCAAGAAATTAAATTTGTTTTCGTGGAGACATGTAGTGTGGTTTGTTGAAATCTCCCGACCTACTGACCGAGCGAGGTGGCGCAGTGGTTAGACACTGGACTCGCATTCGGGAGGACGACGGTTCAATCTCGCGTCCGGCCAACCTGATTTAGGTTTTCCGTGATTTCCCTAAATCGCTCCAGGCAAATGCCGGGATGGTTCCTTTCAAAGGGCACGGCCGACTTCCTTCCCCATACTTCCCTAATCCGATGAGACCGATAACCTCGCTGTCTGGTCTCCTTCCCCAAAACAACCAACCAACCAACCAATCTCGACCTACTGACGGAACTGTTGTCCTATTTCTTTATGGGGTTTTTATGGTGGTTAACAGCGGATGTTGCAAGGAACCAGCTGTATGTGGTGTATTGTCTAAAATGTGTGAAAGATTAGAAGTGTGTTCTTGTGCACGGGCATGGGATTCTGATTACTCATTTTCAGTTTTACAGACGAGTATCGTTACTTAGTGGTTGCGCGCTCGATTGATAGAACAGCTTTCGTACCAAATAATGTAGCGTTTATCTAGCTGGACGTGATGGTTAAGGAAAGAGATGGCTTGAAACGTTTTTTTCACTGTCTTTGAACCTACTGATTTTGAACTGTTGTCCTATTTTGTTTTTACTATGACTGATAGCGCAAGTTGTAAGGAACCATCCCGAGATGGTGTATTGTCTGAAAAGTGTTCGTTTCGCAGTTTTAGAGGTCTTATTTCTAAATGCAGTCAGATAGCTATAAGACATCCATCATTTGTTTTGGGCCAGCGACAAATCTAAGTGTCTCGCGGGTCAAAGCGGGACTGGCGAATATTATTGAGACTACTTGGTAAGAGTAGCAGTGTAGTAAATAGTTCCAGGTTGGCCTATAAACGTTACGTAGTTAATATTCGGAGTGCAGCGTCACCTCTCCGACGGCGGGGCGGAGGAACGCTTCAGTCTGTCCGTAAATTTGAAAATAATTAGTTCTGCAGGATCATACAAGGAACGAAGCATGTATGTGGCCGTATTTCACAACAGAGGCTATGATCTAATTGTCTCCATTTATTACAACTAATAAACACGTTCAATAATATGTCCCCACGAATGAATATCGCACTCACGAACGCTGTCACCACCAAAACAACATGAGAAGGAATTCCGAAACCCCTACTCAATGATGTAAATTCCCATAACAGGGAAACTTCCACTGATGCCACAAAAGCTGGAATATGAAGCAATGGTGGAGTCACCATTTGGTTTTGCTTCACACTGTTTCCAACTTCTGGCAGAGTTTTCGTCCCACGAGTAAAACATGACTGGTATTTGGTTACGATTTGGATCGCACGGTTGCTTTGCAAGGTCACATTACTACCAAGGATTACTGACCATTTTGGCTTTGGCTGATCAGGTCCAACCCAAAGTACACTGTTTGTTCCCCACTGG